>NW_026643267.1:689620-1379240 GCF_028829775.1 Penicillium samsonianum | reverse complement strand
TATGTCCCGTATACAAATGTGCAGTGGAGGAAGGGGGCACTTCATGTTGTCCCGGAGATGAGATTTGTATCGTAGGCGAACTGAGGCGCGAACTGACCTGTCGCTCAGGTGACTGCCTCGCTGCTGAGCCCAGTGGGAAAGGGGTGGGAGATCGATCTTCAGTGCGTCTTCTAGCGTCGCTCTGAAGCACGCGGTGGTATCGTTTCTCTTGTTCCTCCCAGACCTCCTTGATTTTTGCGTCTGCTGCGCGCTTGCCATTGTAGAAGCGTTTGAAATCGGATCTCGGAATCCAAGAACAAGAATTTTGCATTTTTTTGGTATCTTCTGGCCTCAGATCCTTCCATTTGATCTTTAGCCAAGTATATGGATCAGACTTGCCCGATTTTCTTTCTTCCGAGACAATACCGTAGATCCCGACAACGTTGTCTTTGGTATACCGCCAGATTTTGCTCTATAGACTAACTTTGATCTGGGAGATCCGCAAATCTTAAGAAATGTGGTTCATATGGTCATTGGTATATCCATGTCTGTATTTAAGTTTGTATCTGGCTCTATGGCGAGGTCCGTACTGGAGAATGATAAAGGTTGATCCTTGTAGATTTCCCCATCCATCCACAATCGCGTCGTTTTCCTCGTTATCATTCGAGGAATCAAGGGTGGCTAGAAGCTCTGGATCTTGGGGCTCGGCGGGACCTTGGGAACTAGGAGATAAATAACGTTGATTCTATGAATGGCCGGCTGTAGGAGGGTGTTTATGACCACTCGAGCTTGACCCGGCTCCAGTCTGATATACCGAGCCAACATCATATATCGGGGAGTCATCTCTCTCGATAGATGGCAGTGGAGAATCGTCTTGCTTAATCAGCCCATCTTCGTTAAACTGACCGCCGTGGTTTGTGTCTAACGAGTTGTCTGTTGGAAGAGGCCCTTGCGAAATAGACGCCTATACAGCTGCCCTAATGAACTTTTCAGGGATTTCTTTTTTGTTTTTGTTTGCTAGATGCTCCATTTTAAGGAGCCTTGACATATTGTCGCTCTTAGGAGGAGAGCTTTTAGTAACTCCACTATTTGATGCCATTTTGAATGACCAGCCGCGATGCTCTCTGCGAAAAGCAAAACATTCACGCGGCCGATGGCGGGTATTTATGCATTTCGAGATATTGAGCGATGTCTTTGTGAAGACGCAATACCGCGATATTTCAATGTGAGTTTTAAGTAAATGCGTGTACCTCAGGTTTGTTTGATTGTGCTCAACTTTCAAAAAGAGCAAGTGAGTATCAACTTAGCTACACTCTAGCTCGTTAAAATCTGTCTTAGAATAAAGAGACAAGGGAATGCGAGCTTCGTATGTTACTAACGAGTTCTGAACCCTAGGCTTTGAGTATAATCAGTTTTTATGTCTGGAAATACATCGTTGATTTTTACTTTTGGAGGCATTCTATCCCGTTAGCTAAATAACGAGTCAGACCTATTAATTCATAAGGGAGGGTAAGGGACCAACTTATACGCACTAAAGCATCATAGTTTCTTATAGAGGGTTAATTGCGGCGAGTTTCGCCAGGCATTTGGCTAAAGCATCTAGATACGTTGACCTTAAGAACTCATTTATTGGGCCGGTCTCGATTTGAGAAAGTTGATAGAGCTAATAAGATAGTTTTTAAGCTGCAAATTTTTCTTATATACTGTATATCTGCTCTAGGAGATTAAAATCATACCTGACAATGTGTTTCATTTCTAGGATTTCCTAGGCAAGGATGGCGTTATATAGTGGCCTTCCTTCGATCCTTAGTCTATTGGTTATTTAAAATGACTACATTTATAAAACCTTCTTTGGTACTTAAGCACACCGGTGTCCACTATTTGGGCTCGGGCTAATACCATTTATATGACGGAGGTGCGTGACTAATATTGTATGGGAACTAGAACGGTAATATCGAACTCTCTAACTAATAAAAAACACAGAATGACATGTCGGTATGAAAACTAACACTATTGTCAAACGATCAATAGTATATATAACCATGGCCTTCTCTAGTCTGAAACCTTGATATCACTTTATGATTGTAGCTCGAGAACGCCTGATATACTCATCTTCTCTTATAATCTTCTCTAACTTATAGAATTTGTAAATCGCTAGAAGTGCTAAATAGGTAGAAAGAGTTGCTCTAGTTATAGTAGTTGTTATAATTGCTATTACCGACCAATCTCCACCTTAAGACGTACACACGTTAATAATAGTGGTTAGCAGCCCGGCGGTAGTATTTAAAGAAAGAGGCCTAGTTTAGTTTTAGTCCTAAGCCTACGCTCTCCAAATCTCTCGAACGGCTTGGCTCACTTACGTAAATAGTCTATTGATCAGCCATATATAGTTGCCCCTGATTTTTGGGAAGTGTAGCAGCTATATGAGAGCTCTAATGCCACTAATAAGAAGAAGACACGTAATCCCGAGTAATAGAGGGTTCTAGATAGTATGTAGAACGGTACGGCCGGCCTCGTTAGCTTATAAAACCCTTTCGACCTAATTTAAAGTTTGTAGCGAAGTGAACGTGCCGGGGATGACGAGATAGCCGGCTAGTAGTGCCCAATTAGCCATACCGACCGTGATATTGAAGCTGATATCTATTTCTGCCTCTTCCCGAAGCATTCTGATATAGGTAGTCTCAATTGGGTGGTCAATCTGGCTGGCTCTAGATAGCGTAGGTGTTATATTGTCAGCTAAGCGGAACGGAATAAGCGTAGGTTTTATTATAGGAAGGGCAATCTTTTTTGATCCTATTTTACTTGTTATACTTGGATAGTTGTCCACAGAGGTAATGACCAAGGAATGTTAGGGACTATCACGAAGAGGATATAAACCGAAAAAGAACTTTAGAAATGTATTATATAGTCCGTAGTGTAAATTTGCCACATTTCTACGAGAGGAAGCCGCAGCTTTAACTCGCGGTGAGCCTTATAGCTGACCTATTTTCCAAAAAGAAGGCCCCTAATAGAAAGCGACACTTGTTTTAAACTTGATTCAAACGACCCGTAGTTTGTAGATACACACGAAAAATAAATCTAGCGCCCAAATATTTTCGCCTGAGATCAGATTCTAAGACGAGAAAAGACCACGCTAGTTCCAATCTAAGGACCTAATAACACTTTGAACCGCTGTATCTCTTTTCCAAACGAGTGCCTAAGTATAAAGCCTTCAGTAGATCCCCTTTTTCCTTAGATCTGCCACTTTATCTAATGGCTGCTTGGCTTGATCTCGTTAGCGAGAATGAAGTATGGAACTTAGTGGATACCAATCGCCTAGGAGAACTCGTGTAGGAATTGCCCTATCCAAGATATTAATATCCTTACTTGCTCTACTTTACCGGTAATTTAAACCGTATAAAAGCTTTACAGGCTCTGTTTCTATATAACAACATCACATATAAAGGCCCCGTAGGCTTGATCCGTCTTCATCTTAGCACTAAGACCGCCTATATATAGAGTCCTATATTGTTTGCTAAAAGTAGTTTAGGCCTAGAGAATAGAGTGGGGGACTCTAAATAGCTCAAGCATTCAATGATAAAGTATCGAAGCTTCTCTATAGCGGGCGTAGAAGGGCTGTTGCCCCCTACAAGGCTATAATAAGAAGTGAAGAGGCAACTTGTTTTACTATAGATCCAGATCCTATATTTATTCCTCGATTCTGCCCCTAATATCTAGGCTATAAGAAGCTTACTCTAACAACCACGTCGACAGCTGATTATTAGCGACGAAGATATTCCCGCTCCCACGCAGATAGTCATTGTCTTGACCAACGGCAAGTATATAATAAAAGCCTTCGTATAAGAATGCGCATAGCTCCAAAAGATGATTAAGACCGCGATAGTCACGATTCTCGATCTACGTCCACGTAGCGAGCTTTTAGATAGCGTCGTTTTTGCGCCACTATAAACCTTGATCCTTAAGTAGCTTGGTATAGTCTAGGCCGAGCAAATGTTAGCTTATCGACGGTTCTTAGTAATTCACCTCTATGCTTTCTGGAACGCTTATATACAAAGCCACTAACGGCTCCTAGATGCACCGCTATTTGATCTTTTGATAAGGGCCCGAATGGACTATACGAGAAATGACACGGTGGGCGAATGTCTTCGAGAGCTTAGTTAATATAAAATATCCGTTGACTGCTTAAAGGAGGATTTTGATGACTTTATAGCTACGGCTTTCTTAATGGATGCCTACCCCCCTAGAATGCATGGTAAGTTCAATTTTGTTTTACTCAAACTTCTGTGTCTTGATTTAAAAGCTAATTTGTCTAGGATTCTCGCCTACCGCGATGTTCGCCGCACTTTATAAGAAGCTATATATCGGCATCTGGGACGAAAAGTTCTAGAGCTATATTGCTGGCGTTTTATCCCGCTTCGTGTAACATTTTGTGTAGTTGAGCTCTATGAGGACTTTAGCAGCCATTCGAAAAGAGACGCTATATCGCTTATATCGCCGGTGGGGTGGTCTTCGCTCCACCACTACTTGCTTGGTCTGTCTGTGTCGACCCCCGGAGCATATGCTCCCCTATAAATATGCAATATGTGACACCTACGTCGTGATCTTCGGAAATCCAAGTTCGCTTGGGGAGTATCATTTCGAGGTCGCTCAATGTCCCATCTACGAGGAGAGGTCTAACGTCACTGTCCGCCAACTACCTCCGACTAAGCATCCGGTGATTCTTAGTTTAGATGGCGGTGGAGTGCGCGGTCTGATTCAACTAGGCCTTCTATGGGCTTTAGAAAGGCGTATTGGTGTTCCGATCGCGTCTCTGCCGGATCTGTGCACTGGAACTAGTGTAGGTATATACGACTATTGGCCGAGTGATTATTGTTGATAGACTAATAAAACCGGTTGTTCATTATTTAGGCGTATTGTCGGCTATTGACATTATTCTCAATCAATCTTTGGTCACGTAATGTTTTAATACATTTCCCGACCTTGCGCGAAATATTTTTCGTCGTTCATCAAATAGCCTAGTTCCTCGCTGTATCTAGTGGCTTGCCTCCGCGTTCAACTTGACCATAGATGGTCTTTATGGTTCCGATAGGCTGTCATAAATCTTCAAAGCAGCCGTTAGCCTATCTCGCCGTATATTCGATGTTGCCACGGCTAGCCCTACGGGTTGCCGGATCGCTATTATGGCAAGTCGCACCTCCGATGGTAAAGCCTATATATTAGCCAATTACCGAGGAATAAGCTCGCGTACCACTAACACCGCCTATCAGTTTCTAGCTCCACGAAACGGCGGAGAAAATCCTGCCTTATATGATGCGTAAGTCAACCCTCCGCATCCACCTAATTTGGATAGTGGTAGTCGATTTTGCTAATAGTTAGCTTTTAATAGATCGATATGTAGTGTTGCAGCACCTATGTGAGTCTAAGCACCATGAGATATTCTAACACGCTGACATTTTCTAGCTACTTCCAACCAAAAAGGTTGCTAGGCCTTAGTCTCTTATAAGATAGTGGGGTCCGTGCGAATAATCCGCTAGCTATTGCTTTATGAGAGTTGGGCATTATCTGGCCTATAGCGAAACGATACGACCTTCTCCTATCTGTCGGAATAGGGTTCTCCACGTCTACCCCCAGCGATCTAACGGGATTCCTTGGTCGAATTCTGGAGGGTGCTCTTCCTCGACTATATCGAGCCATAATGTCCTCTCCGTCTATAGATAGAAAGCAAGGGTTTTTAGAAGCTCTCAATTACCTTCCCCATTCGTCGATACCCGATATTTTCCGACTAGACTAGGCTATCGATGGTACACTGCCTACATTAGACGATACGTGCTCGCTGGAAAAAATGTCAAATATGGACTTTAGAGTGCTATCTGAGCTTGTGAGGAGCATTCTTACGTCAGCCATATTTTTCTTTGAGTTAGATGAGTCTCCCGTCCAGGGTAATGCTTCCTTTTATTATCGGGGATATGTTCTTTGTTCACGACCGAACCCTACCGAGATCTTGCAGCGCGTGCTTGTCGAGTTCCCCGGCGCCAGATTCTAGTCTGGTTAGGACCACGATTTGGGAAGCATAGATCCAGTCGACATTTGCCAATTTTGTGGATATTTTAGAAGCGCGTTGATTTTCGGGTCGCTAGCCTTGAGGAAAGGATCTTAATTGAGATTGCCAATGATACCTTTCGCGAAAAGATTAGCGGCTTCCCTAAATCGGCGCTAGAATTTCTCGATGAGTAGAGGGCTTACGCTTAGTTTGGACGTGTAGATCATCAAAACCTAGATTGGCCGCCACGGAGATCTTGTTACTGCTATTGTGGGTCAAAGCGACTAGTCCACTTCTTAGAGCCTGCTTTTAGGCAGAAAAGACGGCGGCTGTGAGCTATATGGATTTGTCGTTCGGTGTTCTAGGAAGATAATAGTTAGAAGCAATATTCGGTTTAGACTTTGACGGGAAATCTAGGAAAGTACTGGCACTTAATAAGACGGGGCCCGTGCCCCGTCTGCCCACCCCTTTTATATTTACCCTGGCAATAATAACTAGTTGGGAACAATCAAAATAGATTAATATTATAATTAGGTAGTCTGAATTTAAGCTCTAACATGTCGTCTCTGTACTTGTACCCTATGCACACATGTGATGGTCGCCCTTATTTATGAAAATCTAGATATTACATGTAGGGGCGTTACAGAAAAAGATTGCCATGAGGTCACTCGATGGCAAAGAACCATGCGCCATCTCTAATATACCACTTTTTAGAATGGCGGTGCAATTGATAACTAGGAATATTGTTGAGATTATCAATAGGCTGGCTTGGCGCTTTGCCGGTGCTGGTCTATGACTAAGAATCCGAGGTCCGCCAACGGTGGTGAGAATATAAGGAAAGCCGTTTAGAAAATATCTAAGAGCACCAATCGACTGCGTTCGCCTATAAAACAGATCTTTCGTTCTGAAAAGCCTGTGAATCTCGAGCCCAACCTCAGTTTCAGAGAGCTGAGACGTCAGTCTGCGATCGATATCCGATGAACCCTTTTCAAAAACAAATTCGCGGTCGCTCTAGCGATAATACCTCAAGCATCTATAGTCGATCCACCGACACGGCCAAAGATACTATCCCTATAACTACTATACTAACTACCCTATAGATCAAGCTATCTCTTCCTGAGATAAATCTACTAGACCACCAAATCTCTATGGCTCGCGGATCTACTATGGCCTTAGAAACCACCCGGCCGCGACTAAGAAAATCTAAAACATAACCCTAAATGTCGATTTTCGAGTTAAAGGCCGAAAGAATGTAGCAGCATAGTCAATAGGGGCTTGAGAACGATTTTGATTCCTAGTGTTTTGAGACCTTCCACCAACTTATTAGCACCATAATGGACGCGACCCAAAGTCTGGCTCTATAGTATCATTTCAACCCTATAAACAGCCCTTCTAGTGATCCGCGCCCGATTCGAGCTATCGTTTCATTAAGAGTGGCTCTTAATAAAGCCCGAGCAGAGGAAACTAGTGTAGAGTAGGAGTGGAAGTAGTAGGGGAAGGTGTCTTCTGTTAGGCAGTCTTCACTTCGATAGCTTTAACACTTTAAGAGCTGTATATGCCTTTGACACCTATCAAATAGACAATTTAGGATAGATAGTTAAGCTGAATTGGGGATGAAAGCGGACGGAGGACTTGAGACCTAGACCAAGTTAAATCTGTGACTTAAGCTTTTTCTATAATAATTGAAATCATAAGAGCATATCAGAATTGATGCTATATATTTCTTATATTAGCTATAGTAGAGACGGTGTAGTTCACCGTGCACTTGACGTTATAGGGATGAACCGACGACCCCCTAGGAATTTTTGAACTCCGCGTGTAAGAACTATTCCACTTTAGAGACGAAGTCGTCTTCACTGCTCTAAAGCACTCTCTTGACCGCTTCCGGAAGTAAGATCAACCGCCGATCCAAATGTTAGGGGCGGGCTTCACACAAAGAAATCTGTAGGAGGGCCTGTTACTTTAGCTGGGCTGTCAGCTAGTCGAACTCTAATAGCGCTGTCTTCACCAAATTTTGAATGCGATAAAGACTTTTGGTGTCTCTAAAGCCAGTGATGCGTTTTAAAAATTTAATAGCCACGCGAAGTATCTTAAGGATTGTTTTCCGATTGTGTGGAATGCGGTGTATAGCTACGTGGCGAATGCTAGTAATCACGCGATACCATGCTGTTAACGCTATTAGAGTCAACTAAAAACATTCGTCCTTGACTTTTTCTTAATGAACCTTTAAAAATCGAAAGAGCTTGTGTAACTCTAAAGCCTCTAGGCACGTCCATCCGGCCGCGAGGGACTCTGATAGAAGCCATTGCTAAAGGAAGCGGAAGGCATGATTTTCAAGTTGTCGTTATATGACCTATAGGATCTGGTGTTAAGCGCGAAACGGAAAGTAACCAACCGAAAATCCGGGTAATGAGCTTATGATTTCTATCGCTCCTATTTGAGATGGTTAGCTAATACATATCCACTACAGTTGTCAATACCTAGGTGTCCGACATACCCTCATTTAGCAAATTATTATAGGCCATAGAGATGATTGGAGCTACGAATTTCAGCCCTTTGGTTTTGTTAAAAAAGTTGTAAGTCAATGAAACGATATGGAGCCGGCGAGCTGGTAAGTACTCCCTAATATACACCGTTATATATATATAAGGAACTTATCGAATAAGCCACTTATAAAATTGAGGTGACTATATCAGTGGGTCGCATGAAATCCTCATGTTTTTGAGTTGGCGATAACATCTTATTACTACGGGCTTATTAATCTAAAATTGTGATTTCACAGCGGTCGGTAGCTCTCTTATACCGTAAACACCTCTTTATTTGTTTCGTTGGATTACCATAGAAGCGCCAGATATATAACGGCGGATTGTTCCTCTTCTTTGCTTTATAGTGCTTTCAACTTTTTTGTATAAACAAAATGATTGCGCTAGGGATCTTCATTGTGAGCGTCCTGCTGGTTGCGATTCTAGTGGTATAGCCCTTGATTTAGCCGTCCGAGTTCGAGATATGCTAAAACTTCACTAGGCATCTAGGCCCTTAAAGGCAATTATGTTTATATCAGAGCTAGGAGTAAGCGATGCTGTTTATATAGCACGGTATCGCGATGACTTACGCTGATATTTCTTTTGTAACGCAGACACCTATCCCACTACGCGCCTATAGCGTGAGACGAAACCACGACCTATCTAGTGACCCTATTAGTGAGTGTTGTAACCCTCGTAGAAACGGTATGTTTACTTATGGCATGTTCTAGTTGTTCTCGATTCAAGCGTATAACACGGTCGACTCCACCGGCATCGCCGGAGGCACGTTACTAATAGGTAGCGTCGGAGACGGACGTGGGGTAAACTTATTCCGATAGCCTATATATAGGGCCACCTAAATAACGTGACCCACGGTCGCGCGAGTGACCTACGGTCGCGCGAGCGACCCACTGAAATTAGTAAAACCTTTGATTTTTGTCCAATATTAAAACCATAATAAGAACATAAATTTGGCTATTGAACACGTGTAGGGTATTTAGAGTATATATAGTCTTCTCTCCTATAGCCACAATATATCACCTGCCGCCGAACTAAGGGCATAGAACGTAAAATAGGCTTAGTAACCGGTTTTCTAGGCACCTCTGGTGGATATATATCTTTGCTTTGATTTTCATCGTTAATAATCATATTATCTCTATCACCTTCTAGACCCCCCAAGATACCTTTCTGGGTAGTAAAGTTGTGCCTCTTTTGTCGACACTTTATTTTAGTATCAGTCAGATCAGATAGAAATATATATCTTAAGTGCCGTGTAATGGCCTCATTAGCTTGTTCAGTACTAGTGCCTGTATCCCTCGGATCCGATAGATTACTGTCCCTTTAATATTATACCACAATATAAGGGGTATATAGAAAATATAGCAATTTTTGCTAGCAATCGAAAGATAGTGAATACCATATAGGCCCGATATATTCCTTTAGTGACTATACTAAGATTTGCTACTTCTCGAATCCCACTATACACTAAAATGAACTAAGTAGGCGCGAAAGGGTTTGTGTTATCACGAGAATATGCGACGACTATTCTCTAAAAGCTGCGCCAGAGCTTCCTATCTATTGTATTGACGAGCCGGAGTGTAGAGGATGGGGAGGTCTCTGTCAACTGGCCGAGCAGAGGCTATGGAGCTATAATCGCGAGGCGTTCGAATAAGAGTAGGCTTAGGGCGTGTTTTCTTTCACCAATTAGTAGTAAATCACTGATTCCTCACGTCAATATAGTCTTACCATATCTTCCCTGGAGGGCGGAGGGGTATCTGGATGAGAGTGATAAGTAAAAATCTAACCATCAGGCAGTTCTATGATGAGCCAGCTTTTCATCCCATATAGAAGCCAAAATTCATTATGGCGCCGTAATAGATTGTTGCGGCGCTTGCGGAGTTGCTCTCGCTTGACACGGCTTAGAGTAGGCGCCATCTATCGACGAATTTACTACAATCAAACAGTAGTTTGCCATGGCTGCCTGTAGCATTTATTTATGTCGTAATGCCATGGCCTGAGCATCGAAGGTGACTTCAACGATGCTCACCGCATCCGCAGAATTTCGAAACGATTCTCACCTGTTACGACTTTAGTTGCGGGCTAGGGAATTCAAGAGATGCGGCTCGACGTTGACGTGTAAGATTGACATTTTCTATCCCTAGCATGAGATATAAAGCAACAATGTGAGTCTATGTGCCTTTGATCTTGCCGCAAATCCTAATATTTGATACATGGGATCATATCAGCGATTTAGAAAAGACCCAATATATTGAACTAGTCAGCTTATATCAGTATGAGACTAAGCGGAGAGACGTTTTGGTCTTCCTATGCTTGATTGATTTCATATTAAGCCTATGAAGCAACTTGCAATGGAAAGAAACAACTACCGCCCAGCAAACGTACGTATCGTATATGCCTCTATCCCGACTTCCCTATGTTTTCTACGGCATCTCGAGATTAGTTGTTGCTTTTCTGGATATATAGCTGACAAGTACGGACATATAGCCGACATTAGCTTCGTAAAAGCCCACGTTCAACCAAGGCACTGACTCTCGGATAAGCCAGGTACCACCTAGGGACAATTCAAGACTTCACGAAACACTAGTCTTAAAATAGTTTCCCTCGCCGAACTCGTACCGACCATTATACTGTGGTCATTTGCGATCGAACTCCAGCTCTCTAGTTAACACCCCTGCCGTTATATCTGCGACGGAAGTCGACCACAATGGAAGAGAGACCGAGGTAGATCTATCAACTGGTACCATAAGGGGATAATATATTAACACTAGCTTTGATAACCAAAGCATCTTACCGAAAGTAGATTCAAAGAGCGACGCTACAACCTTGCTTTAGGAAGTCATTAGCAAAATTACGCTTATACCGGTTGCGTTCGATCGTATCCTTTAGCAAAGCTTTGTGAGCTCGGATAAATTGCACCTTGACTATTCGTCGGAATCCTATATGGCGCCTCTAGACCCTTCTACGAGCTAGGAGTATACTAAAGATGTCATGGGCATAGAAACTGGCAAGGGGAACTTCTCATAGAAAGAGACGATAAGCTATAGACATTCTGGTACGGAGCGGTCTGTTATTACTAGTCGTATTAATGAGACGACGAGATATTCTTTACCTGAGGTCCCTACTTATGATTTCCAAACTTTGTCAAGAATGTTGGCAGAAACGACTAGTTCTCATACTAGTTCGTAGATGATAGGACCCACATTAGCCACAAAAACCTTAAACCCTAAATGGCAAGACACGGCAATCTTAGGTAGTAACATATCGGTGGAGCTTTTAAAATAGGGCGTGGTACTAGTACTTAGTAGTGTTCTCGGGGGTATACTTGCTTTAATTAGAATTTTAAGTATATATCGTATTATCCTACGTCATTTCTATAGGCATGTGGGGGGGTCGGTTATCGTTCGCTCGCAACTAGCTGCGGATTTCCCGGGTAAAAAAGAGAGAACATTACCTAGGATAGCTGAATTTTCGCACTTTTTAATTGACACTTGAATTTATATCTTATAGTGACTAGCGTTCGGTGAAATTTCTTACGTATACAATTTGTAATAGCTCTCTAGATCTGGATATTGATAGTTTAAGCTAATAGATAGTTTAAGCCATCAGTTCTTCTTAGGGCGGCTTACTCCTCTAACCCGACTTTAGAATATATAATCCAAACTTAGGACTCAGTTTATATCGAGAAAACTCTTATTCTAAGTCCTAGCTACTTTCCAATGGTCTATACGAGTTCGAATATGGAGTTAGAACACGGACGCTCCCTAGCTGAATGATAATGGAAGGAGTAAATATAGTGAAGATCATTATGGTCAACCTAATATAAGCTTAGTCGTGCTTTGAGTATGTACGCTATATTTTCTAGATGCTAGCTTTAGGCTGGTACGACCATTGCCATTTCTATAGCGAGGCTATAAAGCCTCTAATTTTGCTGCCTGCTAGAACGGCCCTCATCCCGTTGATTTTAAAGGGCCTATAACTATACAAGTAGCCTCACAAATTGATAATGCTGACCGGGGTGGCATTATAATGTACTGCTAAATTCAAACTCGTCTCAGTTATTATCTCGTATTCAATCACTATTTAAGGTTGTTAGTCCCGTGTAGTAAGGTTAGTTTATATATAATAGGTCCCACACTTACGGTGTAAGTGAAAGCCCGCGGTATCTGTGATAGCCAGGTTATGGCTTCTGAAAATTGATTGGTTAAGCAAAGTCTCGGCACAGCTTTATAAGCAAAGAAGCCGTTAAATGGGTGAAGTCAAATCTCCGATGAAAACTATATCAGTTACATGATCCTGTTATTTTTACTCTTTTTGGGTACCTCCCTAGTGTATCGTATCACTGCCGTCGAGAATGAAATAGAGTAGCTAGTAGGTATATCGACGGCGTTAACGCCTAAAGTTTATCTTCCACCTTTAGATCTAGCATTTGCCCTAATGACTTTGGTATCGGATCTATTGGCCCACGTATAGTGTACACAAGTTCCGTAGGGAAAGAAGGGAAACTATAAGATAACGTTCCCTATCAAGAAGGCCCGGCTACTATTAGTGAATTTAGTGAATATAAGTTAAATTTTAAAGAAACGAGGCTGGCCTAAGCTGAAGAGATTAAGTCAAGCTGTTTATCGCAATTCGCGACGGATTTCGCTTCTTCGTGCACACCTATCATTATTACAATCTGAGCTCGAAGAACGGACATCTTCTCGAAACGGCTTAATGAAGACAACTATATGTAAGTAGGAGCTGCCTAAAACTCACTTTACACCGGGCCGGATGTATCTAGTTAGATCTTTTTTGATCCAGCATTTTCTTAGAAAATGTAGTGAGGGGCCAGTTGATAGAAATATAGTGAATATGCCCGATTTGACGGCTCTGTTGATTGACTAATTCTATTGCCTACGCGCGTTATATGATCCGTTTTGTGTTTCCTTGGCTATTTTGGGTGGAAGTGCTGTCGATATATCGTTTTGTGGGTTATGTAGTAGACTATACCTCTTCTATAGGAATCGACCGAATAATGATTGAATTACGGCTGATACTACTTTTCAACGATTTTATACGGTAACGCGGCGTATGCTACTTCAAATATTTTGAAGAATGTTTCTTAGCAGACGACAGCCTTTAGCACTATATAATAAGGGCATCACACACGTATAGGCTTCAAGAAAACTAGCTAACCCATTTTGAGTTCTATAAGATTACTATATTGCAAAGTATAACTTTCGTAAGTCGAATAGATATCTATATACAAAATTCTGAAAGATCACTTCTATGCTATAATTGATTGTTATATAATTGTTTCTATTAATAGCCTTCACAGAATAAGAAGACTACGAGCCCTAAAAGCACTTAGTCATAGAAAAGCATTAGTACCGAGAGTACTAGTTCTATTACTCATATTACAACCTCTAGCTAAGAGCTCCCGGACAAGAATATATTAACGTCTACGAGTATGCCATTATCTATAAGCGCACGTAGCGAGACACCTAGCCCCACTATAACGCCCCTACCAAAGGATTTGGGGGTCCTCGGCCTAAACACTTGCCTTATCAAGTAGGTTCCTTTTTGATATGCTATATAAGGCATTTTTTGTTACCTTATTCGAAGGCAGATTATCGTGTAGGCCGTCTTTGTCATTGCGTCTCTAGATCACCACGGATATATACGTCAGAGGAATTTACTTAGCTTCACTGAATTTCAGGAGAAAATACCTTCTTATCAAATTACTAGCCTAGTGATTTGACTCTCTTTCATCATGTGATATAGAACCCCTGATAGTCCTAGGAGTGCGAACTTGAATTGTCGCGCTATATATTGAATTCAAGAAGAATATAGAAATCGGAGAATAGTTCAAGTCATCAATTTCGCGATAGCTATAAGACTTACTATCTAATGTTTAACGCAGGAATGTGTAAGCTAATGAACATCAATACCGAACTTCTACCCAGCTTGTTTCTAATAAATATTCCCCAGCAGCGAACCACATTACGTCTTATCAACTAAGAAGCGCACAACTACTTATCTCTCAATAGATCTAAATAGTATATACTATAGATCAGCATACTTCAACTTGTTTTTCCCTTAATAAGTTCTTTGATAGGCTTATTTATCAATAATAGAAACAGATTGGATAACATAATGGTTTACACGTCTCACTCACACCATCTATAAACTACTATCGTCTATATCGTGATGTCTCTCAGAAACTTTGGGGGCCTTGGTAGTGATAACCCAAATTCATACCTCCTTTCCCGTCAACTTTCTCCATCAATATTACGCAGATCCGGAAGCTTACCAACTTGCTCCCGTAACTATCTTTTCGCTCTTATCATCTGCTGACGTTCTTTAATCCTCCCTCTCTCGCTCCTAGTGCTCATTTGCGTGGATATACTAAGGTACGCAGGGTACTGATCTTTTCTAAACACGGCATAGAGCTGCGACGAGGGAAACTCTAGGTAATACCCGTAGCATTAGTCCGGGGTTATGGAACGCCCATCCATCTACTAGACATTGAAGTTGTTATTAAAAAGACCAGATGAAAATTCACTAAAAAAGGCCTTATGGATTAGTAGGCCCAGGCTTTATATAGTTCCTCCTATAGTGATTTTCATGATATAGAACGATGGTGGCTAATCCGCTGCCGGAGTAACAACTACCGCATTATAAGTTAGGGCTGTTGAGGGGGCGAGAGGGCTCTCTGTGACACTCTCAGAATCCATATCAATGTCTTGTGTCGCTATCATATCCCCACCAATAGCTCCTCGATTCAGCTGTTCGCCGTCATTCTAAATGTCGATGTTGTTTTCGGGAGGATCACCACCGTATATTTGACCATTGCTATTCTATAGATAGCCAAAGAACGCCTTGAAAACAGACTATCGGAGAAAGCCAGCTATCACGCGAGCTAGGATCTGGCTTTACTATAGTGACTCTACGGATAGGGCGAATCGATCGGCCTCGATAGTATTCGAGTATGGCTTTCCGCACCTTTTCGCTATATCTATCTCTTCGGATATGTCCTCTAGGTATTCACACGGCCTAGGGGAAGGTAGCTCTACTATTACGAGTGAAGTGTCGTTTGTGACCGGTGCTTGAAATGCCCTTACCCTCACGAGTGTAAAGAAATGGCGCTAGATATCTTGTCTAGGGAGAAAAGACGAATCGGAGCTCTACTAATTAAACAGATCTTCGGGTTCACCGTCCTTAGACCACTTTAGGCGTTGGTAATTGGTCATCTTAAATCCGTACTGGAAACTAAAGCGCTAAAACTCAAGTAAGTCGTTTCCTAGCGATTGCTATCTTAGCGCTATCGAGATGGGAACCGGAGTGTCGTACTTCCCGTACACACCTTGGTCAATGGTAATCTTTTCCCTCTGCGGTTGGACGAATAGTCGCTTTATAACATATTGAGCGACCTTAAGATAGAGCCGATCTTTAAAGAAAGTTTTCAAAGTTGGAATTGGATAATCAATCGTAGTTAAGCGCGCCTATATTTCCCGTCGAGCTGCTTCTAAGAAGTTTGGGAAAAGCCTACCCTTCTTCATATTATCCTCTAAGAATCTCAAGTCTTCGCTAGAGACCTTAGGGACGCGAGATTGAAGTAGATCAACCGTGACCCTATCTATTAGTGATCAAAGCTCGTCTCTTCCTCCAACCAATCTCGAAAAAGTGCTAAAAATCAATCCCTAGTAACATGCGATTGGCTGTATTTCTAATAAAGTTAGCTAGAATGAATGCGATTGGCTTTAGACCTCCGATTAGACTCACCTCGTCGCAATATATGGCTGTCACTTTATAAAGTAGCCTAATCCGTATGCCCTCCCAGAGACCCGGAATAACGAGCAATAAGTTTAGCTTTTAGTGTAAGGTCTTATATTTAAAGAACTGCTTTAGATATTTTCCTTTCTTACTTCCTATCACTGACTCTAGTATAGCCTACTAGTTATTAGTAGCGAGTGTATCCCTCGGCGTGTTAAGATGGCCCTCGTAGAAGTTAATACGCTCGTAAATTAGTCTATTGGGTAGGCGGTTGTCGTTTAGGTATCGCTCCTTTAGCGACTAGACGAACTTGTAACGAAGAGCCTCCGGCTTATTCCTATGGCTATCTAGCGAGGCTAGGAAATTGTCAATAGGGATCTCCGAGAGCTAGGGCTGAACAAACTCACCTTCTTTATTATCTATCAGATACATATCTACGATCCACCACTGGTTGTCATGATCAAGGACGCTTCTTACAGCCGTGATAAGGTTCTCGTGGTCGTATACGTATAAACGATAGTCTAACTCTATATCTAAGCTAGAAATAACTCCACTACTAGATCGCGGGCGTACACAATCTTACTAATGAGTTCTAGGAACTATCACTAGCACATGGTTTTCCCTAATCAAACGCTGATAACCTTGAATCTTTATCATTTGTTTCAATCGACGGATATTTTACCGGCCGTCTATCCGTCTTCTAAACCTAGTCTCAAAGACGAGGTGTGAGAGATGCACTCTGGCAGATAATTCGAAGTGACGTTCTCGATAGTCGTATAACTTGCGCTCCTAATGTTCAACTTCTGACTATCTAGAAGATGATATGATGAGCGCGAACAGGTTATTTGAAGTGTATAGGTAAGTAGGTGTATAGAATGAAGAGAGAGATAAGTCCAGATATTAGAGAAACTATATACGATAGCTTTTATAGTAGCTTGAGTACTAACGCTTATTTGAATTATGAGCCTTAGAGTCTGATTCTATCGACCTTATCCTTTGACATTATATATCCTTCTTTTCTAGCGGTCAAAGTAATCAATTATCTGCGTGCCTAACTATAGCTGATTAGTATATAAAGCTCATTTTTGCTAGTAGTTTATCCACCGCACTTATCTACTACCCATGGAATGACACGAAAGTTGTATCAGCCTCAGGTATTGGTTTGCCGAAGGGTGTTGAAAAAGCATAAGCTGGTTATATCCTAGTATTGTATATAAGATCCTGTTTTCCCTAATTGTCGAATACTAGTACGCGGTTAACAAAGACTCCTTCAGCTTCTCGCTACTAATATTATGAAGTTCTCCACTAGGAGCAGATTTGATCAGCTAGTTTCAACCACTATATTGTTATTTTCCGTCGCGGTTTTAGTCTGTCTATCTTTTGTCTTTGTTAGATGTTCGTCGCCTTCCTCTCCAAGCGGTCTACACTTTTTGAAAGTAAGACACTCCTAAAAATATCTCAACTTATCCATTTAGCTAAGCATTCGGCAGGTAGACCTAGAAGATTTTCCAAAGCTCCGTGATTTGCGAATTTGGGATTCATTCAATATTGATACTACGCCTATCAGTAGCGGGGGGAGAAATGCCGTCAAAGGAGTGGTGTCTAGCATTGATACCAGCCCAAATAAAGCAATCAATATAGTAACATCCGCTGCTAACGGTACCATTTAAGCTTAGATACACGGTTTAAAGTCCCATCTTTCTAGGTACTATTTTGTTGGTCTCTGGAGCTACTATAAAGCCTAGAATGGCTCGGAGATGGTTTACTCCGACCCTAGCACCTCATTCTCTTTTAATCTATCTGCTGTGCTTGACTCCACGCCTATAAAGGTTAGCGACATACTTCTAGATTTAGACCAAAGTTTGATTTCCGGCTACTATCGATTTTCCTAGAGTGTGATCTGCTTATATATTTCCGGGTTTGTGATAACCACATTAACGCTAGTTTTGGCTGGCTGTAAGGTTTTCTTTTTAAAAGGCAGCAGGCTACTTGCTATATTTTACACGGTATATGATGCTAGAAAAAATATTGAAGAAGGGTGCTAATAAACTAAGCTTTCGTCGATGCTAATTATGACTGCCACATTTGTGGTCACAGTGATATATAGGGTTTTTGCTTCTAAAATAAAAAACACCTTATAGTCTTATAGTGTCGAAGCCATCCTTAGAGCCAAGATGTTTACCATAGCATGGCTGGTAGTGTTCTTTTCTATTAGCTGTTCAACTATATAGCTGGCCCATCATTTCTGCTATTACATCTAATTTCCAAGCCCGTAGACTATCATTAGGCTGAGGAGAATTAGCAAATTGTCTATATGGTCTATAGCTATTAGTGACCTACGATATTGTTTACTTTTATGTTACACATTATATACTAATCGGAACTCCTTGATCGCTGTGTCTAGGTTATGAGAAAATGTGTTAGTGAGCTCCTATATGGTGTATGGCCTTTTGGTATAAACTGCTGTGGTATATAGGATACATTATTGTTGTCTTTATGCGAATATATAGAATCACGGAAATTTCGCCTTTGTATGTAATAATTACTTAAGTAGAGGAAGTTTCCCTCCATCGGCCTAGGCTACGATGCTAGCTGCAGATGTTCCACAAGTTAATTTCTGCCTTACGATGAGATATATAGGTCGGTGTATATCCTTCTAATAGGATCTAAGACCTCACGCGCTGAGAATGATGCATTCACTAAATAAAACTCCTCGCATTCCGCTTGGGCTTTGCAAGCTCTTTCAACCAGGTTACAGATTGTGTTCTAGAAATTCTGGAGAAGTTGATAGATAGAATTGGTCGAGCGCTCGGTGCCGGATTTGTAAAGCTTTTGTAGTTCGTTTAAAGTATATTCTGTGAGGTCTTAGAGTAGCTTGAAGAGAGTATAATAATCCTAGTAATAAGCATTCTATGCTTACTATTGACCGATCTGACGTATAATCTGTATAATGTCTTCCATTATGTTCATTTGCTTGAGGCGCTATTATCCATAGGAGAAAGAAGAATCATATTTGACTCTTAGGCCCTGCCTTTATATAATAAGGAATATCGATTACATAAATAGAAGGAGGATAGTTTGGATGCCGTTAAGACTAAAAACACCTATTGATAATTTAACGTAAACGTGCTCTTTTCTAAGGCTCTACTCTAACCTTTGAAGTGGTCATTAAAATATAATGGTACCTCGCTTCACCGTTCTGGTGATTAACACCGTATAAAGCTTTATTTCAACCCTTTATATGTCTTAATAAACACCTAGTTACCTAGTTAATGAATATAGTCTAAGCTCCACATTTGCCTATAAAACCACACGCTCGTCCGAAGAATCCTGCCTAAGACAGCCAGTATATATACTTTAACTTTATAAAATGGACACTCTCGATTACCGAAACCTACGTAACTACGCTATCGGTGCTATTATAGGCATGCTCGGGTTTTCCTATTTTGTCATTTATCTATTGATGTTCCTAGTTTTTCATTTTCCTGTATCTTAAGAGTCAATCCCATACGCTCTAATAGTGATCGCGTTTGGTGGAGGCATTGCCCTATGGTATCTGTGTGTTATCTTCCAGAATGGCTTTAGTGTATTCCAAAAGGAAGAATCGAGAAAAGAGCAAGATTCAATGTGGCTTGTAGGTCTGTTCCTAGTATAGACCGTAGCACTTCCGACGATCGCTTTTCTCTTTCTAGCCTAACCATTGCTATAGCTTAGATACGCGTCGGCTTTTACCATGATCGCTGTTAGAAGCCTCTCGGATGGTTATCTCTAAGATATAGACACGGGCGCATTTTCTAGTCGATTGTCTATCCAATTTGCTTCTATAGGCCTATTAGCCTTAGTGCCAACCATTCACGTATTAGCCGAGCCGCTCCACGCTCCCTCCCCACTGGCCGCTACATTCGGCCGACTAGTGCTTATCAACCTATTCGGCTATTCTCTCTACGCTTTGCGCCCTCTTAAGAGATTCGGAATAGTCTAGACTTGGCAGCCTAGTCTCCACGGCATGTACTTAGTCTTGATATATAGCCTCGTGGAGTATTCTAAAGCGGTCATGTAGGTAGCAATTCCTTATATATCTTGATAGCGAATAGCGAGTAGTTATAAGCAAGAGCGGAACTAAAATGCCAACACTTGGAATACCCTATTTTCTGTTGTCTGATATAGGGGTTATTGCCAGTGTTTTGTCTGGATCAACCATTAACCTTCACCTACGTGACTTAACCACCATATAGGATGTTTGCTCTATGTTGATGATACTATTTTCGATTCGTCTTTTACTTATTCCTTATATCATTTACCTTTGTTTCCTAGTTTGGCGGTTTTATATACATTCTAGAAGCAGGCAAAACCGTGAACAATCTAAGAAAATCTACTTTCGGAGCAGGTTAAAACCAGACCTAAGATAGCAGAGTCATTTCCGCCATGTCTATCGACGCTTATTTGCACATCGTAGACTATAGATCAGGGAATATAGTTAATAATACCCTATAGCTAGTTACCTGAAACCTATTGAGATGTAGGAGAGATAAGGGAAAACGGACTTAAAACCGTTATAGGTTTGGTCATTTCGCGCTGTTAGAACAAATATTCATCGGTCAATATAATATAGGGGCTCTCTAGCTCGTCAGTAAGAATAAGGGGATTTTGAGATTCAATAAGCAGCGCGTGTTTTGCTTTCTTTTAAGGTTTTAGTAATATAGCTATCCATTTTGCCGTATTTCGCGGCGCTATAACGGGCCCTAAAGCACTATTAGTTACGGTTAATGGACTTTGTAAGTCCTACTTCCGTATTTACCCATCCTAACTTTGAGACGCGTATTGACTTTTACTAAGGATAAAACACCGATAAAAACATGGACCATAAGAAAAACATCTCTATTATTCTAGTCTCGAGCCGAGAGATATCCTCTAGAGCCTATATTAGCAATAGCAGAGCAAAGGTGCGGGTTACGTTTTTAGCCAAAGGAGCAATGATAATAAGGCAATAGGTATTCGGTAAAGAGAGGCAACCATAGGTTGCTAGAACTGATAAGGAGAAGTGGCTTTATATAAATTCATTCGTTGGGTTATGTTCATTCAAGACTTTGCGTACTTTGTATCATTAATCAGCCGTCTTCAAGGATGGGATGCTATTTCATCAGAACCTTAGGAGGCTTCTAGGCATTGTAGCTAACACACACTGTTTTTAGAGGTTTCAGGGGCTGATACCTGGAAGAATCACAATAAACTCCAGCGAAAGGCTTAGTTATTCAAACATCCATCAACTTGCTGCATTTTTTTGATATCTGCCGGATAGGGCGATGCTGTAACAGTGATTGGCCACTCTGAAACGTTGTCTGGCTGCACCTTATCCCTAACAAAGCCAAATGCAGATGGACATTTGCTTTTGACCGCTTGATTAAGCACGATATGAATTGGATTAGAGACTATACTCTAGGCTTTCAATACGAAGTCTATTCTCGAGTCCGCACAAAGAAAGAGCAAGAATGTTACTGCGGAGTCTCAACTGAGGGTCTTTGTCTTTAGTGCCTCAAGATTGCGGAAAGATGTTTCTTATAAGCAGGAAATTGAGTATACTCTCTGTCAAGGAGGTCCTAGAGCAAGATGAAGAGCTCCTAGGGATTATATAGTATTAAATGGGCAATATGCCTCTATTTGAGTATATAAGTCTCGAGTTCTCATTCAAAAAGCATATCGGCTGCAATCAGTCATGGGCATGATTTCAGAAAACATCGTTAAGTCCGTTTTAGTGACCATTCTTCTTATTCTCAGCCTTGGAAGACTATTTATTTCGTATCGGTTTCCCTTAAATTGGCTATAGCATAAAATCGATTTAGCTTTGTGTGCCTTGCCTTATATTTTCTTCGCTCTTCTCACTAGATTGTTCTAGAGCAACAGGTTTCTAGCATGGGGTGAAGTGCTCTTCTAGGTTACTTCGATCTTCCCACCACTATATGTAGTAGGTCGATAGTATATGGAACTCGATTATAATAGGTCTCTTTTTAGGCTAACCACGCCATAGTACCTCCCTATAATCTTCTAGCAGCGGAAATACCTAAACACTCCTCGATTACTACGCACCATATATCCTTCTTTTACTACACTTTCCACCCTAGCTAAAGTGGCATTCTCTCTCGTTGGAACTTTTGTCCTAAGCTCTGTTCATCTAGGCGGCCTCTTTATTCTCTCTATGGACTACCTCGGTATAGCTGCATGGTATTAGTGGTTGTTTCGATAGTCAACTCTAGGCCGAGCTCAGCTGCGGTTTATCTCGTGTTACCTCTCTGTAGTAGCACTCCTTTTGCTTGTGGTTGCTATCATAGGCATGTTAGGTAAAACATGGATATTTGCACTGGAGGTAATCACAATCATTCCCATATTGCCAACAACGCTGACACTCAGCAGATCGAACTGGTCCTTGCCTTGGTATCTTCTTTGCAGTTAACCAAGTGAGCCACGGAGATGTACCTTTGGGTACCTCCAAATGAATCATGCCATGTCGAGGCCATGGGCAGGGTGACTCAGGCAAGGCTTTTAAAACAGAATTATATGGTTTCTCGCCTAAATGCAAAGAAATTCGCCAAGGAGACTGGAGGATAATTTAAATCCAGCCTTCTCATTAGCTAGAGCAAATTACAATCTGATTGTCCATGAACTCGGGAGATATACCATAGAGTGCTTACTGCTTGAAGTCGCTTGATTGTATATAGTGTGATCCCTTCCTAATCAAGTTGTAAATACAAGTACACTCTCTCAGAATCACGCATTTAGATCGCAATGTACTTCTTTTGACAACTTCTTGGTGTCCCCAATCTCCGAGACATTTCATTTTTCCACATGCAACTGTCTACAAAATGAACTACATAAGCAGAGCAAGGATCCTCTGACCAGCTGTCATCTTTATTTACAGGTCCGCTCGAAATGACTGCCACCACTTTATTCATTTGATTTTTCTTGAAGCTTTGCCAAACCCAATTCATTCTACACCTGGCCTAGATCAACTTGAACTGTCGAATAGGAAAGGGGTTATGATCAAGGCCCATTTTGACTAACTACATTAGGTCTGGAGTCACTCAAAATAGTGTTCGTGTTGGAGCACCTGTTTTGATGTTATTGTTCTGTCATCCTGATACGCACTAACTTACTTATGCATTAGGGTTATACCTGTATCTATAATACTGGATCGTGACCCACAGAACTCCATAACAATACAACTCTGATTGGAGTAAAGACAAGCGCTAACCGCTTTGGGCTAGTATGTATACCTGAATGTGAGACCTGAGCCATTTTCCGGAAGAAAGTATTTTCCGAAACCCGGGATCTGCTGGCAGAAAGCTGATCGGACCAGATCGTCAGCCGGGCTCTGACGCACTTGCGTCAAGGCATGACTTACCCTTTTCAACAAATCGATGGCCGACCACAGCTCTCCAAATTACAAACATCTTTACCTTAGGGCAGAAGAAGGACGGAAGCAGGAAGCAGAAGGGAGACGGCAGGAAGCAGAAAGGAGGCGACAAGCAGAAGAACGCAACCAACAGACCTCTTTCACAGAGCTCTTACAGAACTGCCATGACCTTCTCTCCCGCCAGTTGCGAGTCGAGACACCATCTCGCTCAACCACTGGAAAAATACCCCTTCCCACTGGAAAAGACTGCCCGACTCGATTGGAACATTGGGCCGACTGCCCAGAGCAGCTGCTAAGGGTCTACGGGTCTGTCTGCCAATATCTACAGTCGGAGCTAGGGCAGGCGCCACGCTTATTTTCGTCTCTACCGGAGTTAGAAGGACTTGGCCGTCGATTTGCCCGCAAACCACTCAGTAGCGAACAAGATCTCGAGGCATATGAGCGGTTTGGGGTGGAAGAACACGTCCATGATATAATAGCCGAGTTGTGCAAAATACCGGCGGCTTGTGACGAGTTTGGCCTCGGTGATGGAATCCAGTTCAGCAATCACACAAATTCTTTGAGCAGGAATGAAACCTTTGAAGCGGATACAAGCCAGCTGTCAAGCACGCCTCACCCACGACCAGACCAGTTCTGTATTCATCGTGTCGACGGCAACACGACCACCGTGCTGACGACCGTCGAGTACAAGCCGCCTCACAAACTGCCTGTCGCAACTCTTCGCATGGGACTACGACCAATGGAGCTGTGGAAGGAAATGGTCAGATCAAATAAAATACCCACCGAACAGGATGCGAAGCTGAGGTACAATGCAGAGCGGCTTGTCTGCTCTGCTATCGTCCAAGAATACCACGTGATGATTCAGGAAGGACTCGAATATTCCTACCTGACAAATGGAATTATTCGTGTACTACTTCGTGTTCCACGAGACGAACCCACCACGCTGTATTACTTTTTTTGTGATCCCCACAATGAAGTGGACCCAACAGGCGATACAACTCATCAGCTGTCGAAGACCTCTGTTGCGAGGGTATTATGCCTTTGTTTGATGGCCTTCCGTTCACCCACACGTGGACAAGAGTGGAGAAATCGCTTGCGTCCCGATCTTCATACGTGGGAAACAAGCTTTGAACATACTCGTTCGCAGATCCCGAGAAATGAATTACAGCTGATTCCTCACTCCGATAGCACTAACCCTGAGTTCCCGAGCCCAGGGTCTGGTTCGTCCTATGAATTACCGTCGTCATCTCCGCTGCCGTCTCCCTCAGAGGGCCGTCGAGTGCCTACACGCTCTCAAACAAGCTGTGCACCTTCGGAGATCCGACCGCGCTCGCGGTCACCTAACTCGTCCGGGTCCGACACAAATCAAACATCTGGCCATAAGCGGAGGATCAGTCAAGTCACGCCTTCACCGTCCGCTCGACGATCAGGTCGCCAGCAAGAGTCAGTGCATGATTTCGAAGATCATTCCCGACGCCACGCTGCACAATTTTGCACACAGCGATGTTTACTCGGCCTGCAGACTAGGAAATCCCTGGATGAGCTGTGTCCAAACGTGGGCTATCACCGCCGGGGCCAAGACGACCCGACTCAGCATCCCATCTCGGCTGAAGATTTGATGCTTTCACTCAAGGGCCAATTGGACGAAAATATTGATCGTTGCATTCCTCTTGGCGGTTGTGGCTCCTACGGAGCCCCGTTCAAATTGACTTGCACGAAATATGGTTACACGGTTATCGGTAAAGGCACCACTACGGGGTTGTGGAAAGAAGTTTCACGCGAAGCGCAGGTATATCAGATCCTGCGCAAGGCTCAAGGATCTGCTGTTCCTGTCTTTTTGGGAACGATTGACTTGGCAAAAATCTACTTTCTACATGGTGCTGGACAGATTCGCCATATGCTCGTAATGGGCTGGGGCGGTAAGTGCACATCCACGATGGAGCTAACGCAACGGCTTCGCCGCGAGATTTACAAATCGAACAAGGAAATAAAAGCTCTCGGGATACTACATGAAGACCTCAGGCGAGAGAATGTCCTTTGGAGTGAAGAGCTCGGGCGTGCTTTAATCATCGACTTTCACCGTTCTACTCTGAGATGCCGACCGGCTAAGCAGCGACCGGGGGCCGCAAAACGACGGCTATGTCGAGTGGAGGCAGGAGATACAAAACGTCTTCGGGTTTCGTGATAAGGAAATCTATTTTCTACCTGTTAAATTAGCGATTTTGTGACTCAAATTCCCATGGTCACCTATATATTCCGAGGCGAAGTGCGCTCCTTATTCATGTGCATCAACACCACCCGACTTATTATGTGAGCCGGACCCTCGAACTTGAGAACTTTTCGGAATGATATGACCATTATAAGAGCATTGCAGACTGTCATTCAATTCTGATACCTAAGACTGTCGTGTATAAACCGAAAATATCGCGGTAAAGGTCCCGGGTTGCTGAAAACCCTGACAGCAGAATTATCCGCTCAAGTTTGCCATGCATGTCGTTAGATATACATTCCGTCAACAGGACCCTGCCTGCCAAACTCCTTAGAAAATTTCTTGTTCGATTTCGCGGCTAATTCCAAGTATTTATAGCTGACTTGCGTTGTATCTGCCTCAGCGAGAGCGTGTGCAACTGCTGCGATATTTTTGATCTGATTGATGGCAGTCAGCAAGTGATATATACCCGATAGTATGGAACTCACCTCTCGTCCATTGAGAGCCAAAGATTCCAATCGCTGGATGTCCTCCTCCTCAATCACGGCAGGACCTTGGAGTGTTCGGGCCTTGAACAAAAAGGTTCTCCAGAGGCCTATGCGGAAGTCTTTTGTCAAATCTTCATACTCAATGGTCAAATGGATTCGGCTCAGAATTGCATCGTCAAACTGGATACCCCGGTTCGAAGTCAAGAAAAGCAGTCCCCGGTAATACTCTAGCTTGCGGAGAAAAGCAGTGACCAGACGATTATGGCTATCATGGAGCTCGGTACGACTTGCCATGAACGCGTCGGCTTCATCCAAAAGAAGAATAGCGTTGAAATGCTTTGCGATTTTGAAAATGATTTCAAGTTGTGATTCTAGTGCGTGGGAGTCCCCATGATCGACAACAAGCTCCCCTGCAGATATCTGAGAAAGTCAGCTAGGCCGATATGCACGCAATGAATTGTTGATACCGAGTAGAGAGGGAGTTTGAAATATTCCGAGGTTGCCTCGACGGTGAAAGTCTTCCCGACGCCTGGCGGACCACTAGCACGTGTCAGCTGAAGACTATGCAGGGCAGATACAATTCACCGACATACTTCAGCAACATATTGAGCCCTTGACCTTTACCGTCAATCACGTCGTCGAACGGTACCGTCGGTATCAGACCTAGGCGGGTTCTCGCCAATGACAAGAGGAGTGTCTTGGTCTCGGAGGCTATCTGCAGGCAATCGAACGATTCAGGTGACCAATCCACGTCCCTAAGAGCACTAACTGCGCACTCCACTGGGATCACATTAGTCGGATACTAAACCATTGTCGGTCGCGTCACATACAGAACATTTTCTCCTGGAAACTGAAACAGCAAACTGTTGGGCAGGCGACCAGTAAATCGGCCTCGCTCAGCTTTTGTGCATCCACACTGTCTCCTCGCATTTTCTCCTTCTCTCGCTCACGGCCCTCCATGAGCATTGCACCAATGTCAAAGACTGCAATTCCACCCTTATCCTTGACCCCAATGTCGCGGAGTGACGGTCGGGAGTAGTTTGGCTGCATTTCATGGAAAAATGCGGCGTCCACTGCCACTCGACTGTTGATGTTGACTTTGATAGCCTTCCCCTTGTTGATAAAGAATGCGCTGCCTTCGCAGTGCCGAACATGTGAGCCGGCCAAATTCCGGAACTTTTGACCTCTCTCGACCAAATCTTTCCGGACTTTCTCGTGACTTGTATGGTGGCAGAGAGGGAAGGCCTCAAGGCTCTCGATCGGCTTTGATCCTCGGAACTTGGCCACTCGCAGAAAGATACCGGCCTCGCCGAACTTGACTCCATTATAATCAAGAAATCGGCACTCGAGATTCAACCACGTCTCGTCATTGTGTGTCATCTCTTCGCCCGCGTCGAATACGACACTTCGCGGCTCTTTTGTGCCAATGCATGTGGTATAAACATGGCAACCAGGCTTGAAAAGCGCCCAGAGAAGGTCATATGTAATATGACCGTGCTGCAACATTGATTCGAGACGCTGCAAAGTAGAAGCATATGTGTGCTTGAGGTGGTCGATGAGCAAGAGGAGATGCTTCGCATGTGCCGACTCATGGTCCGAACTGCTATCCATGTTCTCCGCACATCTGTCGAGCTCTGGGAGGAAATGAAAAAGGAAATTTTGCTCGATCTAAATCCACGTCAGCGTGCTCCTTGATGATAATACTGTCTTAATTACCGATGGCTTGTCCTCCATCAGGCTAACGGCCTTGATGTCGTGCAGCATGTCTCGCAGGATGTCGCGTAAGCCTTCCGACTTGATGTCTATGAATGGAACTACCTCCTCGGACGTTCGGTCTGATCATACCATTAGTATGATTTCGGTCTGCTAGGTAAAGGTATTACGTACCAACACGTTCACGGACAATGAATGCATATTCAGCGTAGTCGTCCAGACCAATGCTAGTCTCCGTCGGCTCGGCTGTCTTGTATTTACATGCCTCTTTGTCCCAACTGGGCCTGTGTCAGCAATTCCCGAACAAGAAAGGGTCTGATGGCTAGCTCATACGTTTCCACGACTGTTTTGAATTGGGATGCCGATGCCCATTTCTCAAACGATTTGAAATCATCTGGAGTAGTACAGATTGAACGATTGAGATCGATTTCATCTACCGCCTGAGCAACCTCTTCCTGTTCATTTTTGGCAAGGCCAGACTGAGCAGGATCAGTTGCCGCGAAGGGTCCAAGTGAAGCACATTCATCGCTGGTGAGTTTTACCAGCAACTGCTTCAGTCGAATCATGTCGGGGGCTGCTGGGGACTGGTCCCAGGAGACAGGAGTGTTTGGAGGTTCTTGGTTGGCAAGGTCGGACATCTTTTCAAGGAACACAGCAAAGAAATGCTTCACGTCCTTTAACATCGTCTGAGACGTAGCTGCCCCCTTCGTTGGGCTATCCGGCGGCGTCATGCCTTGGTGACAGGGAGAAGAAGTCTCGTTCAATGCCATGTGCTCTGAAGGCAATCTTGGGCTGCTTTGAACAGGTGCCATGCTGTTTGATGGAATTTGTTTGTACGATGGAGAAGAAAGATTGAATCAGCAGGGTAAAAGCCGATATGAATGTAAACGAAGAACTCAATAAGGCCGAGCAGTTCCTCCCATTTTATATCTTCGTCGCCCACCCCTGCCTCATGTCAAACCCTTTAACAAAAGTACGCCGCAGATTTCATGAACTTGGATGAACGGTCTTGAAGGGATTGAGTTGTGCTTGTCGGATGAAGACTGGGATGCACGTCTAGGGGATTGATCATGCATGTGGAGATGATCCAATTGACTCAGTTCACAGCAAACGTCCAGATTAAGCGCAGCCAGACCAGCCTCCTGTGTCTTATCACACACACTAGCGGCGCTAGTGGGTCACTAACCGTTTCGAGGGCCAATCTTACGCTTGGCCCCCATTTCTCCCCCGCAGCAAGAACATGCATCTTTCCCTCCATCTTTCCCTCCATCTTTCCCTCCATCTTTCCCTCCATCTTTCCCTCCATCTTTCCCTCCCTCCAACCACTTTCCACCTCTTCACGTCATGGTCCAATCCACCAAACGACGGCGTCCTCGGAAATCACTTACCAGCGCAGAAGCCTGGAAGAAAGTAGAGAGCACCGCCTACGGACTTGGCATTGCCTGGCACCTAGGACCAAAAGAGTCCAAGCAGGTTTCCGAGGCATTTTTTCTGCTGAATCATCCATCGGAATCTACCATCCATCAAAAAAAGTATCTACTCTTTCTTCACGAAGTGCGTCAAAATTGTGGGCTACAAGGCGTGCGCTTGTGCGCCGCCGCCCTTGGTCAAAGTAATGTCAGAGATATGAATATTGGCCAACGCAAGGCGCTCGTATGTAAGCTGGGTGAGGAGAAATATCGGCCATTGATCAACAATCCATCGTTTCCCAGCTTTGTGGGTGATACACAAGTAGCAGGTCTCTTGGAGGGTAAGCATTTGGCCTCTTTACAGTCCTCTCCTTATCTTACAAAAAGTTGGCTGATAAAACCTAGAGACCTCACTGTGCTCCACGTTAAGCGAAGCAACCACCACTCCACTAAGGCTTTCTACCAGTAACGGCGAGTCCAATAGCCCAATTGCTTCCATCAGACATTTAGTGAACCCAGACGCTGGGTTCCTTCATATTCAGGATGCTAAGGGAACCTCAAGAAATTGCCGTTAGTTCCACTCCCTGTTTGTTATTTATACGTCCTAATTGGGTATTCAAAGCCCACCGGGGCAGTCTCGAAGTCAAAGAGTACACAACACCTGCCTCAAACTGTCAAGCAAACCCATACTTTACAACTCGCGTCCGCTTTTCACAAGACGACTGGCAAATCGGTACGGATCTTACGAACACGCAGGAAATTTTTGAGCATGCCTCCCTTGAGGGCATTGCTGCTGTTTTCAAAGGAATTATATCTGGCGCAATCAGAATCAGAACAAAATCTTTCCCAAACAGTGTGAAGACGTATTCGAAAGCATCAGTGACAACTGTATTTCCTCCTTGGGGTGGACCGGTTGACTGTCTGCTCAGTCTCGATATTTGTGAATCGAGGGTGCAAGCTCTTGCGATGGCTCTTTTCAATGCGACAGTGAAATGGGCGGAAAATTCTCTACATATTGGCTTCGAAAGAGGAACAACCTTGACTACTCCCAACTCTGAAGTTACTTTGAAAGGTGTGGGTGATGAAACTATTGCCGCCGTGTTCGGCTTCGAAATAGAGCAGGCGATAAAGGAGAGCCCCATTCGCCTGAGAGAGTTGAAAGAAGGTAGACTGATGACTGAATGTGTGTCAATGATAATCACAGAGAAAGGCGCCATCGTGAACCTATCGCTTGGTCTGGTTCGAGGCTTAGAAATACAAAAGAAGCTTTATACCTGAAATGCAAGCTATACAATATAATGAGACGCTTCAAACGCTTTCTGTCACTTTCCCCTTCGTAATATAAAGTTTGACACCATCCTGAGCGACGCCTTGTCCATTTGGCATGCCAACAAGTTTCCTTGTTTGTTCATTTCCTTCGTCATCAACTTCGTAAACAGTGACATTGCTTCCTTGCCAGTACACCATTTGTCCTTTTCCAATAATCATTGTCACACGATTCTCGGACACATTACTGAAGTTTATGGAGGAATCGAGGGATTTTTCTTCGAAAGCCTAACGATATATTAGCCAGGGAAAATCAAATGCGGTAGAACTGACCATTTAATCTTTGCAAGGATAAGATAATTCCAAACGGATCACGTTTCAGTGACTGCAACGTTGCTCTTACACAATAAGACAAGGATGAGTCATAAAGAGAACCCCAATAGGCGCTTTTGTGCGAAGTGAACGAAGAGCAGACTGTGCTAACTGTGCCTAGTCTTAATATGAGCTGCAACCCAGCAGAGAAAGTGTAGCGTGAATACTCACCGTAGTTGTCGGAGAGATTTTTTCACTAGATTTGCGTTGATTACCCCGTTTGGTGAGTCAGTCATAGTTGTCGCTGAGAAAAGGGGTGGCGGAAAATACAAAGTGATCATACAATCTAGAAAAACGATGTGGGGTGATGTGCACGTGACATCCTCTTGGTCGCGGTTTAACAGATACCCCGCGTTGGGCATCGATGGGACCGTGATCAGGAAAGATTAGAATGTGTTGATGTACCAACGTCTCACTAAGGCGGAGAGAAGGAGGGCGACAATTTTTGCCAAGATACTGTAATACTGAAATGGATTCTTTCATTTGTTATGTGGCTCATCCACCCATCATTTCCGGAGCAACAAAGTCAGTACCACCAGCATGCCCTTAATACATTGACTCATCATCGATGCTCTTGTCTGCTCGGGTCCCCTATACCGATGCGATCGCATGCTGTCTATCACTTCCACATGACTTGTTCGCTTCACATTCTACTCGAGTATGAGTGAATTTGAGGGACCTCCTGTTGTACGATCCGAGTCAGCTAGGCTTACCACTTGGACGAGTTGTTATGACTTACCTGTTCATAATGTTCGCAGAATGTTCGCTTGAGACGAGACGATCAATTAGCTTCGTGGTCATATCTTACCGACGAGATCACTTACAATTGTCTTCATCAATGCAGTCACCATCCATGCCATGTTGACATGATGTTGTCTCCAGTTCGTCGCACTCTCCGGCTGTCACTTCGAAGAAGCTGCGCTGGGTGCACCGGGCAACTTCTGAGAGCCAAAGGCGCGTGACGAACCACCTGCGACAGGAAATTGTACAGTCGTCATGGGGTTAGGACCTCGCGATGCGGACGGCCAGAGGTTCATACACTCCGCCGTTCAGTGTGAAGGCGGTGAGGTCGAGGGCGGAAGACGCGATGGAGCACGCGTCGTAGTGACGCCTTGGCCTTATCTGGATCCGACGATAAAAGGACTCCCCACAAGGATGTTTCACGGGTGGCGACGGGCTGCTCCTATGTACAATGGCATGAATCTAGTAATGGTATTCGTGTTCTGGGGCACATGAATTGGCGCAAATAACTGATATAGCGCAGCAGCGGGGGCGATAAATCACTCACATTATCAGGAAGAATGGACCTCTCAAGCTTCTATGCAGCGAAGCACGCAATCGGATATTCGCACCTTTATTTAGCCGCTCGTTTGGTTCATATACCTCACCTACGGTATGCTGCGTAGTTTGGAGCGACGGGGCCAGGAATAGTGTGTAAGCCATGGCTTTGCGCGGAGCACTGACTGGGATGCTTAATCCTCAAGGGTCACTGTCGTTCATTAGCTTGTAGATCGGAGAGACATCTCAGGACTCACCTGTTCTGGTGGACCAGGGACGAAGAGACAGCAAAGAGCTGTGATCCTTGCGCTCGTGCATTTTAGTCGAATGTCCTCGGTTCTATTGAAATCGCATCGTCTTCCTGATCAGTAGAATTCAGACAGGTCAGGCTAAGATTAACATACCTGCGACGGGGATATTCGCGCTTTGTCTTGGGAATACACATAGAGGCTGTACAGTAGATCAGCTCAGTCGGCTGCTATAGCGGAGACATCTTTGCATAGACACCTTGACCGGCTAATCCAAAACTCGTATCTTTAATCGGCTGCCGTGAATGGCAGTGCATCTGGTGGGAATCATATCTTTCACAGGCACTGTCTGACTTGCTGGTCCGCAATGTATTCTATAAATGTCAGCACAGTGGAGATTCAGTACTGGGTGGGGGAGAACTTATCAAGTGACTCAGACACAAGCCTGCTCGACTTTGCGTAGTCAAGTGATCAAATTGTAGAGCAAATCGCCGGGGTAGAGGACATATTTATAGACTTCTCGGCTTCTGACACTCACAAGCTCGAGAGAAAGCGTTGAAAGACATTTATCGTTATTGAGGGCTGTTGAGACCCATGTCTTCTTTTTACCGCAACTATTTGCAGCGACATTCTTGATGCCTTTAGATGCTCAGCGAGAGAGACGAGTAAGAGTGGTGTTGAGAAAAAGGGATGCTGAGTCGGTCAAGAAACGTTGGCTGACTGTTGAATCCTTCACGGCTCTCTAAAATTGAGGCACTGAGTGCTATTTGTTGTAGTTCATAGGTATAAATTAATTGTTTTCTCAGAGGGAGACACGAGGCTATATATATATACACAGTGAAGGCATCTACTTGCATCATGTATTTCTTCCACGCAGAAAGAACTGGAAGCTTCTTGATCTGCAACAGCCTCATATCACAACAATTCCCAGAGTCAAATCAAGCAAGAGAATTAGTCAAAATGCGAGCTGTTGTGATATGAGGCTGGTGCAGATCAGGAACCATGCCGAACCATCGGAATTAATCCCGAAGTATGTATACGAAGAACCAAGTTAGATTGGCAATCAATTCGACCTTCTCGTTGTATATATAGCCTCATGTTTCCCTCTGAACTAATAATAATTAACCTTCCTTTCAACTACAACACGAGCCACCAAGCCCAGCAATCGAAGGCGGTGAACAGGTCGTTGAGTTTCGAAGGCCAAGTCGTATCTCGCTACCCCTGGCTATTCCAGAAGTTATCGCTAAGCAACATTACGAATCACCGTACAGTCCAACGGCAAACTTTTCCTTCAGTTTCCTTTCTTATGTTCAACTGACTCTTAGTGAAGACAGGTTGACTTCATCATTACGCCCCAAATGGACCCTACGCCAAAGCCTACCTACCGAGACAAACTGTTTAAATCAACGACTCGAATTCTGGAAATCGCGAAATGTTTAGGCTCTAACGAGGTGATTGATACTGTCTCTCTTGAGGATGGGGTTTTCGCGCTACATGACACGTTGCTGCTTTCTCGACGCGAAGATGTTTCGCTGCTCCCTCCATTTTGCTTGGTCTGCCTAGAAGTTTGCCAAATTTTCGTCAATTCAATCACACCCGATATGAACGTGTCAAATCTCAAAAACATTTCAGTCAATGGGTACAGTCCATATCAATTGACTCCAGTACTTTTGACTCTGTTCCATGCGCTCAGCACCTTTGTCAATTTTATATGCTGGTAGGTAAAGAAAGCCAACTTCGAAGGATTGCCTAACCGCTCGATTAGTGTACCAATCAAACTCGGTGGAGACGCTAAGGAGCGATGCTTGAGCTGCGTCGCTCGCGCGGTCCGCGATCTTTATAAACACAAAGCCCATCTCGAAACTCTCGGTGACTCTGAATCTGTTTTACTACAACGCTATTTTACGGTCTACTGCATGATGATGTTCTTTGATTGTTTATGCGCAGTTGGCGTCGATACATATGGTGAAAATCTCTGTGATTGCGTTCGGCTTGGAAGCAATCGGACTTCATCAAGATTCGATGATATTGTTGGTATAAGGATCGGAAAGGATGCTTTGGAACACTTCACCAGCCTTGGTGAGCCATTGTTGGAAGAAATTTCTCGGAGGCGGGGCACGAGGGATGATCCGATATTGCAAGACCTTTCGGATAGATATGAGGATTTGGAAAGACGTTTTCGGACCGCTATGGAACAATTAGGGCATGATCAAGTGCTAGTGTCACGCGAAATAATCACGAGAGGATACCGGCTAGAATTCAGCGTGATGACTAGTACGGCATTGAAACACTGGGGTCATTGAACAGATGCACGTAATAAACGAGGTTTCTCGTGCGAACTACGAACTCGAGAAGTTTTCAGCGAATACGGGTTAAGTGCCTTAGCAGCTCTTGGGTCGATCTATTCTCGCCTTGTCTGGTGACCTGCGAGAGCACTCGAAACGGAGATGGCATACGGCTTGAGGTGGTCATTACAAAGTTCACGTGCACGTCGTCAGTCAAATCTCAGTTGCGATTCAAGATAACTCCGTCCTTCACCGTGATTTACTTTTCAAATTGCGGTGGAACAGGCCAGATATTCAACACAGCCAGGTAAAGGGTTCTTAGCCCTATGGCTGTGAGTGATTCTACTAGAGCCACCGGAGACGGGGAGATATCAGACTGGACAATCCTGCGAGCAAAGCTTCCGTTTTCTTCGATCTGTCCCGGTGTCATCACAGGCCAATCAAGGCCATCTGAAGCCCGTTCGTGGCGGCCAATATCATGTTTTCTTCCCCATTCACTAAAACGGAAGTTGATTGCGAAACGTTCCTTGATGGATTCACCAACGCCACGTACATAGACAGGACCTGTGTCGCGGACCCAGAGTGACTTTGGGACTTCCCCTTTACTGTTGTCATTCCAAAGAAGGGCGATTGCTTCTTTCTTTACGGAATACATGGAATGATGTGCAACCTCGATTATATTTCTCACGCTGAGGCTTCATTGCTATCACAGCCTTTATTATAGTAATATGTACTAGAAATAGTATATCATAATAGTTGGCCACCGTTCTTTCGACCTCGCAATTTAGCGCTCCAGCCGATGAAATACTGCTATGGAACAATTCTCGGTCATACATTTACCGTTCATGTTAGTAGATAGCTTTATTCCGGCATCTCAGAAGACTGTTTACGTTATTTTGCAACTATCCGGCCCGATCCTGACCGAAGGATACCTGGCATTCCTAGGACTGATGTCAAATTACCAAAAGTCCCTCGTTGTACGGCGGGGCGAGCCCGATATGTATAAAGCAGCAAAGGGATTGCAACATCTGCGAAGTGTGAAAATCTCACACGACTACGACGCAGCTTGTGTTCTCTTCCTGGGCCAGACTATGTACGTGTTCAATGTACTCACGGCACCATACTCCAGTACCGCCCACTCTATCGTTCGGAGCTCCTCTCATCTCGGCCAAACCATGGTTTCCCAGATTGATTACAACGCCCATCATGGACACAATAACCATGTCACCGATTTTGGTCAACACGGTCGAGTGTTTAGTGCATCGTGAGATCCCTATAATACGACTCGATCCTCAGCGTCGCGTCATCGTCGACCGCTATCTCGGTCTTTGTGCAACACTTCTCCCTCATTTCTATGACATCTGCGAGTGTAGCAATGTCTTGAAGATAGAAGCTCCTGCTATCGGATCTGAATCATACTCGGCCATTCATGACCGACTGGATGGAATAGAGGAAACAATCCGACGTTGGCGACCCCAAACCCCTACTGGGTTGTTCAACAGCTACGGCCAGAATGCGGTTTCATCAATGGTCACACAAGCAAATGTGTATCGTTTGGCAGGTTTATTGATCATCCACCGGCTCCGATATCCGCTAGGAGTCGAAGACGAGGCAGGGGGAAACTTGCAACTAGAATATTTTCTGAATTGGCATTCTTTGCCAAGTCGGCGGTCAATTTAAAGGAATCTAGCGCGTTACCTGTGGTGCTTCCTTTGACGATGGCTATGCTTGAGATAAATGGGCCTGGGGAAGTTTTGATAGATCGCTTGGCCACCTCATTCACAGTCCAAAGTGCAAGTGCATCACGGCTTCAGGAATTTGTGAAGGTGGCCAGGGCATCAAGGGATTCTGGATATCAGGGCATTTGGTTTGACTTGGTTGATACACATCTTCGTGTTGCGATACCGCCATAGCTCTGAGTTGGTCTCAACGGCAATCCTTTTATGTATAGTATTATTTCAGATAGCTTTGTTTTATAATGATGTTGACTTTTCTGTTCCTCTATTGAATAATGGTCATTATATACGCCGGGTCTAAGGGCATATACCGATTTCAACACATACATTCCCACTATTCTACGTGTGTATAACGAGAAAAGAGTATAGGCTAGCGTTGAGCATTGAGGCTGGAAAAAAGATTGAATCGTGAAAATGGTCATGCCAATTTACAAAACATTCCTGTTATAACTATTTCCAAACAGATACATCTATTGTGGTTACCGGAAGGGATAAATCCTCGCTGGAGGTTAGCCTTCCTTCACCTGCTGTAAATTGCATGACTATTATCCACCCATGAAAATGGGCCCCGAGGTCAAATACCCAAACTAGGTAACTCCAGATCCCTCCATGTTGAAAGCAGAGCTCATTCATTGATCGGACGCTTCAGGGAGAGAAGGGGTGCGATCTGATTGAGCCGTCGCTACCCCTCTCAAACCCTCCCACTCATGCTCCAGCATAGACAAATTGACAATATCATGCCAAGCGCGACGATGGTATATTGCCTCACGTTCGCAACCTTCATCCACAAATCCAAGCTTCCTGTAAAGCTTCAATGCATTGTGGTTGAACGAAAATCCACCTATAGTGATTCTGTGCAGTCCAGCATGCTGAAATCCCCAGTCCAGTGCCCAGTTAATAGCTTCTCCGCCGTATCCTTTCCCCCGATACCCGTCCACAAGTGAAATTCCTATCATCGCATTGCGATGATGGGAGTAACCCGATCCAGTCAAGCTGAAGAGGCTGATGTGGCCAATTGGGACTGACTTGGAATTTTGAGCAGGTCGGTTCAAAGTTTGAGTCTCAGTCGAGGATTCCGTCTCTGAGTCGGGGGAATTTTGAGGAGGAAGACATATAATCACCCCCAGCATGGATTCTTGGATAATTTTGATGAACTCCTCTGCAGACTTCTTGTGAGATGGGCGTGGAAGACGTCCAGTGCTCAATGTTTGAATAGTCTCATCGTTGATAATTTGGTTGTGGAAAAATGCAATGTCCTCTTCGGAGCTCTCTGCGGCTCGGTAGACGAGCCGGCTGGACTTGGAAAGTTGTCCAAGGGCTTGGGATGCCATATTGGAAGATCAGAAGTTGAATCAGAAATCGGTGGAATATAAAATCTAGGGAATCATTGCCAACTAAATAGTAAAGATAAGCTGCCTGACCTTTAGGTGTTAACCAATGAGCTTCCAATATCAACGCCAATGTTGCATTGGGGTAAGCGCTATTAGTAGCTAGCCCTTATAGGGTAATCCCGGGGTCCCAATGAGGTATTGTAGCGGGGTCTCTGAGGAGTCAGCGGAAATATAAATTATTCTAGCCCGAGGCACCAAAACCATAAGGTACATGACCTTGTTTTCTTTTCCTTTCCTCGCAGGCGTATACAAATCGAATGATATATGGCTTAGACACTCTCAAAGGATCCTATATTTAAAGGTTAATTTTATCTCCTATTGACATTACAGGAACCAAGCCTCACGAGTAGTGACTGATTAGGTAGGGTTCTAGAGCTCAGCTCTGATATGATGATTGACATCCTTCTTGCTTCACTGCCTACACTGAAGCGACTCTCACTTCCAATCATCTTGAATGTACACAACACTATCGGGATTTTTCAACAAGGCAACAAAGGCCAAGGACCGTCGGCCTCCCATATTGAACATTGGATGTGGGACATACGTGGACGTGGATGCCGTGGGGGATTCAAGCGAAAGCTTTATCAAGGCATTCATTTAGCTTTGGTTGATAACCTACTTTACCGTGTGTGGCTGGGAAGTTCGGCGGTGGCTACCCGCATGTCCTTTTGTGGGAAACCGACGAGAGACAGTCCCGGGCAGATATTTGAACTGGAAGATCATCCAAGACCTCTTTTTTGACGAGCCACTTGAAATGACTGCGTGAATTCCAAGTCCGAGGTCATCAGATGAGACAATCATTACAAAAATGTTCAAATATTATTCTATTATGTACTGCAGTGACAAAACAAGGAAATCATCGTAGCAGGAATGCATAAATACGTAACGCCACAAGCACTCCAGGGCCATATTTGAGGTCTCAAATAAATCCCGATGCGACCCATGATCCTTCGTCCAAAACCAATGATAAAGGCTCTTCCACTCAGCCGCTTCATCCTCAACATAATCACCGACCAGCTCAGCCGTCTCATAAATTTAATCAGAAACCGATGAGACAGGACCCTTTACATTATTCGCACTTCTGGCAGCATCAGCAGCGCCTGCAGAGTTTGATGTCATATCAGCAGCGACACCACCAGAGTTAGCGTTCAGCAGCTCCTCGGCACCCTCCCTTGTTCTCTCCGCTAGGTCACGAGCTCCTTGGCGTGCAATATCCGTGTACTCCTCCGCCTGTTCGCGGGCACGCTGAATAAGTTCATCGGGCGTGGGATAGCGACGTCTCAGCATCAAAAGAAGATAGTAACTCTTGACTATAAAAGCGTACACGGCGTCTTTGGCGAGCATTGTAAAACCGTGCGAAAAGAAGCCTTTCAGCACTTCACCATGAAGGCCGGTGTAGAGCCCTGGTATACCGTCCGTGCGGGCGATGGTGGCGACGGTGGAAAGTATTTCGGGGGTAAGAGATGCGAGAAGGGAGGTCTTACCCTTCTGTCCAGTTCCGGACTTAGATTTCGAGTCCGAACTCATTACTTGAGCTCTGGTTTTCGCAAGGGAGAAGGGATATGTGATTGACGAGGCGGCGACTTTGCTTAGGGCCGCTAACAGGAATGTCAAAGCTGGAGGCGGTTTGTCGCGCTTTGAGCGTGGGAGGAGGGTCCGTTTCAGGAATTCATTGAGGAAGAACGTGAGAGATGGATTCAGGGTGAGTATCAGTGTGGCCGAGTATCCGGACCAAAAGCCTAGAATACCCTTCTCGGCGCGGATGCGAGCTGCGATGTCACTTGTTGACAAGTTCGTCCCATTTCCACCCTTGCGGGCCGCAGATATTTGCTTGCGCGCGACGATATTCGACAGTGGCGTGGTGAATAACTTGACAAAGGAGCCAGCCAAGATACCGACGGCAAGTTCGTCGATTATCGGAAGGACAATATTTTTGCTCTTGGCGGCTCGCTCTACACCTACATGTGCGATTATCCTCTTCTGGCGGATGGCACTATATGCAAGAAAGAAAAGGAACGAATCCGCGACGGTCTTCCAAGTGTCCTGCGCCAGACCAGGGTAGAAGCCAGCGACTCCTTGCTGTGCATATATCTTGCGGGCAGCATCCACCACGCTGGTATATTCTTCGTCATCTTTCTCGTCATCGTCAGATCTCTCGCTCGAGCTGCTGCTTTTCCGTTTCTGGGTTTGTAGACGGGCGACGATGACATTGATGGGGTAGACGACAACATTGAAGATGGCTGCGCCGACTGCGCCGGCAGTTGCATTCCTTATAGCTGGGAGGGCTGGTCCACGGAGGCGGCAGATTTCCAACCATGCTCTCTGTTGCTGATCCCAATGCCGAGTGCCTGGTCATATGGAATCACGTGTGATTGACAGTCGCTTCGCTAATTTTTCATTTCCGTCACACCTCCGCGAATTTAGTCGTGCTGACCGGCGAAGCGGTGCAGAGGTGGACGGGTCTCGCGGTAGATGAGCCCCTGCTAGTCTGGCTGAGTGACGAGGCCCACCAGTGGGAGACGATTCGCTTGCCGTGTGGACGGAATGTGTCTCGGCATCCGACGAGAGGATTGGTAAAGGGCGACTGAAGGCGTCTAGGGCTCCTTCGTTACGACTGTGGTCATCAGTATCTTGGTCGTCGCAGAAATAGGGTCATCCACACTTACCACTCGCAGCATGATATGCTAAAACCTGTATCTCGCCTTTCCAACCACTCTTCCGCGCAGGATAGATGTGAGAGCGATGTGCACTGACGGCAGCGCAAGATCAAGCGCTTATTCGCATGGTCTTCATCGTCGGTTAGGCAGAACACACAGTGGATGCTGTCTACCTCTTCGCTCGGGGTGAAAATCTGGAGCGTCAAGTCTTGGACACCCGCCCGGATATTAGTTGCCGATGACAGGATGGGTGGGCCGTGGCGAGATCTAATAGATACAATGCAGGCGTTTGCTTCTGCTCTTAGCTCGGAATCATGCTGCTCCTGCCTCAGTCTTTTTCGGCTGGCTCCGCGCGAAAAGTCTTCCTACATGCATCAGCGTGCTCTTTTTGAGGAATGAATGCGTAGCTGACCATTAAGCTGATCGGCCCGATGACGTTGTCTCCATTTGTTATTTTATACGCCTCGGCTATCCTCAGACCTCATTACCCAGATTCTGGTTGGAACTCACCCAGAAAACACAGCGCGCCATGCGAGCGTAAATCTCAGGTAGGACTAGAGGGAAAATTGACCTATGGTGTAAATTTGCACGATGGACACTTTTTCGTACCACGGGTGTTCGCAGCCGGCTGCTTGTCTCTGGCACATGGCTTTCTCGGGATCTCAGTTTACACATGCTTTACAACGTGGTCGGAAAGCCGGGTTGACACAAAAAGAAAATTGAGCGAGATTGCACCGGTCCGTGTGCCTTGTGCCGCCGGCAAAGGATTTGGGTGTCGTTGGTCCGGAGCCAGACCCATAGCTGGGCAAAAACCTTGGCTAGCGCCGGTTTGGGAGACTTGGCGAAAAGTTTTCGACGTCATGTGGGGGCGAAAAGGCTTCGGCGGCTAAAGGTAAACTACAATAGTAGAATGCAAGTTTGCATAATGTATATATCATGTCGAAGAGAGGAGAGTATGCTATGTAGAATCAATTCAATAATAGAGATCCAGCCCTATGCTGAAATTCGGACTTGCCCAGGTGCGATCTCGAGCTTGGTCATTCGCCCAGAGCAGCGCTGGAGTGGACCCGTGGCCTGGTGGACCCGCCAATGGATCCCGCCAAGTGTGCACCAACCTTGGTAATGCCCCACCAAAGGCTCGCACCAAGCGCCAAGGGGAATGATTCCCCGCGTCTCTCCGCTTCGGGAACCCGTAGCCTTCGCTGAACTTTCCTGTTCGGATCCCGACCGTGGTTACTAAGTCCGATATTTAAAGTTACCGTATTGACCGTATTGTTTTACATTTCGGATGGAGGTGCTTGCTATAAGGCCGCCAATCTGCCCCGGGCTTGCTCCAGTCTTCTTTTTTTTCCTTACTAGTTCTTCCCCAACTTCCTCCCCCCACCTCCGCAAACCGACAACTCTTACTTTGTCCGTACCATCAACATGTGGACGACCACCAGCGGCTTGACCGGTCGATCGCTCCGGGTGAGCATCACCATCGCCGCTGTCATGGGTTTCTCGCTCTTCGGTTACAACCAGGGCATGATGGCTGGCCTCCTCAACGGCGACCAGTTTGTAACCTCCTTCCCGATCCTCAAAATGCCCAAACCTGCGACTAAGTCGCAAACCCATTACGTCAACGTCATCCGGGGTGCTGTCACATCCTGCTATGAGCTTGGCTGTTTCTTCGGCGCGTTGTTCTCTATGTTCTTCGGCGACAAACTCGGCCGCACTCGCCTGATCTTTGGAGGTGCCAGCATCCTGATCGTTGGTGCCTTGCTTACAACAGTCTGCTTCACTGGTAAATGGGAAGTCGGTCAGTTCGTCATCGGCCGTGTTGTATCAGGCATTGGAAATGGTATGAACACGGCCACAATCCCGGTCTGGCAATCGGAATGCTCCGGTGCTCACAACCGTGGTTTCCTCGTTTGTTTCGAAGGTGCGATGATCGCTGGTGGCACCTTTATTGCCTACTGGGTAGTCTTTGGTGTCTCGCACGCCGCGGATACCGTCCAGTGGCGATTCCCCGTGGCGCTCCAGATCTTCTTCGCTCTGATGGTGGCTGCCGGTGCCTTGTTGCTTCCGGATTCCCCCTCGTGGTTTGTGAATCAAGGATATGACAAGGAGGCCTGCTTGGTTCTCGCTAAGCTCAATGACGCCGCTCCTGATTCTGACAAAGTCCTTCACGAGTTCAACTTCTTGAAGGCGGATGTGGAAAACTCGAAGAAGGCACAGTCAAGCTGGAAGACGGTATTCACGTTCGGCAAGACCCAGGAATTCCAGCGCCTTCTTGTTGGTTGCTCCGGCCAGTTCTTCCAGCAGTTCACCGGTTGTAACGCCGCTATCTACTACTCGACGCTACTTTTCCAGGAAAACCTACACCTGCCCAAATACCTGTCTTTGATTATGGGTGGTGTGTTCGCTACCGTCTACGCCCTTGCAACCATCCCGTCCTTCTTTATGATTGAGAGAGTTGGCCGTCGCAACCTATACTTGATTGGTTTCCTGGGCCAGGGTCTCAGTTTTGTCATCACATTCGCTTGCTTGATTAAGGAGAGTGAGGAGAACGCCAAGGGCGCTGCCGTTGGCATCTTCCTCTTTATTACCTTCTTTGCATTCACTCTCCTACCATTGCCCTGGATCTACCCACCCGAGATCAACCCCCTCCGTACCCGTACTGTGGGCGCGGCGGCATCGACCTGCACCAACTGGATGTGTAACTTTGCCGTGGTCATGTTCACCCCTCTTTTCGCTGGCCAGAGCCCATGGGGCGTTTATCTCTTCTTCGCACTGTTCAACTTTATCGGCTTGATCTTCGGCTTCTTCTTCTACGTTGAGACCGCCGGCCGTGAGCTTGAGGAGATCGACATCATCTACGCCAAAGCCCATGTCGAAGGCAAGATGGCGTGGAAGGTTGCCAACGACATGCCCAAGCTCAGTTTCGAAGAGATTACTGAACAGTCTCGCGCGCTGGGCTTGAGTACCAACGAGCATGCAGCAGCTGAGAAGAGCGAGCTTGGCCTGAGCAGTGACAGTGGCCAGGAGATCGAGGAGGTCCACGAGAAATAGTGGCGCTCTTTTCGGGCGTGCTATAGCTGTGGTTGAAGGTGATGGTGATATTCGAAACTGTATGTTTTCCTACTTAACGTTCTGTTCATTTGTTATTTCATTTGTTGTAGATATGTCAATATCTTTCAGTGTATATAATTTTCCAAGACAAGGAAGGGATGCTCTTATAGATTCCAATCAGTTATACTACTTTGCTGGCACCTTGAGCTTGTTCAACAGATGAATAATTATAGCTTTGCCTAGTAACGAGAATTAGTAACTTATTAGCAGCGACTTCGTACGAGATTGCCATTGTTTCTTATAGTGAGTTAGAGGCAGGCGTGGAAATGCCTTCGACATAGGGCGGCTGGCCAGCCAGAGTAGGAATCGCTCCCGGTTCATGGATTATGTCGCGAATCTACAAGCTAATGAATGACAGTGAACATTGACATCGAACCAGAGGGACCCGAGGATACAGCACCCCCGTTAGTGTTCTGCACAAGCCATGGCCTACACACCATTCCTGGCCCCGTCGCTCCAAACTACGCAGCATACCGTAGGTGAGGTATATGAATCAAACGAGCGGCCAAATAAAGGTGCGAATATCCGATTGCGTGCTTCGCTGCATAGAAGCTTGAGAGGTCCATTCTTCCTGATAATGTGAGTGATTTATCGCCCCCGCTGCTGCGCTATATCAGTTATTTGCGCCAATTCATGTGCCCCAGAACACGAATACCATTACTAGATTCATGCCATTGTACATAGGAGCAGCCCGTCGCCACCCGTGAAACATCCTTGTGGGGAGTCCTTTTATCGTCGGATCCAGATAAGGCCAAGGCGTCACTACGACGCGTGCTCTATCGCGTCTTCCGCCCTCGACCTCACCGCCTTCACACTGAACGGCGGAGTGTATGAACCTCTGGCCGTCCGTATCGCGAGGTCCTAACCCCATGACGACTGTACAATTTCCTGTCGCAGGTGGTTCGTCACGCGCCTTTGGCTCTCAGAAGTTGCCCGGTGCACCCAGCGCAGCTTCTTCGAAGTGACAGCCGGAGAGTGCGACGAACTGGAGACAACATCATGTCAACATGGCATGGATGGTGACTGCATTGATGAAGACAATTGTAAGTGATCTCGTCGGTAAGATATGACCACGAAGCTAATTGATCGTCTCGTCTCAAGCGAACATTCTGCGAACATTATGAACAGGTAAGTCATAACAACTCGTCCAAGTGGTAAGCCTAGCTGACTCGGATCGTACAACAGGAGGTCCCTCAAATTCACTCATACTCGAGTAGAATGTGAAGCGAACAAGTCATGTGGAAGTGATAGACAGCATGCGATCGCATCGGTATAGGGGACCCGAGCAGACAAGAGCATCGATGATGAGTCAATGTAAGGTTCAGATCGTCTCGGCCCTTCTCTCAGTCGACTCCGTGCATCAGTCATGTGCTGATGTGTCTACCCGATACGAAGTCCAAGGCACAACGGGCTTATACCACAGTGTGTCTTGGCGTTCGAACACTGTGAAAGAATAGCCTCGTGGATCGAATTCCTGGCGTCCAATGGGCGATCCGCATTGTTCTCGGTTGGCATCTCGCGTCCTTTTCAGTCCTGGAACTCCAAACGACCCGAGGAATGCTGGTGGTTTTGTCTTGCTTCATGGCAGGTGAGCCATACCTTCGCAGACAGCCAGATTGTTAGTCCAAGTCTGTGTGCAAGGAGAAGGTGAGGCAAAGGCCCCGTCATATCGAGCCCACAGATTAACATTGCCATATCAGCTACGAACTGAGAGAGGAGACGGTCTGGTCCCGAGTCACAGCCGAGCCAACCAAAGAGCCACGAGCTACGAATCACCGACCGATACTGTTCTATCTGATCCTATTCCGCGTTGCTGAGCCGTACGACATATTCGAGCGGGTGGAAACGAACGAGCGAAAACGAACCAATCGAACATACACGACGCTGCATCAAGGGCACTGTCACAAAAGTTGTGGTGTCTTTGGACATATGTTAGGTAGATTTGATGCCTACGCACGCTTTTTTCTATCCAAGCCCGAGCAACATGTGCAAAGGCCATCTACCTTGAATATCACCGCAGCTGCAGGTCAGTCAAGCCGAGGACGTGTATCATTTTCTCACTAAAACCGTCTTCTAACATATCGCGCACAAGCAGCTCTTGCCAGGAGATGGCCGAGTTCTCTGCGTCCCCTACGTCCCCTGTCCTTAAGCATCAAGTATATATTTGCCAAACTCACCGCGCCCTGGACGACATTAGCATATCACTATTCGGACAGATCCTTTGTGAAGGTGGCATTGATGTCCGTAACAACACTACTAAGAGCCATCCGGCTGTGGTACCTCTTTGACCATCTCCTATACCTTCACTGAAACTCTACTTCTAATCAGCGCTCATATGATTGCTTTCGGGGGAATAGGTTAGATATATGCGTGCTACAATTCCAAGTCAACCAAAGTACCACTTGCGTGGATATATTCTCATAAAGGCCCGTCGTAAATGTTGGCGGAGTCGTCTTTACCAGATCTGCTCAGGATGGCGCTTACTAATCCCGATCGGCTTCAATAGTGTGCTCTCAGCAGCAGAGCATGCTTGATCGCATAAACTTGGGTATTACGCCCCAAAAAGCAATGGCCATCGCTTTGAGTGCAGTGGTGGATGCTGATACATGGGAGATGGGCAGGCGATATAAATCGTAGTTGCTGACAGGATTATTCACAAGGTTGCGACGGCTCCTAGTTGTAGAAGGAGCCGATCAGATATTCTCAAGCTAAAGAAGCCTAAATTGGTTGTCTTTGTTGCGAATCCACTTTGACTATCGCGACCGTTCTGGATATAGGCATTCTATAGTAGAATAGGGTTGAGTGACTTCAATCGCCGATTAAAGCAATAACTTTGATTACGCAAGGAACAGTCTATCGCTAAGTTGAGACAACAAATTGTATTTCGAGTGCTTCTCATCAAATGCTTCTACACCTGGTAGGCCTGACCTTAAGTGTATTGCCTATTTTAGCTGAACCGACGGAAATCCGGTGTTTGCATTCACCAGGTCAATCAAATTGGAGACTGTATACGAACTTCACCGAGTGACCACCAGGGAACAAGAAATAACGCAGAATTGACACAACAATGAAACTGATATCTCTGTCATATGGGTGAGATGGCAAGAAAGAGCTCGCGCGAAGGCCGTGAGACGTTGACCACTCAACTTCACCGCCCGGCCGTGTACCACATCAACACCCTCGTCAACGATTAATGTTCATCAACGTTCATTAACGACCATCAACGATCATCAATATTCACCAATGTTTATCAACGATCATCGACGTTCATCAACGTTAATCAACGCTCATCAACACATCCGCGACGCACCCAAACACTCAAGTCTCTATTCGCTCTGCGCTCTGATCGCAGATGCATTCTATTGCGGCGGATAGATTAGCAGATCGCAAACTATCAAGGCAGGAGGGTGGGGAATACGGCGCTCGATAGCGAAGAAGATTCAGTCGTGAATTTACGATTCTGGTGATCGATAGGCATCTATCTAGCGCTCACTCTATCTCTCCAAAGATGATACTTCGGAATACGAAGAAGATGAAGATGTTGTACAGGTCTTTGCTTCTTCGAATGCCCTTGGGCTACTCGAATACTAGTCCCCAGCACCACGGAGAGGTGCCTGTATATCGCTAGGGAGCGATGACAAGTCCTTGGCGAGCCAAGTCTTGCCATGACTGAGCACGTTTTTACAGTCATAGGGCTCATTGGCTGTGAGGGAGCGTAAGTCTTACATCGCTGGGCTCGTGGCAGCGACAGCCGTAGTCACGGAAGCTCTGAAGTCCTTGGTTTCGCAGCACCCCCCTGCGAGGATTATTGTTGACGCAGACCTATCCTGCGAGACACAGTTGTTGACGCAGAGCCTATCCTGCGAGACACAGTTGTTGACGCAGAGCCTATCCTGCGAGACACAGTTGATAACGCAGAGCCTATCCTGCGAGACACAGTTGATAACGCAGAGCCTATCCTGCAAGACACAGTTGATAACGCAGAGCCTATCCTGCGAGGCACGGTTGATAACGCAGACCTATCCTGCGAGGTAGTCTTGTTGACGCAGCACCTCCCTGCGAGGAATATTGTTGACGCAGACCTATCCTGCGAGGTAGTCTTGTTGACGCAGCACCTCCCTGCGAGGATTATTGTTGACGCAGACCTATCCTGCGAAGCACCTTCTTACACTCGCGGGGCTCATGGCAGCGAGGGAGCACATGTCTTAAATCGCTGGGCTCGGAGCAGCGACAGCCGTGGCCACGGAGACACTCAAGCCCGCAGGCAAGAGAGGGACACCATGACACATCGGAGTGTGAGGACCGAAGTCCTGATTTTTTTTGGGCTGAAAATCTCGCTCCTTTTATATTTTTTCGGCTACGTCTCTACCAAGGAACCAGTTGCGCAGTTGGTAGCGAGAGTCACGGTTTCGTTATTGGCGTTGAAGACATTTGAACAACGTTGAAATGGTCTTTGGAGACTTTGTGGCCTACAGAGTCAAGTCTCGACCTGGAATCATTCCTTTCAAAAACCTGCGTTGAGTATGGTGAACCACTTCATCAACTGTTGAAAAGACAGTGATACCGCAAGAATATGATTCTCACATATCATTGAATTTGCAATTAAATCGCTCAACGCGGTGGCAGACTACTCTGCGCGTTTTGACCATGGTCACTAGCGACGGTCACCGTCTCATGATTTTAATGATCGTGAGATTAACTTTCTCCTATGACTTGAGTCCAAGGGTCCTTCCTTCTAGGTGCACTAGAACATGTCATTGTTCAGTCGCTTTGGAAACCTTTGCTTTGCGTCAAACATGAAAGGGCGTGAATGAAAATCAATCGAATGCCTCGCAGCTCTAGAGTTTAGACCACCCTGCTTTCGAGCCACCCAACCAATCAAATAAATTCAGACCTCTGGACTCCAACCAAGCTTACTCCTGCGAGTCGATAATAGTCCAGACACCTTCATAGCTTCTTAAGTAACCTTCCCTAGCTTCCATGTCATGAGCTCATTACCAGGACACTTATTTCTTGGTTCCATGAGGTTGAAATAAATTCAGCTACTGACCCCGTTCACCTTCCAAAGTTCCAATTTCTTCGTACATGTGAGTGAAAATTTAGAGTCTTAAGTCATCTCTGATAGAGTTGCTAATTATACTGAGGATTCTCAACCCAAAATGAAACAAACTTCAAGCTCTTTATCAGCCCCCAAATTCTTATTTGATCTTTCGTATCTATAATAGTGGAACGATTCCTATTATAAAGACCACAACATTGCCATATAGAGATTTGCGAGCAAGTCTCCATTAGACTTCCTTCAGTCAATCTTGGTTTGAACTTCATCCTTATTTGGGTGATCTTCTTCTAGGCGTTCGCCTGGGAGAACAATGGCACGGTCGAGCTTGTAGGGCAATCCACGGTGACGGCCTCGGATCATAATCACACAAATGACAAGCTTGCTGAAAACGGTAAACTCTCCAGATAGAGATGTAGAAACGGTTGGATACCCAAGGCTAAGCCCAACATTGCCACTTTGTCGAGATTAGTCAATGCAAAAGGAGTAAATACCACATGGATAACTCACTATGCCGAGACAACTTCGAATAACACAGAAAATACAGAAAAGGCCTGGAATTGGTTAAATTATATCATCGCAAGATTCGAGATCAATCACTTACTGGAATTGATGTATCTGCGATCTTTCCGGCCTCGGCGACGCAGATGCAAAAGCTGCCGAGAAAAATGTACCACAAGTCAAAAGTCAGTTGGTTCTGAATATGATTGATAATGTAAGACCGGCCATTATGCTCGTCCATGTCACTGTCGGTAGTATATACACCCAGCGTTTTTTCTTCATAAACATTGGAAGCTCTGATGCTAATGGCAATCGGAAAAATTGCAATATACATCATGATCACCAAGCTGAATTGGACGGCTGGGTTTACATCAGCCAAGTTGAAAGTCGATGTACCCGTATGACGCGACGATGCGGCTTGGAAAATAGCAGCGAGAACTCGAGGACCAGGCGCGAGATTATTCACGGCGGGATTGTTCAAGTCTAGCACAATGATGAGAATAATATCGATCGAGTTCATGAGAAATAAGATTCCGAAGAGAATCCACGTCGGCCCGCTTGGGAAGAGCAACGTATAACACCGTCGCGGATGATCGAGTAGGAATCTGAGTGTATCTTTAAGCGAGGATTTCGCCGGGCAAAACTTGTAGAAAACCCAGATGATAAATCGAAGAAGGCACGGATAACAAGTGTTCCCGGCAAATGCAAGGAAGCTCATGAGGATCATTGGGAAGGTCGCATCTTGAAACGAAATCATCGAATCTGGCGTCAGAGTAAAGCCAAGATTGTTAATCATCGTCTGAGCGGAGTAAAAGCCCCTATCGTGCGGCAAATGAAATAAGTCACTATATCGTCGATTATAGTTGACGAAGCCGACTTACCACCAAACATTGCCTTGCCCGCATTCAGCAAGGTAGTGACGATATTTCGGATCCGCGTGCAGAATCCACCCCACAAGGCAGATTGCACCGAAGAGATGCAGACCAAAGAAATATCCAACGACAATTTTTAACAGGAGCTTCAAGCTTCGATACTCGATACCGCCGAGTGTTTCCCGATCTTTGGCAGACAGATTATGGAACTGAGAGTTCCGGCCTATTGTAGCTTGTGAAGACATATTCGGCAAATCGAGCTGCTTTATGTCCCTCCGATTTGTTGTTGGCATCCCCCGGTCAGAGCTAGAAGAGCCTCCCAAAACGAACACGGAGGTTACAACTCGCTCAAGGGTGTGACTACCAGACTGCATGCTTCTGGTAGTCAGTCGACGACTAAGGACTTTCTCGGATCGTCCTTTTATGAACCAAGTTAGCGAACCGATTAACTTGAAGTTACGTTTGGGCGCCACTTTATCAGGACATACCATCATCATCTTCATCATGAAGCCTTTCATCAATCTCAGAAAATGAGGCACCTGTATAGTATTCGTGAGAATACGGAGGGAAATATGAGCCTGATTTTCATTTACCTCTTTCGCGTCTCCACGGAGGCGGAATATACAGAGCTTTGGCCTTGTCGGAAGACGGCCGATGGTCTTCAGCGAATGTAATGGTTTGCTTTGTCGGATTGATATTCGAAACGGCTGTGTCATCGGCTTTCGCATCGTTCAATTTCAGGGAAGTCCTGGTGCATGAGTCAGTACCCATTATGTTTGAGAGTCTGTTATGTTGATCGATGGCATCGAAACCAACCTCGAAGATTTGTCCCGAGTCTCAACATGCGCCCTTTCATTATCTGAGTCGTCTATTTCGTGGCTGCTAGATTGATCGTTTGGGGCTTCATCATCGTTGCTACTCAAACTTCTTTTGTCCTTCAACTGTGCCTCTGCGTCTTGTTCGGGGGAGCCTTTGGCCTCAAAAGATGCGGGGCTATATTTTGGAGAGACAAGTTAGTTCTCGATGATGGCGTTGAGTTTGGGGGGGTGGAAGACTTCTCACCGATTGCTTTGAGGCGCTTTTCGAACCATCGAACCCGAAATACAATTACGATGATGTTGATGAATCCCAAATTTCCCAGGATTGGAATGAGGTATAGGTACACCTGTTGGTAGGTCTTCAAGGATTTGACGTCGACACTTGACACCCATGGAAAGTCTTTGTTTAGCCGACTTATGAGAACGGAAAAGAAATTAATAAAGAATACTCACGTATTCAGACCTGACTCAGTCGACGCGCTGGCTCCGAAAAAATAAGCATCGACAGCTTTCAGATTACCATAAGGATAGATGATAACCAAGCTCAGAACGCTAAGGGTGATAATCCACGCGTCTGCGAAGAAGAATTAGAAGGGGATATTCTATAAATGCCGATGGACGTACAGTGCAGGACGAGAAAGTTTATCGGTGGCTTCCACATGGCACAAAACTCGCAGGAATGTTGTTTCACGGATAATTACAAGGGGCCTGCCAAATTCCATTATATAGTCGCAGACTTATCGTATATTCAAAAATTACTGCATACAAAATAAACTAGCGCGATAAAGAATTTGAGTGAGGGATTTGCTAGGCAAATCAAAGTTTGGCCCTGGGTCGCTGCTTGCGGCTTGGCTGTCAACTCGCTTCCGTGGTTAGCGCGCTTCGAGATCAAGCAGCGAGGCTGAGTATCACATAGAAAATCCTACTCCGTACAATCAAATCAGCTGCCCGGAATCTATTTTAATATTCTAGTGATATCATTGGCCGAAGTGTCTTTCTCATAGCCCTGATTTTCTGGTAGATAATTTCTTTTTCTCGGCCTTGCGAAGCCTTTAACTAAAAAAACAATCACAATATTCCAGTACAGACGGATGGATGGAGTGATGACTTCATTTACCCTGACCACTCACCGAGTTGGATTCTAAACCACAACCCACTAGGCTGGATACGGACTCGTATTTTAGTGTAGTTGGGAAATCAACTCACCGAAGTGATAACTATGCAAGCTACAACAACTATATATATCTCTACACGTTCATGTACCGTGTGACAGTTCCTAAGCGAACTTAGAGCTTTGCCAGGGCCTGCCGTGGCCTCTGTGTCGTCGTTATGTTTAACCCGTCTTCAAGGCGCGCGGCTGTTTCGGCGAAGTCCAGGACAGCCTCCACTGTCTTGGTCCGTGAAAAACTGTCAATCTTACCTCTCCCTTCTTCTCCTGGGCCCCCTGACAGAGTTGACATGCTGTTGAACGCGTCGCCAACCTTTCTTCGGAGATTGCATCGTAATTCTCTCAGTTGCGGGCAATCAAGCAACACGTGGTGTACACTTTCACGCTCGCCACAGACGCACAGGTCTTCATCTCGGAATCGGAAAGCCTTAGCGTATGTTGATAACCAGCAGTGTCCGGTTCGCAACTGCGTTAGTAAGTAGGCTCGGTTTCTAGGTAGAGATCCGTAGAGCCGTCTCCTGTACTTGGCCGGCAATGTGTTGTCGATCCGACGCAGGTGGCCGCCGGTCCTCGACTCTTTCCATTCTCTCTCTCATTGAGCGTGAGTTCGTTGCCTGATGTGTGCCCTCTCGCGTGATAGCAAAGAGCAGAACGGGTGTGTTTTGCCCGGTATGGCTGCCTCCTTGGCTAGCAGATCGGCGGTGTGATTTCCGGGCATTGAGCAGTATCCGGGTATCCATTGGAATTGAATCGATGTGCCGTGGGCGACAGTGTTCCTGGCTGCTTGTAGACTGGCATGGATGATCTGTTGTCCCTATTTGTTCCCTGGATTCTGGATGGCTTGCAATGCTGACATGCTGTCGCTGAGGATAGTGGCAGATCTCATGCACGTGAGATGTTCTCCAGTGTCGGAGAGCGACCTTATTGATGGTGTTGATAGAGTACATGAGCCCAATCAGCTCGGCGGCGTGTACGGATCATCGATCCGTGGGCCCGACCTGGATTCGTATGCTGTCTGTTGATTCCAGCGATTCGCCGAGTACGGCGCCTGCGGCGCCGAAATGACCTTGTCGTCCCGAGGCATCCGAGTACAGCACGATATCCGGGGTTGACCACGCAGCCTCGGCTCTTTCTATCGCGATCTCCCTGTCTGGTTCGATCTCGATCATTTCGATTTCCTGTAGTCTCTCCAGTTTCATTGTGTAAGGCTTCTGACAACTGGTACCGGGCGATCGATCCACGATTGTTCCGTCTTCTCTGGGTCCGAGTTGGCAGCACATGCGCTTCTACATCAAGTGTGTTCGTGGCCAACGTCCGGAAAGCAGATAAGACGCGGGTGAGAGCCGTTCGCTGCACAGTACGTAGGTGCCGCAGATGGGTCTTGTCTCGAAGTGGATCGTGCCAGACAGTCCAGGCGTATTCGAGGACCGGTGCGACGCACGCTTCGTAGAGCTGTCGCAACTCCCCAAGCGCGATGTTCACCTTGGTGGCTCGTTTGACTGCTTGTTGTACGTGTTCCTTCCACCGTAGCTCATAGTCGAAGATCACCCCCAAGAGCTTGGCAGTCGTGGATGGTTGAATGGTATTCCGGGTGACGTGAAGGAGTTTGGTCTTCTCCGCAGCGAAGCAGGTCCCAGTTCTTTAGGCCCAGGCTTCGATCCGGGGTATGTCCTCAGATTGAATTTTGGCCAAGTTCTCTTCGGCGCTCAAGCCCACTCGCCAGCGGAAGTAATCGTCGATGAAAGCAGGTGCTCCACCGAAGGTATCCACCGGCTGGTCGACCAGGTCGTAATTAAAGAATGCAAAGAGGATGGATGGGTGAAAGTAAGGAGCCTTGCGCGAGTCCAGCATTGTCAAACGGCACCTTCCTCGGTCTTGTAGTCGTCGAACTCGGTGTTGGCCTGACGTCCTCCCATGAAGCTGGCTATCCACTTTCGGGCCACCGAGGGGTTGCCCTTGGATTGGAGGCGAGTACCCAGGCCTGTCTTGTTTACCCCGTTGAAGGCTCCCTTTAGGTCAAATACCATCAGTGTGACGACCTTCTGCCTGTGTCATGCTCGGTCAATTGCGTTAGCAAGCACCAAGAGAGCTTGTTCAGTTGTACGTCCCGGACGTCCGCCGAACTGGGTGTCTGGTAGGAGCCTATAGTGTTCGGCGAAGAAAGATAGACGTCGGGCCACCACCGTCTACAGTAGTTTCCCGAGTATGTTAAGTAGCGAGATCGGCCGGTAGGCTCCTGGTAGCGAGTAGTCTGGTTTCCCGTGTTTCCATAACACTACAATTCGTGCGCTTCTCCATCGCTGTGGGTGGTATCCTAGTTTGATCGACGACACGAAGATCCGAGTGATGATGTATCCGAGGTATTTCCAGAGGCGTTTCCAGACCAACGTGGGGAGCCTGTCCTCGTCTGGCGCTGATGTGCCTTTTGCAACCTTGAGTGGCCGATGGACTTCAAGCTCTGAGATTGGATGCCATCGGATTTCGGCTGGGACATGAGCGGGTGGTTCCTCTTGAGCTCGTGGAAATAACGAGGTCATGAACGCTTGGGCTTTCTCCGCGTTGTCAATTAACTCCCTGTCACCAACCTTGAGAGCGGGAATGCAGCCCCAGGAGTCTCGTGGTTCATGTACGTCGCTGCTTTCCATAATTTCCCTTCGCCCGCTTTGTCGAGGAATTGTTTCCAATGAGATGCCTTAACCCTTTCAATGGTCCGAGTCCATGCCCGCCGTGACTGGAGCATGTCCTCGAACAGCACCATGGTGCGGGGGTGGTCTCATCCAACCTCAGTGCAGTACTGTAATCATGTCTCCTATTGAGTCAATTCCTTTGAAGGCAGGGAAACATGACGCTCCACATACGGTCAACAGCAATAGCCTGAAGAGCTTTCTCGGCCATATCAGTGTGCTAGCTGCAAGCTCTGAATCTCAACTCGCATCAGTCGTGCTTAGTGAGATTGCCCAACACCGGAACAAATTCAATACAGAGATGACGAGCTGAAGAAAAGCCGACAGCGAGATCCTTGATATAAAGAAGAGGAAAACAATCACTATTGAAGAGATGTTTGTTGTCAACGAGAACGAAAAGGTGAAGCAGAAAGAATCCCTTGCGCAGATCAAATCGCTACGTTCCACAATCGATGAAAAAGATGTATATTTGCTGGTAGGTCTTAAAGGACTTGACGTCGACGCTAAACATCAACAGTGAATCCTCGTTTAGCTGGACCATTGAGATCGAAAAGAATAAGTAATGAAACACGCGTATTCAGACCCGACTCAGCCGACGCCGCCGGCGCCGAAGAAATAAGCATCAACTGCCTTCAGGTTACCATCAGGATATACGATACCCAAGCTCAGCACGCTGAGGGTGATAACCCATACGAAGAGGCTGCCAAACTCAATATATAGTTGCGACATTATCGTGATTTCAATAATTGTCACTACCGGGGGCAGGTACGAATTTGGGTGAGGGATTTGCAGGCAAATCACGTTTGGGGCTGTGCACTATCGTTTGCGGCGGTACCAGCCTGTTTCCCCGTTAATACCGGTGGTCGCCGATAGATAAGCATGCTTTGACCACCCATCCGTCTCGTATCGCCCGCAATAAGGGAAACCGAACGGTGTGACCAAGCCTCGCACGGTAAAAAAAAAAGGTCGCTGTTGTCAGATGAGCCTGACCTATGCCTGTAACCCAAAGCGAGGAAGTATGCACGGGCATTCGACAATCACTCCTACCTATTTTCACCCGATACGATGGCGGGCTACTAGGCCTCACATGTTTTATGTCGAGCCACAAAAGACAGCCAGGTGAAGGAAACGTATTGATGGTTTGTTGGCTTTTGGCTTTGGAGCAAGTCGTCCAACCTTTTTTTTGGGGTTGTTGGGGGGGGGGGGGGTTTGAAGCGAAACCAATATTTGTTACTGTCAGGTATCGCTCTCGTGGCGACGACTACGTAGAAGACATCTCGCCGAGCGGACACACTTTTGGAAATGAAGCATGCAAGCAGGTCATTGTGACCAAAGAAGCAAATTAACTATCAAATTCTTTTTATATCGCTTTCGGAGGTATCTTACAAGCAAATCTGCATACTGGACAGCACGCTAGACGAGAGTAACCATTTGTCCACACAGTTAACATGGAAAGCATGATTACAGGGGAGGCCGCGAACTTTGATCTCATCTTCCATGGTATCCAAGCATATGGCGCATGCATCACCGGAAACCGTTATACCTACGGGCAAAAATGGGGATAAGGCACTCTGTGTAGCCTGACAATTACTTTTAAGGGCTTTTGAGGTAAAAGACGACTCAAAATGTTTGTCCTTACCCACAACTTCCTCAGAAAGCTTTGCTTGATCTTGAGCCTCGACTCCTGCATTCAATCTAGGCAAATGCACTGGGTCTTCAGTCGGTGACTGGGGAAGTAGCACTGATAAATTAGGGTTCGACAAGGTCTTCTGAACTTCAGTCACAGTTTGAGGGGAGCTCATTCTATGTAACTCATTAGCAGAATCCTGCATTTCAAGAAAATACACTTTTCACATGGCACCTTTGTTGGAATTGTTGACTCCATATTTTGTATTCGATCATAGGTAAGTATTTATTGAGGTCCTGTACGGTCGGGAGGGACTCCTGCATTTTGGACGGGTTTGCCTGCAGCTGGATATAGCTAGGAGGAACTGCCGCAGGATTTCCTTCTGTGAAACGTCTTCGGACGCAACAGAACCAACGAGTAAAGGCAGCGAGACTTGATAGATAGACATGTTAGTTTGATTGTTTAAGGCTCGGTGAAATTTTCTGTGAATCCTCATCATAGACCGATGACCAAGGCAGCGCATATAACTGCGGTGACAGCAGGGGAGGTTGTTGGGCCAGTTGGAGTCGCTGACATATCTTCCTATCACTTTATAGAAAACAAAAGCTGGCCGGTATTGTAATCTCAAGGAGGTTGAACTCGAATAAATAATTATCCCCTCGACTTGCCCGGCGGGAAACAATCATTTGATCCAATATGCAGGATTTTTGTGCACCATACAGATCCATCATGGTCATCATACTTCGACTACTAGAACAGGACGTTATTTTCATGAGACAGGTTTACATAAGTGGCATTTCGGCATATTCCGTAACCAAATATAGAGAGAAAACTGACACGCGGTAGGTCCTTTGTGAATACTAGCAGGAACCGCACCATCTATCGCAACCAGTTTGAAGACATTTCTGAATAACGCGATGACACTCTAGTGACAGCGTCGTCCAGCCTAAAGAATTTCGTAAACAGCATCGCTTTCTTCACGCTCTTAACCCACTTTCTGATATCATCTACGAAATGCCGAGAGATACATATCTTGGTTCCTTTCTCGCGGTTACCTCGCCTGCTCGGTTCACAAAACAGTGGAAACCCAACCATGTCCTTGGTCACCTGGATGCGTCGAGTGAGTAGTTTGTCTTCATCAAAGTCTTCTGCGACAGGACCATCCCATTAAAGTTCTCCACAAGCCGCGCTCGTTCAGGAAACACGTAGTCCGGGATAGGAGTTGCCAGTCTTCACCGCCGGAACTATCAGCATTCGCGTTCCTCTACATCAGATTCGCCGAGAAGCAATTGCTTGATCTGTCTGTCAACTTCAAGACGGTAATTGGTCTCCAACGCTAGTTACTAATTTAGTGGCCAGATTGACCGTGGCTTGTGAGGGGTCCTCGAATCACATTTCGAACTAGGCCTAGCTGTTTCCTATCCTCTGTCGACAAACAGGACCACACCAAGGCAAATTTGGAGCGACTGTTGTCCTTTAACTGCCAGCTGACGTCCGAGTGCTTTAGAGAAGGAGAATCATTCACTTTATCGGTCATCGCCACAGAAGTACCTTGTCTATAGTGTATCAATTATGCGGGCCTTGGTCTAGGAGCAGACACTGCATAATTGCAAACTGGCCTGGGTTAGCCATGCCCTGCCTCCTAAGTCCCGCTATTGCCTCCCCGGCTAGGCGACACCCCGATTTGACTCGTGAGCGATATAATTAGTATATGAAAAAAATAATTGACCCGTCGCTTTGCACCATATCACACATATACTGAACAATGATGGCTGCCAGAATATGCTATCGCCCCACTGCTCCATACCAGGATAACCCTAAGATAGCACCCATTACAATTGCCACGGATGGGGGCACATTGAACCAAGCACTCCCTGAATATGTTACCGCCGCAACAACCACCCACCATGGTTCCTTACCCAGACTCTGTCCGTCGCTTCTTTCAGAAATCAAGTATCCAATCTCCCACAGCCGGTATACAGCTGTGAATACTAGCCCCACTGCAGTGGCATTCACTCCTCTGAGGAAGTCGACCACGTACTTCTTCTTCCGCAACACACGCCAGAAGCTTTGGATTGCAACGGCTAGCGTGATTCCCGGAAGGAAGATTCCTAAACCGCCGAGGAACGCACCGAAGACGGTCGGGAATTGCGAGCCCTGGAGTGCTAACGCCCCCAAGAAGACAGCGAAGTTGAAGTTGGGACCGGGAAAGGCTTGAATAATGGCAAGGCCGATCAGGAAGTCTCTACTAGAGACCCAACCGGGATCGACGACATAGGAGCGTAAGAGGGGAATGACAACAGGACCTCCACCAAAGATGACAGTGCCAGCAAGATACATATTGGCAAAGAGGTCGAGGACCAGTGGGGGGGCGGCGATCTGGCCTCTGGCAACAAGAATTGAGATGAAGGAGGCTAACTATATTAGTGTTGACTCTCAGGTATTTCGTTAGGATGGGGTGCACACCAAAAAAGAGACAGGTAATCAAAACTCCGACCTGAATCCGGATAATGTGCTGCTGTGAAGGAGCTTCAGCGGACTGCGTTGGGCTTGTAGTATCAACTGTGCTCTGTGGTAGTCCTTCAACTCTAGGATCCGTCCTTCGTGATCGCGTCGTCTCACTCCCTTGCACTCTATTATTTTCCAGGGTTGTATCGTCCATGGCGATAGGGTCCCCATATGCCTCGTCCGGTTGTTGAGGACGACGATATCTGTTCTTCCAAGCGATTTTTGCTCTCAAAAATCGTTGATACAACCATCCATCCCAGAGGCTCGTGAAAAAGCCACCAATAACCATCAGCACGGGAAAATACCAGAGCGCATTGTAACATAGACCAGCACATGCGCCAAAGATGACAAGGATGCGGGATAGTTTATCGCGAATAGCTTTTTCGGCCAACTGTACGGCCGCAAGTGCAACGATACCTACTATAGAGGCGTTGAGGCCGGAAAGTAAGGCGTAGGCAGGTTCGGGAAGAGTTTCACTCATTTTTTGCACCCCAAGTGAGAGGGCATACATGCCAATTGCGCCAGGAAGACTGACACCGTTAGTTGAAGATCAACAGATGGCCGGCTTTGCAGCATAAGGGTATGAATCACCTCCAAAGTAAAAACACAAGCATGGCAGGAATAAATCCTGCATGTAATAGGGCTAGGCAGAAAACCATCTTCGTGCTGCCGGGACCAGGAAGACCCTGGCAGATAGCAAAGAGTTCCTGATACTATGAAATTTGTTAGGAGGCCCTATGACATTGGGGCGCGCCAACATGAGGATAAGGGAGAATCGTACAGTCTGCTCATCTACCCATTTTTCCTTGTCGCCCTTTCCCTCCACGAACCTGCTATGTAGTATCTGGAAGTGTACTGGCGGTCCTCCGAAGGCTGTAAAGCCTAGATCCCATGTACGCAGAAAGACGTCCAACAAAAGACTCAACAGAGGTTTTTCCGATCCCTCATTTTCCCTTGAAACTCGGTTTCCCCATTTGTGATCCAGCCGGGCGAGGGAGGAGAGGCCTTGGGAAAAGGGGGCGAGGAGTGGCATACTGCTCGTCAACTGCTGCGCAGATAGAACGCTCAAGCACAAATTATAAGATATATAAGGAGTATGAGATCCTCTCAAACGTGAGCAGTGCTCCCTATAAAACCTTTGGTCGTCGTGCCTTCTAGGTTAAATACCACGCGGGATCCATAACTGGAATGGATGGGTGGAAGCCAAGATGTTTAGGTAAGTTCCCCCATCGCACTAAAGTCAACTCAACCAATCAAAGATACGGAAATGAAACACGTGCTGTACCACAATACGGGACTAGGAAAGCCTATTTGGACGGGGAATGTCACTGCATTTGGTGTTACTTGACGGAGGCGACGCCAAGCAATGGAAAGGGCTTTCTTGGCAGTCATCCGAGCTAGCGGAGTCAGAATCAAGTTAGAGCATTGTGACAGAAATCTGTCGGTACGACAACGTATGGTCAAAAACAGATATATTGGAATCTCTAACTAACTAAAATGACAAAACCCGCATTTTCAACAATCTGTGCGGACATAGATGACTAACTGTAATATGCACTTTTGTATGGTACGGATGGTACCAGTTGTCACATGATTTTCTGGGTATTATACCTTGTTTCCACCCTGTATTCAATCTTAGTATTCGACACATTGGGCTCATTTACGCATTGTTGACTGCCTCTAGGAAGCCCCGGCGATTCGCCATGCTGCTATTTTTCCGATGCTACATCTCCCACTCTGCTATATGCACCCATAACAATCTATTGAGTAGTGGTTCAAAGCTACGTTGGGCAACCTTCTCAAATATTTCACGCATAACATTGGAGTTTGGTGATGAGTCTCTCGATGTGTTGACGAATTTCGTGACGGATGGTCCGTACAGCATCCAAGCCTTGCCTGGCGGGGTCATTGAGTTGCCAGTCGAGGTAGCGTTTGCCAGCGAAGAAGGGGTAGGCATCACCACAGCCCATAGTGATGACAACATCGCTATCTTGGACCGCATCGGCAGTAAGAATCTTGGGTTTTTGGTTGCTGAAGTCGACGCCTTCTTCACGCATAGCTTCAACAACGATGGGATTGACGGAGTCAGCTGGGGCCGATCAGACAGACCGGACTTCAATGGTGTCGCCAGCAAGATAAATGAGATAGCCGGCGGCCATTCGGGAGCGACTGGCATTGTGAACGCAGACGAATAATACACTAGGCTAAGCCATGATGTGCCTTTGTGATCGGTTGAGCAGTCGTTGTGGAACAGTTCGTTGAAAGGCGATTCGATTGTTAAAATAGCCCGTAATTTACGGGTACAAGTGGCAACCGTCTCTTGAGAGGATCATGAAACAAGAAAAAGCTTCATAGGCGATGCCTCGATTCTCGTATAAGTAATTGTGCAAGAGACTGGATGGAGGCAGCGCTTGAGGTTTATATACCACGCGCTAGCTTGTAAGTCAGGGAACTCAACAATCCGTTGGTCTAGAATATTCTCTTATCTAGCGGAAAAAAGCAAATTCCTGTAATACCTCATTCACGCGAGGCCGTTGCCCCACAGTTCATCAAAGCGTTGATTAAGAATATCTGTGATATAATCACAGTGTTTGCAAGGTCGCATCTTGCCGACGTTGCCGGATTAGAAACCAATGCCCGGCCATTCGAATAATAGCTTCAGATCTTAAGCAACAAGCAATTTAGACTGGCAGCAAGCGGTCTTATTCTGTTATGTGGCGAGAGGACACTGCTTGCTCTTGAATCCTATTCTAACATAGGAAAAGTTTTGTACCAGCCATGTACATGTCACTTGAACAATATGACTGTTCGGAGTTTGTAAGAACAAGGACTGCAATCTATTATTAATGGTGCTGTGAATAACTAACTAACGTATTTCACAAGCGAGCTGGCCACCCCACCCAACCTACTAATTTTAAATGCATATATCTCAACCAAAACTCCATTAAATTAATTACACTAAAATGATCCATCTATCTGGACACCTATTAAATGGATGACCTGTTTTATTACACCCACTACACCTTGGTGTAGCCCATATACGTGGTTGTAAAGCCGGCGAAGCGCGGCTTTGCCCAGGGGGAGGTGCTTCAACTACTTCCACCAGCTCAGTAATCAATTGAGAAGCTTCTTAAACTGAGAGGCCTTCTTCCGTAGGTATCTGCCTTTGGGATCTAGTGCGCTTTTGCTTCTGCTTCTCGTTTTCAGCGCGTAATTCCTTATTTTCTTTCGCAAGTAAGATGGCACCTTGCATTGCAAGGCGGAAACCTTTTATAAGCTGGTTTAATGTACGATCCGGTGGGCTTGGTGGACTTCGAGATCTTGTTCGAAGTAAAGCTTTGATTGATGAAGCCTGTCGACGTAGTTCTTTCTCCGTAGAAAGTGTTTTTGGGGTGAGATTCCGGCTTGATTCACTACCCCGGCTAGGTTGGGGGGGAGGTAGATGTTGAAATTCTTTGTCTGTTATTTTAGAGAGCTGCATTCCACTGAGGTTACCCATAATTTGTGATACAGCCATAATTCCATCGCATAGCTCCATGATATTCCGGCAGAACACTAACTGCTTCCAAAGGGGGCAGTGAACCGCCTGCGTACTAGGGAATGTATTATTCTCAACAGGGACTTACAGGAGGATAGGGACTTACAGGAGAATAGGAACTTACTGGAGAGTGGGGACTTTGGAATACCCTCTCGGTTTTTTCGTTCGATGCATCTGGCTATTAAATAAACATCCAATAACGTATTTCCCGGGCGAGCTGCGCACTCGGTGTCCGGGAAACACGTTAACAGGTTAACCTAACCCGTTTGTATGCGAACAAAACAAACTAGAAAGTCTTTGGAAAGACAACGTGTGATTGGTTCACTGTTACTCCTTTCTACACCTTGGGGTAGCTAGATCCAAGGGCCATTGCCTTCATACTTGACAATTTCGGTGGAATAAATGGAAACTCTGCTGTATGACTGAGCTATTGTATAGCCACGCTATATGTAATGGCTTTTGGCGAGAAGACGAATTCCATAGGAGTGAAACTCGACCACTCAGTCATTCAAGTGTAAATGCAACCCTTCAACAGAATAAACTTGCCTAACATATTACATTATCTTAGACTCACCTTAATTAGCTACATAACCCTGCAAGTGGATGGCATCCTGGCGATCCTATTCAAGTGACATTAGGATAAATGGCTCGATCTCCCTCTTAAAAAGCTTCTATACTGCGACAGCTACCTTATCCATTCCTTTTGGTTGCCACCAGTCTTGTGACGGTCACGATATTGCCCTTTTCTTATGATTAACTGCCTAAACCCATCGAAACTAGAAAAGCCCCAAGAATCCCAGTCCCACATATTTGAGCCTTGCATCCGAAGAATGTAGTGGACCGTACCTTAAAACCAGCTAAGCCTGTGAATCCTGAAATGAATGGTGCCTGATGAAAGTCGCTAAGAACCCGGCCAAGACGAGACAATAACACGGTTACATTCCTTATGGAAGGGGGCTTCACGTAGTTTGCACAAATATTTTCGGCTGCTGCTGGGTCGTAAAATCCGATCATCCTTATATGGTTTGGGCCAGCCCTGAACTCAGACAATGCTTACGACGACTCCCACTTCAGTATGCCGATCATGGTTGATCTTTTGCAATTCAGTCCACTCACACTACACTATGCCTACTTTATTCTCACATCTGTCACCGGCAGTATCATATTCTACGCTGTGCCGTCGAATATCTATGGTCTCCACTATTCTGATGCTTTGTTCATGTGTTTCAGCGCTATGACGGGGACTGGGCTGAATGTGGTACGTCCTGCACTGCCGATAGTTGGCATCTCGATATAGCGGCTGACCTTTTTTTAAGATGGACCTGTCTACACTAGACCCTTTACAGCAGGGCACCCTGTTTTCCCTTCTTATTCTCGGACATGCTTTTCCTATCATCGCAACCATCTCTCTATTGCGTGCCTGGAAGCTCCGATCTTCTCTGAAATATAACTCAAACAAGGAAAAAGAAAAAGAAAAGCAAACAGGGTTAAGAATATCGACCTTGCAAATAGAGGAAAAACAACTGGCCTGTGATAAAGAGGGTGCTCTGTATACCAAAGTTATAGGCAAGGCAAGAACCACCACTGTAGTGGGAGAGGTTCAATCAGATGTTTCCTCTCAGTGCGGGCCTGAAGGATCATGGAACGACTATGGCGTTATCGTTCTCACAGACCCGAGACATCTGGACCAAATCCAGCGAGTTACTTCCATCATTCTTGATGACAAGAAGGATGTCGGCACTCGGAAGGCACATATCTCAAGCCCGAGTTCCTGGCTAAAGAGCATGGTGCAACCAGCAGCTAACCACCTCCCCTGCAGAGACTCAATCAACTGCAATGAATCAGGCGAGGTAGAGTACAGGGCACTTTATCTGATTGCAGTGCTTGTTGTACTCTATTTCATCGGCTTCCTCATTCTTGGTATCGTGAGCATCGGTCTCTGGTCAAACTTCGTCCGCCCAGATATTCCACGGGAGGATGAAGCCTCCCCTTTTGGGCAGGCGCTTTTCTTGCTACATCTGCCTTTTGTAACAACGGGATGTCCCTCATTGATACTAATATGGGTCCTTATCAAAAAGAGTGAGTAATTCGTGCCTTGCAGAAAACTATTTGTCAAGGCGTTTTGTTGACACAGCCCCCCAGGACCTTTCCACTTATTTCCTGTGGCCTTCTTATCCTTGCTGGAAACACGATTTTCCCCTGCTTATTACGGTTCTTCATCTGGGTTTTAAGAAAGATGTTGCCAAATAATCCCACTTGGCAGTTGTGGAGACGAACTTTCGATTTTACTCTCGCTCAATCCCCAAAAGTCTGCGCTTACTTGTACCCTGTTTGGCATACGTGGTTTCTACTGGGCACAATCATTGTCCTTATTGCCATCATGTGGGGTGCTTTTGAGGTTTCTGCCATTCATAACGAGGAGATTAGCTCTCTTCCAATCAAGTTCCGGATCCTAGATGGGCTTTTCCAGGCTTTAGGTATTTCATTTCGGCCATGAATTATTGAATAGAGCTAATATAGAATAAAGCCGTGCGTGGCGGTGGATTCTCTGTTGTGGCTTTTGATCGATTGCCACAGGGATTGCTTATTCTATACAGTATGTGCTTCTTTATTCGAAATGAAAGTCCCGCTTTGGATAGGTAATCTACTAACAGGGTGTCATTTAGTTTTTATGATGGTGGGAACTCTGTTCTTTGCTCAAAATAACATCAGTAGCTAAACATGCCGTTTTCTAGTATTTGTCTGCTTTCCCCGTCTCAGCCACCATCAGGTATGATAGCCCCCGATTTTACTGCTTGAAATTCGACTGTAACATACTAGTAGCACAAATATCGGAACCAAATGGTTCACAGACCTGCGTCAAAAAGAACCCCATCGCTCGAGCCTCTCAAGTTTTCCTCATGCCCGTTTCGTTTACCAACAACTTCGCTCTCAATTTAGTCACGATATCTGGTGGCTCTCCCTCGCCATCCTTCTCATAGCCATCACTGAATCGGATCACTTCGAAGCTGAACCTTTGGCTTTTTCTACGTTTAGGATCATTTTCGAAGCTGTGTCTGCATACAGCTGCGTCGGTGTGAGTTTTGGTTATCCCGGCCAAAGCTATTCTTTTTGTGGTGCCTGGCACACATTTAGCAAGCTATTGCTAATTGCAGTTGCATTGCGAGGGAGACATCGTGGTCTGTCTGTTATCACTGCTAATGCCGATCTTTTTCCTAAACCACGGGGCATCACCGAAGAAGAAAAGACACGGCTGGAGAAGAACAGACAAGCAAGGAACAAGGAGGCGTTTGTTTCCTGCGTTTAGGATACCCAAAGCGAACCTCATTCTTAGCGACATGTACAGATATACCTTGGGAAGACCCGACCCTGACACACTCAAAACCCGCCGGGGTTAGTGTTTTGCTAAGCAATTAGCGACATTATATGAATATGTACCTTTTGTGTAATTATCAAGTAGTATATACGCATAGATATTTGTCAGGTATACTCAGGTGCATATGTTGTGTTCTTTGCAGGTTGAATATCTTCAAGAAGAGCTGTTCAACATGACTAGTACGATCTATCGACAACAATGAGAAGTTATTTAATTTTCGCTGTCGACAGGCAGGCAGTCCTGAAATGCGGCCATTGCGAAACATCCATAAAGATCTGGTGGTCTCGCCGCGTCTGGGCGCTGTACTCATGCGCAAATTCTACAAGGGCGTCCACAAAGCGATCCTATCGGCTGTTATAGCCGCATCGATGGATTGCTCTGGAGTGCCCACCGTCATCGTCTCCAGCCCCGTGCATCATGGCAGTGGCCGTACCCAGGTGGGCAACCACTGCCGCCATATCCTCCAGGTCGTTGAAATTTGACCAGTCCAGGTCCACCGCGTACGGGGAAACCTCTGTGACGAGCTGGCCAACACCATATATCTCAGTCCAACCCAGCTATGCGTCCGCGTACGTCTGCAAAGCGCGTTGCGAGATGACAGTACGGTGGCCCTCGTGATAGAAGTATGGACGTGCTGCGCTGTTTGTAACGTGACGGGAAACCGCTGCAGCCGCGGACTGTTTCATGTATATCACCACATCGTCCTCCAGCGCCTCACTCTGTCTTCTAGCAGGATGCTGTATGATGGGAGGCCTGCAGAGCCAATACCCACATCCCGACGGCCCACCACGTCCTTGAGGCGGTACAGGGTGGCGCGGTCCTGCCTTGAGACGGGAAGTGTCTCGAGATAGCGGTTAAAGCTTTCACGGCTTCCTCTTGTGTGCCAGAGTCCAGCTCAATAGTTCCACTGCCCGAGATGAAACATCATGCATTTCCGTCATTGAGCTGAGCAAATCGACAAGGGTTTGCGTACAGGCTGTGCGTAATGCATTCAGCAACGGATCCTTGGCGGTGTCTAGGGTAAAGCGTGGTACCTCATCTTGGTTTGTGGTGGTGGCCAGGGTATGAATCCGCTCGCGGTACGCTGCAGCGTACGCCCTCACGAGTCGCGTGATTTGCTTGTCGCTGAGCTTTCGCGTACCCGACCAGGGTGATTGAACCCAATAAACGGTTGATGTCCCAGATGAAGGGACCGAGATAGGCCTCGTCGAAAAACAGTCGGGCAGTGGCATGGATACAAGTGAACAAATTACCCTTGCCTGAAACCCAGAATTTGTAGCGTTGTACGAAATGGTAGTCGCCATTATCATAGCCCGGTGGGTTTTAGCACGGCGATACAGTATGTTTAGGTATTTATCTGATTTCAGTTAGCGATTTTCCGCCTGTCCATCAACTTAAATCTTGTATTTTCGTTATTACAGCGATGCAGCTATGGGCTTATGTCCTTTAATTCGTTCTATGCTTAGATATTTTGTTGTTCTATTATTATGGGAGAGCATAATTAAAAGTCACGTCTATATATGGCGAGCAACATACAACATATTAAACACAAAGATGTTTTGGTTAACAAAAAATGTGCATAGATTATTCATCATGTTTATTGATTCACCCCCAAAGGATCCATTCCATCTTCATTGCTAAACCTCCGTGGAATTGCTTTAGCTACTTCAAGTCCACGATTTACCATGGTCCAGTAGCGAAGACTGAACAATATATTAAGTTAAATAGATTTATGAGGATTTTGCTGAGATCCATCAACTGATACAAGGGTTACATTTCCCATTCGGGCATAGGTCTCATATTATTCAGCACATCATCTCCAGGGCCTAGTTTAGGATCCAAGGTAGAGGTTTCATCTACGAACAAGCCCCCAGGGATCCATTTTCATAAGCGAGACATTCCCGCATTGTTCGTTAAATAGCTGGCTTTCCCATGATTTAAGGAACTAGACTCAAAATACTCTCGTTAGCTTTCGAATTTATACAAATATAACCCCTATTCACATTTTTATTCACATTTTTCGGATTATTCGGCTTATCAGTCAGATATATGAAGATGCATACCTCTCCCCTATAGCACGTCCACATTCTATGTAGAGCCATATCCTTCCAGCCCACATGTAATATTCGCACAAAGAGTCTATACCGCACCGTGCCCACTAATAGCATGGCCCGAGATAGGCAGTGGAGGACGCTGCACTGCCCAATCACCCCCTTTGAGCTCTTGCGCGTAGAATCGAACCAGGAGACCGACAGAAACCGGACCAATGATGGTATTCAAAAGAATGGCCCAGACGCCAGTGTAGAAACCTTCGTCACTGACGTACGGAGTTTCGTTGTGTCCGATTTCGATTATCAAAAGCCCAATCTCACCGCGTGCTACCATGGCAGATCCTAAAAGTGTTGCGGCGAGCCAGGCCCGATTCCACCTTTTCCCATTAGTTTGCTTGCTTTGTTTTTCGTGGCTTGTGTTGTCCTCATTGTTGGGTTGTCCTGGTCCTTTCTGCTGTTCATGTTGCTCTTTCTTGCTTTGGGACTCGCCCACCAGAACGAGTTGCCAGATGGGGATCCAGATTCCGACAACACACTAGATAGATTTGTTAGCTCAAGTTCTAAAAAATGACTGAGAGTATCGATATACCTTTGCAAACGCCATGAGGAGGGTGTAAACCACCCCTCTCCAAATTCGTTTCCCCGTCCACAGCTTCAAGAATGGAATCGCGAAGTCGATACTTGCGAAGAACAAAGGTTCCATCAAATACTGCTGAGATCCTAACAGATATTTCTCAAAGGTATGAACGAAAGTGGGGCTTTTTTCCGCCTCGCGCTCGCCTTCCTCGCGGCTCATGACAATAAATGGTCCTTCGGGGTGCTTGCTCGGTATGTAAGTGAGAAATACACCTGCCAAAAAGGCACCAAATAGGACCGATGTACCAGTAAATCCAGCGATGGAAATAAACGCCGAAAGAACGAGGGTCATAAGGATGATGTTGGAGATATGGTCGAATCGCGCAAAGCGGTGTTCAATGAACTTTCGGAAGAAAGGCGCAAATATCCATTTGGTGACGATGGGCGTTACGACGGCCATGCCTATCGATGCCACTATCGGGCGCCCGATAAGCCAGCCTAGGTTGACATTGTTGTACTCACCTGAAAGTTTGCCCAAGTCGCCAATCACACTATGTAGTTAGCTTGATGAATTGACCGCATATTTTGCTCCAGTTCAAATAAGTACCACACCTTAACATAACAAGTCCTACAACATCGTCAATAACAGCAGCGCTTACTAAAACGGACCCCACTCGAGTCTCGGCGAGGTTGACCGAGCTCGACGCAGAGCTGATCACAGCAAAGGTGGTCCCTAATATTTATCAGCAATTGAAACATAGTCACCCCAATTCCGAGGAAAGATAGCTTACCGAGTGAAGTAGCGGAAAGAGATGCGCCGATGATGAAGGTCTCAACCGCGCCTAGTCCATGTTAGCTGTTGACTGTAGGAATTGAGGCAAATAAAACCAACCATATCCGAAACCAAGATAGAGCAAAAGGTATGAAAGACCAATAGGAAATAAAACTCCAGTTGCGGCGCCGATCATACTAAAAGTGAAGTTCTGCTTGAGCAAGTCCACACGCGCGTCAAGACCGCCTAGAAGGGATGACATCAGTGTCCAAGAAGCCAAGAAGCCAAGAAGCCAAGCAGCCAGGTAAGATGAAAATTTCCACTCACCTTCGAAAATGATCAAAATCAGACCGACATATCCAAGAGTAACAAAAGTCTCTTGCCAGTGATGTTCAAGGATATTGGCCAAAGGTACACCGTAGATGATGCCGACGGCGATTTGACCTATACTTCCGGCCTGGATTGCCGTCGCGGAGACCCATATTGCAAGGGAAAGGAAAAAGAAGAAAGAAACGACAATGAGGATGTCGATAGCTGCAGTAATTTATCATTGAGGAAATGAGCAGAGATCAATCGGCATATGCTTGTGTACATACTTCCAGGCCCGTGGTATGGGAGGAAACCACTGGCCATGCTCGAGGTTTGTCTTTAACCTTGTAGCAAAGATTGAAGAAGAATGAAGAATGGGGAATTGTAAACTAAGTTGAAGAGTGGTCCCTCACAATCTTGGAACTAGTGTGGGTGAATTCGAAGAAACCATTGGATTATCGGAAACGAAACTTCGCCATCCACTCAGCCCTACCGAGGTACTCACCTCGCATTACACCGTAGTTACTAACCTAATTCACTAGTTCTACCCAAGTGCCTTTTATATGTGAGTCCCTAATGAAAGTGATTTGCGACAGTGCCAGAACTGCGAATTTGTGTAACATTACCTACTAACCCTAGGTGCCCATGGACGGGCGATGTCGCAGTCTAGATGGCCTAATCCTCTACCAAAGGCATTATGTTGCATGTATGTGGGAACCTTTCAGTAAATGCTAAAGGATTTGGGATCGCCCTCATTCTGATAGAGACCGGCCTCTCTGTCAAATAGAAAAAAGTGTCTTGAGATACCACAGCGGGCGTGCAGCAGCTTTCTAGCCTACTAGGTAACCGTGACTAAGCATTCACCTAGGGAACGGGTGTAGGTGAATGTTTAGTCACGGCTAGGATATTACCCACGGCAAAGAATCACATGATTAAACACAGCGGTTAAAGCTCTGATTGGCGAACATGCTTGCAAGGTTACACTTAAATTTTAACTCTATCATCGAGAGAGCTGCAGATTTCAGGCTGCAACACGAATGTAGAGTCGCCAAATTGTTCGCTGTTAGCATCCCCCGGTGAAGACTGCATCAAAGTGAAGTCGATTAACCGAGGTGGATTTGCTGTAAATAGAGCGACTCAAAAAATACGAGAAGAATAGTATTGAGATCCAATCTATTGCTTCTACTGCTCTTTCTACCTATCTACATATTTAGTGGGTGAGAAAACAACTACCGGGACAGCGCGGTCCCGAATAATCGAGCTCATGAGCCCAAACATCCACAATCCATTCTCAGTACCTCCAGATATCCACAATTTCCAGTGTTGATTTTTCGAGTCCTTTTTTCAAGTCCTTTGAGTGAGTTTTTTTCTCGTGATGTGTGCGCTAAGACTAAGTGGCGGTTTGTTCCCCGGCCCCGTTTGATGTCAGGCCAGGGAAAGCATTCGTTAGGGTTGCTCTGGGACCTCTTCCAACGGAGTTAACTGCGGATGTTTTCGGGCTCTGCGACGGAAGAAGACTCGCTTAGCCCATTTCCAGGCTTCGACTCCGATGAAGAACAGGACAGCCTCGACTGCCACGATACCCCATTCCCAGGTGATAGGTTTATGTTTGAAGACGACGTCGTTCAAAACGGGGATGTAGAGAATAGGGAACATGGTGATCCATCCGGCCATGATGGACCAGAAGAGGAACTTGTTCCGCCAGACGTCGTACATCCACTGGGTAAAGTATTTCTTGGATTTTGGTTGCATGCGGAAGAACGACCGGCGCAGGTTGACCATCTCCCAAGCCAGAAAAAGCGCAAACCAAGTTAAGCACACGAATGTGGTGGCACGTGCTCTAAATACCAGTTCGCAGTCTTTGATCTCTTCAGACCACTCTTTGTTGCAGCCACGGGCCAGGTTACCGTCGCCGAATCCCCACATGCGGACAGAAAATGCCGCCAGGCAGAGCGCTGCGGTCCAGATACCATACACCAGAATGTCAATAATCACCTCCCAGGTGAATATGCCTTGCTTACTCTGGGGAGGACGGTTCATGATGTCAGGAGCAGCCACCTCCATTCCAAGGCCCATATCGGGCATACCCGATGTAATCATAATAATCCAGAGAATTTCGACCGGTGACAGAGGGAAGACGGATTGTTTATCAGCATCTTTGAAAGCTAATCCGACAAGTAAGGTGCAGGCCTGAGCGATGTTCTCTGACAGTAGATGAAGCACGAATTTTTGAATATTATCAAAGATACGACGACCTTCTTCGACGGCATTGAGAATCGAGGCGAAGTTGTCATCCGTGAGAATAATGTCAGACGCATCTTTGGCAACATCCGATCCTGCCTGTCCCATAGCGATACCAACATCGGCATGCTTGAGCGAAGGAGAATCATTGACTCCGTCTCCAGTCATAGCCGCAAAGCGACCACGGCGATGAAGGGCGTCGATCATGCGCACCTTGGTCTGCGGGGCGCAGCGTGCAATGACTAAAGGCAGAGTCGGAAGCGCATCTACCTGCTCATTAGTGAGGTTGTCGAATTGACTGGCAGTCATGACCATGGCGTCCGCGACATCAGCCGCCACTGCATTAAAATTAGGAGGAAGGATTCCTACTTGCTGAGCAATCGCTTTGGCAGTGCCAGGGTGATCGCCAGTCACCATGTGGACAACTATACCAGCGCGGTAGCAGGCCTGGATTGAGCCCGCTGTCTCTGGGCGCGGAGGATCATACAAGCCGATCAGTCCCAGGAAGCATAGATCCTTCTCTACATCTTCACGATTCAGGTCGGAATCTTCGAGCAGTTGTGTCTGGGTAGTGTACGGTCGATGGGCCAGAGCCAAGACCCGAAGTCCCAGCTTGGCGAGTTCCTCCATGTTCTGGATGATCTTTTCGCGGTGGTCGTTGGTCATTGGCACGGGGCTAGACGAAGCTTGGTCCCATATAACAGAGATGCATGAATCTACAATGCGCTCGACCGCACCTTTGGTGAACACCATTGTCCGGGTCTCTTGTGGGGTGACTTTGCTGAAAACCACAGACATTTTCTTAACGGTTGAGTCGAATGGAAATTCAGCCTGTTGGTGCCATACTGTACCCTGACCCTTTTTGATCCAGCGGTCGCGGTTCCAGTTGAACCTCGATGCAAATACATGAATGGCAATTTCTGTGGGTTCACCCCGTGCGTTCCAATCGCCCTCTTCGGACTTGTACACGTGAGAGAGATTGGCCATCGAGGCGACGTCCAGAAAGTCTTCGAGCTGGCGGTTTCCCGAGACCAAACCTTCTGCGTTCTCCGTAGCAGTATCTTCCTTCTCATAATCCAATTGGGAAGGAGGTACAGGGGTGAAAGTGACATTTCCAACGGTAGGATTGAAAGGCTCGTTAGATGGGCCCACGGAATACGTCCCTCGAGACGGAATCCATGCCTTTTGGACAACCATTTTGCCCTGAGTCAATGTACCTGTCTTATCGGAACAAATATCTGTGACTGCACCGAGCGCTTCTAGTGAGTCTAATTTGCGAACAATTACGTTTCGCTCGACCATGCGTTTCGTACCCACTGCCATAGTGATTGTAAGCACGACCACCAGGCACGCCGGAATCATACTGATACCGGTTGCAACAGCATACATGATGACTTCGGTGTTGTTGCTAAATTTGTTTGCAGCCATGCAGACAATGGCGAACACAACGGCAATTCCAAATAGTAAACAGGCAAGCTTTGACAGCTTCCTCTGTAAGGGCGTTCCGATATTGACACCGAGGAATCGACCCACGGCATCCGCCCAGGTGAGACTCCAGGCCTGGACGTACCAGCGTTTCTTGGCCTCACCGTTGGGACCCCGCTTGACCTCACGACGCTTACTGCCGCTGGCCCGTAATGCGAGGGCAATAGATCCGATTTCTGTGAACATGCCCGTACTGACAACCACACCACGCCCACGGCCACGAGTGACGGTACTGGAACTGTAGGCAATATTAAGGCGGTCTCCGGGACCGGTATCCCTTTTGAACGTCGAGTCGCATTCCTTCTGGACGGGAAGAGACTCGCCAGTCAGGAGAGCTTCATCGGTCTCGAAGTTGACTGCTTCAACTAGGCTGATATGTGTTAGCAAATTGGTCAACAACTGCCCTGATAGCTTCCAACCCGCAGTTACACTCTGATAGGAAACTCACCGAATATCAGCTGGAACGGTATCCCCCGTTCTAAGCTCGACCATGTCACCCGGCACGATTTCCGACGACGGCACCGAGAATGTCTGTCCACCTCTCGAGACAGTTCCCGTCGGGGACGAGAGCGAATGTAACGACTCCATGGTCTTTTCTGCGGCGTACTCCTGAAAGAATCCAACAATGATGTTCAAAACAATGACAGCGCAGATTACTCCGCCCTCAATCCACGACTGTATTCCGAAACTAACCGCCATGGCCAGAATCAACACCTACAACAAACGACTAGATCAGAATTGAACAATTTTCAACCAGTTTCCAAAATGTCATTGCAAAAGATAGCGGTCTCTTACTAGCATCATTGCGTTGGCCACTTGGCGCACGAAAATTTTGAACAACGACACACCTTCCCCTTCGTCCAGTTTATTGGGACCATATTGCTGGAGACGACGACTCGCTTCTTCAGGGGCCAGTCCCTCGTCCAGTTCAGTGCTGAGTTCTTTAATCACGGCTTCGTAAGTTAACGTGTGAGCTGGCTGGCTTAGTGGGCTGCCGCCCGACCCGGAGTCGAGGGCGATGTTAGGCTTCTCGTCAAGCATTGGGAGATTGTTTTCCGGAAAGTAGCTAGCTTTCGCTCGTTGGAATGACTACCGAGATGTTGCACATCCGTATTTTATTCTGGAGCAATTGGAGAGTTGAACAAAATGTAGCTCAGTGCGGAGAGGAACGGTGTTCTTTGAGTCTCCGGCGAAAATTCCCACTCTTGCTCGAGTGAGGAAGTCGGTGTGGCTGCCCAGGTTTAGCTTTGGCATATCGCTGGGTCGCCACCCAGGTCGGCCGGTTTCAGGAAACCGTCATTGGAAGAGATGGTGGTCTTGGCGCCGAGACGTTGGGCTGGGTCTGTAAGTCGGTCTCCTCCGTCATCAGGCAATAATAGTGCCAAGACCGATAGCACTCGGTGGGCTTGGCACGATTAGTCAAATATACTCGAAGAAAATATCCAGTCGCGCAACACTGGTCGGGACTCGTCTAATGACCGGCAATACTGCCAAGAAACCCTCCAAGTGCCAAGATTGAGTTATTCGGTACCAAGAGCGCCAAGAATGCCTAGTCCCCGCAAACGGAGAATTGCCAAGAATACGGAGGGGGTGGTTGTGTTGAAATTTTGAGTTTTGGCTGGTGACTTGGCCTCGTGATGCAACAACGCACAGATCTGCTTACATCCTTCTCTCGGCTGGTCCCCTAGGCAAGACAAATTATTAAACGCATCAATGTACGTTGAGTTAGGTTTAGTTTCGCATACACGACTATTGTTTCACAACCCTTGGAGCAAGCCCAGTTGGCTGATCCACGACGCCAGAATATGCCTAAGTGTCTTCAAAAGTTACTTCAGTCAGCGTCAAAACATTTTGGTTCTTGCACCCACGAAAGACAACACGAAAGCCCTAGCGATCGCAGACTCAATCAAGCTCAAATAGTTCGAACTCCCATCGACTCAGAAATGAGTTTAGAGACGACCGAAAGCATGCTTCCACTTCCGACAACTACGAAAAGAAGACGTGGCTTTGGAGATAGAAGGTTCATGCTCGAGAATGGGGATCACTGCCACTTCCTGAAAACGCCATCGTCGAAAAGACGGTTTCTTAAAAAAGATCGAAACGCGAGCTGGATATCCTTCAAAAAAAGAAATAAAGCTTGCTCGCAACCGTCGGCGGATTTGGAATGGGAGCAATGGACAGCGAGTCAACAAACCGGCATCGTGGCTGGTGAAAACATGGCAATCCTAGCGCAGAAATATGGGGATATATGCGATATCGTGGGTCACGGCTCATCTGGAATCGTCCTCTTGTCGCACAAAGCCCAAGAGTGGAACCCGAATATTCATCGCTTTTACGCGCTCAAAGTCTTCCGCCGCGGAGCAGAATTAACTGAAACAGCTTACCGGAGGCGCGTTGAGTCCGAGTTTGACATATCCTCTTCATTACAACATCAAAATATTGTTCGGACGTTTGAATTGCTTCAAATAGGTAATGACAGCCTTTGCGAATGCTTGGAGTATTGCTCCGGTGGGGATCTGCATTCATTGGTAGTTACATCCGGTCAGTTGGAAAAGGCAGAGGCCGACTGCTTCTTTAAGCAGCTCATGCGTGGCGTCAACTATATCCATGAGATGGGAATTGCTCATCGCGACTTGAAGCCCGAGAATCTTCTTCTCAGCCCTAATGGTTGCCTCAAGATTTCAGATTTTGGGAGCGCTGAATGTTTCCGCCTTGGTTGGGAGCCCCATATACATATGTCCAGGACACGTCGCGGATCACGCCCTTTTGTATCGCCGGAACAATATTTTTGCGAGGAATTTGATGCTAGATCAGTCGACATTTGGGCTGCAGCTATAAACTACATTGTGATGAGAACGGGTAGGATTCCATGGAAGATAGCGACCGATCAAGATGAGTATTTTCGAGACTACGTCGCAGACCGTATGGTTGAAAAAGGGTACTTCTTTATTGAGGAAATATGCAATGTTCGTTACTGATCTCCTGTCTTATCTGGTTGGTGTGCTAACTCTGCAGCAATAGATAGCAAGCCGACGAGTGATATATTCGATGCTGGATATTGACTACGTGCGCCGGCCTCTATCATCTGAAATTCTTGGTTCTCGATGGCTACAAGAGACTAAAACCTGTACAGCGGCTGAATCAAGACCACTTTAGCTAGGTGACTTTTATCTATGACAACAATTTACTGCTTGCTTCTCATCCCCGCGGAGCTTCTTCACACCTCCCGTATTTAGCTGTTTGTAAATGTATGGGAATAAGTAGGGGCGGGGAGAAACATGAGAGCTACTGATAATGATCATTTTAATCATACAGAGAACTCAGCTACGGCTACGATTTCGCCCTCGCCCACCGGCTGTCCGAATGTATATGGGTAATCAACAGATGCACTGCTGATGCCCTCGAACCTCTCGACAACTTTCCCTGTTTACTCGACTCTGGAATACCCAACACTGTCCACTAACTATGGAAAACAACCGACATCCAAGAGTATTCTACGGAAATGAAACCGTCACACGAGTCATGGAAGACCATGCTCAAGCCCCAAAATCACACTGTCAAGCTCTGGACTGACGATGACACCTTCAAATTCATCAGGTCCTAATACGACGCCCGTCCAATACTAAGATACATGGGATATCCTCACAATATCCAACTTGCTCACATTGCCAGATTGCTTTTCGTCCATACCAAAGGCGGCATCTACGCAGACCTAGATGCTTACCCCAGGTCAGCCAAGCACACACAATGCCTTCAATATCTTGGGTTGCAAGGAATATTCTCCCCGGAGGCCCACGAGGCGAAGCGGCAGGGGGGGGGTCGGCTGACGTCGCGATGAATAGTTCTGTCGCACCTACAGATCTTTTGGTCTACGGGGCCGATAATGTTGGCGGCGGCGCTTATAAATACTCCTGGCTATACGGCACACGATGGGACGTCATAGGGTCGTAGGGCTTCTAGCCGAAGTGTATGGACTTTGCTCAACTGGTCCCTTGAGCGACACCTGCCTCACCTTTTCACACTCGGTAAATCTGTTCTTGCGGCCACAAAATGCATGTGAATACTGCCGCGGCTATGATTTGAATGCGTCTCATCATTCTTTTCCTTACCATCGCCTGGATGGCCCTTGCCAGTCTCAGTTCGGCAACTGTACGCTTTGCGGTCGTCCTGCCAGACTACGCAAAATCCGACCTCGTCACCCCGAGCGACTCCATTTTGGACATCACATTCCAAAACCTCATGGACAACGTCGTTGATGGCATGGTGAGTGCGGCCCTGGTTTCAGCCCTGTTTTCCATGTTCGGGTTAATCCTTGTGATCTACCCGAAGTGGCTACAAGAGAACTGCGCCGCCCGATTTTACTATGGTTGTATTCAAATCGTCATCCAAAATCAAGCGCGCGACAGCGCCCTGTCGTATGCCATCCACTGCGGAACTTTTTCAACAATCAAGAGCATCCTAGAACAACCCAACGTCAGGGTGGACGTCAAGCACAAACACGGCCGAACGGCGCTCCACCTAGCAGTCTTCGCAGGCAGAATAGGGTTCGTGCATCTGCTACTTTCTAGTGGCAGCGACCCTGATCTACAGGATGATTCAGGCCATTCGCCACGGGCCTGGGCACGTTGCTTCAATCGTCCCGCGATGAAAATGGTATTCTTTAACGATCCCGACTCCGAAGTATTTCTTGGTACTCTATTATCACAAGATGCTGACCTACCGCTTCATCGAGCAGTATCCCATGGGTCGATAGAAGCTATCAAGCAGCGTCTTAGACAAAAGGGTTTGAACTTGGACATCCAGGACCGGAAAGGCTATACGCCGCTTCATCTCGCCATTTAGAGCAAACGCCTGGAAATGGTCAACTTGCTCCTGAGTCACCCCCTTGCCAACGTGGACTGCAAAGATAAAGATGGCAACACACCGCTTTGGCTGTCTACTTACTCGTCATGCGACGAGATCACCGAAAGGCTGTTGGCCGAGAAAGATATCAATGTAAATTCTGTTGGAGGCCGCGGGAGACACGAGACGCCGTCTACATCTCTACACCACGCCGCGACCAGATTGGATACCGTGCTCCTACGACGGCTGCTTATGGTGCTAGGGATCGATTTGAACCTCTGTGTTGCAGGTCATTCTCCAATATCGGTTGCCGCATCGCACGGACGCGTGAACACCGTTGCTTGTCTACTGAATTTGGGGGGCGTGGAGATCAATGGGAGGGGTTTAATAGATCCGCCAATCTGCCGAGCGGCCGCACACGGCCATCACGATATGGTCAGGCTATTAGTGCATCAAGGCACACGTCTGAACATCAATGAAAGCACGATCGCATCTCACGACACTGCACTCTGCATTGCTGCCCGTGGTGATGACTTGGAGATGGTCCAGGCACTACTACGCCATGTTAAAGTTGATGTCAACCTTAGGAACCGATGGTTTGAGGATCCATTGATGTTGGCAGTCAAGGGTGGACATTTCTCAATTGTTGAAGCACTTGTGGTGGATCCGAAACTCAAATACTTCAGTTTGAAGAGATCCCTGGATCTAGCAAGGAACGATTGCATCCAGAGGGCCATTCGCAGCAGAATGGAAGACGACAACACTCCTCAAACGTTGTTGAAGCGGTCTCCGAGGAGGAAGTTTGGTGGTTTGTAAAGCTAGCGACATCTACACCTCTCATGATGCAATGCGAGAATGGCTATTTTCAGCGTCAGTTGATATCAACACTCGGAATTATTATCTGTACCTCCACGCTTCGAATAATTTTGTTCATAATAAAGTCACGTTCGACATCAACGGCTTCTTGAGCATCCAATGCATCAAAGATACACTTGCAAACTACCATTAGGAGGTATTTTCTACAAGTCTTATCTCAAGGCTTCGTCTGTTGCCCGTTCTCACATTAAATTGAGTAACTCGGGGTGAGGAGCAGGTGAGATCGAGCGTCAACGGTTGAGGTAACCGTTCACTGACTCTTTTGAAGGCGGTCGAACTCAGGTCGGGACGGTTATGGGTGGCAATGACAGCAGCCTCAGTGTGGCTGCCGGGCTATAAAAGACTCTTCTGTACAATGTCTCTTGCATTTCATTCCCCAAAGGCCACGATGGACCATCCCACTTCGCCTTCCCCAAATGACCGGTCGGCAAAGAGACAGCGTCGGGTATCCCAAGATGCAGAAGACGAACCCAAGTTGGGAAACCATCCACAGGAACCTTTAAACGGTATAATCATCGAACCCGAAGTCGGTCATACCCTCTTCGATAGCAAACGAAGGGGATCACTAATACTGCATAGGTTCCAGTGCGCACACCCGGTTCCCTTACGGCGGAGTTCATGAAGCTTCTACACCACAACGACGCCCTGGCTACACCAGCCCTCAAACTGCTCGACTTGTACTTTTGCCTGTGGGAATGCTACGTCGTCAAGTCTGCCGAGAAGATACGACTTGAGGATGAGCAGCGACAGCTTCAAGGGTTGAATGAGTGGCTAGCAAGCGACAGCGACATCCTTCTGCAGTTTTACAATGGGCAGGCTTTAATACTGTTGAATACCAAACGGGCAATTGAGGCCCTTTGTGATGGCGTGGTTTCATCATTGCAAGCGAGCGATACTACCATGCCGATAGGCCTTGATGAAGTCTCAGTGTTGTGGAGCGCTCGTCGGCGGCAATGACTGAATAGTTCTATTATCTATTTACCTTCTGTTTTAAATATCATTCTTCTTTTTTGAGGCCCGTACAACTAGTGAAGTTCCGTTGGGTTTGGTGACGGGGTGTAACCATTTCACGGCTGTTGATACACTCAACGCTTAATTTAGGGCATTTGGTATCTCCTCATAATACCTCCTAATACGTCCAGAACTTGTACAATCAAGCATAGATAAAACCTCTGCTCATCCTGCGACATTTTGTCCTTCCTAACCCTCGTCGAATTGCTACTTTCTACACTTTGTATTTCACCACCAGCCTTCGACGGCGAGTCTTGAACCAAAATGCACGAATCGAACAAGAATGGTCTGTACCCCTTGTTTCAATGGTTGTTTTGTGCTAATATTGGCAGACTGTGGTTTGGATCTCGACCTTCACGCCATCTGGCAAGAGTGCTCTGGCATACAGACACCACCTCCCTGTCTCGCCACCGACTCCGAAAATTCTCGGCAGATTCTCTCGGATGCGGGTGAGCTTGCAGGATATGAGACTTCAGGGTCTTCCTTGATCGAATGCCTTTTTCATCCCACTTACGAGAAGCTGTCAGCCTTCAGGTGGACTGGTCCAGACCCTCTGTCCATGTCTACTTAGGCTAGCGACTTGTTCTTCTACATGTCAGCTTTCGCTTTCCCTAAAGAAGTGCACTGGGTAGAGATTCGACTAGTCCGATTTGATCGGAAAACTGGCGAGAGTATAGGAGAGCATCTGTTCTTCCTACCCCGGGTTGAAACGGTCCTAGGGAATCTCTGTCGGGTACGCGGACAGTTGCTAGACACGATCCATGATTTTGGTGCAATAGGCAATAGCTTCCGACTATCTCTACGGCCTCGTATGGAACTTCTACAATACTCGAGTCAATCGACACTTTCTCCGCTAGGTACGCTACCGACGACACTGTCCCTAGATCCGGAGTTTTATGTGCATAAAATATTGGGTGGTTATAAGTGAGACCGGTCCAGAACATGGGGGATTGTTCGCAGATATAAGGAATATAATCTGCTGTTCATGCTGTAGTTCTCCTTTAATTATAACGTCATTGTAGTGTTTCTGCTTCTAACAATAGGAAGGATAACTCCGAATAGCCGATCCCTCACTCTCCTCTTACATTGTCCGGCAACCCTGTCAGATTGAGTCTCGAAGGGTGGTTCTAGTCATCGAGTACCCTAACCAGCCTCTCCCGAGATAATTCCAATGCCTGCTCAAAAAAGCGCAGCCGAGACAGTTGCTTGTCGTGGCGAAGCTGAAGACCATCTCTCTCTTTTCTTAGGTGCGTACCAGCCTCCTTCAAAGCAAGGTTTTCCTGCTCTAGCTTCTGGCTATCGATGTGCTTGGACACGCACGACTCCCATAGGCGTCGATAGAGTCCAACAAGTCGAGCTGCTGGAAAGGCGAACTTGGGATCGTCGCGCTCGAGGTCTGCTAGAACCTGCAAGATCGGTTGAAATGGCTCGGTCGCCAGGGTGTGTCTTGTTTCTGCTTCCTGCTGCGAAGGGGAGGGCTGCAATGGTCAGCAAAAGCATTTGAAGCCGAATCGTCATACATACCAATGGGATATGGTCGGAACTTTCCTGTGATTTGTCTTTCTCGCTAAGGGTTGGCAATTCACTGGGCGGCTGATCTCCTCCAATTTCCTGGTCTTTCGAGCTGATTTGTGCATCCATCTTGTCCGCAGGAGAAAGTCACGGCTCTGGACAATACCATTTCCATCGATCCTTGGTGTCTCTTATAGAATATGCAGACGCCGGTGTGTATGGGCTGGGTTTTACAATCACCACAACGGTCAACCGAAGCAGTCAAATTTTGACTGGAGTTGTTTTACTTTTCAGCGGTCTGTTGAGGGTCAGATATGAGCGCTCATCGAGGAAATATATACTTCAATCGGACACCTCTTTCCACTTTCGTTGAAAGTCTCAGAAAGTCGACAAACGGAACATTATAAAATTTACAGTAACCTAAAAGAGAATCACAAAAAAGAAAGCGAAAAAAAAAAAACTTAATGTATCTTCATGGTCACAAGTTCGAAAATTAAGTGTTGACAACGTTGGGCCAAGCTTCAACGGGTTGACGGGTCGAGCCCCCGCACATCCTACTGTGACCTCGCTTTCCGCAGTCTAGACGGACAGACCCACAGCTCAACACAACCAACACAAACACTAAAGCGAGGCTAGGAAAAAGGGTCCATGATTTCTAGGGATAAAATTGAAGGCGCTTTTCGGTGAATCAACGTTAAGTCGCTCACAGATGAGATGATCGCAACACGAAATATGAGCCTGTCATTGCGGATTGAATAGCAACCAGTGCCTCAATTTTAGAGAGTCGTGAAGGTTTCAACAGTCAGCCAACGTTTCTTGACCAACTCAGCATCCTGTTCTTCAACACGACTCTTGCTCATCTCTCTCGCTGAGCATCTAAAGGCATCAAACTGTGCAAATAGACGCTGTAAAGAGAAGCCACGGGTTTCAACAGGTCTCAAACAAGAGAGGTGTCCTCAACGCGTTCTACCAAGCAGAGCACTTGCGCAACAGAAGGAGCCGAGAAGCCTATAAATACGTCCTCTACCCCCGGCAATTTGCTCTACATTTTATTCACTTGACTCTGCAAAATCGAGCAGGCTTGTGTCTGAGTCACCTGATAAGTTCTCTCCTTTGACCCAGAACCGAATTTCCACTGTACTGACATTTATAGAATACATCGTGGATTAGCAAGCCAGACAGTGCCTGTGAGAGATACAGGTATGATTCCCACCAGATGCACTGCCATTCACGCCAGCCGATCAAAGATACGAGTTTTGGGTTAGCTGGTCAAAGTGTCTATGCAAAGATGTCTCCGCCACAGCAGTCGACTGAGCTGATCTACTGTACAACTAGACCTCTGCATAGCCCACAAAGCCCATAGCCCAACCCAACCCAACCCACAAATGGGCTGGGCTTTGGGCCCTGCCTTCGGGCCCATTGGTGGGCTATGGGCCCAAGGTGAAAGCCCACCAGGGTTATTTCGGCCCATAATGGGCCCCAAACAATGCAAACATTCCAATTTATCGCAGCTGCATAAGTAATGCATATTTCCCTGGTTATTTTAGGTATTCAAATTACCATTTAAGCTGTACATGAACCATCTTATAAGCTTATAAATTAAGTTATGGGACTGATTGATAAGATATCAAGTAAGATGCTAGGTGATTGAATAGTATATTTACATCCTGATCATGATATACATACTAATAACGCTCATACATATCATCCTCAACTCGCAACCTCTTCCTCCCTGATGTACGCTGCTGAGTATGAATACTCGGTAATTGCGGTGCAGCAGTAGCAGCAGCATCATCATCATCTCCGTTAAGACTGTCGCTATCAACATCTATCAAATCCCCAGATATATCATCCTGCTCTTCAGTATCACTAATCTCATCAATATCGACATCATCTGGCGTCTCATCCTTCTCTTCTACTAATACATCGGTCTCATTAGTAGTAAAAAATTTTCTAAATTCCTCCGATTCATGTACCTCAAGGTCAAACCTTGATGCATAGAGATAGAGCATCAGCTCTTCGATAGTATGCGGCTTTAAGGAGCCGCGGCGATAATGATAGACGTCGCGTGCAGTATTAAACAGACGCTCTACTCCAGCACCTGTTGCTGGGATTGCGAGAACATCCCTTGCAAGTGTAGCGACGGCCGGAAAACGGGATTCATTCTCTCTCCAGAATGCGAGTGGCTCGGAATCAGTTACATCTATATTAAAATTAGTATCTAGTAAATCATTTGATCAGAAGGATTAGGATTGAACATACTACCGTCAAGATACTACGTCATTTCATCAACAACTGGCTTTGACTTGGTGTTGGATTTCTAGCTTCGAATAAGATTGTGAAGAACTGATCTTGTTGTCGATATAGAAGACTCTTATAGACCCTGAGTACTAGCAAGACGTTGCTGGATCGGAACAAGTGCATCTTGGAATGCTGCTCGATACTAATCCCGTAGTTCTTTTGAGTCGGACCAGTCATTAGAAAGAAAGAATTGAAATCTACTATCTGGCGATAGCATTGTGCAAACTGTATAGATATGCCCTCGTATTTGATCAGTCTCTTTATAGTAATCGCGTAGCTTTGACTAACTAGCATCGAGAGAGGTAAGCATCTGCTGTTTCCATGTAACACGCTTTCGTTCCAATTGTCTCTTTGATCGTTCAATATGCTCGAATAGCAGATTATAGATCTGAAAGACAAGATATGATGTTACATCTCGTGTCTTTGAGAGGGCAAGTGTATAATCAAAGAATGGCTTTGTAATATAAAGAAGATAGTCAATCTAGCGCCATTGATCATTATCAAGGGCGAAGTCTTTCTCGTTGAACTGATCACAAAACTGTATGATAAAGATACGGAGTCTCTTAGCTCGCCGGAGCATAAGGAATGTTGAATTCTACCGAGTCTTCACATCCTGGACAAGCATAAGCCCTTGCCCTTCAGGTTGAAGTGTAATGAATGAATCCCGGCGCTGAGGACTAGCGCGGATGTAAACAGCAAGTGCTCGTATTCTTTTCAAAGTATGCGAGATATCCCTTTTTTTTATATTCGCTCTCACGAGGGTACCTTGTTGCTTAGTCCATTTGGTCTCCGTAGTCTCATTCTAAGGGACTGCTTTTAGACGGTCAAGTAGCTGGTTCAAGCTTAATTGGATCACATGTGCAAGATAGGGGATGCGGATAATGTTGGTGTTCTTGGTATTGATTGAAGATTGTTGTAGCAAAGATTGCTGTAGGGCATCAACCAGAGCCTTATTATTCGACGCATTATCGGTGGTCAATCCAAAGATCCGGTCCCGAATTTCATGCTTAGTGACCGTTTCTAGGAGGATAGCACTTAGGTTCACACTGGAATGTGTTCTATAGAGGGGTTTGAAACCAAGTAGTACCTCACGATAGACCCAGTCAGCATCGATAAAATAGCTAGTGATAGCTATAAATGCCTGCCCAAATGGAGAAGTCCAACAATCTAATGCAACTGAGATCCTCGCGTGCTTTGGTAGTAGCCCAAGTATATTCTGTTGCCGTTCTTTGACACTAAGAGACAGCCGACGTTAAACTGTAGTAGCGTAGGGTATGGTCAATGGGCCTAGGGCTAACTGTGATTGTGCAATTAAGCGACGGAAGGATGGGCTTTCAATAAGTCGGAACGGGAGTCGGTTTATAGTAATAAACTGCAGGAGTTGATCGTTCTAGGCCTCTTGCGAGAAAGGTGCTTCGGCTGTATAACCCTAATTAACCCTTGTTAGTAAGTAATATTAAAGGATAGGCATTTACATACTGATTGAACAAATCCCCTTATTATACCCTTTTGCTTCTGCATCATTGCAGCATTTCGGCACCCTTTAGTTTCTAGATGACGAGTGATAGTCATTATGCCATGACGGCTAACCTTTCTACTAGCACCATTGGTATTGGCACTAGTTTCTTGCTTAATGCCATATGGATGCTCAAGGATAAGACCGCAACGCTTGCACATCACCTTTGGGCTCCCCGAAACCGAATGCGCTACTTGTTCAAACTGTTTCTAGGTCTCCGAAGCGGAACCATGCTGGGAGTCCTATAGAAGCGTCTTGTTGTTGGATCTATAGTCGGTCTGTAACCACCAATCGACCCAATTACTATGATTTATCGCGTCGAAGAGAAAGAAATCCCGTCTTTTACCAGGACCGACTCGTTAAAAGCACTCAAAGTCTGCTTCTAGAGCGATTGACGAAGGAACAGATGGCTGAAGAAACGATGAACCACCGTAGTTGCTGAATGCCTGCTAGGAAGCAGTGAATGATATAGTATCGAGGTCGGGTTCGAATGGGTCGAACTGAGATGATCCAATCTCGGTTTGCTGGCTTTGCGACATGATCAGTTGACGATTTAATAATAAATTCAAGATTGTGTAGTATGAAATGTATAGTAGGAAGGGTATAGGGTTTCAGGGGGATAGGTTCAAGGTCATACATTACAAAAGGCCACCTTCTTGATAATAGGAAACAGCAAATTGATGCAATAAACAGAGAATTCATCATAGTGCTGGTCTGAATTAAAACAGATGATTATAATACTCGTATATTATTAGCTACATCATGCATATTAAGTGGGTTCAGCCCATCCAAAGCCCATAGATAGCCCATTCCCAGCCCATTTCCCGGTCCATTTATCAATATTATCATTCAAAATATTTCACCCAATAGCTCATAATATATTTTGAAACCTCCATTACATCGAGATTAGATGTAATATCACTTATCTATAGAAGCAGAAATAAAGAAGGAGAGATGGGCTATCTGTTGGTATAAAATTCAATCATGTAAGCCTATAAAATATGAATTTGTTACTTGAATTTATACTTCAACAGAAAGATGCACCTGTTTCAGTCTATATAAAATATATATATCTTCATGTTGATACTCAGTAATCTTCCCAGGCGCTATAATAGTATAAATTCCTAGTCAAATTGAAGCTTTTTTGTGTAATTTGTATGAAATCTGGCATCATGATGTCGAATTTAGTATAATATCCACTCAATTCCTACTTGTTATAGTGATAATATAATAATACTAAATATACAGGCTGGAACAGGTGTAAAATACAGTCATTAATCAGCTACATTATACATGCCAAGACTGTATTTGTGCATAGATATGGGCTTTGATGGGGGCCCACAGCCCAACCATCGATGGGCTGTGGGTTGGGTTGGGCTCTGAAGATTGAGCCCATAGCCCACTGCGGGTTGGGCTATGGGCTGGGGGTCTAGGCCCATTTGTGGGCTATGCAGAGGTCTACCTATACGTACCGGATTTTCCCTGGCGGGTGGAGCTTTCCTATTTGAGCTGCCGCCGCTTTTATGAGGGTGCTCAGGCTCAGGCTCACTGAGTAGATGTCAGCACGGGCTCAGATCAGTGCTCATGCTCAGATCAGTCACGTGCAGAATGACTGATGATCAATGAGTGCTTAGTGAGTGCTCAGTATCCAATTAGTGAGTAACACTGATGCACTCAGCCCGCCGCAGACTATACCCAGAAGGGATTAGCCCCACAGGGTCGTTTATACTGTAATACAGACCCTGCCACTAAGTATTTACCCACCCGCATTTTCACCCCACCCCTATGAAATATATATCTTTACATACTACTAATAGATCGACACTAGAGACACGTCCGACGGAGGGTATCACGGGAAGTGGAGCCCTAGACGATCTCGAATTCAGCCGTAGGCTTAGCACGATAGCATTAGACACAAGTTAGGACATCTATCGTAGGTAGGGATGGGCTATACCGGTGTATAGAGGGAGGTGATATAAGGAATGGGGGTCTTGCAGTACGTAAGCACCGAACACGTGATATACGGGCCGTACCGCTATAGACGGGCACAGTCAGGTGATAAACCCTACCCTAGTCACGTTACATATGAATTTTTCGACCAATGAGAAGCCAGATCTCAAATCTGAGGCGGGGAATTTTGGACTAGAAGTCATTAACTGCCTTGCCTGTATTATTTGCTTCGCTGAGCTCAGCAAAATAAGGCCACTGGGGAAACACTAATAGACATTTGAGGATGACATGATCCACTGGCTAGCGACGTAAAATGAAACCGTTTAACCACGTGGGCCGAAGCATTTCCAATTCCTCTTGCTGCCATGCTTCACTCAAGGAGCTATAAGCAATGGTTTGTTTCCCTCCAGAGACGGCTTGAAGCGGACATAGCAGGCTTTGCGGTAATCAGGCAGATCTCGTGGTCGTGAAAAAGGCGAAAGAGACCTATGAACGTCTTGACACTAACATTTTTGCCGGAGGAATGAGACACTAGCCCGAGAAAAACAAAATGCTGCATAATTCAGTGCCTTCTTGAGGGCATAAGCTGCTTCAGCCAATAGCTCATGCTAGGGAGGTTTATCCGCATATTTCCAGACGCAGATTGTCGCTCGTGCTTGCAGGATTTGATCGACAGCTATTTCCATCGCTTATAAATTTTCTGGATCGATCGAATGCGTCGAAAATGTCGAAAATCTTCCGAGCTGAGTTTTGTGGAGACAAAATGATGCGTTGCCGTTTTACCTGATGGCGATACCCACGAGAGAAATTAATTCGCGGTGATCTTGTCTGCTAGGGCCAATACCTTGGAAAGGGCTGGACTCCTTCTAGAAAAAGGGCAAGATTGAACAATGTTTCTTCATGACCAGGGAGTATGACCGGACAAGCGAGAGGCATAAGGACGAATATATTCCTGGCTTACATGCATAAAATCATATGAGCAGAAGCTTCTATCTGGGTACAAATAGAATTCATATTTCATAGTCTTGTATTAATTGATATCTCCAAACCCACGCTATTTCGTCCTTGGAAGCCGGATAAGGAACTTATTGACATAAGTACTATAGAGTGGTATAATACACTAGCAGGTTCTGCTAGGCTATGAAATGGGTGAGTGTGTGTCTGCCAAATTTAGATCAGTCCAACACAAGCATAGTTCTCGGCCCAAATCCCAGTGCAGTCACTCTTGACGGCAGGGTTCCACTTGATGAAATTTGCAACGGTGATGCTGTATTTTGTCGCGATTGAAGCACAGATATCGCCCTTGACAACGAAATGGAATTTCTTGCAGTTGCCCACCATGCCGGCTTGGAACGGCGTAGGCGTCGCAATCCCGTTGCCCGCAGTCGTCGTCGTCGTTGCGGGGGGTTGGTCGAAGTTCCAATGCGGCTGATGCAGACGTAGTTGTTCGCCCAGAGACCTGAGCAACCGGAACCTACTGAGGGATTCCAGCTCAGGAACTGCTGCTGTGTGATGCTGTATTTGGACGCAATTGTCGCGCACGTGTCGCCGGCTTTGGCAAAGTAGAACCCGTCACAGTTATCCACCATGCCGGGCTGTGTCGGGGTTGGAGTCGCGATGCCGTTGCCTGTTGAGGTTGTTGAGGTTGTTGGCGCCGAGGTAGGCGTGGCGCCAATGCGGCCCACGCACACGTATGTGTTGGCCCAGAGCCCTGTACAATCGGAACCTACCGACGGGTTCCATTCCAGGAATTGTTGTTGTGAGATGCTGTTTTTGGACGCAATTGCCGCGCACGAGTCGCCGACTTTGGTCAAGTAGAAATCGTCGCAGTTATCCACCATGCCGGGCTGCGTCGGGGTCGGCGTGGGGATGCCGTTTCCGGTGGTGGTGGTGGTCGGGGCGGAGCCGCCGATCAGCCCTACGCAGACATAGGTGTTGGCCCAGAGCCCGCTGCAATCAGAGCCGACGGACGGGTTCCATTCGAAGAGCTGCGCGGCCGTGATGGCGTTGCCCGCCGCGATCGAGGCGCATGAGTCTCCCACCTTGGCAAAGTAGAACTCGTTGCAGTTTTCGACCATGTTTGGCTGCGTTGGCTGCGGCGTCTCCACGCCATTGCCGCTCGTTGGCGTCGGCTCCTCCGCGCTGGATGTGGTGGTGGTTGGGGCAGGTTCGTTGCCGCCCGCCGGGGCTTCGACGCAGTAAGACCGCCCCGTCAGGTAGTTGCCGCAGTCGGCAGTGATGGAAGGGTTCTGTCAGAACAAAGAAAGAACACACAGTCAGCACCAGGTGTCAGTGAAAAAAAAACGTGGGTATTATTTCTGTGCTGAACTGACCCAGAGGAGGAAGTCCTCCATGCTGATGCCCCACTCGAACGGCATGTCCGCGCACGCGATGGCCCCGTCAACATTGTCCCACCACCACGTACAGGTCGAAATGGTGTTGGGGTCAGACGGCGAACCAGGAGTCGCATCCTTCGCAAAATACTGCGGACGTCCCTCGACGCTGCCAAGGGCGAGGGCGAGAAGCCCAGCCAGTCGAAACGAAGACCCGGCCATCCCGAAAGATAACGAGGAGAGGAAATGTCTAAACGGTAGCAATGCTGTAATAATGCGGTAACAAGTAGGTACCTTGAGCAACGGCAGAGACAGTATGACAGCGCACGAGATCGTGAGCGTGAGCAGCAGGGCTTTATACTTGATATACCGCACTGTGAAAACTTCCGAGAGGACCACAGGACTCCGTAGTCGAAAGGCACATCATTGTGGACCACTTCTGTTTGACCGTCTATTTTTACCGACGCCCTCCCCCTCTATTGGGTGTTTCGGACAATCCTCCGGCGAGGCTGTAAGCACAGGTCTCCTGGTGTTGAAGGCCGGAAGGTTCTACCCTATGAGCAGGGGCTGCACCGTTCCTGTATCGTCTGATCATCTTTTTCTGCTCAACTACCTCGCAGGCGAGGCCCGCACTCATCCATCGTGATTCTTGGCATGGGGGTGGATTGCTTTGGGGATATCGCCCGGCTGTAAACTGAATCCATCAAACAGAAGCGCTCCAACATGCATCACAAGCAAAAAGTCAGCGCCCCCGTCATCTCCCTAGCGCAGCTTCGAGTTGAGAAATTCAAACTAGTCCCTTCATAAGACACTAGTGTGCTCGCAATTAAGATTGAATGTAACCCTCCCTCCCTGTTCATGGATGCGTGAACCGAGAGCCAAGCTCACATTGCCTTCTTCGTTAAATGAAGGAACCAAGTTTGCATGGATCCTTGGGCTTGTGATCCTTTGGGGACGATTGTTGAAAGCCCCCTCCCGATTATTCCTCCTGCAAGCGAGATGACACATAATCGCAACCCAGCCCTGCCTGCCGTATAACTGAATATTCTCACACTCGTAATAAATTGGGGCAAATTTGGGTATCTCTACCTCTCACATTTCCAGCAGCCCCTTCCGCCTGAGATATCAGAACATCATACTCCAGAGAGAAGGATGAAAGGTAGAAAGGGAGGGAAAAAGAAGAGACCTCATTGGGAAATAACCAGTTAGTACGGAGTAGTAGAAAGTTCAATTACAACAGGATCCCCGGAGATTGGAATGGGCATGAGGCGTTTCTTGGCGACTCCACTGCTCCGCCCTCGCACCAACAGCGGAAGGGCCGTCGGGGATGTTCCGGGCCGTCCGGATGGAACGGTTTCCCTGAGTCTTTTTATTGATGCGGCTGCTTTTGAAATTTATGCCAAGAGTTGAGAGCAAATTTCCTCTTCCTGAGGTGCTGCCAATCTCTTCAGTGAGCAGGGTATACAAGTTTGTACTAGGCGTGCAGCATGAGTTTCTTCCCTTCTCCGAGGCTCATCTTCTTTGATGTAACATGACCGCTCACCTCCACTTTTGTCTTTGACCATGGGCCCCGCCAAGCGCGGGGTTCTAAATCAGAGGAGCCAGACATCCTGGATGGAGATGGTCACTTGCTCGAGCCTCAGGCTACGGTGATCTAACTGCATAAGGCCGGGGTAGACGCCACGTGTGGGGGTGCAGTCAGGGGGAAATTATAGCACCAGTCAGTTAGCACTTTGTGCTCCCCTGTACCTTGCAATATGGTGGGAAATGAACCAACTCAGCCTCGGCTGCGGGAGAGCGGAGCGGTTTTGCCCGTATACTCTGTTTTCTAATCTCCGAAGATTCTCTATGTGTGGCGGCAGCCTTGCGCCGCCTTGGCTTGTTAACGCTAAGTCCTGATGGCTGCAGGGATGGAGAGCTCAGGGTGATAAAGAGATTTGTCTGCCCTGTTGACCGGGAGTGAAAAGGGTTCTGCAAGACTGTCTTTCCTACACCATGTGGCTCTGGAATGCTTGCTGGGCATCCAGGCTGCTGCTGCTGTCCGCGGCCAGTGGTCTGGCGTCTGGCCTGTCACAGTTCCAGCGCCTCGAGTTGAACAAAAACCCCTGCCCGGGCGCCTGTGACCCCAGCGGGAATAATACAAAGTGGTTCACGTACCACAGCGTGGACGAGTTTGCCGCATGCAACGAGCCAATCTTGCTCAACCTTAACGTCTACACGCCCGTCGACGACGATTCAACACACACCACAATCCGCGCCTGTACCATTGGCAACGCGCATAGCAAGGTTAACTTTCTTGCGGTTTCCGGCTACGTAGCCCCTGATGCCTTGGGCGCAACAAACTTTGGCCCGTCGTCTCTTCAGCGGCGGGATGGCTCTGGCTCTACTGCAAGTGTCGCATATGGCGGAAGGCCGGCCGCTAAGTCCAATGCTACGGCCTACCTGACACAGTGGGAGACCAGCGATCGCCTCGGCAGCAAGGCAACCGAAGACGTGATTCTGGCCGCAAAGGCTCTCCAACGGACTCTTAAGCAGGAGACCGCGATCCACGGAAAGAAGAAGATTATCTTCGCCTATCTCCACGGCACGCTCATCGGTCTCTATTCCGGGTCACAGGTCAATTTGATGCAGACCTCTGCGTCCATGCTGGACCAGTTGATCACGGCTCTTGAGGGCCAAGACTCGGACTCGGCCCCCTCGAGAAAGACCCTCGAGATCTGCGGGGGGCACTGTACGGCAAGCCACATCTTTGGCGTCGTTGGGGACGCAGGTGGTGATTTTCGCGCCGTCCAGAGCATTGTAAAGTCATGGAACGACGGCGAGCTTCTGTCCGCCAAGTCCGTGGTGGAAACTGAGTCCGTTCCAAAGTCTTCCCTCTGGACGTTCGCCAGCAACAATGCCACACAGCATCGACGACGCAGTCATGTGCGCCATCTAAATCCAAGAGCCGAGTGTCGCAGCATCAGAGTCGACGGCAAAGACACGTGTCCCTCGCTGGCAACTCGATGCGGCATTGGAGGCACGGCGTTCGAGAACTTCAACAAGGGCACGCCAAACTTTTGCTCCACACTCCAGCCCGGCCAGCCTGTATGCTGCTCGTCCGGTACGCTGCCAGATGTCACGCCAGACCCAAACCCAGATGGGTCCTGTACGTACCACGAGGTCCAAGACGGCGAATACTGCAATACGATTGCCGCAACCTACGGGTTGACGACTGATGATCTGTATGACTTTAACAAGAAGACGTGGGCCTGGGACGGCTGCGACAACCTCCCGTTGGGTCTGCGGATCTGTGTCAGTGAAGGGTTCCCTCCCCTACCCGCATCCGTGTGGAACGCTGAGTGCGGCCCAACGGTGCCGGACACGAAGCCTCCAAAGGAGGGCGAGGAGCTCGCCGAGATGAACCCCTGCCCGCTGGATGTCTGCTGTAACATATGGGGCATGTGCGGCACCACGGTCGACTTTTGCATACCGTCCAACTCCACGACTGGAAACCCCGGCACATCGGCGCCCAAGGAAAACGGATGCATCGCCAACTGCGGAATGAAGATGGTGAACGATGACAAACCGCCCGAGGTATATAAGAAGATTGGCTATTTCGAGGGCTGGAACTACAACCGCCCGTGTCTCACAATGCACGTCGACGATATCGACGACGGCTACACACACGTTCACTTTGCATTTGGCGAGTTCTCCTCCGGCATGGAGGTGATCATCAAAGTTGATGTTCAAGAGCAGTGGAAGGCCTTTAAAAAAGCCGACAGGAAATACAAGAAGATTCTGTCCTTTGGCGGGTGGGAATTCTCCAATGCTCCCGCCACGTCGGGTCTCTTCCGCCTGGCGGTATCGCCAGAACATAGGGATACGTTTGCTGAGAATGTCGTCAAGTTTGCTACCGACAATGGCCTGGATGGCCTTGACTTTGACTGGGAATATCCTGGCGCCACTGACATTGAGGGGTCGGATCCTGGAAATGAGGAGGATGGCGAGAATTACCTCGAGTTCCTGAAGCTCGTACGTGAGAAGCTGCCCAAAGGCAAGTCACTTTCGATTGCCACTGCAGCCTCCTTCTGGTATCTCAAGGGCTTTCCTGTCAAGGAAATGGCGCCGGTCCTGGACTACTTTATCCATATGACGTATGACTTTCATGGTAAGTTTGCCAAACAAACATGAGCTTTCCTCCACCGATAGTGAGGGGACGGGATGCTAACTAACTGTTGGACGCACAGGTCAATGGGATGTGGGCAGGGAATGGTCCATGGAGGGATGCCCAGCAGGGAACTGTCTACGGTCCCATCTCAACTCAACGCAGACGCACGATTCCCTAGTCATGATGACAAAGGCCGGCGTCCCATCGCACAAGATTGTCGTAGGCGTGACCAGCTACGGGAGATCGTTCAAGATGTCTGATCCGACTTGCCGCGGCCCAATGTGTACGTCCTTTTTCATCTTGTCTCTCAGAATATTTCCGGGGACGTATGTGATTTAACCCGTGAAAACAGGCACGTTTGTCGGCGAGAGAAATGATTCGCCTGCAAAGCCGGGCAGATGCACGGGAACTGGCGGCTACATCTCCAACTTCGAGATTCTTGAAATTATCGATAAAGGTGGTGCCATCAAAAGCTGGTATGACGAGGCAACTGATTCGGACTATCTGGTCTTTAATTCCGTCGAGTGGGTGGCGTATATGACCGACAAGACCAAAGACCGCCGTCGCGGCCAGTACCAGGGCCTCAACTGTGGCGGTACAACTGACTGGGCTATTGATCTCCAGGGAGTGAGTGTCTATTTTATTGATATTGATGCCGAAACGGCACATTTTACAGACTGTCGCTAACAACCGGGATCACAATAGGAAGGAAGACGTGCCAACACAGGCGAGCCTGTCTATTTGGACCCCATCGTATACAAGGAGCCCGATGCCTGGTGCGAAGCACCATGTGTGCTGGTCTTCCCACCTAGCCAGCTTCACTCGCCAACGACCATCGACCCGGGAGAGTACGTCACTTCGCTTCTCTACGGCACCACAACCGAAACTACCAAGAACCGCGAAACGGTCACCGCGTTCGTGACGCAGACGACGACAATCACCATTGACCTGCCCGTAATCACGACCGACGAGTTATCGTACTCCAACGTCAACATCAGCCGGAATCAAGACACCAGCTCGCTCTGGGTCGGGGTTAGCGTTCCTATCGCACCCGTCACCGTGAGCCTGGACGACGGTGGGGGCGGCACAACCACACGTGTTCTTACCCTTCCTGCGTGGCCGGCTGTAACCAAAGGCCCACGGCCTGGTGGTGACGATGATGACAATGACGATGGCTCTGGAGATGACGAGAACTGGGAATTACCAAATCCAATTGAGACAACGGCCAAACCCGAGCCAGGGCCCACCGAGGTACTTCACCATTTCCATTTACGCCCCCCCCCTTCTTCTTATCGTGTTTTGTGAATTCAAAGGAGCTGATGCAATGCTAAAAATGATAGCCAACCCGGACGACCTTGCCTACTTGGCGAACATATCCACCTTACATTGTCGAGCCTGTCAACGAGGAGGATGACGGTGACGATGACGACGACGACGACGGCGTTGTGATTATCACGAGCTGCAACCTATGGTTTTTCAATGTATGTCTTTTCCCCCATATAGCAATGCGGCACCTCTATGAAACGCGCAGCCCACGCTAATTATGTCCAGATATGTATTGGAGGCAAATTCAAGTCGATTAAATGGACTCTCCCTCCAGGCATTTATCCACCGTGAGCTTTATTTTTCCCATCAAAACTACGCGGATCAAGAGTGAAATCAATATTGTATGGGATATGATAGGCTAACATAACTTGATTCTCACCGACAGTGGTCCGCCGCCTCCAGATATCATAGGTCCCCCTCCAAGCCCCAAATTCACTATCAACCCGCCGCTTCCCCCTTGGCCAAAAATCACGTAAGAAACTGCCCTGCTCGAGACAAACAAGCCTTCTAACTCACATGACTTCCCTTCTGCAGCGTCGGCCATGACAAAAAGCTCACATACAGCGACGAGCCGTCCTGTAAGACCGAGTCGGCAGAGCTCTGCTCCACGACGGTCACAAAGTCGGAGACTCTGGTCGGGACAATCACGTCCACGGTCACTGCAACTGCGTCCGCCTGCGAGGCAATCTACGGCTGCTCCTTGACAGACTGGTCCTCGACCACGACGACCACTCCATCAGGTTGCGCCCAGCCCACGGCGACCGGCGGCGCATATGAGCCGCCAGAAATCGGGTGTCCGGCTCCCGCCATCGTCTACCCCAGGGACCCTGAGAACGTGGGCTCGATCCCGAGCCTGCTTCAGGGGTATGACGACTACGTGGAGGTCGGACTAACCACGGAACGCTGGGTGGCGTTCTACTGGATTCCCATGCTCGGCCAAGATACTATGGATGCTTTGAGGCGATCGGCAAGTCTATCTATTCTTGACTTACACCCGTGGCTTCCGTGAACAAGACTAACTGAAAGCCTGCACACACAGCCCGACGTCTCGTACGCATACTACTACGAGGAGAGAAACTACAGACTCGGATTCCCCTTTACTCGGCAGGGAGAACTGAAAGACCGGGCCCTCCCCTCCCATCCTGAGGCTCCAGTTAGCGCGGGTAGACCGGACGAGCTGCTAGAGGATTTTGACCCCGAACTGGATACCGACCCCAGCCCACTTAATGACACGCTCCGGGTCGAGTTGCGGCGCGACAAGAGGCAGACAGGATTCCATGTGACTCGAAACACGCCCTATTGGTCGCCTTCGCAAGTGTCCTTGCCAAGGGACAAGAAATGGCGCTCGCAGGACAGCGGGAGCTACGACTACAACAGCGCCGGGTGGACATATAACTACGACTCGGCCACCGCGGTGGATACATATGTGTACATGGTTCACGAAGGTGGCATTTGGCCGGATCACAGTGTTTGTTCTCTATCTTGTTCTACTGTCTGTCTACTAATGAATGGATTGTAGGAGTTCAGCCAAAGGAGCATCGAGTACCTTGAATCGGACCTCCTCATCGGGCCCGAAAACCAGGAGGGGATTGATGCCATTGAACATGGGTCTGGAGTTGCTGCCCATGTTATTGGCAATCAGCTTGGCATTTGTCCAACGTGCACCTTGGTCGTGGCCACGCCCCGGTATCCGAGTAAAGAAGTAGAGAACTGGTTTGAGTTTCCCATTGAAGAGATCATTTTGCAACTCATGAACGTACTGGAGGATATCAAGAGGAAGAACAGACAGGGCAAGGCGACCATCAACATGAGCTTTGGCTATAAAAGCGCTGCCGTGCCACCTATATTTATCGACATGCTCCGTGAGTAGCAGCAGATTTCTCATTCCCAACCTCAAATATGCCACATATAGCTTACACTGCCCTCTCCGGATATGTTTTGCTAACAGCCGCTTTCTCGTTGCAGGGCGAATACTACAAATGCTTGATGCGGAAGACGTCGTACTGGTCGCGGCGGCTGGCAACGACGGGGACAATGACGGGATCCCCATTCAATTATATCCTGCCAAATTCGGGGACAGTCTTCCCAATATGATCGTGGTTGCTGCGTCAAACTGGTGGGCCACGAGGGCCTCCTTCTCCAATTACTCCCCTTTTGTCGCGACGTTTGCTCCCGGGGACAACGTCCACTGCCCAGGCGCTGGCAACACCATGAAGACCTGCAGTGGCACTTCCTTTGGTAGGTTCAACAAAACGCCCCTCCCACCTCCCCCTCCTTTGGAATAAACTTCATGGCGTTGACTAACATGGCTTTTTCCTGATTCTCTGCAGCCGCCCCACAGGTCGCTGCGCTGGCCAATTACTTCCGCGCAGTGCCGTCCCGCTGGCAGTCTCAGCTGAACAAGCCAGCTAACGTCAAGAAGCTCATCCAGCTCTTTGCGCGCCGCTTCGCCGTTGACGGCCAGAGCGTCGACCCCGCAGAGAGGCGGCCGATTATTTGGAACGGCCAGGTCGGCGAGCACAGCTGCCTGCGCGACCCCGGGTCCTCGGAAGACTGGGCGCAGGCCTGCCCGGCCATCCAAGACAACCTCAAAGACGAGCCAGTGAACCCGGGGCAGCCCGTGGAGCCTTGCGGCGCCGGCCAGAACGGCAACCCGGCAAGACGGCGGCGGCAGGACGGCGGCGGCGGTAGCTGCCCCCATATCCCCGGTGACAACGGCCCCGGCAAGAACATCGACTGGGAAGAGGGCCCGTCGGCGCCCGAGTGCGGTAGCGACGATAACTGCGGCGGAGAGCTTTGCAAGGGGTACTATTGCGATCCGGATCCGGAGATCAGCCATCCGCCGGACTACTACGACCCCAAGGACCCCCAGAACCCTCATGGCCAGCCCCCGCGGCCGCCCCAGGAACCAACTTCGACAACGACCGGCACACCACCAACGAATACACCAGAGCCCCCCGTCGAAACAATGTCAATGTGTGTTGGTTCCTCAGTAACCCCTACGGGGGAATTTCCCATCTACGCCTACAGCGCTTATTCGCCTGGTAAGTGCACTCACAGTCCCACTCCCAGATCCCACCTCCTTCCACCCCATCAGACGAGGAGAATCAAAATCTAACCCCTCCAGGTCTCCACTGCGACGGCGTCTTCATCGTAGACGGCAAGATCGGCTCATCCCCAGAAATCTGCGACGCGTCCAACGACAACTTCTCCTTCGATATCTGCCGCACCGAATTTACCTTCGTAAATGAAGGCCCTGAATTTTTCTCCAAATGCGGCTTCCAAATCATGATTGAGGGCAAGAAGTATACGCCTCGCCAGCTGGACCCCACGGATGAGGATAACCCTTGCTCGGGCAGCTGTGACCTGGCGTCGATTTCGGGGCTTTTGTTGTATGAGAGTTTACCTGCACCTGCTTGTGATTGATTGATTGGGTAGTTGGGAGAGAGGGACCAGTTTGGGTTGGATAGGAACATAAATAGATACGGATATACTATGTAGGATTACATCGTGTCATATCTATCCATCTGCAGACAGTGTTCGTTGGCGAGGGTAAATAATGTACAGGATGGATGTTATAGTAACGTAAGGTAAGGTAGTTCAAATTCTACAGATAGAATCTTTTTTTCTTTTTGTTTTTCTTTTTTTTTTCGAGTGAGAAGGAAAGAGAAATGTGACGTCTGATAACTATCACCCGCTTTGACCTTTGACCAGTAGGTCGCAGCCCCCCCAAAGGCGCAAATGAAAGGCTACCTGCAACATATGTCTTGCAGCGAGTGTACTATATAGCTACAGTAACATACTATCCATTATACTACCTATAGGCGCACAAGAAGCTTGTTACCAAAGTGCCAGAATAGAGTTGGAACAGCGCTCCGTGCCTAGTTTTAGGTTTATATGCTGGGAAAATTCTCTCAAGGAAGAAAAAAAATGTCCAGTTCTGTTACGTTCACTATGAAGATTTGCTGGAATGGTTGGTACCAGGATCACAGTAACTGGTTAAGCAAAGTGTGGGCCCTGCTCTTAGCCATGACGCGGATGTCGATGCAGCGTTTCCCCGTTCCAATGGAAGCTCGCCGCGTGCGAAGGTCCCTCTCTACCTCCTCGGTCTGTTCCTCCCACGTGGAAACATCACTGCCCGGTGCGGTTTCGCGCAGGAAGTTTGTTAGCCCGCCGACCACCTCGACGAGATTAGGGACGGAGACGGGTCTTTGTTGTTGTTGCTCGGGTGCAATCTCGGCAGAGGTTTGACAAATCTTGACAAAAGAGTATTGTAAGAAGGCACCGTCGTCGTCGCTTGAACTGCAACTGCGGCCTCGTCGGTCCATATTGGCAGAGGGCTGCCTAAGGTTAGATAGATCAGTCAGCGGGAGGCCAGCGTGGCACTTAGGTGGAGGTGGAGGTAAAGGTGGCATCTCCGCCACCGTCTGAATATGATCAGAGTTCTGTTCCGAAGAGTCCACAAGATCCACAAGAACCACCCAGCTGCCGGGATGTATATCTCTGGGTCTGACTTTTGACGGGTCGTTGGGCGGGAGCTCGTGATCGAAAAGTCCGGCGGGGATGGGGCTCACACCGAATTGACCTGGCGATGACCATGACGGCGGTGAGTGGTCGCCATCTTCAACGGTGGTGGTGGTGGTGGTGAGTGACGAGGACGCCCCCTTGTGTGCGAATCGCAAGATAGCTTTCTCGGAACCCGAACCCGAACCCAAGGACCGAAGATATGCCAGGAACCGGACGGCGAAGCTCTCAGCGTCTAGCAGGGTATTGTCCATGGCGTAGTAATCACTGTAACTGTAACTATAACTAGAACTATTCTGGTATTGCTGGACGTGGTGGTCTGCGGCTACGTCTGGGCCATCTTCGCGCTGGTGATTTACAAGCGTGAACATGTGTACAACGGGAAAGACTAGGGCGTCGGGGGAAGTGAAGCTGTGACTGATAGTCAAGGACGATGTTAGGAATCCGCGGCTGCGCAAGGATGTTGAAAAGGCGGAGGTCGGATAAATAGTTTTGGTGCGGAGCCACTCCAGGTCTCCTCCTGATGCCCTCCCCCACAGCAGCAGCAGCTGGGAGCAGAAACGAGCGGAGGCGTCGTCACTATCCCGGTCCGGTCGCTGCAAAAAACATAGCTGTTTGAGGGCCGTGGTCTGCGCAAGGACCGTTGCGAGATCACCGAGGTCTCCCTCTTCCTCGTCTCCCTCCAGCCCAAACTGATCGACGCAAAGGCTGAGCGCAGACGCGTCCCGAAGTTCATCAGATGCAATGGCGGCAGCGATCACGCTGGGCGCAAGGTTCTGAAACGCGACCCAGTTGAGGTGACTGCGTCCGGCGTACGCAACACGCAAAATGTAGCTCGAGATCTCGGATGGACCTAAGGTGTCTGGCACCTCTTCGAGCCGCAGCCGCAGCTGCTCGCGGTACTCGGCGAGCTTTTGGAGGTTGTCGCTTACCGTTTTCTCGAAGGGGGGTTCGGTGGGCTCCTGGGTGAGCAGAAGCAAATCATCAATAGCACAGTCGATATGCGCATTCTGCAAAGGCTCTTGTGACGTGGTCCAGCGCGGGGCAGTTGTTGTAGTCGATGCATCCTCAGTGCGGGTGGTTTGCATTGATGGGCGAAAGTCTGTTTTCACAAGTCAGCAAATATGTGTAAATATGTTTGAGTATGGGGAAGCGCGAGGAATTCACAGACAGTCGGAACTGCTTGAGAGGAGACCTTGCAAAATCTCTTCAGCCTTGCTTTTAACTGTATCCTGACCTTCAAGCTCCGGTGGCCAAATGTCTATCATTCCTAAGTCAGCGCAGGCGCATAGGTAACGTGAAAACAGACGTACAGTCTAAGGCTGCATCATCAACAAGCGGCCTATCCTTTAGTCTGAGGATGCTAGGGTCCTCTTTCACGTTCTCGTAGATGTGGTACTTGCGTAGCCACTGATGAATAGATAGCGGCACTCGAGGCCGCGAGCTCTCGAGTACAACGTCAGGCTCCTTTAAAGGCGGCTCGTCTTCGACGGGATCCCAGCCCATCGACCTCGCTCGGTACCGAACCTCGGCCATATAGTGCATACGGAACGCAACAATACCATACTTCACGCCGCTATCGAGGTCGGATATGTCGATAACGATAAGGCCGTACTCGGTGCAGTCGCCGCGAAACATAGTGGATAGCGGTTGGAGCTGGACGTCGCCGGGGCGCGCGCTGTTGCTATTAATGGCATCGCTATCGTCGCGCAACAAGCCTAGCAGAAGGCACGTCGTTATAAAGGGGAACTCGCTAAGCGTGTCATCATGCCACGGCAACTGGGGCCGTGGTGGCACCTGCTTCTTATGGCGGCCGTCAGGCACGACGAAAGGAGGCTGCGGCGAGTCTGGAACGTTGGGCCGCTCATTAATATGAGCCTCGTTGCCCCCCTTAGACCGACGATACCAGTCCTTCGCGAGTGCTCTCTCCGCCTCAAGCGGCGCGCGGTTTGCGGGATCCGAGAGGATTTCGATTAGCGCGAGAGTGTCTGCTACCAAACGGTGTACGCGCTCCGGAGGCCATAGTGCCGTGGTGCGGTCGCAGCCCTGGCGGTAGGCCACGGCCAGGGGGCGGCTGGCGCCACCGGGGCCAACATTGGCAACAACGGCGAAGAGGAAGGAGCGGGGGGTTCTGGAGTATAGAGTGGTGTATCCCCACACCATTGTATCTCTATCCTTAAACAGCTGGGAGACAAGGAGAGAAAAAGAGCATTGCACAGCCTATTTAAAGAGAAGAGAGGCGGGGGGCAAGTCTCCTAAGGAGTAGCCGTTGGAAGAGGATTTTCCATGAATCGTATGCTGAGTACAGGTAGTGGGGATAACGCGTGATAAGATTGACACTTTGACACATTGAGGGGTCCCGAAGTGCACCGCCACGATTCTGTCCTGCTACAAGAATCTTAGTACCCGCTCGCTTACAGTATCCGATCGGAGATTGGCTAGCCAAGCAATGACTTCAAACACCGGCGCCTAACACAGCCACAAATAACGTTGCTGCCTGGACGGACTGTCATGCCAGCCAGAGTGTAGGGATGATCTGGTCAAAGTCTAAGATTTTATCAGAAGGTTGAAGCGCTCTGCAGTTGCCTCGACAGTAAAGGTCTTTCCAACACTAGGCGGGCCACTAGGAAAAGTCAGACGAGAAGCAACAGATGCCCCTTGCTAACATACTGCAACAGGACGTTAAGTCCGCGCCCCTTTCCATCGATCACATCGTAAAATGGCACAGCTAGCACTAGTCCAAGGCGAGCTTTGGCCAATGATGAGAGAAGAGTCTTGGTCTTTAGCGGAATTTTCAGACAGTCAGATGATTCTAGACACCATTACACGTCTTCAGAGCACTAATAGCACATTCCACTACCTTATATTAGCCAGGAATCAGTTATTATCACATATAACTTACGGAACAATTTCTCCTTAGAGCTAAAGCAGCAGACTGTTAGACACGTAATCAAAAAATCGATCTCCCTTGATTCTTCCCCCGCGCTACCATTCTATATTTTCTCTTTCTCTCGATCACGATTCTCGCTAAATAGTGCATCTACATCAAAGACGGCAATGCCATTCTTCTCCTTTACCCATAAGTCGCGGAGCGTGGGCCGGGAGTAGTTTAGCTGCATTTCATAGAAAAAGGCAGCGTCCACTACCACTCGACTATTGAGTTTCATCTTGAAAGGCCTCCCCTTGTTCATGAAAAACGCGCTGCCGTTAACGTGGTTCCCGGCCGGTCCGTCACCCCATCAAAATTTCAAAATCTTCATATTTTTTAAACGCCAATTAAATAACCAAAACACTATTAAATTGACAATTTAACCCTTCTGCGGGCATTTTGTACAACTATGCCCCTTTACTCCGCATTAAGATATGTTCGTGAACAAGCTTAATAGACATATTGTAAAACTGTTGAAGATCACGTTTTGTAGGCGAAGAGATCTTATCAGCAGCTGAACTTAGACCAGAATCGAGCCTAGATTTGCGTTTTTCTAGCTGCTTAGTCGTTCGAGGGATACCGGCAGAGATATTGCTACCTGATGTTGAACCTTGTGAAACTGGTCGACCTAGTAGAGGCGGAGATTGAAGGCGAATATTGAGCTTTGATAATACCCGGTCGGGGTCTAATGGCACTAGACCAGTAGCTGCGAAGGCACTTTGATTGATAGACTCTTTAAATGAGTCGTCACGAGCCGCTGGAAAGATATCAAGGAAGTCATCTTTTTCGATAGAATCGATGCCTAATCGGGTATATTCCGCAACCCGCCTTCCGTAAGAGCGCTTTAACACAGCAAAACAACCAACATCAAGAGGCTGTAAAAGATGAGAGGCATGCGGAGGCATACAGATTGGAATAATGTTATTTTCCTGGCAAATCTTGTCGAATGTTGCTGTAAGATGACTATCGTGGCCATCGAGGATTAAAAGGCAATGTTTCCCTTTTGTCTGGCTTATTATATGCGGCATAAAGTGTTTTTGGAGCCAATCAACGCTAATTTCATTGCTTGTCCAGCCGTTTGGACTAACGTTAAGAGCCCAATGCTTTGGAAGGTTGTCGAACCATCGTACCATAAAGTTCTTTCCTTAAAAGATAATGTATGGTGGGAGCGCTCGCCCAGAGGCGCAAATTGATTCGATAACAGTCACCCATTCACGATTGCCAGCTTGTAAAACGCCCCTCCGGCCAGTGTGAAATGACTGCATAATAACCTTCGTTATTGCACTAACTCCCATCGCAAACCCCGATTCGTCAAAGTTATAGATATCATCCGAAGTGATACCATATTGAGAAATCGTTTTTTCGACAAGCTTAAACCACTCAATAATGGTATTTGGGTCTTCCATTAAGGCGCGTTTATAGTCATATTTGCGAGAGAATCGACTAATAAGCTCAGGATGTCGTTTGATTTATTGTGTTGGCCAATTTTTGCCAACAGTCTGGGGGGTATGATCTCCGCGGTGTTGGGGTAGTAAATTGGCCATATCTCTTAACATAGCGATCGTAAGCGCAGCGCCTCTCTGATCCATAGAGATTAACCAATCCTGAATTGATTCCTCTTCTAGCTGTGTGAATTTATGGCCTGTAGCCCTTGCTTCATACAGATTAGGAATGCCTTTCATCCGATCCGCAAGAGTTGTGCGGGGGACATTAAAAGAGCGAGCAGCAGCAGCGATCGTGCTAATCCTGCCATTTTGAATTGATTTAATAGCTAGCAAGATCCTGCCTTCCTGATCAATTGATTTTTGAGCTTTTTGACTGCGGTTTGGTGGCATGGTAGGTATTTAAAAAGGGGTGGTTGGGTAGAGGCAGAGAATTTGAGGTGGGATGACGGACCGGCCGGGAACCACGTTAGATCTAAATAAAGTCTCCGGTTTTTGCACTAGAGGCCGAGAAACCCATTGGTCCCGGCCGACCCACAAAGTTTATTTCAAGCACCCAGCGCATCTTGACCATTACTCTGGCAACCTAGAATATTTACGAATAAAGTTGTTTCCTCCTACAATATACTATATTTTGCCAGCATGAGACCTTGAAGAGAGTACCTCGATTTCGATTTTCCCTCTGAATTTTCGGACTCTGGGACAGATTTTGTCACGCCAATCCAACAAACAAGTGGAGCAGAAGCCTATAGATAAGCTTTCGATGAAGTTCTTCTGACAACCGCATTCTCTCACCGAGCCAGCATTTCCATGGTTCATCGAAAGTTATATGTCGAATTGACTTGGGATTCGGCTACTGATCGACGGTCCCGCTCTCTATTCCACGGTCTTTGTGAATCTAATTTTATCCTATTGACTTGGGTCTGTCAGTTTTGGACTGACTCGGAAAACCTTTGCTTCTCGTCAAATATGACTAGGGCATGGTTTAAATAAGTCGTATGCCTCAGCTTCTACTCTTCAGATTACTCTGCCTTCGATCACCCATCTACACCGAATCCATTTGAAAATGCAACCAAAGATATTACCTCGAGCTGACCAGAATTAAGTGGGTTTTAAAAATTTCCAGGGAGCCCCCTTGATACCATGTCCTGATCTTGTTCCGAGGACACTCATAGTTGTGTGAGTCTTTATACACTGCCCGCAGTATTTTCCAGGCCGCATGGGACTCCGATGACATACTCCTGAACTAAAGAGACAAGAATGAAGAATGTGCAAGTATAGCGGATTTATAACAGCACTGAAGACGGGTCTGTTTCAAGGGCACACGGAACAGTGCTCCATTTCACAACGCTTGACATCTGGGAGGCCTCCGATGATGTTGTGATTCCAAGGAAGGGTGAATTCTCTTGTTTTTATAATTACATGAGGGGATATGTACAGCCACGACGAGATTCCTCATGCTGCGGCTTCCTTGCGGAGCCATCACAGGTGTTTGTTATAGCAATGTGCACCAGGACTAGTTATCGAGATAGTTGGCCACTGTTGCTTCGATCTCACGATGTAAACCACATGCCGATCAACTGTTGCTCGCATGGACGTTCTGCTAATTGCTATTCAAGCTTCCTGGCTGAACAGACACGATGTACATACTCCCACATCCAAGATGACGATCCTTTTTCTTTAGGCCAACACGGGATTGATACTCGCGTCGCACGACCTATGAGAGACGATCAGCTTGTAATGAGTAAATGATAACAGGTGATAACATAAAATGCATTTCGTACCTATTCTGGGGGTTTTCGTATGACCTGATTCATTGCTGTCGGTCTGGCTCGCCTCGGCCGTTAAGATTGTTTCAAACCATTTGTCAATGTTACTTTTCGTAGAAATTTTGTTTGGGAGAGCCACCAATGAAGCCCTACGGCCAGTCGAGCGACGAACAGCTTTTGATTGTTTTTGATTGCCTGAACCATTAGAAGCCCTGGCGCCAGTGCGACGGCACTTCCGCAGAATGTGGTACTTCTTCCCCCGTAGAGACTCAGCGCTTCGGGCCACCCGGTGTTGTTCGTAATATGCGTCGGAGCGGGCTTTCCACGACAGCTCTCGATAGGCATCCAGCCAAGCGAGAAGATTCTTTTCCTCCTATTCTGGCCAGCCCGATGCGCTACGTGGGGACATGGTGATGACCGGGCAAGTGGCAGAAGTGGGAAGAACGGGTGAAGAAAACAGCACAAGTGAACTCGAAGGTGTAGGTTTGTTGAGTTTAAAATTCTTTTCATTACTCAGTCAACTACGAAAGACCCTACTGTTGCATTAAAAAAGACCATTGTTTGATTATGAGCCATGGCTCAGTCTGGTGAGCTGGTCTCAGACCCTCACCATTCGCTAGTCCAAACATGCCCTCATATTATTATTGCACCGTTGGAAAGAAGGTGGCTGTTGAGCAGCGACGTTGAAACGAAAAATGCTGGTTGCCTTTCTTTCTTGGCCACACAGCATGGTTCTACCGCTTCGTTGGAACATGTTCTTCTAGGCCGGCTTTTTTCGTACAACATTCGTTGGCCTTCTTGTCCATCGTCCACATGAAACATCTATCAACGTTGGTTTAACAGACATTGTGGAATTCATGGACAAAGTATGAGGGCCTCAACGACGAAAGGTCTAAGAGTTGTGGAAAGTATGGCTGGGAGATAGTTGACCTTGCGACTCCCATTGCAAGCAAGCAAGTAGTCAATTCCGATTTCATGATACAAATATCTATTAGGCCAGTGCGCTCTCTCTTTTACTGTGCACTCAACAAGACTTGGGAACTCTCGCCGTCTCCTCGTGGCTGAAACGCAAGTATGGGTGGAATTCGAAAAGTGTCGCACACTCGTCAACGACAAGACTTTCGGAGCAGATTGCAACGTGCATTGTCCTAGTCGTCCCCTGAGTCTGAGAAAACCAGTAGTCCATCGGCGTCTGAGGCAGGCGATACAACAGAGGATGAGGCTTTGCAGGACAGAAATGACTGCTCTGACGACCAGGAAAACAGCAACTCAGCCGACAAGAGTGAGGAGGCTCCACGGGAGCGGAGAAAGAAGTGTAGATATGAAAGGGACTTGGAAAAATCCAAACAGACTCAGCTCCCTGGAGACGGCAATGTGGTAGCTCTCGAATGTGTGGCAGAGTAAGTATCGACCTCATCACAGAACATGATTTTGGGTTGCCTGCTGACAACGTCCAGACTAAATACCCGAATGAGGTCAGTTGTGTTTCGACCTTGGAGTGAAAACATAAAGCGCTAATCTTCTATACAGGTCCATTGAGAGCTCATCGTATGTCCAAAGCACCTGCAATGAAACCGTTCGCAACGACTTGGCTGATATCTTTGCTCGATTGACGATCGTGGAGACTGAGATAAAGAAGGTGGCAAAACAGAGCAACAACAAAGCTACAGGTGGCCAGAAAACTGGCCGATCTCTGCGTCGGGCAACAGTGATTAAATTTTGATTTTCGGCCATTTGGACCAGAGCAAGGTATCAGTCCGTGTTGGTCCTGAGGTATCTGTACGTGGTTCGACTGCCAAAGACCAATGGAATAGCATGCGAGCAAGCCAATAGTCGCCCGTGCACTGCTATCCACGCCTCCGAGTAAGAACGGCAACAGGAGGCAACCTGGTGGAGACTGGTCGATTCAAATACGGCTTTGAGGCACATGCGCACAAGTTGGACCTCATTCTCTCAACAAACTCTTCCGTTGATACACTACACTGCCAATTCCCTTTTTTTAAGAGACCGCAATTAATGGGAGTGTTGATGGCGGATTCAGACAGTAAAGGCAAATGAGAAAGGATCAAGACATCTCGAATAGCTCCATGGAACCATTTCATGCTGACAGTAATATGATCCTCAGGCCATAGCATCTTTGCTCTTTTCCGGCTTCATTTCTGGCTTCTCTTCGTCCCACTTATAATACAGATCCATAGGTAGCATTCTGTCTCTGAGTACCTTTTTAATGGTCAACTTCTTGCTTTGGGCCTGTCGTTTGATTGTGGCAGTCCTACCACACCCCTTTGTAGCTTCAATGATCTTATGGATCAATGCAGCCAGCGTCCTCAAATCGACTTGATGAAGGTCTTCCTAGCTCTTTACTGGAGCTGTCACATCCTCGACCTCCGGTGCCTGGACAGCATGCTAGGCTCGCACAGTTTAGGAGTTTGTGAAAAATCCACAATTGCGCTGCGATCTCTCTGATGACAAGAACTCTTTCGATGGTTCGTGTTTTTATCTCGAGGGTTGACGCTAACGGCACCGCTTCGCCATATTTTCTGATAGACAATTTGGACCCTACAGGAGTGGTATAAAGAGAAACGTCGGGCCGGGATGAAGATACAGGTTTCATCTTCGGTGGTCTCTCCGGCTCTTGGGCCACTTCCTTTGCGTGTCGGTCGACGATCTCATTGCCAACCACTGCATGATGAGCAGGGATCCACCTAAGCTCCGTTCGAATGCCTTTGGCTACAATTTACTAGATCAAGTCTAGACACCGAATCTTATAGACTTGCCCTGAGGGCATTCGCGGTCGGCGAAGCGCCTTGAGCACCGCTTGGCTGTCTGCAAAAATGATGAGCCCCTTCGTCGCTGGTGCGGCCCAGGGCTCTGTGCTCTCCAGAACTTAGGCAAGGGCCATTTCGATGGCGCGACGCTCCGCACTATCAAGTCTGGATACTTCGCGGTCGACTACAGCGAGCATTGGCACTGTCTGATCCCGAGAGTGTTGGGCTTGCCTAGATCACTCGCAGCCTCGGCAGTGGATGAAGATCATTCTCTTCCGCAGGACATTCACTTGAAGGACGAACAGAATGACGATCTAATGGACGAGGTTAGCGATGCTATGAAATCAATGCATTGAAGCCAAGCCTATCTCCCAAACCATATAAAACCCCTTTTCCGCCCTGCTCAGCCACTTAAATAGCCTTTATTAGGATATGTAATAGTTTCTGGATGCTCAAACATGAAGATGAGGACATCGCCTTCAGTATCTTGCTGAAAGCAATCTCAATGATCGAAATGTGTATCTGAAGGGACAGTGCTAAAATTCAGTGGCAAAACACTTTGCCCAAAGTGTCTCGAATCGAGGGAACAATTTGTCTCATGCTGGTGCAGAGTATAAGATCCACGTATCCCTTGAGCATAAAATTTTGACCGTGGTCAAATGTATGCTGTGCGCTAAATGCCGACCGCATCGTGAACGACCAAAAGTCTCTGTCCACCATTGGACAGAGTCATTGCATGCCCTGAGTCATGCCCTCTGCTTCGCCATGATTCCCTCCCGTATGACACCCCTCATCTCCTCACTCCCAATAGCAGCCACATAATCCGCCGCACTTCCCAAGCGCCCCTAGCCTCCGGATCCGCCCCCCGCTCAAGCAACCACCTCACCCGCTCCACCGCACCCGCCATAACAGCATACATAATCGGATGGTGCGCTACCAGTCTAGACTCACCGCCCTGATTAACATCCGCGCCCCGATCCACCAGCAGCGCCATAATCGGGATCCGACTCGCATCAAACTCCCTGTTCATGGCCCCCTCCGGTGCTGCACCGGGCGACACCGCGCCCGCCGCATAGTGTAGCGGCCTGCCGTACTTAATCTCCGCACCGGCATTGAGGAGCATGCGCACGGCACCGACCTCGCCACGCGCTGCGGCCGCCTCGAGCGCAGCGCATGAATGCAAATCCAGCTCGGTCTCGTCAAACTTACTGTTCTGCTGAGCGCCGAGGTTGGGGTTTGTGCCGTGCGCGAGGAACCAGTGCAGCAGCGGAGGATTGGTCACCACCTTCGGTAGAAGGAGGGCACCATAGTTTCCTGGAATATTGGGGGTCCAGCCGTAATGGGCCAGGACCTCGAAGAGGAATATTTGGAGATGCGCCGGCGCGTATAGGATTCGGGCAGGTGTGTGGCGGACGATGGGCGCGCCGCTTGAGAGCAGATAGTGGGCCATCTCGGCGTGGCCGGATTCCAGGGCGAGGATGAGGCCGTGATGCAGGAATTCTGGGGAGCGGGTCTCTGATGAGATAAAGGCTTGCACTAAGGACAGATTGCCTGTTCGGCAAGCGGTCTCGTATGTGATGAGGTAGGCGGGCGGGCTGCCGATGGAGCCGTTGTCTGTTGGGTGGGTGATTGGGAGGTCAGCGTAAGAGGATTGTACAAATGCCGAGGCGAGGTTTATATCTGCTGGTATTGGCACATGGCTGTTGTTTCGCGCGATTCTTGCTTGCTGTTGTCGGGCGATCATTGTTTGCATGTGCAGCATGCGCGCTTCGACTTCCCGCTGTTGCTGAAGTTGTTGCTGTTGTTTCGGGGATGACATGGTGGTTGTGTCGGGAATACTGACTTTGATTGTGATGCAGTCCCTTGTACATTAGTCCTGTTCCAATAGGACTCGCCAAAGCCAGCCTAAACCCAACTCGCTCACGAAAACCTCGACCCAAGACAACGGGTAAACGCGCGACCGTGATCTGGCGCTCGTGAGGAGGTCCGCGCGTCGATCCAGATTCAAGTCCAGATGGACCCACAACTCACTACCCGGTCCTTGCCAAGTAACCCTACCCCCTTCGGGTGTTGGGTTACCACACCGTAATGTAAACTCTTGCTCAATGTAAATTTTACACCACCCACCATTTTTACTACCATTTTACATCCTACCAACATGCCGGAAAAAAACCCAGATTTGGAGAATACCCTTGCAAATGCTCTCTCTGCATGGCATGCTCGAAAAAAACCAAAAATAGCCCCATTGGCGCGAGAATTCGACGTTCCTTACAATCTGTTGTATAACCGGGTTCACGGTCGGGGTTCTCGTTCGACGCGCCGTCCTACCAATTCGACATTAAATCCGGATCAAGAGCAAGCCCTAATTAGCTGGATCACTATATTAGATGATGCTTGCTCTCCACCAACTGCTAGAATGGTAGAAGGGTGCGCTAATTCAATGATTCAACGCGCCAATGCGGAAGAAAACACGTCGCGTCCGCCGGTTGATAAAAACTGGGTATACCGGTTTTTAAAACGTATCCCACCTACCCATAACCTTCAGTTTATAAAACAAAAACCAAAGGAAAAGAAGAGGATGGAGGCTGAAAATATTGGCTATCTTACTACTTGGTACCAGCGCTTAAACCAGTATATCGAAAGCAACAAATTAAGCCAGCGGGATATCTACAACTTCGACGAAACTGGCTTCCAAATTGGCCAAGGAAAGCCTCAAAAAGTCGTTTCAAAAAGCCAGACTCTATTTTCACCAAATGGAGGTATTGCTGAGGGTATTACCGGCATTGAATGTATTGCTGCCGATGGCTGGAAGATGGCACCTTGGTTCCTAGTTAGGGGTAAATTCCATATTGAGAATTGGTATAAAGATACCAACCTTCCGGAGGATTATACCCTAGTAACTACACCATGTGGGTATACTACAGATCAAACTGCAGTTCAATGGCTTCGCGCTTTTCATCTAGCAACTAAGGATCGTACTACTCGGGGTAGTAAACGCCTTTTGTTAATGGATAACCATGGATCCCACCGTACTCCAGAATTCATCAATTTTGCAGCGGAGAATAGCATTATCCCCTATTGCTTTATACCCCATACGACGCATATCTGCCAGCCGCTAGATAGCAAGCCTTTTCTTGCTTTAAAGCATTGCTACCAGTCTAATAACAACGCTGTTGTTCAATGGGGTGGATCGGTGGACCGAAAAGCGGATTTTTTTCGAGAAATTGTATCTGTTCGCAATGCTCTCACCACCCGAGTAATTAAGTCGGGATTTGCTAATTGTGGCATTTCCCCATTTAACTATGAAAAGGTGCTTAATCCGCTTGAAAAAGTTATGGATTACGGGGATGATCTAGTTGTCTTTGGTGAAGACGACGGATCAGAGGTTGATTTTCCTAGCTCTATTACCAATTCACCACCCCGTGGAATCTCTCGTACAAACGAGAGTACGCGTAAATTGGAGGCAGATATCGAATTGCTAGATAGCGAGCTTTATGCATCTATTCAGCATCGAGCAAAGCTACTATGCCGGAGTGCGCGAATTTCAGCGGAGCTAGCTACGCAGCTTGCTAAGGACAATACCACCCTGTTACGCCATAAAGTCCACCGAGATGCCCGTATTACTAAGCGCCAGATCAACCTAGGGGGCCCCCTTACTGCTGGTGATGCCAATCGAATTATCCGGGCCCGAGAATCGAAAGAGCAGGTGCAAGAAGAGAGGCGGTTGAAAAAGCGGGTTTCGAAGCCATTAACTACGGAGGATACACCAACCCCAGCACCCCGTTTTATTTCATGGATTTCACCAATGGATGATATATCTACTATTTGAGTATTTGTTAGGATTTTTTTAGATTTTTATAGGCGTTGTACGTTGAGAAAAATACAAAAATATTTCATGCGTTCTTTAAAATTTACATTGAGCAAGAGTTTACATTACGGTGTGGTAACCCAACACCCGAAGGGGGTAGGGTTACTTGGCAAGGACCGGGTATGACCTAGGTATCGGCTCGATCAACCCGGGCTTCCAGGCCTACGGCCAACAACAATATTTCCTTCCGTGGTATCTTATCAGATGCTACACCAAACCCAACGAAAGTTCACCAGCGGTTGTATAGGCCTTCCCTAAAATTAGCGCTAATCTTTAGGAGATTGCGCAAATAGATAGCAGAAAAATCCAAATGTCATTCGTTCTTCTTGCCCATAAACGCTCTAACACACTAATATTTTCTCAAGGCTCATCGACAGAGTAGGCTTGAAGGTCGCTCGCTTTCAAGGTTGAAACAACACCATTACAAAGAGCCTGAACCGCTCGTTTGCGATTCCATAATACCAGCGCCTGTCCATCGCAGAGCTAGAGGAGGATGTCACTGTCGCTTGCTAGCCACTCAATTGACTCTTGAATCTGTCCTCGAGTCGTATCTTCTCGGCGGATTTGACGACGTAGCATTCCCGCAGTCAAAAATACAAGTCGAGCAATTTGAGGGCCGGTGTAGCGAGGAAGTCGTTGTGGTTAACAACATCAACTCCGCCGTAAGGGCACCGGGTGTGCGCACTGGAATCACCAGAGTGGCCCCTGAGGATCCAGCACTACAGTCAGTGCTCCGCGCAAAGCCATGGCTTACACACTATTCCTGGCCCCGTCGCTTCGAAACGTGCAGCATGTCCTAGGCGGAATATTGCGAATCAAGGCACCGGGCGAACAACTCGATGCGGACATGCAATGGTGGGATCCGTTGCGCAGAAGCGTGACACGTCTTTTCTTCATGGTAAGGTGAGTGAGTTATCGCGCCTTCTGCTGCGCTGGATCCGATTATTTGTGCCAAGTCTTGTGACCCAACACACGAACACCACTGACATTTTCAATTTTTCATGTCATTGCAGGTGCACCCATCATCAAGGTCCACCAGTGAAATATACTGTTGCGAGTGGCCTAATTGCGCCAGATCAGCGATAGGAGTCATATGAGGCTGGTGCAGATAGGGTTCCGAAAGGAATAAAGGAATGCGAATATGAATAAATGAATTTTTTATTCGCGCGAATATACGCTTTATTTGTTGAATATCACGGCGGCTAAGCTTATGGAGTGGATTAGGGTCGGAGATATAAAGACAGGCCACCCCTCTTCTGTAAATAAGTCAATCAATTGAATCAGTCAGACAATCACTTATCTCAACAGGTTATGAGCCCGGGTGGCGCAACCCTTAGGCGCGTAGCTCGGCAACAGAAATTCAAACAGAAAACCTTTTGACTGCCATCTACAGCTAAGCTTCCCCATTAAGTGAAAACTTCATCAACTCAAAGATCTGACCATATGGATTCAGGAACATGGCGAAGGGGTATCGAAATCAAGATTTCAAACCCTCTGGATGAGATGAAGTGGATGGACTTTCCTCCGCTAGATAATCACAGACATCACACCATCACTGTCACTATCACACTATCACACTATCACTATCGCAGATATCACATCGTCGCGAGATATCACAGTGACGCCCCCAGTGATTCGTCAAGTGAAACGACACTTTGACGGAAGGGAATTGAAACCCCTAACTCAGTGGCCTTCGACGCAACATTATTGCAACAATATCAAGTATAAGAGCAGATGAAACAATGTCGCCTTCTGCAGCGAGCTCAAGAACTGCTTCCTCGCGGTTACCGTCTCGATCTTAAAAAGGGTCATCTCAACCTCCAAGGAGAAGCACTAAACGGCAAAGCAGACACTCTTGGACAGACGAGGAGCTGAATCTTCTTTCGTACCTTCGGCACCTTCGTCGCTGGCGCTTCACACAAATCCAGAAGTCATACTTCCCATCACTTTCACCAAGTGCACTCTTAGGAGCCTACTGGCGCCTGTCCACTGAAGACCGCGTACGCCGATCATCAGCGGTCGCTGCTCCAATTACCACCCCTCACAACACTACAAGAGACTCTTACAGTGCCCCCAACACTCAATCTACGCGTCCTGGTCTTAAACAGGGACCAAGTTACCTTCGTCATCCTACTTCTTGTCCACTCTCCCAGGCGGAAAGTAGCACTGAGACCTCGATCTTACCCTCGCCGAGCTCTGCAACTGGAGACGAACCAGTAGCCCAAAGCATCAATACAAATCGCTACAACCTTCGGCCCAACAGATCTACAACCTTCCCGCAAGGGAAACCGCGATATCTACTTGACCGGCGCCATTTCCCTCGCTTCTACAAGTCGTACAGGTACCACCTGAACCTGCACGGGCGGTCAGACAGAGACTACGTCCCGTTGTCTCACACACCTACGCCAAACTCATCGGACCGTAGCCTTTCCGTTGTCTCGAGCCCGCCTAGTGTTGCATCAAGCCTAGAGCTCTTTGGCTTAGAAGCGCGTTCTCTCAACTCATCAGATCGTGGTTCCTCGGTTACCCCAGTTTATCCGACGACATCTCCAGCGCAGAATTCTTCAGCTCAGAGGAGCGTCCACCTACACAATGACTGACATCGCGAAATTTGAGCAGTTTGGATTAAATGCATTCTATAATGGTATTCCAATACTTGACAATGCCAGTGACTGGTTTAAGTGGAATCAGAAGGTCAATGAGTTTATTCGGATATCCGCCGTTGCCGACGATGGAACAACTCCACCGATAGAAGAAGAAGAAGCGCGGCAATGGACTCATCGCCAAAAGTTCTACTCTGCGATGATCACGGCAAAGCTGACCCACAATGCGGCACAAAGGATCAACGCTTTTGAGATCTCTCGAGTCCAGGCACTCTTAAAGGCAGTTAAAGGCAACTTCAAACCAGAAGGCACTGGCACTTACGTGAACCTCCAGCGACGGTACATGTCCCTCACACGAGAGAAATGTGGAAGCGCTCAAGCCCTTGGAGCCGAGATCAGGAAGATCCATGCTGAGAAACTTCTCCTTGACCCTGACTGCGTGAGCTCCGAGATTGAGCGAACATTCTTTTTCGTGCACGCATTAGGTCCTGAGTATGAAAGTTTCCGTGATCATATATTTCGGCAAATGGACCTTGTTAACGAAAGAGATGCCAATGGTAACATCACAAAAGCGGCGCCCACGTTCGACTATATCGAGAACAAGGCAATTGAGGAAGAACATAGGAAGGGGCAATTGAGCAAACAACCAACAGAGGCGCAAGCGCTTCCTGCTCTCGCTATAATCCGAGGGCCAGGTGACAAGAAAGTCATACCGTCATCCGACGGAACGACATGTCGAATCGAGATCGATAACGTTCCATATTGCTCTTTCTGCCGGAAACCTTATCACGTGGACTCTGAGTGCTTCAGCAAGAATCCAAGACCGAAGGATCAGAAGAAAGACGGAAAGAGCCACAAGTCAAAGCCAGGCAATTCACATACAGGCGCACGCAAGCCATTGAAGCGGCGGCCCTCCACGGATGACGAAGACGATGATGTCGGTGGCCCAAGGGATCCAAAGAAGCCCACTTTTATGGCCACAAAGGTCTCTGGATAAGATGTTCATCGGGGAGACAATCCATGACTCACATTTTCTGGTAGCCAAGTCTTGGGACAAAGAGACGGCAAAGAGCTGTGGTCCTTGCGCTCGTGCATTTGTTCGAATGTACTCGGTTCTATTGAAATCGCATCATCTTCAGGATCAGTGAGACAGGCCAGGCTAAGATTCACATACCTGCGACGCTTTGCGGTTGAGCTTTTGCGGGGCCACAAGGGCCATGATTTCGTTCTGAGAGAGGTCATTGGGCCAGTCTCCTGCACCGGACTTTTGCATGGCAAAGCCCTCTTGTCAGGAACTTTCGGCCGGGTTGGCTAGTGAAGGGGGAGCGACGATGTGATCGGCAGCTGCCCAAGGTGACTTGAATTGGAAGGTGTCCTGAGGTCTAGGGGTGGTGGGAACTAGGGCATCTTTTGTGTTGAACGGGTTGAAAGGACCGGGAGAAGGAAGAGGCAAAATCTGGGGAAGAGGAGGCAGTCGGCGCTCTTCGCCCACATCGGAGGTTCCCATGCTGGTGGTTGGTTTGAAAGAACTTAAACTATGTTAGCACCATTTGATATTCAAAGCATCATAGCAAGGTGACTCACGGAAGAGAGCAGCGGCGAGAGTTCTCGTTATTCAAGCTGGCCATCTCTTCATACATTGCTGTTGACATACCTGCGACGCGGATATTCGCCTATCTCTTAGGAGCACACACAGTGGCTATACAGTAGATCAGCTAGTCGACTACTGTGGCGGAGGCATCTGCACATAGACACCTTGACCAGCTAATCCAAAACTCGTATCTTTAACCGGCTGATGTGAATGGCAGTGCATCTGGTGGGAATCACACCTGTATCTCTCACAGGCACTATCTGGCTTGTAATCCTCGATGTATCCTATCAATGTCAGTACAGTGGAAATTCGGTTCTAGGTCAAAGGGGAGAACTTATCAGGTGACTCAGACACAAGCCTGCTCGACTTTACAGAGTCAGGTGAATGAATTGTAGAACGAATTGCCGGGGGTTAGAGGACGTATTTATAGGCTTCTCGGCTCATCCTGTCGGGTAAGTGCTTGGTAGAAAGCGTTGAGGGACACCTCTTGTAACTGAGGCCTGTCGAAACCCATGTCTTCTATGTACCGCAACCATTTGCAGCGAAAATTTTCTGCCTTTAGATGCTCAGCGAGGGAGACGAGCAATAGTGGTGTTGAGAAAGGATGCTGAGTCGGTCAAGAAACGTTGGCTCACTGTTGAATCCTTCACGGCCGTCTTAAATTGAGGCTTTGTGGAGATATTCCGCCCGCAATGACAGGCTCATTTTCATTTTCTGATCACCTCACCTGTGAGCGACTCAACGTTGAATGACCAAAAAGCGCCTACAATTTCATCCCTAGAAATCATGGACTTTCAACGAAAGTGGAAGTGTGCGAAATATATATGAGCATTCATATCTGGCCCTCAACATCGTGAGGCTTGATCAGTTTCCCCGATTGACTCGTTGATCACTATCCCTTCTATCAAATTGACTGCCAACCGCCCGCTGAAATTAAAAATAAAATCCATTCAAAAGCTGACTGCGTTGATTGACCAATGTGGTGATCCATAACCACATCCGTTTGCATATTCTATAAGAGACACGAAGGCCTGATCGAAACGGTACTGCCCAGATCTTGACATTCTCCTGCGGACAAAATGGATGCCCCGAACAGCTCGTCAGACCAGGAAAATGAAACAGAACAGCAGCCCAGTGAATTGCCAATCCTTAGCGAGATAGACAAATCACAGGAAAATTCTCATCATGTCCCCCCATTGGTAAGTGAAACGATTCGGCTTCAAATATTTTGGCTGACTATCGCAGTTCTCCCCTTCACAGCAGGAAGCAGAAACAAGACATACCTTGGCGACTTTGCCCTTTCAACCCATTGAAGGTGCTAGCAGACCTCGAACGCGACGATCCCAAGTTTGCCTTTCCAGCAGCTCGACTTGTTGGACTCTATCGACGCCTATGGGAGTCGTGTGTGTCCAAGCACATTGATGGCGAGAAACTAGAGCAGAGCAATCAGAGCTTGAAGGAGACTGGTATGCACCTGAGAAAGGAGAGGGACGGTCTTCAGCTTCGCCACGACAAGCAGCTGTGCCGGCTGCGCTTTTTCGACCAGGCACTGGAATCATCTCGGGAAAGACTGACTAGCGTACTTGATGACTGGAACCACCCTTCCAGACTCAATCCCGCAGGGTTCCCGGACAATGCAAGAGGAGAGTGAGAGATCGGCTATTCGGAGTTATCCTTCCTATTGTTTAGAAACAGAAATACCACAATGACGTTATAATTGAAGGATAACTACAGCATGAACAGCAGCTTATATTCCTTGTGTCTGCGAACAATCCCCCATGTTCTGGACCGGTCTCACATGTAACCACCCAATATATTATGCACAAAAAACTCCGGATCCAGGGGCAGTGTCGTCGGTAGTGTACCTAGCGGAAAAAGTGCCGATTGACTCGAGTATTGTAGAGGTTCCATGCGAGGCCACAGGGACAGTCGGAAGCTATTTCCTATTGCACCAAAATCATGGATCGTGTCTAGCAACTGCCTGCGTACCCGACAGAGATTCCCCAGGGCCGTTTCAACCCGCGGCAGGAAGAACAAATCCTCTCCTATAGTCTCACCAGATGTCCGGTCGAATCGTGCAAATCGAAATTCTATCCAGTGCACCTCTTTAGGGAAAAGGAGCGCCGACATGAAGAGGAAAATGTCGCTAGCCTGAGTAGAGATGGACAGAGGATCTGGACCTGTCCACTTGAAGCCGGACAGACTGTCGAGATTGAGGTAGAAAAGGCATTCGATCAAGGAAGACCCTGGAGTTTCGCATCGTGCAGGGTCGGCTTTTCCAAGAAGATCCTGCCACAGATCATTGGGATCAGTAGCGAGACAGGGAGGCGGTGTCGGTATGCCAGAGGATTCATTCCAGGTAGCGTGGAGGTCGAGATCCAAATCGCAGTCTACTAACTTAATGTTAGCACAAATAATTATGAAAGCAACGGGTACAGACCATTGTTGTTCAATTCGTTCATTTCTGTTCTAAGACTGGCCGTCGAAGGCTGTAGGGAAATACAGAAGTGTATAAAATAACAATTTAACGAGGGTTGGGAGGAACAGATGCCGCAGGCTGAGCAGGATTTTATTTATCTTCGATAACGGAAGGTCAGGGCAGATTAAAATGGCTTGTCAGATGCTAAGTTCTTGAAAACTAAGCGCTGGATGTATCAACGGCCGTGAAACGTTGACACCCCGTAACCAAACCCAACGAAACTTCACCGGCGGTTGCATCGGCCTCCTCTAAGATCAGCGATAATGTTTAGTAGAGAACGCAAATAGATGGCAGAGCTATGCAAATGCTATTGTCGCCCACGAGCGCTCAACAACACTGAGACCTCATCAAGGCCCATCAACATGATAGGCTTGGGGATCGCTCGCTTGCAGGGCTGAAACCACACCGTTACAAAGGGCCTGAACCGCAAGCTTTCGATCACGCAACACCATTGCCTATTCATCGCAGAGCTGCAGAAGGATGTCGCTGTCGCTTGCTAGCCACTCATTTGATTCAAGAAGCTGTCGCTGCTCATCCTGAAGTCGCATTTTCTTAGCAGATTTGACGACGTAGCATTCCCATAGGGAAAAGTACAAGTCAAGCAGCTTGAGGGCTGGTGTAGCGAGAGTGTCATTGTAGTGTAAAAGCTTCATAAACTCCACCGTAAGGGCACGGGGTGTCACTGGACTCTGCGCAGTATTAGTGTTTTAGTTCGTTTCCTGCCGAAGAGGATATGACCGACCTTGGCTTCGATGGCTGTGCCGTTTAAATATTGCCGTGGATGGGTTTCTAACTTGGACTGATCTTCTGCATCCTGCGATACCTGACGCTATCTCTTGGCTGGCCGGTCAATTGAGGAAGGCAACGTGGGATAGTCCATTTTTGGTCAGTTTGGTCATAAGATGTTGGTTGGGTTATCGTGCTGGAGAGGGATTTATAGACTGACAAACGCCGCACCGAGTCTATTGGTATCCACCATTGTCCTCCCGGCCTGGGAATAGACCGCACATTGAAAGCGTCAGTGGAAAGTTCATTCAACTGTTGACACTCGATCTCACCTGCTGCTCACCACAAGCTACTCAATTATATGCGAGAATAAATCACAAATGAAGCATTGAAACAAACCATTGCATAAACCATCTCATAGTGGTAGTCTGCAAGTGGACTTCTGATGCATAGATGGTTATACAATAATTTAAAATCGTTGAAGCTTTACTGTGACGTTATTGTGACTGCAAACTATCCGAATCGTGGAGGTGTAGATAATTTGATTCCGAGTTTTGATGTCAACAGACGCTGAAAACAGCCATCTCGCATTGCATTACGAGAGCTACCTGAAGTAGATGTCACCAGCTCTTACAGACCACCAAACCTTCTCCTCGGAGACCGCTTCAACAATGTTTGAGTGTTGTCTTCTTCCATTCTGCTTCGAATGGCCCTCTGGATGCAATCGTCTCTTGCTAGATCTAGCGATCTCTTCAAACTGAAGTATTTGAGCCTGGGATTTGCCACAAGTGCATCAACAACCGAGACATGTCCACCCTTGACTGCCAACATCAATGGATCCTCAAACCATTCATTCCGGAGGTTGACATCAATTTGGTTATGAAGCAATAGTGCCTGGACCATCTCCAAGTCACCACCACGGGCAGCAATGCAGAGTGCAGTGTCGTGAGATACGATCGTGCTTTCATTGATGTTCAGACGTGTGCCTTGTTGCACTAATAGCCTGACCACATTATGATGGCCGTGTGCAGCCGCTTGACAGATTGGCGGATCTATGAAGCCCCTCCCATTGATCTCCAAGCTCCCCATACTCAGCAGACAAGCAACCGTGTTCATGTGTCCGTGATATACGGCAACGGAAATTGGAGAGTGGCCTGCAACGCAGAGATTTAGGTCGATCCCTAGCACTGCAAGCAGCTGTCGTAGGATCACCGTATCCAGTCTGGTCGCGGCGTGGTGTAGAGATGCAGATGGCGTCCCGAATCTCCCGCGGCCTCCAACAAAATTAACGTTGATGTCTTTCTTGGCCAACAGCCTTTCAGTTATCTCGTAGCATAATGAGTAAGTAGACAGCCAAAGTGGCGTATTGCCACCTTTGTCTTTGTAGCTCACATTGACACGGGGGTGACTTAGGAGCACATTGACCATTTCCAGGCGTTTGCTTTGAATGGCGAGATGGAGCGGCGTATAGCCTTTCCGGTTCTGGATGTCTAAATTCAGACCCATTTGTCCGAGAAGTCGTTTGACAGCATCTACCGACCCATAGGATACTACTTGGTGAAGAGGTAGCTTAGCATCCTGTGATAATTGAGTACCAAGAATTACCTCGGACTTCGGATCGTTTGAAAAAATTATTTCCATCACGGGCCTGTTGAAGCGATGTGCCAGTCCCATGGCGAGTGGCCTGAAACATCCTGTAGATTAGGGTCGCTGCCACTAGAAAGTAGCAGATGCACGAACCCTATTCTGCCTGCGAAGACTGCTAGGTGGAGCGCCGTTCGGCCGTGTTTGTGCTTGACGTCCACTCTGATGTTGGGTTGTTCTAGGATGCTCTTGACGGTGGAGATTTTTCCATAGTGGATGGCATACGACAGGGCGCTGTCGCGCGCTTGATTTTGGACGTTGATGTCTAGATCTGGACGATTGAGCAAGAGTTTACGCACAGCAGCGGAAGAGTATTTGAGCGCCCTCATTAAAGGAGTTTTGCCTCGGTAAAATGCATTGATGCTGGCATTGTGCTGGAGCAAAACCTCCGCAAGACCAACGTTGTCGTATTTGACGGCCAGGTGCAACAGATTGCTGTTCTGAAATTTGATGTTGTATTTCCAGATGCTGGGTTGCAGTCTAAAATGAAGGTTTTTGCATGATTTTGCGAGGGCAAATAATGCTTGCCGTCCAAATGCGACACAATCCACAGCAAAAGCTCGTTGGGCAGGTATATGAGGTTTGGCTGTGATTTGTTAGCTCGTCGGTATATTCAGTAAGAACGATTCATTGCGGAGTGATACTGCAATACTGCACAAAATCCAAGGTCTGTGCGCTGATGATTTCGATCTGTTCGAAGTGATCATCAGCTATAAGCCTGTACTACTAATTCAAAGTGAATGCGAAAGATTTTGTGAACAGACTCACACGCTGTTGAGAAGGGCTGAAGAGAGAAATAGTTCCTTACCGCGTTGAAAGACAGACTAAGATCAAGAGATATTGGTGTTTGTTTTTTCTGGCTGACATACATGCTGTGATTCATGCGGGGTCAAGTTTGATACTATCGTAATGGGCGTTTTTTAAAACGTATTTGGAGATTTGGCAAAGTACGGCTGTTCTGAATCCACGGACCGCAAGACATTGACCCGAGTTGAGGCATAGATAGGTCCGCGTGCTTTGAAATGCGACAGGGTCCATTGAGAGAACAACCGTTCGGAGGAGAAGTACATGACACTATCATTTTGGGAAGGCAAAACTGATGGCGCGAAACTGATGTCCCCTGTGACGAGAATGAAGATGAACTTAGATTGTCTGCACCAGGCAATCGTCGCGAAAAAGGCTCGTGCGACATAAATACTCCTTGAGATGGGATTTTCCGGGTGTATTACCTCCGGATGCTGAAGCTCATTGATGGGACGAGTAACGCCCAAAGACATCTCCAACGTCCGATCTGTGGATATTAAACTTTGCTCATTTGGTGCCGTCCCTTCGTTTATATGTCAATTCTATACACAGCCGGCGAAGCCGGAGGAGCGGCACGTCTGGTTTCAGTAGGACGTGCATATAATGGTGCTGACGGAATCACCAGAGGATAAGTCTCTCCAAACATTTCTTGGATGGATGGCAACTGTCGCATCGGCATTTGTCCCTGACCCTCATGATTGTCATCTCTCGACAGTTTCTCGAGAAGAACCATATCTGGAGGTTGGGCAACCAAGTTCGAAATTGGAAAATAAGTGTGGCTTCGAACGTAGGTCATGATAATATCTCTGTTTGGGGCGTGGGCGAAGAACTTGATGGAAAAGAAGCGTTCTGAGGAGGCCTCGATCTGGTATTTATTGGGCAATCGGCATTTAGCCAAGAGCGCGGAGTTTATATTTACAGCAATAGTGGAGATTAGGAGCTGGGCTGTGATAAGCTGAGAATATGACAGACTAGGTTGCCCCTACTCCAGCCCCTAGAGAAGGTGGAGGGTCTACTTGGGGTCTAAGGATACTTTCATGTTCGCGGTTTAGAGCAAGGTCATTCAAAACCACGTTCCTGGTCCTTCCAGTAGTCTTGCTGCCTGAGTCTTCACAAATTCTCATCTTCTGTAATTCCCATCCTTGTTCAGTTTCACGTGCTTAATTATTATACACACGGTCATGGAGCCAGACCCATAAAACGATAGTCTTGCTGTTGTCCGAGTGTGGCTGGGAATGTTTCCAAAAGGCTGGGGCAGACTATGAATCAATTTATCGATCGATTGGCATGTGGTTTCATCGCAGCATCTATTCCTAGGAACGCATCATCTATTCCCAGGAACGCAGCATCTATTCCCAGGAACGCAGCATCTATTTGTGAGGGTCTCACGTATCCGAAGATGAGGACAGCGTATTCAGATGAGTAGTCAATATTAAAGAAAGCTATAGTCGACTCTAGATACAAGACGTAGCGCGAGGAAGCAAAAGGAACAGGCCTTCTCGCGTTCAGGCGAACCCATATGTAGATCGAGATCCAATACGCGATGAAAGCTGTCGTTCCGAATGCCAGGAGGTGTGCCAGATTGGCACTTTGCACCAGAGTCAAAAGGCCCATCGTGGCTCCAGCTTTTCGTGTTCAATGGGTGCTAAGAGAGGTGAGTTGGGCTCGTACCAAAGACAGATAAACAGAACGGCCCTTATTTTCATGCATTATGTCAGTACGTTGATCACCTCCAATTAGCAGAGACCAAAAGGTAATTCAGCATGTTCCTTTTAGGTATGTCCGTAATAGGAAACATCCGAAGAATACGTGTTCTGCTGATGAGACAGCCCCGAAATGCCCCCGGGGCCGCCAAGAGAAATCGACAGACAGGGAGATCAGTTCACGGCCATGACTCGTTCCTGGGGTTGCATTGTCTAGAACATTATCTTCTCGTGTTCAGCTGAAAAGTAGTGACTCGGGATTGAACTGGCTTTCATTTAACTTAAGACGACAAACTGAATATTAAAAGATTACCCCAGAATGTAGACTTCAATTGAGGGTGTGGAATGCGGCACGTGACCTGGTGGTTGCTCTGTGATTACATAAGAGAGAGATGGTTCAAATGTTCAAATGTTCAAGTGTTTGCAGTGCGCATATTAAACTTGCAATGCGCGTATTACGATGGTTTTGCATTTCTCGGTTGGGTGGTGATACCGGGACGACCAACTGGTATCAGTACCCGTCCCAGGTACCGGACGGACTGCCTACTTTGTGTGCAGTATCCCTTACTAAGCAGTCCGGCCCACATGCAGTGCTCCAGGGCTAGTCCTTGTTTGGAATCACAATCCTCGCCTCTGCTCCTGTTCCTCTTTTCCTTTGGAATGCTTTCTACCTCGCGCAAATTCTGGCAGACACTATTGTCCGCCATTCCTGGTCACTGAACTCCATGTTTTTTTACCCCGTGAATTTCGGAACTTGAAATTGAAAAGCAATTCTTCTACGATTCCTACTCATTTCTGCGGATAACAAACCGAGCTTTTTGGTTATTATTGTTCTCAATCTCGAAACGTCGCACGCGCAGCCAAAATGTCCATTGCAGCCTTGCCCGTGGAATTGATCTCAAAGATATGTGACCATTTGGATTATCAGGATTTGGTCGCTCTGAGGTTATCATGCCGCGCATTGTACAAAAGCTCACTGGAGAATTTTGCGAAGACCTTTTACCGAAAAATCTGTTTCATTGCGACAAGCGAAAGTCTCCACGACCTGGAAGAATTATCCAAGTCAAATGGTCTCCGCGAGCACGTTCAAGAGCTATGGATGATCCCCGTGGTGTTCGATGGCGCTGAAGGGCCCCTCGGCATGATATCTATATCGTCAAAAAGCTGCCGGCAAGTCAAAGGCGACGAGCTGGAAAGTCGGCGTGCGGTCCAAAAAGACATGATTGCGGATAATCGCAACCTGCTGGAATCAGAAGCGTTCAGTGATCGACTTCGGGAATGTATGGATCGATTCAAGAACATCCAAACAATCGGACTCGCACATTACAGAACGGAATTTTTGCTTGATCCCCGGCAGCAGACAGTTCCATTCCTCGGCAGGCGACAGATGATGAGCCAGATCGATTTTCGATTCGATGTTTACAGCCTGCAAGAGTCTACGCGTACCAACAAGGCTAGTCAGATACGGAAACTGAACTCCTTGGCATTATCAAAGCTTTTTCTTGCGTTATGTGGCTCAAGCTGCAGACCCCGAAAGCTGTCCACCTGCGATTCTAAATTCTGTTGTGATATCGGCCCCAGGATTGCCCTCTCCGAAGAGCAATCGGATTCTCTACTGTCTACTTTAGAAGACCTCGAGGATCTTCATTTGTGCATTGATCTCAATGAGGCAGTTTGGCTGAAACTTTTCAGGAAGCTTGCACCTCAACTGGAAGTACTGACCTTGTCGCAAGATCATATGCCTTTTTATCTTGTTCAAGATGACATGCATGGGTATCCGGCAAAAAGCTACGTTGGAAACATGTTCCATGACGTTAGCTTCACTCGACTCCGAAAGCTTCATATAAACAAGCTCGATATCAATTTCAGCTCTTTGAGATCACTATTGCTCAGTGTCAAGAAAAGTCTGGTCTCTCTTACAGTCAAACGGGTTACAATCGGCAGCGAGGAGTCGGGAGCCATAGAAAACCCTCGATCGCAAGATGCTGAGTTCCCTGACCGCCAGGAAAATGAAAGATCTGTCCGATATACATCGCCATCATATCAACCTACAGTGCCATCACACCAACCAACCTTGCCATACCATGGACCTACAGTGCCACCATACCAACCAACCTTGCCATCACATGGACCTACAGTCCCATCATTTCAACCAACACCGCCATCATTTTCAACATCGTCACCGTACACACCGACTGTGTCCCCGCAAGAATATGGACCAGCCCCCCTATCAGTCCTACCAGCATCAGAAACAGCATCGGCCGAAAGTGCACCCCAGTCACCCCAGCTTTCCTCGACTTCCGATTCCTCTGAGGCGTCGACAGAAGAATATTGGAGCAGAAAGTGGATGTCTACATATCACCCATATGAGCCATCTGAAACAGCTGGAGGTTTTGTCTGTCCCACCCGGGAAACCGTAATGGCATGGGAACGCAACGAAGAAAAGATCACTTCTGTGCCCAGCTTTTTGGACATTTTACGGAACGAGTTATCTCTAGAAACACTCTCCCTGGAAGATATTATCTGTGACGGGAATTATTATGATTTCGAAAGAATCGACACTACAGACAAACAAAGGGGCAAAGTGGATTTTGACATTCGCAAAGCCAATATTCCGTTGAAGGATTGGATTTACCGGTTAAGGCCAATTGCTCGCTGTCCGGCCGATCGCATCATAAAGTGTAAGGAAGACGAAGGTTAGTGGTACCTCCCTATTTACTCTCTGTGGTTACTGATGGAAGCTAGAAATGGAGGATTGGTTCGACGAGATGATAGGGAAGGGCAGCGGCTCATTTACCAGATTAGACTGTGACTGCAAAAAGAAAAAGAAGCCGACATGGGGATGTCCTTTTAGATGTCACCGATATTAGGAAAATGTCAGCTTGCATTTATCTCAATAATTCTGCGAATAATTGAGCTCTATCATTACAGTCTTGACACTGCATTCGATTCAATCAGTATGAGGTAATAGAAGTTGCATGTCTTTCTCTTTACGGAATTTCTCCATCATATACCAAGAAAAAAGGTTCCAAGTTTACTATCAAGATACGTGAATGGGACATAATGGGACATCAGTCACATGTAACGTTTCCAACCTTGGAACAACTGGAACACTTCGCTTGCTTGTTAGAATGAATAGGCACAGAGATGAATATGCTCTGAGATCAAAACTGGGCCCCGGCGATACCAAATGAGTAGAGATACTCACACGCGAAGAGGCCCGAGGAAGACTTGCTTGCACACAGTGAGTCAGGAAGAGTCCGAGTTTTAGGGCGTTTTTGCTGCTTCATCGGGGTCTTCACACCTCCCGCTACGGAAGTTGCACATCTCCAAATATACACCTAGCCGTCGGTGGTTAGTTCAGTCTAGCGCCTGTCGTCTTGGGGAGCCATAAGGATTTCTGCAACTTACCATTGATCCAATATGTGAAAGTATCTAGAGATAATCAGCAAGATTCACAAGTCAATATTTCAGAAAAAGAAACTGTACCAGCATTTATGACAGCCAGTGACTGGGTAGCATCAGTTTGAGCGTTGTCTTTTTTAGCAAGCGCAACGATAGGTCCCCAGCCATACGCTTTATCCGCTAAAACAGTTTAGAGAACCATTCATTAGCAGACCGATATGTTGGAAGTGGCATCGTCAAGTACTTACTTGCACGATAAGCACCAAATTGGGTACGCCCGTGGGTGAACTCATGCGCGAGGAGTCGCTCTGGTGTGTTGTGTATCATATTATAAAGGAAATCACCGTTTTTCACAACTGCTGCTTTCTGTGCAGGTTGATACCAGACTTTCGTCTGAAATTGCAACACAGACCACACCCCAGCACAAAATGTAATCCAACTAGGTTTACCCGGAGTGTGATCGGCTGTTAACGTGACTGCTTCCGCTTGTGCACCACCGTATCCAGCCTCAAAACCGTCTGGCATCGTACAAAGAGACGTGCTGGTTTTTAGACTACGAGGACCAGCTGGCAGGGCATTGATCATCCAAAATTCTACACATATCATAGGTCAGATATGGTTTCATGATGATGAACGTTTGAATTAAGGGAGATTTCTGGATAATACTCACCATGCTTAATATCAGAAGGGACATTAGGGTCGAGGACCCATTCGCTCTCGTCGCACATGAAATTCCAGATGGCCGTGTTCTGGATCAGACCACTCGCAAAAATAGCAGCCATTTCTAGAAGATTTATTTCGTAAGGTTGGAGGCAGTGGCATTTTGCGCTGAATGGGTATTTGTAACCTACGATTCACTCGTACAGCGCGGTCTCTTACTCTCGTCTTTGCAGCAACATCATCCCACTTGAAGGTCCCATAAAGAACCATGAAGAGATCTATCATGCGTCTTTGCTGAGGATGCAGGGTTGGATTGTTGTTGTTCATGTTGTTGTTGATCATGTCGAGTGTCATTTGAGTAGCCTGCGCGCCGTAATTGGCCTGCCTCATAATCGATATTAGAAAAATGTAATTCCCACCTCTGAGCTCATCCCAGTGCTCATGGCCCGAGAACCTTGGATAAATTCACTTACCACGATCTTTAGTTGCTCAATAGTGGCATCCCAGTCACCGAAAGTCCAATGGTTCATGCAGCTCTTGTGCACTCGAATTCTAGGAGAATTTGGCAGGGCCGTAAATTCAGCATCAGTGGCTCGTGCAACGACATGATGGAGGTTATCCTCCGAGCCTAGTGGGGAAATAGAGTGATTGCTGTACGGGTGAGCTTGCGCAATCAACACAATTTGCGTCAAAAGGATAAGCTGGCCAAGCAGGGTTCTGAAAGCCCCTGCAGGGCGAGCAAAACCCATCATTTGAGTCAAACGAAGGTGCGATGTGTAGAAGCAAAAGATATTTGGAAACGAGTGTATGATGTTGGGACTGGAAACTGCTGGAGGATAGGACTGTCATATGTACAAAATGCTCAGGTACGGGATAGACTAGAAACTATGATAATCTTTCCGATAGGGCTATTACCAACTCAATCTAATACCAACACTACGTGATACAGTGAAAATTCTCAAATTCTTCAAAGTAGTGTTCCAGTATAATGTGTTCGGAGTACTAATTTAATCGCGCAATATACTACTAGTCCCTATACAACTCTCACCGGGAGTGGGCCCCGGGGTTATACGCCTAGCGTATATGTAAGCGAAGGGCCACAATGTGGAGTAAAAATACCCTTAGACCCTTTAAGTGCGGTATTCGAAACGTTTGATTGGGCGAGTACCTCTTCATTGTTGCCCCGACGCTAGTAGAACCTGTAATCGATCTGGAATGTGGCCCGGAGGGTTTCCGGCTCCTCGGACACAGTACTAGTATATGAAAGTCAACAACGCCAGCCAAACCCTCGGAAGCGGTGCCCAAAGGGAACCTGGTACCGATGACAGAAAATTGGCTAACGAACCTCCTCTTCTCCGCTTTGCAGTATGGGTATATGTATTTCGTACAAGCCTTAGCTCCTGCAGCGGCGCCGCAAATGTTTGAGACAATGAAATTTACCGCCTTCTTCTCGTCTTCCTAGTTCAGACTAGTTCAGCTTCGAAAATTTGGAGATTTTTAATTGATACTGCAGAGGAGGCATGGTAGTAGCTTGATCTGAGTATGCTAAAAGGCTTTTCGGAGAGTATTCTGCGGAGAGTGTAGGCTATCATTGCGTTAAATGGATGGTTTATCGAACGTTAGGAAATCAGTCATATTTTGAACCGGCAGAATAAGTGGCGGAAATTAGACGATAAATCTACTCGGGCCTGTGCGGCGCCGCTGTAGGTCTCCACCGGAAAATTCTTCGACTGTTCGTCCGGCTAGCTCCACTCCAGGGCACCTTCCCGAGCGGATCTGGCCGGAAAATCTACAATCCTCGTGGTAGGGGCCAGTACTTAGGGCTCCACTATTCCTACCTTACGCTATCTATACCGCCTACCCTAATTAGCCTCCGTAATAATGAATCTACGCTAGATTCCTTATTGAAATCAGCTCAAGGAGCATAGGAAGGTCTGGATAACGAGACAATCAAACATCTATCAGTTACATTAACTCATCGGGTCGAAGATGTTATCAAATATGATTTCGAAGGCTTTTAGCCGGCACCTGGGCAATACTAAGAGGTGGGTCCATTAGCCGGAGGGCAAATGAGCCATTCTATAGTGGATAACGCTCCCAGGACCTAATTGCAGTATGCCCAAGTGAGGTACTCTGTATATCCAGGACAGGATACAAGCACTCATTTTAGTCGTATTTTCAATCGTATTTTCCTTTACTAGTATAGTATACAGGGAGACTTCACATAGGCTGGGAGTTCAAATACTTAGGTTACACTAAGCCTTTCAGATAGGTTGGGGGCGAGATATGTATCCATGGATTCCAAGGTTCACATATGTAGTAGTATTTATGAAGTGGAACTAAAGCGGGACTGTTTATTATTCTAAGTTCTGAATTTCATTTACGGGTATGCACGATCCACTTCCCACGGGTTTACTTGAAAGTTGTGCCCCGGGGCTCTAGCTGGTCTTCGAAGCGAACTACAGAGACATGAGACAGGGGAGGAACGAGGGAATCCCGATAGTACATTTTACTATTTTGCCCCATTAATCTCTGCTAAACTATCCACTCAAATTTGGGCTAATATGATGTGGAAATCCTCGAATTTCCAAAGTTTTTTATGCTCTCGCAATCTTCCTTCCGCACTGTTCCAGCGTCCTACCTCCATGGCATCTATCCGTTCGATTTTACTTGTGATTGCCCTGGCTCTCCAAGGCAGTGAGGCACTGCCTGACTGTCAAGGGTACATCCACAGTGGTACAATCGCTTATTTCAACAGCGCGCCCATCACCTTTAGCTATGAGCTTGCAACAGCCTTGGATTGCCAAAGATGGTGTGAGAAGGTATCAAAATGCCAAGCATGGCTCTATGTTGACCAGTCAAATCAATGTGACCTGCATCGTACGGAGGCATTGAGCGTCTCGGATAACGCAGGATTCATCTTTGGCGGGTGCACGACCAAAGCTGCCAACGCATCCCGAACAGCTCCTACTCCAAGCTCTTCGATGCACTCCGCTGTTATCAGTACTCCTACAGCTTCGGAAACAGCTTCGGAAACAGCTTATTCGGTTCGTTCCCATCCTTTTCAGGAATGTTGCTCTGGGCTTATGGCTAACGTGATTCTGCTCTCGAAGGCTCATGCTAGACGCGAAATCCTCCGTCATAAGCAGAAGGGTCACCACCGAAAGCTGTAGTTCGGTGGAAACATATCCCTTCTTCAGGTGGTTTAGGTCACTGGGAGGGACTATTACTGGGTGTCTGCAAGATGTCGGGTTGTTCGTGTATGGCATATTTATCATTTTTGTTTTGAATAAGAGGTGCCCGAGAAAAGGAAAGAGCATCGATGCCAAGGAAGACCTTCGGAAGGAGATACAACAACGACAATATTAGTGGACTCTAATTACGCTTCGAGAATAGCTAGCGCTCTTTCGCTGGATTGTATCCAAGGTTGGTTCCGCTTGCGGTCCTCGATCTTTTATGCCTGTTTCGAATACTAGACTATACTTTCTTAGCTTGCTACTTAGGTACACAGATAGATCTAGGTTTTTTTTTTTTTTTTTTTTTTCAAATTTCTTTCTCGAAGTCTAGCTCGGAGCACATTTCCTGTCTGAGTACGCGATGTTGTATCGAGAGTTGCAGCGATGGAGCTTTTTGAACTGTCTCCCGAGCTAAGAATTGGGGCGTTATCTCTAGGGCGGCTTGGCACGCCAGCCAGACGCCCGGCGCTTTCGGCTTTCAGCTGGATATTCATCTGTCTCATTAATACCGCTAGTGTAGTGGGCCAGTGCGATACTTTAGAGGAAAACTAGTAATGAGTGTAGGAGGCGAGCTCACCGGTAATCACCGAGATTTGCCTCTAAATTCGATAACAGAATCCACCTTTCATGAAATGATCTATTGCGAAAGAAAATATAAAAAATTCTTCACACAGCCGAGGCACCCGCTATGCGAGTTTGAAAAGGAGCTCAAGGCCTCTATATTCAAGAGAACAAGAACCGGCATTGAGGTACTCGAAGCAAGACTTCTAGAGCCCAGTGTTCAACACATCAACACCAGCCATGCGATTGTTCGTGGCTTGGGTTACAGCTCTCCTGCTTGCCTGCAGAGTGCAGGCAGCGGCTGTCTTTGCTCATTTCATGGTAATTTCTGACTTGTCGGCGACGATGACTTGCAATTGCTGACAGCAGAACCAGCTCACGAACTCGGCCAATTATACATCCAGTGATTGGGAAAATGACATGAAGTTAGCACAAGATGCGCACATTGATGCTTTTGCCTTGAATATGGCTTACAATGATCCAACAAACATGAAATCTCTCTCTGCTGCCTTTGCGGCGGCTGATTCTGTCGGCTTCAAACTTTTCTTCTCGTTTGATTATGCTGGCAATGGAGACTGGCCGAAAAACGATGTTGTCGCCTTGATCCAAGAGTACAGCGCTCATCCATCATACTTTTTCTACAAGGGAAAGGCCTTGGTTTCCACATTTGAGGGACCAGGTCGTGCTGAGGACTGGCCCTTGATCAAACTTACTACCAACTGCTTCTTCGTTCCAAGTTGGTCCTCCCTTGGAGCTAAGCCTGCTGTGGAGACAGGTGTTGTGGATGGTCTCTTCAGCTGGGCTGGCTGGCCTTGGGGCGATGAAGATATGAACACGTATATCGATGCATCCTATATCCAGTACCTGGAAGGGATGCCATACATGATGCCGGTTTCACCTTGGTTCTTTACCAACTTGCCGGGGTACAAGAAAAACTGGATATGGCGAGGCGATCACCTTTGGCATGACCGCTGGCAGGAGGTCCTTTACGTGCAGCCCGAATTTGTTGAAATCATCTCATGGAACGATTATGGCGAGTCGCACTACATCGGACCCTTGATTGAGAAAGCGATGGAAGCATTTGAGATTGGCCAGGCCCCGTACAACTACGTCACTGATATGCCTCACGATGGTTGGCGAAACACTCTACCCTACTGGATCGATATGTATAAAAAGGGATCGGCGGAGGTGACCCAGGAGAGCATCATTGCCTGGTATCGACCGGCTCCTGCAGCGGCTTGCAGCAGTGGAGGCACCAGTGGCAACACTGCCGCGCAGTTGCAGATTGAATTCCCTCCCGCAGAAATGGTTCAGGATCGAATTTTCTTCTCCGCTGTTCTGGGCTCTTTCTCTGGGGCCGTAGTCTCGATTGGAGGGGTTGCCGAGACAGTCGGCTGGTCATCTGTCCCAGACGATGATGTTGGTGTTTACCATGGCAGTGTCGCCTTTGATGGTCGCACTGGACCAGTCACGGTGTCTCTGAGGCGAGGTTCCACTGTGATCGCCACGATTGAGGGCAAAGCCATCTCTGGAAGCTGCACAAATGGCATACAGAACTGGAATGCCTGGGTAGGTAGTGCGACGACGGGGAGCACAGTGTCTGCCCGAACCGAGATCGAACTTTCTGACCAAAAGTGTATGAACGGGACTGGCGCTAACAACTTTGCGGGTCTCTGTGAGTTCGCCTGCACATATAACTACTGTCCTCTCGGAGCTTGCACCTGCACAAAAATGGGAATCGGCCATAAAAAGCCGAACTCGACCGGTGTGCTAGGATATCCGATTGCAGGAGAAGGTGCGAGCTACAGTGGACTTTGCAACTTTGATTGCAATCTCGGATTATGTCCTCCCTCAGCATGTGGTACCGTCGAGGTCCCCCTGTTAACGCCCTCCGTCTCGCCATTCTTACCTCCGGCATGCACTTCAGGCAGTGGTGTGGGCAACCTGGGTGGCCTTTGTGACTTCGCCTGTACTCATGGCTTCTGCCCAATCAACGCCTGCACGTGTACAGGACAGGGAGCAGTGAATGTCATGAACCCCACGACCGATGTCACGGGCGCGGCTGCCCCCGGGCAAGACTCAGCCGTCTATGGTCCTTTGTGTGAATACACTTGTCAGCGCGGGTACTGTCCCGAAGGCGCCTGTGTAGCGCAATCTGGAACCTCCACTGGATCGGGGTCAGGCTCTGATTCTGATGGTGATAGTGATAGTGGCGATCTTCACGTTGACGCGTCTGTTGCCGATTCAAAGTCAGGCTCCAACATTGTCACTGGTGTGGGTCCGCTGAACATCATTGTCGCTCCCTCCACCTTGAGTTCCACGACTACATTCTCCATCGAACCTTTGGTGACTCCAATCGAGGTGGCCTGGACTACAACCAAGACTGTGACCATTTCTGGGCAGCCTACCGTCACTACCACAGTGACTCGCACTGTGCAGACGACGACCTTTGCTATACCTGAGATCAGGACGAACAAGATTCCGTGGTGGAATTGGAACATCACCGCAACCAACGTCAAAAGTTCTTCCACAACACTGTTCCCCAGTTTTGCACTAGACCCAATCGTGTTCGCCGATAAACCAGACTTCCCGGGTATCACATATACCGCGACAGCCAGCCGTACTTTGTACCCGCCTCCCTGGCCGTGGTCCACTTCTTCTTTGCCTGTGGCAGTTCCGACCCCTACCGTCAAATTCTCCCAAGGTGGTCCCCGGGGCCCTACCTGTACATCTGGCTGTGGGACGAAGTGTACCTCATTCTGCCATACACCGTGCTTGCTTAACTGTGATGACCCCAAGGCTCATGAAAGCTGGACGGACCCAGCGGATCCTGATCCTCCTGCTAGCCATTCCAAGTGTACTGGCCCTGAATGTCACAATGGAGAGTGCACCGGCTCCAAATGTCAGAGAAAGGGATGCACTGGCTCCGGATGTGACAACGGCACCTGTCTCGATGCTTCATGCAAGTATTCTGGTTGTATTGGCAGTCACTGTGACAAAGATGGATCCTGTGACGGTCCTGATTGCAAAACAGTAGGGTGCGAGGGCCCTGACTGCAACAAGTCAGGTGGCTGCTTTGGATTCGATTGTATTTCTATCGGATGCATCGGTATTGATTGTGACATCAGCACAGGGGAATGCACCGGGCCAAACTGTCATATGGTCTCGTGCACTGGCCCCAACTGTCAAGATGGAATTTGCACGGGCCCAGGCTGTGAATCAGAAGACGACGACTGCGAGGCTAGAGAGGCTGATGTCTGCACTGAAACTGTCTACTCGACTATCGCCACGCCCGCCTCAACATATACAACCGAGACCTCTACCAGCTGCGAAACAATCACTGCTTGCAGCGCTAAAGCTTCAACTACCACCACGACGATTGAAGAGGATTCAATCACTGCTTTGGTCGCTTATTACAACCCTGATGACACTTTAGACACCTCGGCCGCTCGCAGTTTATCTTCTTCCATCGAAGATTTGTTTTCTTCGATCTACGCTACTACAACCACAACCTCGACCACTTCCAAGCCCTCTACGACGTCTACTAAGCCCACCTCTGTCCCTATCGGGGGCAATTGTGAATTTAGCGGCCAGTGCAAGGGTGACTGCGCCAAAGGCAAGATCCTTCAATGCGCCGATTATGGCGGTGGCCCAACATGCACTTGCGTCACCGACCAAAATGTCCCGCCTTATGGGACAATGTGCCAGAGCCTCAAGGATTGTACAGATTCTTATTACTGTGCGCTTGGGGACGACATGGTGTGCGAGGAACGAGACTATTCTAACGGCACACCAGTCTGTCTTTGTATCAAAGGGAATGGCAGTTGATATGTTCAACGCCGAATGGCATCATGTCACGGTGCAGAGTGTTTGAGATATACCAAATAGTACCAGATGGTCATGGCGATGGGGGTAGCGGCAGAGGGAGAACCGTTGGCCGATAGTAATCGATAGACAGAGCAAAGTTGATTGACCTGTATTTAATGACATCCTGAATATTATTTTTTCATTACCCCTCCACAATTCTAAGAGGCTCTCTCGGCTAGGCAGGAAGAAAGTAAAAATCCAAGAGCGCGAATCAAACAAGAGACACCGAGAAATGCCAAGACGGTTACCTGGGGTAGGTCGCAGAAGGCTGCAGTCGCCAGCTAGATAATTGAGGGGCGCAAAATCACCGACGAAGAAATCACTTTCCAGAAGCTACACGGAACTTGCATATAACCTTGGAAGTCCAAGAGTCAGGGCTTGAGACGCAGCTGTATGTACAAATTCGTACATACAGTTAGACCTGGCTAGGAACCGCGGGTGAACCTCACGAACCTCAAGGAGGTTCACCCACCCGGAGGTTAAGGTTCCATGACCTAGAACCTCCGGGCGGTTCTATCTTGGACCGAACCTCATGGAGGTTACCCGCGGGGTGAACCTGAGGTTCAACAAGCATGACAAATAGGTAAAAAACGTGACTTAGGGTCAACTACATAATTTGTGTAGAAATAGGCTGTATTCTCTCGTAATTATAAAACAGAACTTCATTAATGTATGCCCTTACAGGAGGATTTAGTGCATATCATGGGTTCAGCTCCGAATTAGGGTTTCAACTTTCAATTATCAATGGTTTATATTATATCTAGTTATAGTGCAGTGTCTCGTTATAGTTCTGAAGAGTCAAGATTCAAGTAATCAAGCTATATACCCATCCAGTAGTCTCGACTTCTTCCGTATTCTACCGGATGCACGATGCTGCGTATCAGGGAAGTCAGGTAAGGGTGATGCCCTGTTCTTATCTGGTTCCGCAAATTCATCGGCATCAGTCTTCCTCATCGTCAGAATTAACTGCAGGCCGCTTTCCAGCGGCGACTGCTGGGAGTAGCGGTGCGTCTGGGGTTGCTTGCGTAATTGATATAGCAGCCGGTGTATCAAGACGTATCTCAATATCCTCCTCATCATCACTAATTGCCTCGAAAGCATGTGTCTGGACATCAAGTGCTTCGGCCGAAGCGGCTATCTCATGGTCTAAAAGATACTCTTGGAGAATCAGCCGCTGCTCCTCCTTGATATCGAATCTTGTTGTACACATGTATAACATAATACCGCGAACAGTCTCTGGGTTTAACGACCCCCGGCGGTAGTGGCATACATCCCGGGCAGAGTTAAAAAGACGCTCAACTCCGGCACCAGTCGCCGGAACTGACATGATATCACGGGCAATGCTTGCAAGAATAGGGAATTCCCTCTGATGATCTTTCCAGAAGATCCGAATAGATCCTTTGATAGTATCTAATTAGGTAAGGTTAGTTATATGATTCACAACGTAGGCTTACTTACTTACCACTCTGGAGATATTTGGTGAGCTCGTCGTACTGCGGAGCAGTTAATCGTTGTGAAGAATCGCCGTCAAGGGCCTTCTCAAGCTCCGATTCAGTTGTGAATAACTGGCTATCAGATTGTATCATCTCTGATGGTATACGTTGGCTGTATCTCTCAAAAAAAGACTGTCAAAAAAAGACTGAAGACTCTCGCGGTATTCCTTTCTATAGTCCTTTCCTGTCTTAGGATCTGGGTCCCAATCACTTGTTGAAAAGAACTCCATTTTGCTCGACGGCGCTAGGATCGTCCCAATTGCATAGAGATTACCTTCGATACTATCTGTCTCGGCGTAGTATTTCTTTAGTTTCTCTTTCGCAGCATCGAGGGAGGAAAGCATTAGCTGTTTCCAGGGAACCTTCTTTCGACGAAGCTGACCTATCGATCTTTCAAGATGATCAAAGAGCTTATTGTAAATCCTAAAGACAAGGTGGATACTCGAGTCTTTAGTACGACAAACTAGCGTAGTGAGCGTGAAAAAGGGCTGAAGAATACAAAGCAGATAGTCAATCTGTCGCCACCCCTCTGCACTCAATGTAAAATGGTGTTGATCATAGTCGGAACAGAACTTGTTGAATGCGATATGAAGCCTCTTCGCCCGTCGGAGCATTAAAAATGTCGAATTCCACCGTGTACGAACATCCTGGATTAGAAGAAGCCGTAGCGTATTACTAGGCTGGGTATTCAGGAAGGCTTCCTTACGTTGAGGGCTTCCGTTGATATAAACCGCAAGACCTCGGACCTATCAGGAATCAGAGTAGTTAGTGTTATTGAATCATAATTTATGATTCATAAATAGAAGCATACCTTGTTCAGAGTATCGGCGATCTCATGTTTCTGCTGGCGCGCACGAAGTAAACGTACACGATCATCAGACCATTCTGTCTCGGCGTTATCATTTTTTGGCGAAGCCTTCATTTTACCAAGCAAATCAACTAGACTTAACTGAATAACATGCGCAAGGCAGGGCACTTGGACAATCGTAGAATCCGTCTCCATATGTAGCTTCTTGATTGAATCATTCACTGCTGCGATAAGTGTCTTATTGTTAGACGCAGTATCAGTTGTCACCGCGAGCACTCGGTCAGCGATTTGGTGTTTTTGTAGGATCTGGAGAACTACGTCCCCGAGGTTCACGCCAGTATGAGATCCAGAAATTGGCTCAAACCCAAGTAGGACCTCACGATACTCCCATTCCTGGTCTAGGAAGTATCCTGTGATAGCCATAAATGCGTGCTTAAATGGCGATGTCCAGCAGTCAAGCGCAATCGACATTTTTGCACCAGATGGGAGCTGTTGTAGTGTCTCTTGTTGATACTCTGTAACGAAACCCCGGAGGCGGTTGCGAATCACCTACTTGATGGAACGCTCGGTGATGTAGGTGCTAGCCGTGCGTAGGAAATGAGGTCATGGAATTCTTGATGCTCGACGAAGAGGAAGGGTAAATGTGATACAGTGATTAGGTTTAGAATCTTCTGTTCCCATGTTTGTTGGGTAAAGAGAGGCGCTGGTCTTCTCTCGGCCTAAAACATAGTGAATTCATTATTAGTATTAATATTGAATATAGGCTATTTCGAACATACCGCGTCGCTGAGTAGTTGCTGGATATTACCCTTCTTCGTGATTCGCTGTCGACAGCTTGGCCCATCAAGATGCTTCTGCATCGATGAGTTTCCAGTATGATTTGTAGCTGGATGCGTGAGAACTGTACGGCACCGATTGCACATAACGCCAGGCTTTCCATCTTTAGTATGTGCAACTTGTTGAAACCCAGTCCAGCAGTCTGCGCGACGGCTAACCTCCCAGTTTAGCCGCTTCTTCTTGCCAAAATCGGTTTGAAGCCACCAGTTAACGAATTCCGCGGAGATGTCGGTAGTAAAGACGATATACTCGTTAATACTATCTGGCTTGATTTGCGTAAGGGTGTCTAGGGCCCGAGGTCCTGCGCGAGATCGGACTTGGTTGTCTAGAAGGTCTGGAAGGTCTAGAAAAATGAAACTGACTTGTTATGGGGGTTGAAAGGCGCTGGTACCAACATTGGCATCGTAGTCAGCGTGACTTTCAAGGCTTCCGCATCTCGGACTTACTCAGTTCGTAATTGGGTTGTCCCATTGAGTGACAGCCTTGAGGCGCAGGCCAAACTTAGCGAATTTGATGAACATGTCGCCAGGGTGCTCCCCAGGAACTGCTCTGCAGACGCATATCTGTACTGGGATGTCGGCCACCTGCATCTTGGCGTGACCATGTTTGAATCTTTCGAGACTGGGCTCGGCTCTGAAATGCCAATTTCCATGCCTCTATCCACATCTATGGGCACAATTTTGGGACCAGAAGACAATTTCGAGTCTGTGGATGGTGTTGGTTTGTTCGAGTCTGAGATGTACATGTCCGGGATGCACGGCGGGCACAGCGGCAGCAGAACCTCCTCGTTCAAGCGATGTTTATTTTTAAAAAATATCGGAACGCAGGAGATCACCAACAGCTTGGTGACGGCAATTGAGATCCGTCCTTCGCCACTCTGCTACCTCCATCTGCTTCAAGGTGGCGGAGCGGTTGGCGACGTGGCAGCTGATGAAAATGCCTTTGGCTGTCGAGATTGGGACTTTGCCTGTGTTGTGACTGGTGTCTGGTACCGCGACCAAGATGGAACCGAAGTTGCTGGAGCTGCCGTGTGTTGGGTATACAACATCGCCATGAACTTGTTGCCCTTGAGTAGCGGCGTTTGCGGTGCAGATCTCGGACCTGACCCTAGAGACGCCGCACTGGCGGTCAAGGCTTTTGGACCAAATCGGCCGCGTCTCGCCCGTCTCAAGCACACCTCAGACCCACGCAATGTGCTGGCATACGCCTGCCCTCTCTCAAAAGCACCGATGGAACCGAGGCTCATTATTCTCATCACAGGAGATAGCTGCGCCGGTAAAGACTATTGCGCCGACGTCTGGGTCTCCATGTTCCTCGAATGCACCCAGAAAGGCCTCGTGGCGCGCGCAGTCAGCATCAGCGATGCGACTAAGCGAGAATACGCGGCCGCTACCGGTGCCGACCTGAACTGTCTGCTTCAGGACCGTGCCTACAAAGAGCAACACCGATCAGCGTTGACAACATTCTTCCAGCACCAGGTGTCAAATCGACCTCGGTTGCCCGAGGAGCATTTTCTAAATGTGGTATATGGCGCTGCAGATGTAGATGTGCTGCTAATCACCGGGATGAGAGATGAGGCCCCGGTCGCGGCCTTATCGCATTTAGTGCCAGATAGCAGACTGCTTGAGGTTCGTGTCAAAGCTAGCAAAGACACGCGGCGTGCTCGCCGAGGATGTCAAGGCGGTGATGATGATGGTGACAACAGCAGGCCAAAACCGAAGCCCTTGGACTGCCGCCCTAGTTTCATATTCGACAATGACACGGTTGGAAGCGAGGCGGCTAAAAGGGTTGCCGAAGTCCACCTGCTTCCTTTCTTCGATGAGGGCTTTCAGCGACTGGCAAAAATGGTGCGCCCGGTACCCCACTTTCCACGACCTGGCGTCGAATTCCGTCACGTGCTCAACATATCCCAACAACCGGGTGGGCTGAACCTGTGCACATCTCTGCTACAGGCTCACTTTTCCGGTGAATGGGCCAAAGCCGACGTAGTTGTGTGCTGCGAGGCCGGCGGCTTTGTCTATGCGTCGGCGCTGGCTTTGCGGGTCGATTTACCTTTGGTGCTAATTCGCGATGCCGGAAAACTCCCTCCACCCACTGTTTCCGTCTTCAGGTCTACGTCACACATCTCATCTTCGACATCCAACGACCGAAAAGAAAATAGGATCGAGATGGAACGGGATTTGATTCCCAGGGGTGCCTCAGTGGTGGTGGTGGACGATGTGCTTGCTACGGGGAAGACACTTTGTGCGGCGCTAGATTTGTTAGATAAGGCTAACGTCGGTGCTAAGGATATCAGCATCATGGTCGTGGCTGAGTTCCCTGTTCACCGCGGCCGGGAATTATTGCGCCAACGCGGGTTTGGCGGAGTCAATGTCCAAAGCCTTTTAGTCTTTAGTGGTGCTTAGGGAAGGATGACAGGATTTCGGAATCTTGGGCTTGTGACCGAATTCAACTTCTTTCACGTCTTTTTTTTTTTTTTGGTGATAGGTTTCATGACCCCAACCTAGATAAAGTAATTTTTGCTTATTTGCAAACGAACCAATGCAATAATACGTGTTCGTGTAAACAGGGGGCTATCAAGGGAGTATTCTGTGTATTAGACAAAATGGGGGCGCCCCGTGTCAAGACACAGTCAAACTGATATATGAGGTACAGGACAACTCAGGTGCTTCAACACTGTGGAAGGGTAGCCTTCTAATTCTTCCGGATGCCAGAATTGAAAGAAAAGACGAGGAGTTGTATGTCTAGGAAACATTACAGATTGACAGCAACTACAGTGACTGTTCATAAGTTTTAACACCCCAGCCCCACACCACTTTGATTATATAATATTCTGCCGGTCAAAAGTTTCCTTCAATACCGTTGTATATCAAAATCTCTGGCTTTCAATGATTTTCTACACAAGGCTAACCATCGTCTCATGAGAATATATTAAACCATCCAGAAAAGCGACATGAACTTGAGATAAGTGAGGTCTACCAGTTCAATTTATATAGGCGGTATAGGCGATAAAGGAAGGCGGTATATGGGTGGGGCTAAAGGGGGTGTTAAAACTTATGAACAGTCACTGTATCATCATTTCGATTATTATCAAATATTGATCGGTAGATACAATGTGGAATGTGGATCGTCCAATTCGGAACAGTACGCTTGGTTCGGGTGGAGCGCCGGTGAACTGCGTGAGAACGGAGGCTATTTGGTGTTGGGTGTATCCCTCGATCACCATGTATACAAACTAACCTGAGGGATCGCGAAGAGATCCAAGAGCTTTAGAAAAGCTGTTGCAATTTTGTGGCAGCCAGGAATCACAGAGTGTGAGGTCTTATGGGAGGCTCTTCGTCGAGGAGTCGGCGGTTTGAAGTCGCGCGCCACAAGGGCAACACAACACAGCGAATGGTAATCAGGCTACGGGAGGCTGTGGGGCTCTAGGTTTGGCTTTAGGAAGTGATATACATATCGATATGCCGGTATGTCGTAACTTATCGTAGCAGTACATCATCCATCTAAGTACTTTGCACTGCAAGGGATAGCAGCTGTCCCTTTACCAAGGGCACTGCAACCATAACCCCAACCTTCGCTCATATAAATGGGATTTGACTTTTACTAAATTTTCTTACAGGGCCGAGAAAACTGTCTACCTTGAACTGGTTAACTCTACTCGCGAACACGCTGCCTCTTTGTTCCCTGCCCTGTCTGTCTCCCACGAGTCCACGACTGTTGATCCGCATTCTTTCTTCCCATTTTTCGACAGTAAACATAATATTGGTTATGGCAAAGCCAACAGATCTACCAATCGAGCTTTGGATACAAATTTTTGACTTTCTCACGCGCCGGGAAATCAGCTTTTTGAGCAAGTGCAATCATTCATTGAATTGGATGCTCTCGGCTCTATTATTCGATACCGCATTTGCCAGGCGTTCCCGCTTGTTGCGCCCGGATTTAGTATATACACTGGCGTTCCTACATGCAGTCGATCAAAATTCACAGAGATTAGTCCAATGGCTCCTGCATCACGAACTTCGAACTATGTTGAATGGGTATGTGTTCCGAGTCTTCCAAGCTTCAACTCTGACCTAAATTTATAGATTCATTCCTTTCAAAAAGTCGCAAATCACATACCTCCACTACGCAATCCTTAATGACGCTCCCGTTGTTGTGACATCCTTGGTCAAGTATGGAACTGATGTGTATGAAGGGACTTGCGATTACCCTGATCTTGAGCCCTTATACTTAGCATTAGCAAGCCCCCACGACAATTACCGAGATCTTGACAAGCCACTTTGGATTGCTAGCAGCTACGCTCTTCCTAGGAGCTGCGAATATCTCCTGGAAAGGGGAGCTTCTCCTAACAACTTGAGCAATTTTGGAATGGGAGCTATGCACCTTGCGGTGAGAAGGAGGTTGCCCTGGCGAAACTTCTCCAGGATTACGAGTCCTCGCTACCGCACTACAGGGACAGTTGCCAAATGGTCCTCTTTCCTTCTTCGCACAGTTTCAATTCTACTTCACTTCGGCGGAGATCCAAATTTAAAATCAACCATTTCTCGGAACCATCGATGTGGACCTTGGTGTTGGGGCTCGCTGGACTGTGAACACCGTGGTGAGAGGGTATTGCACTTTGCTTCTGCTAGCGGCGAGAACGATGTTGTCTCATTTCTTATTGAAAATGGAGCAGACCCTACACTACTTGATGATGATGGGTACCTACCGCTTTATCCAGCATTGGCCCAGGGCCATTGCAGAATCGCACTGGGCCTACTAAAAGATTGCTCCTCTCCGGGAGTATTGATAGTTGCTCGATCTACGCAGAGCACAGTACTTCACATTGCTTGTCGCTTTGCATGTCCAAGAGTTGCCCTTTTGCTCCTAGAACAGGGCGCAAATGTAAACCAGCTCGACTCTTGTGGCAAAACTGCACTTCACGAAGGTTTAGGTCAAACTGATATTCAGTTGATGGATAATGTTGTTCAAATATTTCACTTTCTTGTGGAGAATGGAGCCCAACAGGATCTCAAGTCGAGTTTCGGGATAACAGCGCAGCATCTGGCTCGCACACATGTTTCGTCTGAGGTGAGAATGCTTTTGGATTCCGCTCGCAAGGACAGCCTAGTTATACCGTCTCTGGCGCCTGGAAGATATGGATGTCCATACCATTTGTATTGGTAAGCCAGACACACCTTGTATACTGTGCGATTGTGAAAAAACCTAACATAGTCCAGCCATCATGGCTTACAAGAGACGATTGAACCCACAACTCCATCTTCGATAACTTCTACTCGAACTCATTTCAATCCTCTGATGCTTGACATGGAAAGTAATGGGTCATTCCCGGCACTTCCACAGGTACCGCACATGCTGCCTCGTCGATACCAGCCCAGAAAACTTTCTGGTTCAATTTGGATGACTGAGAGGGGGGGGAGGCAACCGATGTTCAAAAGAAGCTCCTCCTTGCGAGATAGTTCGATATCTAGCAAAAAGGCATCGCCTGATTCATATTCCGTGGAATTTCCGAGCATGGATGCACTGGATTCAGGCAACATCTCCTTGACGGCTTCGGGGAAATTCTGGACTAACTTTTCTATTGAGAGGGCGTCCTCCAATAACCCATGTCGCCAGTTGCCAGGCCAGCCTGCTTGCGAGCAAATAGGCAAACTTAAGGGCAATAAGGGCCGAAAGAGATGGCAAACTTTGGCTTTTTAAAACAGAAAATGTCGGAAAAAGCCCTAACCTAGCAATCACGATCTCGGGAAAGGGCTTGGAGTTGGAATTTGAAACGGGGCGTCCTACGTCCGCAGACTGACTCCCGTAACTCAGCTCTCCGGCCAACGTTCGACCTACTCCAAGCTGAGCGAATCACGGCTACTACAGAACCCAGGGACTTTTCCATCCCTTCAAGTCAGTATGCAGCTCTGCCATCAACGACACCCACACTAGGTGGCGGCATGCTTGCGAGCCTAGGAACTCCGAGTCAGCAGTTCAATTTCGCCGATTTCGTGAATCTGACTCCCAGCCCGACACAGGCAGCTTGGGACACCCGCACGCCTGGCAATCCTCTTCGCATTCCTACCACTACCCAAGGAGACCCGAAAATAACTGAGCATGAGCTTCGAGGCTCTGTATCTGTGGCGGGGAGTCTAAAGGGGCTCTGCAGCTTGTTGTCAAAGTGCGGTCTCGATTTCCACCGTCAACCTCCCCTGGCTCTTCACCCATTCTTGCCTCAACTCCGCTCTAATTTACTGATTATGCAGCTTGGGAGAGATAATTCGATTGTCTACTATAGACGGTGCTGATACTGCTTATGCCACAAGCTATTGGTCGCTCCGTTTCTGCTGCAATACGAAGCAGACCCTGGTATTGCGGTGGAACTACAAAGAGACGCCACACAGAATGGTTCAATATCGGTATGTCACATGGGACGCGTCCGGACATTGCACGCAGCAGGTACGGTCACACCCCTACATGCCTACGCGTCGAAGTGCCAGCCGGGCGATCTTTCGCTGGTCCCGCCGTTCGGTGCTCGGTCCATTTCGTCTTTTCAGCCCGGGCTAAGTTCCAAACGAACTATATCACTTCCTGTAATGCTCCTCACCAAGACCCTTTTCTTTTGTCAGAACCCAGTCATCACTTACATTACACGTTAAATGCATCCAAAATGTACTCGAAATGGCGTTCAAACTTCCCTAATACCGTGGGTGTTAGTATGGTGTCGCGCTCTAACGAAGAAGGAATAAAAACAATTGTTCGTTCTACGATTTCTTTTTCTTTTTTCTTTTTCTTCTTTTTCTTTTCTTTTTTGGTACAACTTACATGCGCAATCAGACTGCGAGGCTACCGTCCCGTTCGTATATCACACCAAATATTCAAGACTTTGGGTCCTTTCCTAAATTGGCTACAAAGCGAAATGCAGCCCTACTGTAGCGACCGCGTATGCCGCGGCTCGAATGAACCAGGTCCCCATGACTCACCCGCAGACGTCATCGCAGCCCTACGTGTTGCAGTCCAGAGCATTGACTGATTGTTATTTCTCGGGGAATACATGTGGCTAGTTATACAATATGAGACTGAAAATGCGTCTTAACTTATTTCGTTCTTCGTGTATATTGTGAAGGTGTTATTTCCGATGATGCGGCTTGATTCCTGATCTGCACCAGCCTCATATTGCAACTCGAATCACTAGCCGACATCACTGATTTCAACAAACCGCTTTCTATGGACTCTAAGGAACAGACCGGGTCGGGTTCTCATGCGATCAGGCGCTCAAGTCTGTCAGATACAAACAGAAGAAACCAAAACCGAAGCGTGAAATATGGATGCAATCAGGGAGCAAAGGTGCATCAAGGCATGCCCCGACACAGTATAGCACTTTTGTGAACCTTGATTCAGGATTTGAATAGATCCATGTGAGTAGAACCACCGTCCGATGCCATTGAGCAGAGCCAAGAAGATATAAGATGCCGTCAATCGAGACATGCTCGAGAAAACAGCGTTGTAGAGTGAGACGCTGCATAAAGCCAATGCTCCAAACACTCCAATGACCAGCACCCGTTGTCTCTTCTCCCTTGGCCAGGTTATCAAATAGGTGGCACAGACCATCCCGGCCAGTGTGATTTCCAGAATGGCTGAAGTGATTTTCCCACTACCAGAATTCTCTAAGAGCAAGACCGATACGGACGTCCCCCATATGTGCAGAATAATTCCGATGTGGTCCAACAGGAAGAAAAAAGAAGAGAGCTGCTTCCTCGAGTCAAGCAAGTAATGGCAAAAAGCAGAAGTGTCAAAACAAAAGAGGTTGGATAACAGAGAAACTAATGATGTGATTGCATTGCTTGTTGATGAAGAGCACCGAATTATATGAAAAATGAAGCAAAGTAGAATTCCGCTGCCGCAGAAATGGATTTTTGGGTCGACAGAGCCATTAGTGTGGACGGGCTTATATTATTGTTGTTGGTGTTTCTGGGCGATAAATACTTGATTTGCTTGTAGATCGTTCAATAATAGGTGTCGGTGATCGAAGCTGAATATTTAGCTTTGATAGCACTGGTTCCGCATCTAATGGGACTAAACCGGTTGCTTTGAATGCATTCCGAATGGTCTTAGCCTGTAATTTCATCGTCGCAGGATACATTTCCGATTCATTGATTTGGCAGCTATTCTCGATGCCCACTAGTAAAAGTTAGTCTTCGTAGATTCTCATCATGTGAGCTGAGCGGATGCCTCACTGATCTTGACATCACCAGACTGTGTAAGCAGGATCGTTTCCGGGCCCACGGTAGCGAGCATCGTCACTCAACCGATGTGTGGTAAATTAGACACGTTGCACAGGTGCAGCTCCCCCTCATCACCGAGACTAAACCGTCGGAACATATTTGGTCTCCCCAAATCCAGCGGGATCGGCGCCGACTCTTTCCTGAGAATTTTTAGTTTTTGCTTTGCAGTGTCCACATTCCAATTAGATGACAGTTTGATTTTCAGTGCACGGCCATACATGCGGACACTAGACTCAGCTGGGAATGGCATTAGAGTTCAATATTAATTTGGGAATGAAGGCGCGACGCGACGCAAGGTGAGATATCACTGATTACTAGTAGATCAGCACTTTGACGGACGTGTGTGCTTTCTTAGATAATGGAAGACGAATATTGCAGATGAAAAGAAAATGTGCGACTGGAATTCGGGGCTGATATTCTCTTTCTATCGATGATGGATGCACAGACTAGGTTTGCGCAGGCAAAGAAAGTAATTAGCGACTGACACGTCGCAAAAGGACCGATAAGATCACTTAGCACATCTACACGTCCAGGTAAGCTTATGGTAAGGTACCCCGCCATTAATGCTGGCGCTCCTCGGCTACCGAACCAGTCTATCCCCTGGGTAAGCTTCCCATATAATTGCAGCTGGCCTTCAATATATTCTGACAGCCAAATTTCCAGCCCATCCTCCTTTATCCACCTGGACCGACTACTCAACACCTCAACACAAATTCCGGGGTTCTACAGGTCCCCTCTACAGTTATATTGGAAAATTTGGAAATCTGAGTATCGACAGAATCCGCCCTCTTTCCATGCACCGTCTCCCCTGTCCATGACCACTTGAACAACGGAACGCCTTGCTGTCACAAACCAGGATCCACCTTCAACGACACAGAGCCTGCCTGCTTGGGTTTATCAAACGGCCGCATGGGCCCATATCCATGGAATCGTTGTCAATGTGGCGAAGAAGCACCCGATATTCCATGCTGTGCCCCAATCATAGAATGTAAACTTAGCAGCAACCACTATGATCAACAATATAGTCTCTGTCAAAGACAAGAGCATGGGCTGTGTACTAATCCTCCAGCCTTCGCTGATAATTATTCCACGGAATCGGAGCTCTCTTAATTCAGAGCAGTGCCATTCATTCAATTTCCCCAGGACATCCCTGTCATTTAGTAATTAGTTTTCCATTCACTATAATTGCTTGACTATAACCATTACATATCACTTACGCGTGGCTGTGCACTATCCCCTTTCCTTTGAGGAAGTCATTTGACGCAGCGAGGTTGGGATTGGAGAAAATAAGTTTCATCAGAGGGCGGGTATTGAGAAGAGAATGACCCCGCTCCGCGTTGAAGAATCTTTCATCTGGACATTGCACATGATCTAGGATCGTTGACACACAGCTTTCCAGGCAGTCGACCCTTCCTGTGTATAGATTGTATGAGCATTGAAATTCTTGTGGCCCGTAATCATCTATGATGTGTTCCAGACGTTTCCTTTCAGCGTGGTTGTCAATCATCGTATACATCCCAATGTATTCAGCCTTACTTCTCGATGTTTTTGGGTTTTCTCCCACAACCGAAAGCTTCGGGAATATGTCAGTGCCAGTAAAAGGACATTATTCATATGCGATACGAATACAGACCTCGACTATGTCAACTTGCGTGATATCATAGGAAGGCAAATGTTTCCTCCATTGACCTCTGTGTGTATACCACGCATGGTGTATTTCTCCCCACGTGGTGACTTCATCTACAGGATCAGAGACCGCAACTGACAGAATCGAACAACTGTATATTTCACCCCAGCAAAGTAAGACGGAGGCATTTGTACCATCTTCAAGCAATGGACGAAGCCTTTCTGTCAATAACTTTCTGCGGTTTTTATGTGCGACTTCACCGGCGTCTGAAAAGACAAACTCTGATTCAGAGCTAGTAGTTGGCGTCATATCCTTTGCTTTCGCTTCGCTTGCAGCATTTAGTTCGGGGTCACTATTATTCGAGAGCTGTGGCTGCCCAACCCGACTTTTTGGTGAACTTGCGGTCAGACGCCTAGGTGGGATGTTCTCTGCGGAGGGTGGAGTACCGAATTGAGCATACTTGAAAGCTAATTTTGGATATTCCAGAATGAGGAATGACAAGAGCCGGGCCAGCCTCAGCGATTCGGAATGGGTATGCTGATCCTGTCCAGTATAAGTTGAATCGAGGTCTGGTGCTGGCCTTTGGGATTCGTGGTTCTCAATCTGCCTCGGCCTCAGCCGAGCTCGTTGTGGTTGGCTAAGATAACTCATTTTTGTGAGTTGGAAGACGTCAGATGGGCTAGAAAGCTTGAGGGGTTTGGAGGTCCTTATATCTTTCCAATGAGAAGCAATTGTGGGGCAAATTAGAGGCGTATCGCAATGACCCAATTCATGCATGAGCTCACCAGGCCTATACACCTAATTGGATAGAATTTCGCCTCATCAGTGGGTAGATGCCTTTTGTTTATTGTGACTGGCCGGAGATGCGGGGTAATTGCCCTATCTCCCTTCACTTTCGGGTTGCTAGTGAACAGCCTTGAAGGGGCTTTGAGCCATATATTAGTGCGAAGTAAATTGTCTTCTTTGTGTTTGAAAAGAAGATGAACGAATTAATAGTCTGATTTCCGAGATAATCAATTGTTTAATCACACGCTGCAAATACTCTCTTGCCCGTTGACCCTCATGTTTTCACCACTATAGGTGCCCAAAACAAGGATGGCAAATGCGAGATATCATTGGCTAGCTAGATGCTCCGTTTCCAGTGGATAAAGATTCCGTAGCATTGGGCTGATTCCAACACAGACTGAACGCACTACATTGTAGATGAGATGAGTCTATACATACCAAGATTATCTTCCCTACCTTGATAGAGAAGCCATGCCCGTATGTTCACTCCGGGAGTGTGACGGTTCATGGATGCTTGGGTTTTACCACTACGCCATCTGGCCAAAAAGGCACAATGTTTGGTCAGCGACCAAACACCCAAGCTACTATATATGCTTCATCTCTGACAGCAATCAATAGCGTGCCTGGGAACCACGCCATGAATCCTGGGGTCGAATAGGATCCCAGGAACGTGAGTGTCTCGGGGGAGACACACTCTAGTCTTCCGGTGCTTGATTAATCCACATTCAGTCTGTGAAGCAACTTGCAATGGAAAGAAACAGCTATCGCTCAGCAGTCGTATGTATCGTGCATGCCTCTATCCCCATTATTTGCATCTTGCCCACGGGCTTTAGAGACGAGATATTGCCTTAACACCATCGCTGACAGGTATGGGCACACAGCCGATGTTGGTTTCACGGAAGCCTACGTACACTCAAGTCACTGGTTCTCGGACAAGCCAGGGATTACCTGAGGAGAAATCAAGGCTTCACGTAACACCAGTCTCGAAACAATTTCCTTTGCCAGCCTTCAAACGACCATTATACTGTGATGATTTGCTATTATACCCCAGCTCTCCAATCAGCACCCTTGATGTTGAACTTACGATGGAACGCGACCACAATGGAGGAGCTGCCGAGGTAGATACATCAACTGGTGCCATAAGAGGACAATATACCAGCACTGGCTTTGATGACCATAGCCTCTTACCGAACGAGGATTCAATGAGCGACGTTACCGACTTGCTTCAGAACGTCATTAGCAAAACCACCCTTTCGCCGACTGCATTCGATCGTACCTTTCAGCAAGACTTGGCTAGTTTGGATACATTGCACTCTGATTATTCATCTAAATCTTACGTGGTATCCCTGCATCATTCGACGAGCCAGGAACATACCCAAGATTCCGAGGCCGGAGGGACTGGACAGAGCAGGTTTTTACAAAGCGACAGACTTTCAGGAACCCAGTGGTCTGGCGCTGCTGATCGTATTACTGGGACGACGGGGCATCACTTATCTCAGGCCCCGAGTGATGAAAGCCAAACTTTGTCGAGGACATTGACAGGAACGGCGGCTAGCTCTCAAACTATTTACCAGACGTTTCCAACATCAGCCACAAAAACCTCAGATCGTGAATGGCATGATACAGCAGTCTATGGCAGTAATCTATCGGCAAGGGTTTCAAAGCAGGGCGCGCTATTGATACTCTGCAGCGTTCTCGGAGGCTGTCTTGCTTTAATTGGGGTCTTTATTATACACTGCTTTATCCTCCATCATTTCCATAGGCATGCTGGGGGTTCGACCCCTATCCTTCCCTCGCAACTAGTGGTAGATACCCCGGAAAAAAGTGCGAAAATCCTACCTAGGACAGCTGAAGTATCGCATTTTTCAAATGATACTTGAATTCGCATCGCATTGCCACTGACTCACATTAAACCCTTTTACTGTGCTTAATCCCCCCGTAATAACCCTCTAGGAGTTGTTATTGATAGATCAGGGCCAGATTTCAATTCGAGACCCCCTATTTCTCCAACCCGAGTGTGGGACATACAGTTTAGTGGTAAATTCTAAGTTCAATATATATGAGATGAAAATCACTTTCAGTCTAGGACGGGTCCCTATTTAGGTTTCAGGACAATGATCGTGGGATTATGACGTGGACAGTGCCTAACTGAGTGGCAATGCAGCTAGTGGTAATGAAGGTGGTGAAGGTGGTGAAGGTGAAATCAATGTTAGCTCGGTCGTGCTTTGAGCATGCACGCTACGTTTTCTAGATTTTGGCGTCGGGCTGGTATGAATATTGCCATTCTCATAGCGAGGCTACACAGCCTCCAATTCTGCTGCCTACCAGAAAAATATTCATCCCGTTGATTTTAATGGGCCCACAACTATACAAATAGCCTCAAAAATCGACAATGCTGACCGGGGTGGCATTATAATGTACTGCGAATTTCAAAACGTCGTGTCAATTATTATATCATATTTAGTGACTATTTAAGGTTGCTAGCCCCGCGAACTAAGGTCAGCACACCCACGTTACGCCACGCTCGAGCTCAGCTTCAACACACACACGACGCAAGCGGGTGCACACGGTATCTGTGCCGGCAGGTCATGGCTTCTGGAAATCAATTGATTAGCCAAAGTCCCGGCAAAATTTTACAAACAAAAAAGCGGTCAAATGGGGGAGATCAAATCTCCGATGAATGCTGCGTCAGTTGCATGATCCTGCTGGTTTTACTCTTTTCGGGCACCTCCCCAGAGCATCGTATCACTGCCGTCGAGAATGAAGTGGAGCGGTCAGTTGGAACATTGACGGCGACAATTCCCAAAATTCACCGTCCCCCTTTGGATCAAGCATTTACCCCGATGACCCTTGCATCGAATCTGTTGGCTCAAACACAGTCTGCACAAGCTCTGCAGGGAAAGAAGGGAAATTATAAGAGAACGTTCCCTATCAAGCAATCTCGGCTACCATTAGTGAATTTGCTAGATACGAGTCAAATCTCGACCAAAATTGAAACTTTGAAGAGACGAGGCTGGCCCAAATTGAAGCGACTGGGTCGAGCTGTTCAACGTAATTCAAGACGGATTTCGCGTCTTCGTGCACACTTGTCATTCTTACAAGCAGAGCTCGAAGAATGGACATCATCGCGAGATGGCTCAGCAAGGACAACTCTGTGCAAGCAGGAGCTGACTGAAAATGAGTTCTCCCCAGGCCGGATGTATCTAGTTGGATCTTTTTTGGTCCAGTATTATCTCCAGAAATGGAATGAGGAGCCAATTGATGGAAATAGGGTGAATATTCCGGGGTTGATCGCTCTGTTAATTGACCAATTCCCTTGCCTACGTGCGTGACATTGTTTTGTTTTTTGGTTATTTTGGTCGGAAGTGCTGTCGAGGTATCATTGCATGGGTGATATAGTAAACTATAGAATTTTTTTACATTGAAATAGACCGAAGAATGATTGAATTACGGCTGATACTGTTTTCTAACGGTTTTACACAGCAACGTGGCGTATGCTGTTTCAAATATTCTAAAGAATCTTTCTTTTTCCCTAGCGACAGCATTTGACGTATTATAGTAAGATCATTACCAACGCATGAGCTTTAGGAAAAAAAGCTCCCCCATTGAAAGTTTTATAAGATTCTACATACAAAAACGTGGAAGATCAGCTCCATGCTACATTCCGGTCGCAGCCCAATTGGTCCACCTCGAACAACAATCCGACTCAGTGGCGAAATCGAGGGGTTCTTAACTACTACATAGGATATCCCATGGATTCGCCCGCAACTATCAAGTGAAAGTCAATCGAGTCACTCGCGTTTCGAGAAGAGCCTCCGATAATTCCAAAGGTGTAAAAGTTGTCTACCTGGCATGTTTGTTGAACTTTTGTCGCCAGGGGCACAAGGTTTCCACAGTTTGTTGAGATGCGCTCCAGGCTCTGAGTGTCGTCAGTACGGAGCCCTACATGCCTTGAAGTTTGGAGCACTTACATAGTTGCAAAGAAATATACCGGATAGGTTGGCATGGGAGAGACGATGGCAATTGCCAGCATCGACATCGCACGAGATATCGCTGACTTTGCTCAAGTGGTCAATGTTCTCCGTTGTAGCGTCCATATAGGCAATCCCGTGCGAATATACACAAGCCGGAGTTTTCTGTTACGATCATTAGATACTTGCCAAAGGTCAAGTATGGAGACCGACCTCTATGATCATTTCGTACGGGGGGCTCGGCACTGGAAATGTTGGCGAAGAGTGATACTAGAAATACGTCAGCAGGTGTTTTTCTATGATGCGCTTTGCGGGGATCGCACTGGGTGGGTGGATGTTGCTGTGTGGACCGGTTTATCGTTGGGCCTTGCGACCTATCGAAAGTGAGTATATGTGAACCGCATGATGCAGGGCGAATGTACAGCCACTCACGACTAGAACGGCGAAACGCAGCAACACAATGCTAGCGAAATTTATGCCGACCTTCATAACGTTAATGGAAAACAGACACAGTCCGTAACGTAGGGAGCGGGAGTGAGGGTACTTTATATCTCTTGGAAATGGTAGACTTCGACCGTTATAGCTCCACACGCGCAGGGAATCTTAAATTGAGGCTATACCGGCATCAATGTGCCGTCCCAAAACTGAAAGTTGGTTCCTTATACTGACATCAATATCCAGTGTCACTGGCATTTCTTTGATGCCAGTGATTCAAGCTTAATTATGCGTCACTCACCGTTCTTTTCTTTTCTTTTCCTTTTGTGAGTCGCCACACCTATGTAAATCGGCACCTCACAAATATGCTCATCGAGCCTTGGTGATATAAAAGCGCTTCGCACCACCACCCGCCAAAGCTAGGTCTTCGGATACCTAAATTCACTGATCATGTTTAGGTCTCTGCTCACACTCATTGCTATCCTCGGTCAAGTTCAAGCCCTTGATCTTGGACCACTCATTCAATCCACCTGTGATGCAGTCATCACGTGGAACCAATTTATGGGTGGAAGCTTGAATGCCACGCTTTCAAGTTCTGGACACCCACAATCAGTTTCCTTGTCGATTGACTGCGAGGCTGAGATGGAAAGCGCATTCAGTAGATGTAGGTATCATACTACCCTCGCATTATACCTGACTGCTAATATTCACAGGTGTTAATGGTTCTTCCATTGATTGCCATAGTATTGTCGTCTCCCTGGAAGGTCAAATTCCTCCGATGGCTACGGTGAAGCAACATGCAGAAAGGGCAACTAGTGATGAGGTTCCCTCTCAACAGCAGGGCACTTGTTCATGTCAATCGCCTCCACAGAATAAAGAGACTACGAACCCCGAAGGCACTCAGTCACAGACAAGCATCAGTACCGAGAGTACTGTGTCTGTTACTCAGATTGCGACCTCTAGCTTCGAGCCCCCGGACAAGAATACATCAACCTCTGCGAGCATCTCGACATCCACAAGCGCACCTAGCGAGACACCTGGCCCTACCACAACTCCCCCGCCAAAGGGTTCTGGGGAACTCGACCTGAATACCTGCCTCATCAAGTAAGTGATTATTTGGTATGCTAAGCAAGCTATGTTATCTAACCACATTATTAGAGAGGCGGACCAACTCGCAGGCGGTCTTTGCCACTGCGCCTCTGGGTCAACAAGGGCATTTACGTCAGCGGAGTGTACCCTAGTCCATTGAAATAAAGGAAGCAAGACTGCACTTGTCAAATTGCAAACCAAGTGACTTGGCCCTCATTTCATCATGCGGTATAGAACCCTTGGTATTGCCAGGAGTGCAAACTGGAAGTATCACGCTATGTATTGAATGTAAGAAGAATATAGAAATCAGAAAAAAGGTGAAGTCATTGATATTCGTGGGGCTATGGGAACTTACTCTTTAATGTGTTAGACAGTAACATATAAAATAACTAAAATCAGTGCCGAACCTCTATCAAGCTCATTTCCAATGGACATCCTGCTGAAAGCAAACCACAATTCATCTCACTAATCAAGAAGTGCAGTACAACTTATCCATAAACATTATATTAGTAGATACTACATGTACAAGTTTGCCTACTTCAACTTAATCTTTGCCAGGATAAATACTTCGAGTTCTTTTCTATTGGCAGTTCAACCATATGGATGGTCCATCTTTTCTGCTGTTGCATCTAATTGCCAAGCCTTGGCCGAGAAGTGGGAAATTATCTCTATGGACCATATCAGTTGGTGGATTGAGGCATTGTTGCTTCTATGGTGCACATTCTGGGGTAACTGAAAGCTTTTGATCGCTGTGTCTGATTCATGAGAACTTGTGTTGGTGAGCTTCTATATGGTGTATTGCCTTTTGGTGCGAACTGCTGTGGTACTTTGGATACATTATTGTTGTCTTCACGCGAATACATAGAATCACGGAAATTCGGCCTCTGAGAATATCACTCAAGTAGAGTGGCCAAAATTGTTCGCCCATCTTCCCGGGCTACGATGCTAGTCTAGCAGTTTCATGGTCATCTTCTGCCCTGCGATCAGGCTTGTGGGTCGGTGTGCATCCTTCTGATGGGATCGAAGACATCACGCGCTGAGAATGATGCATTCACTGAACAAAACTCCTCGCATTCCGCTTGGGCTTCGCAAGCTCTTTCAACCAGGTTGCAGATTGTGTTCTGGAAATTCCGGAGAAGTTGATGGACAGAGTTGGTCGAGCGCTGGGTGCCGGATTTGTAAAGATTTTGTAGTTCGTTTAAAGTATGTTCTGTGAGGTCTTGGAGTAGCTTGAAGAGAGCATAACAATCCCGGTAATAAGCATTCTGTGCTTGCTGTTGACCGATCTGACGTACAATCTGTACAATGTCTTCCATTGTGTTCATTTGCTTGAGGCGCTATCATCCACGGGAGAAAGAAGGATCACATTTGACTCTCAGGCCCTGCCTTTGCATAATGAGGAACATCGATTACACAAATAGAAGGAGGACACTTTGGATGCCGTTGAGACCAAAAACACCCATTGATAATTCAACGTAAACCTGCTCTTTTCTAAGGCTCTACTCTAACCTTTGAGGTGGTCATTATAAATGTGATGGTTCTCACTTCACCGTTCTGGTGATCAACACCGCACAAAGCGTTAACTCAACTCTTCATGTGCCATAGGAAACACCTAGTTACCCGGTCAATGAGTACAGTCTGAGCTCCACATTTGTCTATAAAACCACACGCTCTTCCGAATAATGCTGCCCAAGACGGCCAGTAAATATACTTTGACTTTACAAAATGGACACTCTCGATTATTGAAACCTGCGCAACTACGCCATCGGTGCCATAATAGGCATGCTCGGGTTTTCCTACTTTGTCATTTATCTATTGATGTTCCTGGTTTTTCATTTTCCTGCATCTCAAGAGTCAATCCCATACGCTCTAACAGTGATCGCGTTTGGTGGAGGCATTGCCCTGTGGTATCTGTGTGTTGTCTTCCAGAATGGCTTCAGTGCATTTCAAAAGGAAGAACCGAGAAAAGAGCAAGATTCAATGTGGCTTGTAGGTCTGTTCCTAGTATGGACCGCAGCACTTCCGACGATCGCTTTTCTCTTTCCAGCCCAACCATTGCTACAGCTTGGATACGCGTCGGCTTTTACCATGATCGCTGTTGGAAGCCTCTCGGATGGTTATCTCTAAGATATGGACACGGGAGCATTTTCTAGTCGATTGTCCGTCCAATTTGCTTCTGTGGGCCTGTTGGCCTTGGTACCAACCATTCACGCATTGGCCGAGCCGCTCCACGCTCCCTCTCCACTGGCCGCTGCATTCGGCCGACTGGTGCTCATCAACCTATTTGGCTGTTCTCTCTACGCTTTGCGCCCTCTTGAGAGAATTGGAATGGTCCAGACTTGGCAGCCTAGTCTCCACGGCATGTACTTGGTCTTGACATACAGTCTCGTGGAGTATTCCAAAGCGGTCATGCAGGTAGCAATTCCTTACATGTCTTGATGGCGAGCAGCGGAGTAGTCATGAGCAAGAGCGGAACTGAAAGGCCAACACTTGTAATACCCTATTTTCTGTTGTCTGATGTAGGGGTTATTGCCAGTGTTTTGTCTGGATCAACCATTGACCTTCACCTGCGTGACTTAACCACCACATGGGATGTTTGCTCCATGTTGATGATACTGTTGTCAATTTGTCTTTTGCTTATTCCTTATGTCATTTACCTTTGTTTCTTAGTTTGGCGGTTTTGCATGCATTCTAGAAGCAGGCAAAACCGTGAACAATCTAAGAAAATCTACTTTTGGAGCAGGTTGAAACCAGACCTGAGATAGCAGAGTCATTTCCGCCATGTCCATCGACGCTTTTTTGCATATCGCAGACTGTAGATCAGGGAATATAATTAACAATACCCTATAGCCAGTTGCCTGAAAACTATTGAGATGTAAGAGAGATGAGGGAAAACAGTCTTAAAACTATTACAGGGTTTGGTTATTTCTCGCGCTATTGGAACAAATATTCATCGGCTTACACAACATAGAGGCTCTCTGGTCCGTCAGTAAGAACAAGGAATTGTTAAGATAATGAGCAGAGCGTATTTCACTTTCTTTTGAGGCTTTAGTGATGTAGCTATCCATTTTGCCGCATTCCATGGTGTTGCGACGGGTCCCAAAGCACACTATCATGACGGTGAGTGGAGTTTATAACCCCTGCCTCTGCATTTTCCGATCCCAGGCCCTTTGAAAACGAGACGCGTATTGACTTATGCCAATGATGGAACGCCAATCTAAACATGGATCATGAGCAAAAGCATCTCCGTTGTCCCAGTACAAGCGATATCCTCTGGAGCCTAAATTAGCGATGACAGCAAAGGTGCAAGTAAAGTTTTCGGCCAAAAGAAACAATGATTATAGGGCAATGAGAGTTCGCCCAGGACAGGCAACCGTTGGCTGCTGGAACTGATAAGGATAATCGAGGTTATATGAATTCATTATTTGGGTTATGTTCATCCAAGACTCCGTATACTGTATATTATTAATCAGCCATCTTCAAGGATGAGAGGCTGTTTCATCAGAACCTCGGGAGGATTCCAGGCATATTGTAGCCAACACACACTGTTTTCTTGAGGATTTGGGGGCTGAGACCTGGGAAAATCACAGTGATCTCCAGCGGTAGAGTTAGGTATTTAGATATTCACCAACTTGCTGCATTGCTTCGATATCTGCTGGACAGGACGATGCTGTAACAGTGATTGGCCACTCTGAAACGTTGTCTGGCTGCACCCTATCCCTGACAAAGCCAAATGCAGATGGTCATTTGCTTTTGTCCGCTTGATTAAGCACGATATGAATTGGACTAGAGACTATACTCCAGGCTTTCAACACGGAGTCTATTCTTGTGTCCGCACAAAGAAAGAGCAAGAATGTTGCCGCGGAGCCTCAACTGAGGGTCCTCACTTTGTCTTTAGTACCTCAAGGTTGCGGAAAGATGTTTCTTATAAGCAGGAAATTGAGTATGCTGTCCGTCAAGGAGGTCCTAGAATAAGATGAAGAGCTCCTGGGAGTTATACAGTATTAAATGGGCAATATGCCTCTAATTGAGTATATAAGTCTCGAGTTCTCATTCAAAAAGCATATCGGCTGCAATCAATCATGGGCATGATTTCAGAAAACATCGTCAAGTCCGTTTTAGTGACCATTCTTCTTGTTCTCAGCCTTGGAAGACTATTTATTTCGTATCGGTTTCCCTTAAATTGGCCATGGCACAAAACCGATTTAGCTTTGTGTGCCTTGCCTTGTATTTTCTTCGCTCTTCTCACTGGATTGTTCTGGAGCAACAGGTTTCCAGCATGGGGTGAAGTGCTCTTCTGGGTTACTTCGATCTTCCCACCACTATATGCAGTAGGTCGACAGTACATGGAACTCGATTATAGTGGGTCTCTTTTTAGGCTAACCACGCCATAGTACCTCCCTATAATCTTCCAGCAGCGGAAATACCTAAACACGCCTCGATTACTGCGCACCATGTATCCTTCTTTTGCTGCACTTTCCACCCTGGCTAAAGTGGCATTCTCTCTCGTTGGAACTTTTGTCCTGAGCTCTGTTCATCTGGGCGGCCTCTTTATTCTCTCTATGGACTACCTCGGTATAGCTGCATGGTATTGGTGGTTGTTTCGACAGTCAACTCTAGGCCAAGCTCAGCTACGGTTTATCTCGTGTTACTTCTCTATAGTAGCACTTCTTTTGCTTGTGGTTGCCATTATAGGCATGTTAGGTAAAACATGGATATTTGCACTAGAGGTAATCACAATCATTCCCATATTGCCAACAACACTGACACTCAGCAGATCGAACTGGTCCTTGCCTTGGTATCTTCTTTGCAGTTAACCAAGTGAGCCACGGAGATGTACCTTTGGGTACCTCCAAATGAATTACGCCATGTCGACGCCATGGGCAGGGTGACTCAGGCAAGGCTTTTAAACCAGAATCATACGGTTTCCCTCCTAAATGCAAAGAAATTCGCCAAGGAGACTGGAGGATAATTTAAATCCAGCCTTCTCATTAGCTAGAGCAAATTACAATCTGATTGTCCATGAACTCGGGAGATATGCTATAGAGTGCTTACTGCTTGAAGTCGCTTGATTATATATAGTGTGATCCCTTCTTAATCAAGTTGTAAATACATGTATACTCTCTCAGAATCATGCATTTAGATCGCAATGTACTTATTTTGACAACTTGGTGTCCCCAATCTCCGAGACGTTTCATTTTTCCACATGCAACTGTCTACAAATGAACTACAAAAGCAGAGCAACGATCCTCTTACCGGCTGACATTTTAATGTACAGGTCCGCTCGAAATGACTTCCACCACTTTATTCTTTTTAGTTCTTCTTGAATCTTGGCCAGACCCACTTCAGTCTACACCTGGCCTAGATCATCGTGAACTGTCGAATAGGAAAAGGGCTATGATCAAGCCTGTCTTCGACTAACTGCATTAGGACTAGCGTCACTAAAAAATAGTGTTCGCGAAACAATCAAAGAGAACGAGATAGTGAATCCAATTTCGATCCTCCCTGTATACCAATCGATAGAATGCCTAGCAGAGTAAGCTCCTACATAGAGAGTCCATTTTGATAGGCTGACCTATCGTGCACGGTAGACCTATTTCATACTCATTTTCTTGCAAGAGATTTTCATATATTTAACGATACACGGACGAAACTAGGGATTGCGACATGCTACACTTCGGGTCCTCGTGTGTGCCCTGTATCTGTCTGACCTAGCAACGTCTATGGGGCTTGGGACGAAGTCGTCGCATCCAATCTAGTCGAGTTGCCTCTCGCTCGGAAACCGCTCGCTCTTGGCGCGGGCCATTTTTGGCACCCGTTCTTTGGGATTTGCCAGGCTGTCCCGCTAGGAGCGTAACATGTGAGCTATGGGATCGAAGATGAATCCTCACTTGAAGGATTTTGTTGGCTCGCCGCGAAGAAGGTGGGCTCGGCGAGTCAGCGCGAATGTTGCGACCGGCATTTGGATCATGGCGAGTGGTCATCTTTGATAGTGGGAGCTTGGAGGAGTCACATAGGAATGGCGCCAGGTCGCAGTCGCTTGCTAGTTTTTGGTGGCGCAGCCGGCGAGCTGTTGCAGTCATTGCCATTTGAGCTGACAGGTGCAAGGGAAACATGGAGTCAACCCGACCCTGCCCATTATATATATTCCAAATGTCTTGCTGAATCTTTTGAGAATTCTGTTAGCGAGCCCTACAGTCTGCTTAGTGGCATCAGTTTTTAATCCTCCATCAAGTCACTATGGGTTCCGCCGGCACCTTGGAAGGCAGAAATGCGTGGCAGCGTGAAGAGGACCCAACCAAATAGATTCCGGTGTTTTGCTACCAAATCGCTATGAAAGCAATGCTTAGCAGGAATTGAGGGTCGCGATTTTTGTGTTTTGTTCACGTGTATACTCATGATACCTCAGTAAGTGAAAGGCTTACTGGACTTTCAACCGATTCTCAACTAATCCAGGTTTCATCATAAACTTTGATCTCATCCAGTTGAGATCGACAACTCGGAAAGTGGGGCGCCCTACCCATGGCCTGAGCAAAGAACGAATCATCGATCCTACACCGAGCTAGTCTTTGGTGCAAGAAGTCGGTTGCTTAAACATAAATACCTGCGGAATCTCTCCCTTAATTCGTAGATACCAAACGTACACTACAATGTCTAAAAGCAGCAATGAAAAGCGCTTCAAACTGAGAAAACAATGTCGAGAAGCCCTAGCGGCTCATATATGTATTTGTGATCCTCTCTTGCTTACCTATCTGGCTAATACTCGTAGATGACCGACTCCACCTTGTCGTCGCTCCCGAAAGAGTCCGCCTTCAACCGCGGCCTGAAGATGGATACGCTTGGTCCGTCACGGGAACGAATGCCGATTTGCTCAAGCCAAGTCTAAGTAGTGGCTCGCCCAGACTTTACCAGTTGATTTGCAGAAAGCTCGGTCGCTCACTCGAAGCTGTCAACCCGCAGTCCTTGGATACCTCGCAGTCCAATACTAGCAGCCTTCCAAACGAGGTGAGTCCCTTGCCAGGTGTCTCTTCAATATAGCCCTTCTGACGGAGCATAAAGGCACATGATTTTAGTGAAGGAATAGTGGATGGTTCTTTCACGGCGGAAATTTGCGAGTTCAAGGCTACCAACATCCGCATAGAAGAGGAATTAGGACGCACTCGTTCTCGACTGGATGACTGTCTTCGCGAAAGTCATACGCTCCGGACTGAGGCCAATGAACTTCGCCACGATATTCAAGTTCTTGAGTCGCACAATAAGAACTTGCATGATGAGCTAGTGCAAAAGAGAGTGGGTATCGCTGGAGCAATACAGACATTGAGTTCGTTGCAAACAGAAGGAATTGAGATTACACTAGACACTCATGGCAGTCAATCATTAGCCATTGGTATGCACTCTGTAGCGAGCGAGGTCTAAGCTTAACTAGACAACACGCGACGGATCACCGATATGCGCTGAGAGCGCACCGAATATTCTATTTGTCGTGCATTGTATGGCGTGCGTACCTCCGGTGATATGCGCTACATTTTGACAATAAGGCTCATCTAGATTCAAGCCGTCGCCGATGTTTTAGCAAACAAAATGTTTCAATTTTTTTTGAATGAGGACCTCCAGCGAATGAGTAATAGCAGTCTCGAGCCGGGTGCTTGACGAACATAATTTTCCGAATGATATATACTGAGGCCAATGACGCATGTGTAGCTTATGGGGATGATTGTAACATGCGTTGTTGGCTTTAGTGGATTTCACTTACGATTGCTATGTTGTACTTGAGATTTTCACTTAATAAGATATTCGACTCATTGAGGGCAGATGTGATAGTCAACTTCGTCTAATCAATAACATACTTGGACCTGTCAATTTCTAGTTGCGACACGGCGCTTTCTCCTAGAAAAGCTAAGTGAAATATTACCGATCATCGTTCGACACTCTGCTAGCTCTGTCTAGATTAGACTCACATTTCATTAGCTGCATCAGCCTCGTAAACACACGCCTGACCGCCTATCAAACATGGAAAGTGGCCTAATGATTGCCCTGTCTCGTGACACATCGTCAGTTCCTATCGTAGTATTAAGTTGATTTCAGGTTTCTGCTAAATCTATCGTTTGGTGGTAGCATTGGGTATTCTTGCCCCTTAGTCGTGTCTGTCATGGTGGGACACTTCACGAATACCTTACTAGTAAGGAACGCCTTTATAGTTGCGCTAGTATCGAGGAAGCAATGGTCGATGATACTTGTCAATCGAAACTCATATGTAAATACAAGTAACGGCTTGTTGAAAATCCATATATATTTGCAGACGTGAGTTTTAGAACCGTGAGAACGCCGTAGTTTCTTAGGTCAACCTACGGAGCGTTGTGGAAGCTGGCGATACTCACAAAATAATATTTTTTGATAGATAATACTGAGCCCTAGAGCATCTGGGTGGTATCTTGGGCCGATTAAACCTTTTATCATGAGATAGCGTTGTCTGTAACAACGTACGTCTTTATGCGGACTTGTTGATCGCATACTCTAGGATAAAGCGGCAGGTATTTTGTGCGTCGCGCTTACGCATAGTACTCAATATTTGATTTATGATCCTGATTTCGCACAGCTGTTGGATAGGAGTGAGAGAGCTTTTATTCATTTTCAAGTCCTACGCCTAGGCCTCTACCTATTTCTATATAATATCATCTTCTCGATCGTCACTACCGATAATTATTTCAACCCTTCTATATCCTATTGGATAATTGTTCATTTTACGATCAAACATACCGAGTATGGCAAAGAATCACAAGCCTTCTAGGGAGCGGGTAGGCCATAGGTCTGACGAAGTATAGCTACATGCTACACCGTCGTGTTATTCCGTTCGGTCTACTGCCTCCAGATCCAAAGATGACCGGAACCCTCTTAAACCGGTGACTAGGTCGTATAAGCATACGGTACCAATCTCTCCTTTCTTCCTATATGCTCTGACTCTTTCGTGACCAACACTATGCTAGCGGCGTAACTTGATGTACTCTACTGACTATGCTAGGCATCCTCTATCACGAAAAACCCTAGGCCGAAACATGATAAAGCGACCTATATAAAATGCCTCCAGATATTGAGCAACATTAAGGAAGACATTTAAAAAGCATAAGAGGAAAGGGACAAGGAGAGACGTAAGCATTGTTAGTTGCTGGAATAACTTGAAGCCGAGAAAGTTGAAGAAAATTCGAAATTGCAGCTAGCTCTTATAGCACGAGATATAGCATTAGCCGAGAGTCAGCGGGTTACGCGAGAGGTCTGCGAGTTTCAGTAGCAGCTAGAGTCCACAAATGCCGCTCTGTAGGATTAGGTCCCGTGGAATGATATTTAGCTAATGTTAGATCAGGCACACGGGGACCTGGTGTCAACGACTACTCGATTTTGGAACACGGTCGATGCCCTCCAGAATAAACGACTAGCATCTTATTTGCTGGGCTCTAGGGTCATTCACGCAGACTGGCCCAAATAGGGAGGCGTGGCTACTTAGGGCCACGATTTGCCCCTTAGCTTGTCCGAACCGAACGTCCCGCTTCTTGACTAGTAGGAGCTATCAGCAACCAAACAGCATAGATCTCTAGAGGGATGAATATGTTTCTTTGGACCTAGTTATTCGTGTAGTAGAACTGACTGTTTAGCATATAGCCAGTACGCAAATAGCTTATGATAAAGCATTTGGCAGGATCTATACCATACCATGACCAGTTAGAAGTAACCGATTAAGTGTAATGCAACCCGATTTTAGTCCTTTACCGGAGGTTAGCCTTTTACTTTTGGCAAAGTCTGGAAAGGAGGATAGGAGAAAATTGTGTCTATAGCTCTGCGAGTTTCAACGGAAAGTCAGTACATCTTATGCGCACTCTCATCGTTTATTCCTGACCTTTGGCATATACTTACCGTAAATCAAATTCATATCTAGCTTAAACACGTGGGGGGCAGTTTTTTTTCGAATCAATGATTTTTAGACATAGTACCACTATTATCAAACGTTAAGGGCCTCGTCTTTATAATAGTCTCAACCAATGTCAAATAGTTTGCAAACACGAATGATATTTTAATACCACCTTGAACTTTTGTGTTCTAGGCAAGGCTTTTAAGATGTAGACCTGGGTATGCAAATGGTGCGACAAAAAGAGTATAAATGATCAACAAGGCTTGAACTAAAGAAAACTTTAATGACTCGCTTAAATTACCTCACGACTATAGCCGGTTGGCCTCGGGAAATCCTTTTGGTACACTAATTTACATTTCCATTCATATTCCTAAGGTATTGCGTAGCTTGGTGGAGGATTGGCGAAACAAGAGGTCTAAATGCATAATGACAAGATGGCATAGGAGTGGACACGCTATTAGTTTGGAATCGAGCCTATCGAGACATATTTAGCGGCCAACTAATGTATAGGCGTCTATTGGCTTCCTCGCATTCTTCTCTATTTAGTCTTTGGCAGTCGAGTCACCTTAGGGCAAGCACGGGCTGATACCTTGCTCTGATCCAAATGGCCGGAAATCAAACTTTAATCATAGTTGCCCCGACGAAGAGATCGCCGGATGCTCTGGTCCTCGGTGGCTTTGTTGTTGCCCCGTTTTGCCACTTTCTTCATCTTAGTCTCTACGATCGCCAATCGAGCAAAGATATCAGCTAAGTCGTTGCGAACGGTTTTATTGTAGGTGCTTTGGACATACGATAAGCTCTTAATGGACCTATATAGAAGATTAGCGCTTTATGTTTTCACCCGAAGGTTGATCTACAACTGACTTCATTCGGGTATTTAGACTGGATGTTATTAGTAGGCAATCCGAAATCATATTCTATGATGAGGTCGATACTTACTCTGCCACACATTCAAGAGCTACCGCATTGCCGTCTCCAGGTAGCTGAGTCTGTTCAGATTTTTGCATATCCTTTTCATATCTACACTTCTTTCTCCGCTCCTATAGAGCCTCCTCATTCTCGTCGGCTGAGTTGCTATTTTCCTGATCGTCAGAGTAGTCGTTTCCGTCCTACAAAACCTCGTCCTCTGTTGTATCGCCTGCCTCAGATGCCGACGGACTGCTGGTTTTCTCAGACTCGGAGGACGACAAGGACAATGCACGTTGCAATCTGCTCCGAAAGTCTTGTCGTTGATGAGTGTGCGACACTTTTCGAATTCCACCCATACTTGCGTTTCAGCCACGAGAAGACGGCGAGTGTTCTCAAGTCTGGTTGAGTGTACAGTAAAAGGAGAGGGTGCACTGGCTTTAATAGATATTTGTATCGTGAAATCGGAATTGACTTCTTGCTTGCTTGCAATGGGAAGCGCAAGGTCAATTATCTCCCACCCATACTTTCCACAACTGGGGCTTATTTAGAATAAATCTTAGGCCATCACTCACTAAATGCTGTTAGACCTTTCACCGTTGAGGCCCTCATATTTTGCCCATAAGTTCCATAATGTCTGTCAAACCAACATTGACAGATGATTCATCTGGTCGATGGACAGGAAGGACAAGGAATTTTGCACGAAAAAAAGAAAAGTCCGTCTAGAAAAACATGATCCAACGAAGCGATGAAACCATGTTGGGTGGTCAAGAAAGAGGTGCTCCCAGCATTTTTCGCTTCCACGTCGCTGCTCAACAGCCACCTTCTTTCCAAGGGTGCAATAACAACTGAGGGCATGTTTGGACTTGCGAATGGTGAGGGTCTGAGACCAGCTCACCACACTAAGCCATGGCTCATAATCAAACAATGGCCTTTTTTAATGGAATGGTAGGGTCTTTCGTAGTTGACTGAGTAATGAAAACAATTTATAAACTCAACAAACCTACGTCTTCTAGTTCACTTTGCTGTTTTCTTCACCCGTTCTTTCCACTTCTGCCACTTGCCTAGCCATCACCATATCCCCACCACGCGCATCGGGTTAGCCAGAATGAGAGGAGAAGAATCTTCTCTCTTAGCTGGATGCCCATCGAGAGCTATCGTGGAAAGCCCGCTCCGACGCATATTATGAATAACACCGGGTGGCCCGAAGCGCTGAGTCTCTACGGGGGAAGAAGTATCATATTCTGCGAAAGTGCCGTCGCACTAGCGCCAGAGCGTCTGATCGTTCAGGCAATCAAGAACAATCAAAAGCTGTTCGTCGCTCGGTCGGCCGTAGGGCTTCATTGGCGGCTCTCCCACATAACATTTCTGCCAAAAGTAACATTGACAAATGGTTTGAAACAATCCTAACGGCTAAGGCGAGCCAGACCGACAGCAATGGATCAAGTCAAACAGAAAGCTCCCGACTAGGTACGAAATACATTTCCTATTATCACCAATTATCATTTACTCATTATAAGCTGATCGTCTCTCACAGGTCGTGCGACGCGAGTATCAATCCCGTGTTGGCCTAAAGAAACTCGATCGTCATCTTAGATGTGGGACTATGTGCATCGTGTTTGTGCAGCCAGCAAGCTTGAATAGTAGTGAATAGAACGCTTATGCTAGTAGCAGTTTGTTATCATGCGGTTTACGTCGTGAGATCGAAGCAACAGTGGTCAACTACCTCGATAACTAGTCCTGGTGCACATTACTATAACAAACGCCTGTGATGACTCCACAAGCAAGCGGCAGCATGAAGAATCTCGTCGTGGCTGTATATATTCCCCCATGTAATTATAAAAACAAGAGAAATCATCCTTCCTTGGAATCATAACACCATCGGAGGCCTCCCAGATGTCAAGCGTTGTGAAATGGAGCACTTTTCCGTGTGCCTTCGAAATAGACCCGTCTACAGCGCTGTTATAATCAGCTATACTTGAACATTCTTCATGCTTGTCTCTAATCCAAGAGTATTTTATCGGAGTCCCATGCGGTCTAGAAAATACTGCGGGCAGTGTATAAAGACTCACAGACCTATGAGTGTCCTCGGAACGAGATCAGGTCATGGTAGCAAAGGGGCTCTCCGGAAAGTACAAAATTCACTTAATTCTTGTCAGCTCGAGGTAATATTTTTGGTTCTATTTTCAAATGGATTCGGTTAGGTCCGGGTCGAAAGCAGAGTGATTCGTAGAGTAGAATCTGAGGCATACGATTTATCTTCGAGCCACTCCCTAGTCATGTTTGACGAGAAGCAAAGGTTTTCCCGAGTCAGCCCAAGACTGGCAGACTCAAGTCATGAGGAAAAGTTAGTTTCACACAGACCGTGGAATCATGAGCGGGACCGTCGATCAGTAGTCGAATCCCGAATCAATTCGACAACTGAGTTTCGAAAACCATGGAAACGCTCCCTGGTGAGAGGATGCGATTTTCATGAAGGTCTCAAGCTTGAACTTCATCGAAAGCTTATCTATAGGCTTCTCAAGATGCACTGGGTGCTTGAAATAAACTTTGTGGGTTGGCCGGGACCAGTCGGTTTCTCGGCCCCTAATGCACAAAGTGGAGACTTTGTTTAGATCTACGATCTTGTCCTTACACAATTGACATTGATTTCAAAAACTATCTGCTAGAGTTGGCAGACTGGCCATCGAGTTGGAGCAGATAGGGAGAGGATGGGTCGGGCTCAAAGAGAGTATACTTTCTGCGAGGAAGGTGCAGGATAGAAGGAATAGCTTCTAGAACGTTCCATAGGCCAGATAGAGAAAGCAGCAGCTTCCCACTCCACGGAGGACCAATCACTCTCTTGCGAGGGCAACTGAACCGCGGATCAGATCTCTGTTGCCAAAACTCTGTGTGATATTCTAAATACTCTCCTGCCCCAGCTATACCTCCTAAGTAACAAAGACCGCTGTTCCATCGGGCCCTAACGGCCGTCAGGTTTGGGTTTGTGGATCGTGTCTGGACCCTTGCAGATCCTTCCGATTTCTTCTGCGGGCCACAAATAGAACCTCCATGATCTACTGTCCCGTGGGTCGTCCCTAGGATCTGCGTCGCGGAACCGTACCTGCGTCTGTCTAAGTTCACGCGCGGTGTTTGATTGGTCCGTTGGGTGCTATTTGTGTCCAGGGCCTCGTCAATGTGACAGTAGCGTTGCAATCTTGCGAGGGGGCGATCACGAGGACCTAGCTCGTGAGCCATGGTAGCTAAAATAACTCACTTTATTGTCCTGGAAACTGGACTCGGGTTTATTCTAGGTTTCCAACAAGGTCTAGAATTTGATTCTCTGTCAAAGGAAAACAACCGATACCCTGGATTTGGGAGTACGTGCATAGTGTCTGTACCGACAGTTAGCAGAAGTATTAGGGGAGGCAACATCAGTTGGTTGCGAGCAACAAAGAAAAGTACCGTTCGAGTAGCGCGAAACTAGAAATAAGCAGAGGATTGTAGTGGGATCAGTGGGAGGCACGTCCTATGGCCAACAGCCGGTACAATCGAATGTCACTGTCTGCCACAGTCTCCAACCCATCATTGCGGCATCTGTTGAAGCACTTCAACCTTCATGAAAGAAACGGTGAACGTGGCTAGAACGGGCAGATGGAGAGTGCCACCGCGTTGAGCGATTTAATTGCAATTTCAATGACATGTAGGAATCAAATTTTTGCGGCGTTACTTTCTGCTCAACAGGTGATGATAATGGTTCACCACGCTCAACGTACGATTTTGAGAGGAATGAGTCCAGGCTAGACTTGACTCTGTAGGCCACAAAGTCTCCAGACATCAGTTCAACGTCGTTGCGATCGCTTCAACGCCTACCAACGAAGTAATTTTTCTCGCTACCATCTGCGCAATTGGTTCCTTGGTAGAGACGTAGCCAAAAAATTATAAAAGGGGCCAGGTTCCCAGCCGAAAAAAATCAGGACTTCGGTCTTCACACTCCGATGTGTCATGGTGTCCCTCTTTTGCCTGCGGGCTTGGGAGGTTCCGTGACCACGGCTATCGCTGCCACGAGCCCAGCGATGTAAGAATGTGCTCCCTCGCTGCCATGAGCCCCGCGAGTGTAAGAAGGTGCTTCGCAGGACGGGCTCTGCGTTATCAAGTGTGCTTCGCAGGACGGGCTCTGCGTTATCAAGTGTGCTTCGCAGGATAGGTCTGCGTCAACAACAATCCTCGCAGGGGGGTGCTGCGAAACCAAGGACTTCCCTCACAGCCAATGAGCCCTGTGACTGTAAAAATGTGCTCCCTCACAGCCAACGAGCCCTGTGATTGTAAAAATGTGCTCCCTCACAGCCAACGAGCCCTGTGATTGTAAAAATGTGCTCCCTCACAGCCAATGAGCCCTGTGACTGTAAAAATGTGCTCAGTCATACAATAATTGGCTCGCCAAGGACTTGTTATGACTCCCCTGCGATGTGCAGGCACCTCTCCGTGGTGCTGGGGACCAGTATTCGAGTATTCAAGAGTACTCGAAGAAGCCAAGATCTGCGCAACATCTTGATGATGTATTTCGTATTTCGAAGGATCATCATTGGAGAAATAAAATGAGCCCTAGATAGAAGCAAACCAATATCAGAATCGTAAATTCAAGATTCAACCTTCGTTATCGAGTGCCGTATTCCCAACCCTCCTGTCTTCATGGTTTGCGGTCCGCTAGACTTCCCGCCGCAATAGAATGTATCTGCCATCAGGGCGTGGAGCGAACAAAACGGTGAGTATTTTGGTGCGTCGTGGATGTGTTGACCGGGCGTTGATGAGCGTTGATGAACGTTGATGAACGTTGACGGTCGTTGATGAACGTTGACGGTCGTTGATGAACGTTGACGGTCGTTGATGAACGTTGACGGTCGTTGATGAACGTTGACGGTCGTTGATGAACGTTGACGGTCGTTGATGAACGTTGACGGTCGTTGATGAACGTTGACGGTCGTTGATGAACGTTGACGGTCGTTGATGAACGTTGACGGTCGTTGATGAACGTTGACGGTCGTTGATGAACGTTGACGGTCGTTGATGAACGTTGACGGTCGTTGATGAACGTTGACGGTCGTTGATGAACGTTGACGGTCGTTGATGAACGTTGACGGTCGTTGATGAACGTTGACGGTCGTTGATGAACGTTGACGGTCGTTGATGAACGTTGACGGTCGTTGATGAACGTTGACGGTCGTTGATGAACGTTGACGGTCGTTGATGAACGTTGACGGTCGTTGATGAACGTTGACGGTCGTTGATGAACGTTGACGGTCGTTGATGAACGTTGACGGTCGTTGATGAACGTTGATAAACGTTGATGAGCTTTGACGATAGTATGGACGAGGGGGTTGATGTGTGTATTGTGGTATATGGCCAGGCGGTGAAGTTGAGTGATGGTCACTAGACTTCGGCAAAGCCCAACCAAGCCCATTTCTATGCACACAACTACGGTATTGGCATTCATAACCCTGCTGATTAATGTCTGTTTTTTATTCATGTTCTAGTCTATAAGCTCAGATCTCGGCCCGACGTTTTCCCCGGCCTCATCCGGGGGTTCAACTCCCAATCCGGGGGTTCAACTACTCCAAGAAGCAAGATATCAAGATTCAACAGCAACGACCTCGTAATAAAAGTCATGGAAAACAATGGCTATACTATAGACCAGGGTGCATAGGAATTACCAAGAAAACGTCTAATTTGACCAAGATTTTGTACTATTCTGGCATTTAAAGGATTAGTGAGCGTCAGCACATAGATATATATATTTCATATAGACAGAAGTAGGTGTATCTTCCCGTTCAAGTATGACACTTTCATCAGTGGAACTCGTCATTTGTAGGTTTATAGGATTCAATTTCATACCAAAAGCTAGCTAACTTCTCACAATGAGTATCCGTTTCCACAGATAATTGATACTGGGAAAATCTGCATTTTTGAATGCAAATGCCAAGAATTGGCATGTCTGTATTGTTTTCGGCCCATAGCCCATCTGCGGGTTGGGGTCGGGTTGGGCTTTTGGGCCGGTCCGGAAGTCTACATATGACAGAGATAACAGTTTCATTGTTTCATTCTGCACCATTTGGCATCACTTGCTACGGTGGTCCCCTGGTGTTTACCCAGTAAAGTTCGCACACAGCCTCCAATTCGATTGAGCTGGTCCAATGCAAACACCAATATCCCCCGGTGAAGCTATAATTAGGCAAAACACCCACGATCAGACCTACCAGGTGTAGATGAAGCATTGGATGAGCGCTCGAAATACATTTTGTTGCTCAGATAATTATGGTGATGCGATAGACTGTTCCTCGCATAGTCGAATTTGCCGCTTCAGGCGGCTTGCAAGTCACTTACTCCTACTCTGCTGTAGAATGCCTACATCCACAACGGTCGCGAGTCAAAGTGGATTCCCAATAAAGACAACGAAGAAATTGAGGGGCTTGGCTCGAAAATTTCCGATTGGCTGCTTCTACATGGGAGCCGTCGCAACCCCGTGAATAATCTTGTAAGCAACTACGATTGATATCGCCTGTCCTCTCCCATTATCAACATCCACCACTGCACCCAAAGCGATCGCCATTACTTTTTGGGCACAGTACCCGAGTTCACGCGATCGAGCATACTCTACTGTGTAGAGAACATGGTTGTAGCTCGACCGGGTCTAGCAAACGCCATCTTGACTAGATCTGGTAAAGGCGATTCCGCCAGGATTTACGACGAACTTTGGTGATGCAATCTACTTGGATTGGAGCCGCAGCAGACATGCGCGTAACCAATCCCTCCGAAAGCAATCATATGAATGCTGATTAGGGGTAGAAATTTTAGCATAGGCTGCCACAGATAGTCAGAGAGGTCGCACAGAGGATGGCTCTGAGTAAAGTTGTGCAGACATCCAACCCACCTTCACAAAGGATCTGCTTGAACAGTGATATGCCAAATGTCGTCCAGGGCGCGGTGAGGTTTGACAAAATATATTTGATGCCCAAGGACAGGGGACGTAGGGGACGTAGAGAACTCGGCCATTCCCTGAGAAAACCGCTTGCACGCGATATGTCAGAAGACAATTTCGGTGATAGATACACGCGCCCGGGTTGACTAACCTGCAGATGCAGTGACATCCAGGGGAAATGGTCTTTGCACACGTTACTCCGGCTTGGATAGAAAAAGCGTGCTTAGGCATCAGATCCAGCCAGCGTATATCCAAAGACATCACAACAGTTCTGACGGTGCTCTTGATGCAGCGTCGTGCGTGTCTGGTTGATTCATTTTCACTTGTTCGTTTCCGCTTGTTAGCTCCACCCGCTGGAATACATCGACCGGCTCAGCAACGCGGAGTAGGATCAGGTGAAACTATCGGACGGCATCTCTTTGCTCGTGCTCTCTAGTTGACTCGGCTATGACTCGACACCCTACCGTCTCCTTTTATCGGTTCGTACCTGATATGGCCAATGTTCATCTGTAGGCTCGAAATAATGGGGTCCCGCCTCACCTTCTCCTTGCACGCAGACTTAGACTCACAGCCTGCTCGTCGGCGAAAGTAGGACTCGTCCGCCATGAGCCAGACTGAAACATGAGCTCATCCCGGTGCCTGTCGAGCTGCCAGGCATCAAAAGACGTGAGATGCGAGTCGAGGATAATGAGGATCACCCATTGGACGATAGAAATTTGATCCACAAGGAGGCTATTATTTCGCGGTGTTCGAATGCCGAGACACGGTGGTATAAGCCCATTGTGGCTTGAGCTTTGTATCGGGTAGACACATCAGCACATGACTGATGCACAGAGTCGACTGAGAGAAGGGCCGAGACGATCTGGACCTTACATTGGCTCATCATCGATGCCACCAGTAGTTATGTGGAAATGATAGACAGCATGCGATCGCATCGGTATAGGGGAGCTCGAGCAGAGAAAATGAGGGCGTCCTGTTGTACGATACGAGTCAGCAAGGCTTACCACTTGGACGAGTTGTTATGACTTACCTGTTCATAGAGTTTGCAGAGGGCACGCTGTGTACGCTTGAGACGAGACGATCAGTGAGCTTCGTGGTCATATGAACTTGCCAAACAGATCACTTACAATCCTCTTCGGCAAAACAACGCACACGATTCATGCCATGTTGTATTCTGGTCTGTCGCACTCTCCGGCCGTTGCTCCAAAAAAGCCGGGCTGTGGCGCAACGCGCATTCTCTCGGGCAGCATAGGCCGTGACAGCCTCACCAGGCACAAGCAATCATATAGTCGTAATGGATGAATGTTTCGCAATGCGGACGACCAGAGACTCCGCCATTCATGGAGTGAAGGCGGTGAGGGCGAAGACGCGATGGAGCACGCGTCGTAGTGCCACCTAGTCTTATCTCCGATCCGGCGATAGGACTCCCAACAGGGATGTTTCACGGTGGCGATGGGCTGCCCTCATGTACAACGGCACGAAAATCAGCAATTGTGTTGATGTTCTGGAGCACAAGAAATTGCACAAATAACTGATGTAGCGCAGCGGAGGACGCGGTAAGTCACTCACACTATAAGGAAGAATGGATGTCTCTGTTGTAGTTCAGAGGTAATCAATTGATTGTTTTCTCAGAGGGAGACACGAGGCTATATATATATACACTGTGAAGGCATCTACTTGCATCATGTATTTCTTCCACGCAGAAAGGACTGGAAGCTTCTTGATCTGCAACAGCCTCATATCACAACAGTCTCAAGCTTCCATGTAGCGAAGCTCGCACTCGGATGTTCGCACCCGCTATTGGCCCGCTCCTCTGGTTTATATTCTTCATCTAGGGTATATTGCGTGGTTTGAAGCGTCGGGGCCAAGAATAGTTTGTAGGCCATGGCTTTGTATTTGGCACTAACGGGGTGCTGTATCCTCGGGCCCTCTGGTGCGATGTCAATGGTTCACTGTCAATCATTAGCTTGCAGATCGGGGAGACAATCCATGACTCACATTTTCTGGTAGCCAAGTCTTGGGACAAAGAGACGGCAAAGAGCTGTGGTCCTTGCGCTCGTGCATTTGTTCGAATGTACTCGGGTTCTATTGAAATCGCATCATCTTCAGGATCAGTGAGACAGGCCAGGCTAAGATTCACATACCTGCGACCGCTTTGCGGTTGAGCTTTTGCGGGGCCACAAGGGCCATGATTTCGTTCTGAGAGAGGTCATTGGGCCAGTCTCCTGCACCGGACTTTTGCATGGCAAAGCCCTCTTGTCAGGAACTTTCAGCTGGGTTGGCTGGTGAAGGGGGAGCGACGATGTGATCGGCAGCTGCCCACGGTGACTTGAATTGGAAGGTGTTCTGAGGTCCAGGGGTGGTGGGAACTAGGGCATCTTTTGTGTTGAACGGGTTGAAAGGACTGCGAGAAGGAAGAGGCAAAATCTGGGGAAGAGGCAGTCGGCGCTCTTCGCCCACATCGGAGGCTCCTATGCTGGTGGTTGATTTGAAAGAACTTAAACTATGTTAGGACCATTTGATATTCAAAGCATCATAGCAAGGTGACTCACGGAAGAGAACAGCGGCGAGAGTTCTCGTTATTCAAGCTGGCTATCTCTTCATACATCGCTGTTGACATACCTGCGACGCGGATATTCGCCTACCTCTTGGGAGCACACACAGTAGCTGTACAGTAGATCAGCTAGTCGACTACTATGGCGGAGGCATCTGCGCATAGACACCTTGACCAGCTAATCCAAAGCTCGTATCTTTAACCGGCTGATGTGAATGGCAGTGCATCTGGTGGGAATCATACCTGTATCTCTCACAGGCACTGTCTGGCTTGTATCCTCGATGTATCCTATCAATGTCAGTACAGTGGAAATTCGGTTCTGAGTCAGAGGGGAGAACTTATCAGGTGACTCAGACACAAGCCTGCTCGACTTTGCAGAGTCAGGTGAATGAATTGTAGAACGAATTGCCGGGGGTTAGAGGACGGATTTATAGGCTTCTCGGCTCATCCTGTCGGGTAAGTGCTTAGTAGAAAGCGTTGAGGGACACCTCTTGTAACTGAGGCCTATCGAAACCCATGTCTTCTATGTACCGCAACTATTTGCAGCGATAATTTTCTGCCTTTAGATGCTCAGCGAGGGAGACGAGCAATGGTGGTGTTGAGGAAGGATGCTGAGTCGGTCAAGAAACGTTGGCTCACTGTTGAATCCTTCACGGCCGTCCTAAATTGAGGCTTGATCAGTTCCCCCGACCGACTCGTTGATCACTATCCCTTCTATCAAATTGACTGCCAACCACCCGCTGAAATTAAGTATAAAATCCATTCAAAAGTTGACTGCGTTGATTGACCAATGTGGTGTTCCATAACCACCTCCGTTTGCATATTCTATAAGAGACACGAAGGCCTGATCGAAACGGTACTGCCCAGATCTTGACATTCTCCTGCGGACAAAATGGATGCCCCGAACAGCTCGCCAGACCAGGAAAATGAAACAGAACCATAGCCCAGTGAATTGCCAATCCTTAGCGAGATAGACAAATCACAGGAAAATTCTCACCATGTCCCCCCGTTGGTAAGTGAAACGATTCGGCTTCAAATATTTTGGCTGACTATCACAGTTCTCCCCTTCACAGCAGGAAGCAGAAACAAGACATACCTTGGCGACTTTGCCCTTTCAACCCATTGAAGGTGCTAGCAGACCTCGGATGCGACGATCCCAAGTTCGCCTTTCCAGCAGCTCGACTTGTTGGACTCTATCGACGCCTATGGGAGTCGTGCGTATCCAAGCACATTGATGGAGAGAAGCTAGAGCAAAATAATCAAAAGTTGAAGGAGGCTAGCATGAAATTAAGCAACGAGAGAGACGGCCGCCAGCTTCTCCACGACAAGCAGCTGCCTCGACTGCTCTATATTGAGGAGGTATTGGAAGCATCACGGGAACGGCTTATTAGCCTGCTCGATGACTGGAACCACCCTTTCAGGCCCAATCTGACAGGGTTGCCGGATGTTGAAAGAGAAGTGTGAGGAATTGCCTATTCCGGATTGCCCTGTCCTATCTTGGTGACAGAGAAATACTACAAGCGGCGACGCAGTGCAGGGAAAATTACCGCATGTAAAGCAGCTATATCTTTCCGATAGTTCTTAGTAACAACGCATAAAATAGCCATTGATTCATTATCAACGTCTTCACTGCAATGTGTCTGCGAGTAAACCCGCATGTTCTGGATCAATCTCACCTGTAATTACCCGATATATTATGCACAAAAAACCGTGGGTCCAGGGATAGTGTCGGGGGCAGCACAGTCAGCGGAGAATATGTCGAGAGACTCAAATATGGTAGAGATTCCATACGAGGCCAAAGGGACAGTCGGAAGCTAGTGCCTGTTGCACCAACAGCATGCCAGGTGATTGTTTCTAGCAACTGCCTGCGTACCCGACAGAGATTCCCCAGGGCCGTTTCAACCCGCGGCAGGAAGATCAGATCCTCTCCTATAGTATCACCAGATGTCCGATCAAATAGTGCAAATCGAAATTCTATCAAGTGCACTTCTTTAGGGAAAAGGAGCGCTGACATGTAGAGGAAAATGTCGCCAGCCTGAGTAGAGATGGACAGAGGATCTGGACCCGTCCACTTGAAGGCCGACAGCTTGTCGTAAGTGGGATGAAAAAGGCATTCGATCAAGGAAGACCCTGAAGTCTCACATCCTGCAGGTTCACCCCCGTCCGAGAGGATCTGCCGAGGATTATCGGAGTCGGTGGCGAGACAGGGAGGCGGTGTCGGTATGCCAGAGGATTCATTTCAGATAGCGTGAAGGTCGAGATTCAAATCGTAGTCTACTATTGTAAGCACAAAACACCATTGAGGTAACGGGTACAGACTATCTTTGCCCGAGTCATTCATATCCGTCGAAAGCTCGCTGTCGAAGCTGCTGTAGGAAAGAAATACAGAAGTGTATAAAATAGAGGTTTAACGAGGGTTGAGAGAGATGGAAAGCTGGAGGCTGAGCAGATATTTTATTTCACTCTGATTATACAAGGTCAGGACAAACTAGGGGGAATTCATAGCCAGATGCTAAGTTATCGAATGCGTTGGATGTATCAACAGCCGTGCATCGTTGGCACCCGTCACTAAACCCAACTAAAGTTCACCAACAGTATAGACCTTATCTAGAATTAGCGCTAACCCTTAGGAGATAGCGCAGATAGATAGCGGAAAATCCAAATGTCATTCTTCCTGCCCATAAACGCTCTACCACATGGAGACTTTATCAAGGCTCAGGCTCATCGACAGAGTAGGCTTGAAGATCGCTCGCTTCCAAGGCTGAAACAACACCATTACAAAGAGCCTGAACCGCTCGTCTGCGATCCCACAATACTGATACTTGTTCATCGCAGAGCTGTAGAAGGATGTCGCTGTCGCTTACTAGCCACTCATTTGACGCTTGAAGCTGTCGCTGCTCCTCCTCGAGTCGTATTTTCTGGGCCGATTTGACGACGTAGCATTCCCATAAGCAAAAGTACAAGTCGAGCAATTTGAGGACTGGTGTAGCGAGGGAGTTATTGAGGTTTAATACTTTCATGAACTCCGCTGTAAGGGTACCCCGTGTTCTCACTGGAATCTATTCAGTATTAGTGGGTTTTTTTCATTTCCTGCCGAGGGGGTATTACCGACCTTGGGTTCGATGGTTGTGCCGTTTGAGGCTTGCTCTGGATGGTTTTCCAACTTGGGTTCATCCTCTGGAGCTTGGGATACTCGGCACTGTCTCTTGGCTGGCCGATCAATTGGGGAAGGCGAAGTGGGATGGTCCATTTTGGTCATCAAGATGGATTGGATCAGAAATTGTGCTCGAGGGTCATTTATAGCTGACAAGTCACGCCGAGGCCGCTGTCATTTCTACCAATGCTTCCTCGCCTAGGATCGACCGCACTTTTGAAAAGACAGTGAACAGTTAGCTCAACTGCTGATGCTCGATCTCCCCAGCTGCTCACCCCGAATTACTCACCGATATACGAAAATGAACAAAAGTTTAAACGTTGAAAAATATCGTCACCGAACCTATTTCCTAACGGAAGGTAGTTTGCAAGCGTACTTCTGACGCATTGAATGCTAGACATCAAGTAGAGCTCGTTGAAACTTAACCATGACATTAACTTGACTGCAAAACATTTGAAACCAAGAAAAGCAGATATATTGCGTTTGAGCATAATATTGATACCAATTGACGTTGGTAACAGCCAATCTCGCATTTTAATACGGACCTACCAGAAGTAGATTTTACTAGCTCTTCTAGGCTACCAATCCTTCTTCTTAGTGACTGCACCAAAAACGTTTGATGAGTGTTATCATATCATTTTGTTTTGAACAGGCCTCCGGATATTATTGTTATTTCCTAGATCCCACCGATCTCCTCAAAACTGCCGTCCTCCTTCCACGTACCACGAGCACGTTGACTGTGAGATATGAGGAAATCTTCCTTTTCGAGATTTCAAAGGCTTAAGCGAAAGCTTCATGAATTCAAAGATGCCTTTCTCAGTATCAGTCGATCAAAGTCTCTCCCAGAGATACATGTACCTGCCGCCGCTTCTGAATTGGAACGCACACGACGATCCGCCGCCCCGTCCCCAGAGGTGTCCCCAATGAAGATAATAGATCATAAAAATGAGACGAAAGGCACCTCGATCAGTTTCGATCCACCACCGTCAACATTCACAAAGCAGACTGGAACTAAACTCATTTTCACTTCCACAACCTGAAAGGCGAGCAACGGGCTGGTCGGGTCGGTCGTGCAAGAACACAGAGCCTTCGGATGGCCATTCCGTGCGAAACTCGTGAGGGAAGTTGAGGGACCACACTGCCTGGACGACTAACCAACTTGCGTTATTCGTGAATTCCATGGTTTGTGCTGGAGGCATGTAACAGACAGCACAATTGAAGCCGCTTGTGGTCTGGAGAAAGTCCGGATCCTCGATTTTCACGGCTCGGGCCAACCTAAATGCACCTAGGAGTTTGTCGCTAGTTTTGCTTCTTTGCCAGGCGGTCTCTTTCGGTTTCTGAGACGGCCTCTTTGGGGCACATGGCTGTGGCGACATTGTAGGACATGCTGGTTGGCCATTGATGTACCAATAAAGCCGAATCATGAGATTCCGAGTAAATCGTGACATCTTTGGCTTGGTCTCGGCGCACATCCAACATATTCAAAAATCGGCTGGCCCACACTTTTGGCCGACAGCGATGGCGCCTGCACTCAAAGCAAAATAACTGCTTTGCAGCCAATGTAAATCCCTGTGCTGATAGATACGGGAAAGGGGGGGTCAGGGACAGCTGAAAGCACAATACTCCATTTATCCGGGAGCCAAGCGGCACGGTGTTTTGACAGTGATACCCGTCATCTCCTACCCATATGCACCGCTCACGGTGCAAGGGATCGCCCAATAGTTGGCCCAATACCCATTGGAGATGAGCAGGATTCCACGACATGATGAAAAAGTAAATGTAAAAGTGTCTCGGGCCAATCGCGAGGTTTGCATGTAATCTGCTGGAGAAGATCTAGATTGTTGAGCTGGTATCTGTGATCATGTAGGGAGAGCACAATATATATACGCTTCAGAAAGCAAATAGTGGGCTTTTCATCTTGCTCTTTCTCCATTACATGCCCGCGCAGAAGAGGTTTGACTTAGCTAGTTCCCAACACTTCTCATCTTGTTCCTAGAAAGCGGTGATTATTTCCTGGGAGCTCTAGTCACATTCGTCAGGGACACGCGCGAGACATACACAATAAGTGGGGATACGATGTGCGGGACTCACATGGTGCATCTGGGTTCACTGGGATTTATAAGTCACTCTGCCCTTACAACTGGGCCTCAAGAAAAATGATTCCTAGCAGTGTATCAATAGAGCCCGAGAAAACGACATTAAGCGCGAACGTATCCCACATGTCGTGTCCAGAGCCTTCAGTCATGAAGCAATCATGACCCAACACGCCCTTCGAAATGCCCCTAGGCGACTTGCAATTTGCCAGCTATGCCATTCCGCAAATTCATGGTCCAAATGCACAGCCCACCAAATGCAAAGAGTGATTCAGAATGAGACATCCTTCTTGCAGCCCACTGATCAGCGGTATAGCGGTATAGCGGTACATACTGCATCACAGTGCATTCTTCGACGTTTCGATTGTTTCAAGGGAGGAGTTCCACGTCAGCAGCCATGACGTGATGTAAGTACAGATCTCATGATGATGGCATATAAAGCTGGCGAGGGAACGCTGCGGAGATTGCGCAACATCAATACCCATTCGAATCATTTTCTGCCTTTTGTCATCAGCTCAATGTTCTTTATACTGCCTTGGAACCCATTTGCTGTCAGCGGGATCCCTCACGGTGACCCTGGCTTCTGTTGCGGGATGACGAAAAAAATGCACTGTGCAAAAACTCGATCAAAGTTGAAGATACCAAGATGGGCCATCAGAAGCTGAACACTCTCGCCAGACAGCCGTTCGACTCGCTAATGTTGCAACCGAAGCTCTGTGATATTGTCAAAGAATTCCTCTGCGCGAGATGGCATCGACAACGACAGGCCGACCGAGTTGGCCGGCAGTGGTATGAAGCAGCCGTCCGCAACCAGGCGCGAGTGAGACATGATTCTAGGATTGCCTCTCTATCAGTCATGGTACACCTGGGCCAGCGTCAGATATCGTCAGCCTCCAGGCGACGCCCTGCATCAGACAACACTGACCGGTCACCACCTCACGAGCTCAGACAAGACCCGCCGATGCCCCTCTCAACCAGCTCCGAGCCGGTGCAATCAATCAATCCCTTTGTCACCGCCGAAATACTGCGGACCAACAGTGTTCCATGGCACGTTTCACCGGCTCGACCAGCTATCCTGACATCGGTCGCTAACATCTGGGCGGATGTCCAAGACTCGACGCTTCGGAAGCTCAGCTTGAGTGAAGAGGTCGACAACATCCACTGTATGTTTTGTCTGACCGAGGATGAAGATCTTGCAAATGAGCGTGTGATTTTGCGTTGTCAGTGCAGGGCGCTTTCCCACCTGGCCTGCGCGGAAGTGTGGCGGAAAAGCGAAGTACAGGTTTTGGCACGTCATGCTGTGTGTGGTAAGTACGGCTGATTCCGATTATTCAATGCCCGGGATGCTGATGAATACAGTCGAAACGAAGGACCTTTAGACGCCTTGATTCGCCCACTACGAGTCCAATCGTCGGATACCGAGACACGGCATGTCCACACGGCAAGTAAACCGTCTCCCGATAGAGAACTTGCCACTATCAGGAATTCATCACCAAATGACCCGAGTCAGAGTCAGCCGCATCAGCGGTCAGTGGGATACCAAGGGATATCAGTCGAGCAGAGTGTGGAGAATGGCCCCCGTCGGTCTGCCAGAGTAGCAGGAGCTTATCTACCGAGAGACCCGTCTACCTCTGCACCACTTCGCCGGTCAGCACGACTAAATTCCACTCGGCGTAGGTGATCACATTTTACAGCGGAGGTGTAACGGAAATTAAAAATTAGCAAAGTGACTGTCAATCACACGTGATTCCACATGACCAGGCACTCGGTATTGGGGTCAGCAACAGAGAGCATAGCTGTGATATGGATATTTGGAGCAAGCTTAGCAGCTAAAAGAATGAATTCCTGATCATTAAACCCCACAGAGCACCATGCGACCGTTTCATCTTTGCAAGTGCTAGATGTCAATGCACCCCCTAAAGCTATTGGCAGTTTGAAACCGAGTCCCTGTAGTGAAAAGTGCTGGTAGCATGGTGCATAACGGCGGTGACCAAAGTAAATGCCGACAGTGATTTCAGCCTTGAGCCCGAAGAAGGATCTTGTTGGCAGAAAAAACAAACTTGTGGGTCGGCAGGAGAGTCGAGACAAATTCTCCTGCTTGTTAATTTGACTCTGGAAATCAATAAATTATACATTGGTAACCTCAAAAGCAATTTCAGGAGCCGTGTATCGGCAAAGAACCACTCTTTAGCTCCTGAGTACAGCGTCTTCCGGATGAATAATTAAGATCTACAATAACTACAGTCCACTAGATATAAGACGTAGCGCGAGGAAGCAAAAGAGACAGGCTTCCTCGCGTTCAGGGGAACCCATATGCATCCCGTGGGCCCCGCAGATAATATCTTCATTCATGCTGCATGCTTCATGTATATCCCTGACAAACTGGACCAAAGCTCCCGGGAACAAGAGAGCTCCCAGGGCCAAGATGTACATTCCCAGCTCTGATGAAGCAGTCAACAGGAAGGTGGCTTTCAATCCCCTAGGAGGATGCAATCATGTTCAACCATGATATGACGCGGTGCCACGCGCACCACCTTTTATTCCTACTAGTATGTTTGGTAATCAGGTGTTTCACTAGCAGAAGTTGCATAGCCAGAAGCAAGACATGTCTAGATTCGAAAGCAATTTCATGTTTATTTTTGCTCAAACTCGCTTCTATCTAGTAGAATATAAGTCATTAACTAGCCAATCATTAGTACAGTAAAAATGTGTCCAATCCAATACGACCGAATCTATTTGATGTATTCGGCCTTCAGTTGGATCTTGCTGCAGCTGTTGGGGATAGTAGCGTCATAGTAGCGGTTCAAGTAGAACAGCTGGGGCGCATTGTGGTACCAGTCGCAGACTATTGAATGTTAGGACGAGATCGCCTTCTGGAGAAGAGCAACGATGCTAGGGTCTTACCGAGCCATCCACCGAAGCCGCTGGCTTCCGACCACTGGAAGTTGTTGCCCTTGAGTGAGAATCCATTACTTCCTTGGCCTGCGTTAACCAAGATCGGATCCCAGGCTGGATGAAAATTTCGTTAGCCCGTATTCAGATTAGTATGCGACTTTCCAGAGGGGGTTATTCACACGCATATTTGGTGTCGCCGGTGGCGACGACTCCCCGAGGGGATTTAGTGTCGAAGTCGAAGAGGGCTTTTGTGCCATTCAAGCAAACAGAACTAGCATTATTTACATACTTGGTCAGGACAGCATCGTTGAGGCCTGCGCCCGTGTGGTATGCGAAAACATAAAGGTTGTTGTGCTCTTGGTTGGTGGCGCCGCTGGACTTGAGGCGGAAGTGCTTTGGAGAAGAACTGGTGAGGGTAGCGGCGACGGTAGAGGCAGTCAGCATGAAAAGGGTTGTAAGGGACTTCATTATGGAGGCTGGCGAGAGTTAATTGTGAATTTCAGTTGGGAGTTTGAGTGAAGTATGGAATGAAGTAGGGAATTGAGTTGTGAATTAGAAAGTTCCTTGATTTGTTTTGGATTGAAAAGCTGATCAACAGCAGGGTGCAAGCAATATTTATGTGCACGGATTGATTTCGATGGTTTTGTTTATTACAGGTACAGTGAAGATACAGCACATCATCAACATATATACCATATTTTCAGCTCACTCTTTGAGAACTTGCTTTTTACTAAGGGAAACTGAGTGCGAGTCCCATTTCGAATACATTCATCCAGTCGGAAATTCAACTTTGGCTTACGGTGAAGATGACCCGGAGGACTTCCACAAGAACATGAACTGCAATTGATGAAGTCGATGGGGCTGCTAAACATGGTTCTATACATTTACTAACCACTGCCCCTGTTATTGGTACAGACAGTGTTGAATTGGCCTTCTGGGAAAGATTTTGATTTAATTGATAGAATTTGATTGCATTTCCATCACCAACATTCATTCACCGCGATTATTCACCGCGTTTACCCTCATTTAGTGCAGTGCAGTCCATTAACATACTGTTCATGACAAGTTGACGGTCTAAATATGGCAGGCCCCAAAGAGTTCACAAGATAAAAGACCGATCAGTTCAACTCAATTTCTGCCAATCCTTTTGTCCCATACATCTAGTCATAGGGGTGTCAGGCAGATACGTAAAGTGTAAGCGATGAGGTGAGTGGAGATACTATATGCAGGACCTACATGGTGCATGCGGACTCCCTGAACTTGAAGTAGCCTCTCTCTTTTGTTAACGCTACGTCTTGTATCTAGAGTCGATTACATGTACATAGTTGCTTTTGATAGTAATCGCTTACCTTGAGACGCTAAGGAACATGCCTTGATCCCCAAGTGTAGTTAGAAGGCTCCAGAGGCTACGTCGGATTTCCTGAGGGCTAGATGGATCCGGGAATTGACTCACAGTCAAGTCACTCGCCGATATGGATGAGGGATTTATAGACTGTCGGGACATATCCCTCTATCAGAACAAGCTGGCGTCTGATAGATCACATTTCTGTTTATGTAACCTTGCGCTAAGCTGCGGATCTGGCGTATGGGATTCAGGGGTATTCTGAACCTCGCTGGAGATCGACATCTATCATACACGAATCAATCAACCTTTGCTTTGGAAGCATAAACTGTTCACTTAACTGTGTACACGGTACCTAGCTGGTGATACCAACACAGACTCTACCATTCTGTGGAATATACGACATTATTTTAGGGCAGCCTCGCTAAAAATAATCACAACCCATCTCTCTCTCTTTAAACAAGTACACGATGTTCATTTTCACCATCACAGTCCTACGAAACATCCCTGCCATTTGGAGCATTTATATTAAGCTTCCGCGAACCCTTTCCATTGAGATTATAGATAATGTCAGCTGATTGGGGCTCTTACATGAACGAATACCATATTTGAGGTCAAAGATGTCACTTGACCGACATTATAAGATGCGTAGAAGCTGACAACTATCAAGTATTCTAAAAAGAATTCGCCAGCGCAGATCAAGAATTGGATCAAGTCCCATTATGAGAAACAATTGCATCTTAATCAATAAGAACCAGGTTGATCGTCTCGTTTGCGGTAAATAGAGATATATGCATGTTCGTACACAAAAGTTTCAATTTTCACACATTCCTCTTAGTATACAACGTTCGGATTCTTCAAAAGATATGGATATACTGTATTGGGATTCCTTAATCCGCTCGTAGTTTCACGGTGAAACATGAAAAACACGGACCGTGGTAGGGCCTGCAACTATCAGAAGGTTTTCCGTTACAATTCGAAATCCGGGGACTTACCAATCCTGTTCAACTTGTATGCTTCTTCGTATGACTTGACATGCATCATCTCCATGGCGACGACTTTATCCGCTTTCGAATGCTGAATCTCGCGGGTATTTTGGAAAGCAGCGTCCAAGCGCTCTGGCGTAAGTGATGTGAATATGTTGGCCAGACGCAAGGCCAAATTGGCTATACTCTTGTCAAACACCATATCAGCCTAAAGATCGATCTACTTACTTCTGTCCAGGTTCCTCTCCATGTTGGTAAGCTGATAGTGCCCTAGTAGGTTAGTAAGAATATTAGCTTCTTTCAACGAGGCCAGAATTTTTGGCAATAACATCGGGTTGAAAGCTAGAAATGCCCGTCGGTAATATCCCAACACTTCTAAATGGCTTTCAATTCTCAGGGTCCGGATCTTCATGCTGGAAACACGGATTTCTTCGCACTGAAAAGCCATATGAAGACTTAGTATCATAGACTGTAAATGGTGCATTGAAACTTCGGCGCCAAATAGTGGCGATTCTTTGAGCCGGGATGCCATCGTTGACAGAAAGACTTGGTCGCGGGTCCAGATTTCCTTTGTTTCATATCCCTCAAGTTCATCAGCCCGAATGCCCTCGAAAACTTGACAAATCAACGCGATGCTTGCCCTGACTCCAAACGGCCGGAATGGAGGGTACTCGCTTTGGAAGCATTCAGCTAGAAAGCTCGAGTGAGGGGATGTATTTTGCCCAAGAATGAACAGAATATATCTTGTTTGGAGCGATATGTCTTCCAATGTTACTGTGTGCAGGCCGTCAGACTTGGTCAAAACGTTGCGCACACTGATCAGCCACCCTTGTAGCTGACTGCGCTGCAAGACACAGCTCTCTTCCCAGTCACAGTCGCGGCGACATATGACCTTCCACAGAGCCCCTACGTCCGTAGGAAGCATTGAGGAGATGAAAAGGTAGCTTAATACCAACAAGAGTTGGTGGGTCGTATGTGGGCCGCAAATATGTCTCCTAGATATATTTAGGTCAAAGTTTGGCCGCGGAGGCAAAGAGGTCTTGTTGATAGTTAGCGTCGTAGTCTAGATTTCCTCGTAGGTTGGGATCGATTACCGGAGGGATCATTTGGGAATAGAGCTCTGTTGGTTGAGGTACTGATGTGCTCCGCGGCCATTCAAATGTATTTTCAACATATTTCGGTTGGGAAATCGAAGCTTTCTCCGCATTCGCAGCCGCAATACTCTTTAGTGAGGTCTCGTGAGGTGCTAGATTACCCTGCTCAGAATGCATTTGAGTCATGTGCTTGATATGTTCTTCGTTTGTAGGCTCAATGGCGTGTTGCATTTCCTCAGTTGTACTTGTTTCGTGATGCAAATACTGTTCGGATTGCGTCTCAAAAGTCTTCCATGGAATGTGGTTATCGTCATATTCACCCTCCTGCTCTTGCTTTTGCCGCTTTGGTTGTGGCTCTGGAAGAGCACGTTTTTGGTCTGGCATTCTCGTTTCATAGACGCACAACGAGGATTTACCACGCTTGAGGCAGGTTTGACAATGAGGAACTTCACGGTTGCATCTAGTTTTCGAATTGTAGCATGGTCGACAGGAACGAAGAGGAGTTGCGGAGGAATCGAAGGTTATAATGGGGAAGCGGTACGCCATTGCTTTGGACCTGTGAAACAAGATGTATAGCAGCTATTTGGAAACGTGGGTACAACAACTGGTGGCAGACGATAACTCTGGTATGCACTGTAAGAAGATATGTCGAACAATCTTCTCAGGGGGGTATCTGTATTGCTGCCAGGCGATGTTGGTACTGTAAGGCAGAGAAATGAGTGTACAAAAGTGGTGACCGTAGCGCAATACGTTCGAGATAATGAAAAGTTATATGGGTAGAAGTGGATCCTTAGATGGAGGAGGAGAAACGCTACTTATAATGCCTGTTGTCTCGTAAATTATCCTATGTTCAAATATGTTGCCAGATTCTTGATGACTACAGTCGGATTGTGGATTCAGGATAAGCTCCTAGGAAGTGCTTCCTTCATCCTAGGAGTAGTCGAGATATTAACCCAAGTACTAGCCATCCATTCTAAGAGCTCGTAATGAAACCTTGGGAATGCCTCGCAGAGATGTAGGGGATGCTGGTGGTTGGGCTGTGTCATACGCTAGCTGGCCGAAAAAGCGCAATGTTTGGTCAGCGATCAGACATCGGAACTGACAATATGCTCGAGCCCTGACAGGAGGAGTTCCTCGATATTAAAAAAACCAAGACCAGTATTCAGGGACTTGCATTGCCTATCCTGGGAGTTGCTCCACCTTCCCTGGGCTCGGATCTCTGCTGCAAGCTAAAGTTAGAGGTCTGAAATATCTTTTGGTAGGAAGGGGGGATTGAGAACTGTCGAATAACTAAACCTCTTCTGTATACTATTACACTCAGTAGTTCCCCTCTGTTTCCTTCATCATTTTCGCCATGTCGCTTTAGCCCAATTCCTAAAAGCCAAGTGATGAAGGAGAGGGGTCCCCTTCCACCACCCTTCGTAGTAGGTACGAATCTCAAGCAGCCCTAAAAGCTCATACATCGTTTTATGAGGCCATTGGCATGCATTTAGCTTTGATTTTGCTAAAGAAGAACTATGTGAGATCATATAAATGGACCGCTCCTCTCGCTAAAGCAATCAGCAGAGCGTCTCGATCTTGGTTAGGCAACTAAGGCAAATCCTTTGCTGCTGCTGTTTTCCCCCTCTAGAGAAGCTTGTGGCTTCCTATTTATTGACACCTTCTTTCCCTAGGATGTCGGATACGCTTAACCGGAGGAAGAACTGGCCGGCCCACCGGCACCACGTTGGTATAATCCAGCTATATTTCAATTCTTTTAATTTGAACTGATAGCCGCACAACTAGTCTGGGAGTTACTATTTCAGGACATATGATACTTATTGTCAAGGCTATCCAGATATCGTTCCCTGCGTTACTCCAAGTCGTAAACCAGACTACGTATTCCATTTTATCTCAGAGCCTGCCACCAATACAAGGATTTGAAGGCAACCTTCATCCTCCCCATGAATTTCGCACGGTGAATGGCCCTCTTTAGTTGTTATCTACATTGGTTCAAAAGCTTAGCCCTACGGTATCAACATATCAATTATCGATGAAATAAGAATCAAATACGATTGATGTGTCTCAAGAATGCACAAGAACTAACTTGCGTTTGTCCAATTTCTTATTTTTCCAACTGCAAGCCTTTTTGAACTGGGGACGGAGGCGCGAAGACGATGTCAAGTTACTTCGCAATTTAAAGTGTGGCCATCAATCGACCCACAGGCGGTGTTGGGTGCTCTAAGAACCTCTGAGCCACCACTGAGCCAGACCTGAGCCAACCCTGAGCCAACCCTGAGCCTACCCTGAGCCAACCCTGAGCCTACCCTGAGCCAACCCTGAGCCTACCCTGAGCCAACCCTGAGCCTACCCTGAGCCTACCCTGAGCCAACCCTGAGCCAACCCTGAGCCAACCCTGAGCCAACCCTGAGCCAACCCTGAGCCAACCCTGAGCCAACCCTGAGCCAACCCTGAGCCAACCCTGAGCCAACCCTGAGCCAACCCTGAGCCAACCCTGAGCCTACCCTGAGCCTACCCTGAGCCTACCCTGAGCCTACCTTGAGCTTACCCTGAGCCAACCCTGAGCCAACCCTGAGCCAACCCTGAGCCAACCCTGAGCCGCTGAGCTTATATAATCCCACATGAGGGGAAAAATACCGTGAGTTCCCCGCATTGTATTGTCGTACATGATCATTCAGCACCATCCCAACGCCGACGTGTAATGTATGGTAAAATTGAACATACCGGAAGAACTGTGTCGTAACTCTCAGTACGCAGCCCGGCGTTCCATGTCATTAATGGGCCATTCTCAATATTGGCTAGTCCGGGCACCCAGCGTCTGGGTACCCTAGTTCGAGAGATTGGGCGCGTCGAGAGTTTTTTCAACCTGAGAGCCTGTGCGCCTCCGTACTCGGCTTTGGTTTGACCAACGCCATCATCCGTTGAGATTGTACCATATTAACAGGAAGTATACTGGATTCAATATCTTACAAAATCTCAAAATAAATATCGTGATGCCCGATCAATTCCAGAGCACCGGTCCCCACAATACCACCTCCTGTGCGTAGCGGCGACGGATCATTTCAGCATGTCTTCGACTATGCATTTACGGTATTCATCGTCCCCACACATAATGTTTTAGATATTCTAGACGGTTATATCGGTAATGTCTCAGCGTTGATTATGTCAAGCAATAAGAACAATGGGGAAAGATGGCCGTCTTTTCTTCAAAGTTGTGCTGTAGTACACTTTGATTGACCCCTTGCTCCGCCCGGGGAATTCTCGTGAAAATTGCTTGACCACCTCTGACCAAGCGAGGTTTTGCTCGTCCCTTAACTTCATTAGAAGGTGATCTTCATCCACAGACCACTTTAGTCCCTTTCTTGAAGAGGCGTGCTGCGCATCAGTCACTTCAGTGTTCAAGCTCGTATGACCACGGTCGTCGGTTCTACCGTCACATTGGTTTGATGGAGAAGCAACAGCGGCGCTCAAGGGCGCAGAAGCGCAATGAGTTAACGCACCCTCAAAAAGCCAGGACAGGAATTGTAGTCGGTCTTCGACTGAAAGGGCTGAGAATTGGGCACGGACTGTGGTGAAAGAAATGCTCTGACGATGACCCGAACTTTTCTTGGACCGAGTAGAGCCAATTCTTGTATGCCTTTCTCTCGTACGCGAACCTTTTTTTATTTTTGAGGCCTGGCATTCACTGTCCACCATCCCCTTTGAATTCCGTCTGCGTTGGAGAGATGAGACTTTGTTCTGAGAGCGAATAGACTCCGCGGGGCATTCTTCCGGGTGCGTTGCGATGCCGGCGATACTCATAGTTGTTTGAGCCCGTCCGGCAACCGGAGATGCATGGTCATTAAGGATTGCAGGATCGACAGTTTCAAAATTTAGAAGCTCTCCATTCTGAGTAGGGATTCTAAGATCAACACTTTGAGGATGCTGACGGGCAAAATCGACAGGATCCGAGTCATCCAACCCCAAGTCGAGGAACTGATGCTCTGTTTCCCAATGGATATCATCGGCAAAACTTGTAAAAGCGACGTCATCGGCACCAACTATGCTTTGTGGTTGCAAGATGTTCTCGAAGTTGAGAGGCTCCGGGTCACTAACAGCTGAAAGTGTCTGACACAAGCCCTCTGATTCTCGTCGAGTGGGTGGAGCCTCGGAATCCAACCCATCTAAGCAGACCTCCGTCGGCGGGCGGGCAGGAAGGGGGTGTCGCTCAGGTTTGTGGGAATGAACTTTTTGGCTCTTTGAGCCATAGTCGCTAGAATTGGAGCTTGGCGGGGTGGTAGTGATCGAGACCGGACTTGGGTAGCGACAAGTACCGGGGGGATCGCGCAATGGCTGAGCTTTGTCTTGGAAAGGGTTCCATGGACGAAACGATTCCAGGCGAAAATTGGTGCTTGACATGTTGAGAAAGGTGGACAGCCAGAAGAATCCTGCAGATGTAGTTTTGAACCTGAATAAGAATGGGGCGGTGAGATATGGGGGTTTGGGATACAGAGCAGGGGCGAGGGGGAAGGGAGAGGGGGTATTGAAAGGTTTCTGTCTGATTGAGCTTTCGAGGAGGATTGCCAACTCCTTTATAGACGAGGGTTGCCTTTGGCGGCGCAGAGGATTCGGTCCACCTCCTTCAATCCGAGTTGTTTCATCCAAGGCGTGGAGCCACACAGATTGCACAATAAGGGGCCAAAGGCCATCGGCAAAAGCTTCTGCGCACCTCGGTGGCGTCCCATTGTAACCTGGTTCCACAGTGGTCGTCAGCCTGGCCTCCAATCGATGGTCAGGGGCCGTCTGTAGAATGGACCATCGTCGGCCTCGTGACGCAGTACTTGGCATCGATTGAGACCAGGCAAGGATGCGGCAATTTCGCCATTGGTCCGTATAACGGCATTGTTGTCCGGAGTCTCGTCGACCTGGTAACAACGGCTAAGAGAAACCGACTATGACGACAGTCTTACCCCGAGGCACTCTCGAACGAGCGGACCAGGGTGCACCTTCAGCACTGGGGGCTGTACAATGTAACCTCGCACGGACTGTGGCAAATCAAAGCGTGCGTGTCGAGGATTTCCAAGACACTGTTTTCCGGCCGAGCAAAAATGCCAGCAGAATGAGCGAGGCGCTCAGCGAGAAAGGCTCGCAAACAACATGTGTTCTCGAGAGCTTCACAGTACAATCAAAGTAGGCGAAAATACTAGTATCATATCACACAGGATGGCAAGGGCTTCGTGATCTCGAAGCATCAACTTGCAAGGGACCGGTCCGCGTTGCAGGCAACGCTGGCTAGAACCGGCTGAGCGGTGGATCGAGCGACATCTCCGGTGAAATGAAAGGGGCGATGCATCAGGTGGCGAGCCAGTGCGTAGAAGTTGGTGGGGACCGAGCGAAAGGGGGTCAGACAGGAAAAAGAAGAGAATGTGCGTCGACAGAGCTGCGAAGTGAACGAGCGGTGTTTTATAGATGGAGGACAGGTTGAGGGGCGGTAAAAGCGGCCAGAGGCGGCACTAAACCCGAACGGGAGTGCGGGTGAGGGCGCCAAACGCAAAGGGGCAAGGGGATGGCGGAGACGGGCAGGCGGTCGAGGGCGGCAGGACGGCGGTGCAATGGGAGCCGTTTCTGGCCCCCCGCTCACCGTGTCAAATATTACTTATATATACCTTTAGAACTTTAGTGACTCTTACTTAATTATAACTTAATAATACCTACGAGTAGACTAATACCCCGGTATAGATCTCCTCGGCGCTCTATCTAGTATCGTTCCTCGATACCTTAAAAGGACCTATCCTATAGTAAGGCCTATTAGGTAATAGTACGGTTGAGAGAATAGATTATTAACTTTAGAAACCTAAGAAGTCTAAGGTAAGTATAACCGAATCCTTCTAACTTAACTATAACTAGTTAGTAGTGCGTAATATATTAAAGACTATCTCGAATTAAGCTTTAAGTCACTATACGATAATATATCTCACGTTAGTTCGGGTAAGAAGCCTATTAGGGAGTAGGCTACTCTACCTTAAGATAAACCTAACTCCGATATCGAGCGAGATAACACTATCGCTAAGTAGAAGAAGAAGATTAGCGAACTAGAGTATAATATTAAGAAGATAATAAGTTAACTATCCGACTTAGGCGAACGAAGCGGCACTAAGTTTAGCGAGGTAGACGAGTACCTTAAGTAAATTAAGTCTTAAATTATCGCCTTTATACCTACTAGCGCTATCTAAGCACCACGACTACCTAAGGTTAAGTGCTTTAAAGGAAACCGAACTAAGCTTTAAGGATTCCTCACTTAGATAGATATACACCTCGATATAAATCAAACTAAGCTACCTACCGAAGCTAGTAAGGTAATCTTTATATTAACCTACTTATATAGCTAAGTATAGAGCTAGTTTAAACTATATATTTAAGATTACTATAAAAAGGAAACTAGCGAGTAGTTAACCACCACTACCGAAGTCTTCGGAGGATACTATAACTTCTATAAGTATCTTAAGCGAATATTCGGAGATATCGACGTAGTAAGAACGGCTAAGCGTAAGTTATAGAAAATCAGATAATAAACTAGCGTATCGATATACGCCTCCGAGTTCTAGTAAATCATTTTATATCTAGATCTACCCGATCGAGCGTATATCCTATACTTTAAGGTAGGACTTAAACTAGATATTAAGGAAGAACTAGCTAGGATCGATAGGCTAGATACCCTAGACAAACTTATTAAGATCGCGGTTAAGATCGACAACTATATTAACGAACGAAAGTACGAACGACGAGAAATAGATTAGTGGAAGCGCGGTAAGACGCACGGCTTTAACCGATTTAGTTATAGGCGCCATGATAGGGCACCACTATAAGATAGCGACCTATATAGCTTAAAGCTAATAGAGTTAGACGCCACTTAGGATAAGTAAAACGAGCGTCGTAAAAAGAATCTCTACTTCACGTGCGGGAAACTAGGACACCGTATAAGAGAATATAAATAGAAGAAACCGTATAAGAAACGGTAATATATATAAGCGACACGCGAGGAACTACGTACGACTCGAGAATCTAGAAAGGACTACCTAAGAAAGGAAACCTTAGAAGATCTCTTAGTAAAATTAGAAGATATAAGCCCGGAAGAGATAATAGCGGGTAACCTATATATTAAAGGGTTAGCCGACGAGTAATATATCGATTATCTAGAGATCGACTAGGATACTATAGAGAGTTAAGGGTGGACCTAGTATATCCCTTAGGAACTAAACTATTCCCTAGGATAGTCTAATAACTCTTAAGAATAATAAGTGATCCTAGAGATACCACTAGAAAGTCCTAGGAACTATCGTTAACTAAGTAACGATAAAGAAGCCGATAAGCTTATTAGTTATCTCTAGGATAAGATTTAGACTAGTAGATTAGACTAGCACCTTATTATAGCGATTAAGGAAGGCGATAACCTAATAGGATACCCTTATAAAGATTCCACTTATACGTATAAAGGATATACACGACACCTAGGATATAGTAGAATAGCTAGTATTATATACTATAATGAGACGTATATAACCTATAGGTTAGTAAAGTTAGATTACGGTATCGAACCGAGACCACTATAGTGGATAAAGAAGCTATAATAGAAATAAGAGTACTAAGGGATTTAGTATAATAGAAGATAACTATACGATTACGAGAATCGTCTAACGGCGTAGTTAGCTATAACCTTATCGGGAACTTATATTAAACTATTTATAATCCTACCTATAGGAAAGGCGTAGACCCTTATCGACTTAGGTGCCACTAATAACTTTATAAACCTAAGGTTCTAGGAAAACTAATAAGTATTAACTAAAAAGTTGTTATAAGTGATACTAGTTTTAGGACTCGATAGAGAAGTCCTCTTTAGAGGAGTTAGCGAAGAAACTATCACCCTACCTATATCTATCTACGGACACCTAGAATTGATTAAGTTTAATATCTTAGAAATGGGAGACTATAATATCGTTTTAGGCATTCTATAGCTTAGGAAGTATAACCCGAGTATCGATTAGTAAATAGGACGTATCTCGTTCGGTAGATACGAGTGTACGAAATAATACGACGATTATAAAACGCGTCGGAAGAAGTCCGCCTAATAAAATAATAGTAATAATAACTAGCCTTATAAGAAAAGGGTTAGGGTATTAGTTATAGGCGTTACCCTAGATATAATAGAATAGTCACTAGATATATCCGACTATAAGTTAGCGGAATATATGATTATTAAACATAAAAAGCTATATATAACTAGCGATAAACCTAGGATTCTAGACGAATACTAGGAGTTTAGAGATATCTTTATAGCACTAGCCGATAGAGTGCTACTAGAACACGGAATCTTTAATTATAAGATTAATATAATAGAGGGTATAAAACCTACTTTTAGACCTATCTATTAATTGTCTTAGAAAGAATCCGGAGCACTTAAGGATTATATCGACGAGAACCTATAGAAAGCTTATATCCGCGCCTCTAAGTCACTAGCGGGATACCCGATTATCTTCGTACTAAAGAAGGATAGGAGTCTTCGACTTTATATAGACTATCGATATTTAAATTCGATTACTATTAAAGATCGATACCTACTACCTTTAATTCACGAGATTTAGGATCGGATCTAGGGAGTAAAGTACTTCTCGAAGTATAATATTACTAATACGTACTATCGTATTCGGATTAAGCTAGGCTATAAATAGAAAACGGTATTTAGAACTAAGTACGGACACTACGAGTATATAGTTATACTATTCGGCCTTACTAATACATTAGCCACCTTCTAACGCTTTATCTTTAGCGTATTAGAAGAGTATCTTAATATCTTCGTTATCGCGTATCTAGACGATATCTTAGTATTCTCTAAAACGCTTAAAGAATATATTAAATATAATAAGCTAGTACTATATAAGTTAAGAGCTACGAAGGTCACTCTTAAACTTAAGAAATACGAGTTTTATATCTAGGAAATAGGATTCCTCGGATATCGTATTAGCCTAGACGGACTAGGTATAGAAGAAGATAAGATTAAAAGTATTATAGAATAGCCTATACCTAGAAATGTTAAAGAAGTGTAATAATTTCTTAGACTTACAAACTACTATCGGAAAATTATTAATAGGTATACTAGTATAGTAACCGGACTTTACCGATTTATTAAGAAAGGATAGACATTTATATAAGACGACGTAGTAGAGATATTATTTTAGGAACTAAAGAAACTATTTAGTAAGCGAACGATTGTGGCTACCTTTAACTACGATCTACTAATCGTGTTAGAAACGGACGCCTTAGACTACGCTCTCGGAGCTAGACTAACTTAGGAAGAAAACGGGATCTCCCGACTAGTCGTATTCTAGTCTAGAAAAATGATCCCTATAGAACTTAATTATAATATACACGATAAGGAACTATTAGCTATAGTGTTAGTATTCTAAGTCTAAAGGGTATATCTTAAGGGAGTAAAATATACCGTGACGGTACGAACCGACTATAAGAACCTCACGTTCTTTATAACGACGAAGGTTCTTATATAATAATAAGCGCGATAGGCTAAAACCCTTATAGAATACGATTTTAGAATCATATATTATAAAGGAACGGAAAATAGCTAAGTAGACGCTTTAAGTAAACGACTAGATTACGAGCTTAGTACTAAGGTAGCGGAACCCGCTATATTAAGATAAAACTAGGACGGAACTATCTTATATAATAAATAAGTACTAGCCGTAATAATCGAGATTAAGGACGACGACCTACTATAATAGATTAAAGATGAATTAAAGGGAGACGTAATCTAATACCTTACTAGAACGAGTGAAAAACTCACCCTAGACGATAATAGACTATTCCTTATACACGGATTAATATATATCCTAATAAAACTTAAAAACGAAGTGATTAAAAGATATCACGACGATATTATATATAGATATATAGGGGTAGAAAAGACTATCGAATAGATTTCGCGAAACTATTATTTTCCGAATATATACCGAAAGGTCCGATTCTATATTAGAGGATATAACACGTGCTAAAGAAATAAGCTAGCACGACACGCACCTTATAGGGAATTATAGCTATCTAAAACACTATCCCACCCTTAGGAATAGATCACTATAGACTTTATTATAAAGCTACTAGTCTTAGAAGGACACGATATGATTATAGTTATAGTCGATAGGCTTACGAAGTACGCCTATATGATTCCGACTATAGAAACCATTAACGCCGACTAGATAGTAAACATCGTGCTACGGTATATAGTTATAAACCACGGAATACTAAGTAAGATTATATTAGATAGAGATAAGTTGTTTATATCGAAGATATAGCAATCATTTACGGATCAAATAGGTATTAAGCTTAGACTCTCTACCGCATACTATCTATAGACCAACGGATAAATAGAAAGAGTGAACCAGACGTTGAAATAGTACCTACGACACTACGTGAACTACCAGTAAGACGACTAGGTAGGACTGTTACTAATAGCACAACTAGTATACAACAATATAGTACACTCTACGATACGAGAATCACTATTCTTCGTAAACTATGTTACGAGCCAGTTCTTTAAGCAAAAAGAGTGCATTCAACGAAAATACTAAGTACAGAGAGAGAAAGAGAAAGAAAAAGAGGATTGGTTGGCCTAAGGTCTTTTGTGGGCCTTAGTGCAAACCTTGCAAACACCATCCTCTAAGTGTCCCAAGCTGGTAGGCGGTTAGCAACGGGTAGAACTATAGTTGTCATCTCTAGATCGTGATATAACCCCCGGCTAAGAACGCATTTAGTCCCTAAATGCCGGTTTATCGTTATTAATGTGATCGTCTAGGAAGTTGTCGTGCTATACCGCTTCAATCTATTCCTATAGACATAAGGGAGGGCCCGGTTTCATTAGGTATTGATTATAGAATTCCTACAACTTCTACGGTGTATACTTGAAATTGCTAGTAGGGTACTATTATAAGTCCACGTTATAACCTAGCCACTATACTCGGTATTGTAGCTTCTAGTAGTGAGTCCTCGAATTAAGTATTTTCTCGACTTCCCACTTATCTTCTTCGTTAATTTCTATTGGTAGGGGAGGATTAGGATATTATCCCTTTAATAGTTTAGTTATCGTAGCCTTCCGTAGTTTGCTTAGATTAAAGATAGGGTACACTCGAATTAAATTAGGTAAGTTAAGCTTGTACGAGTTCCTAACCTTCTCGATAATCTTATACGGGCCACTAGCTAAATAAGCTAGCTTCCGGCTCGGCTAAGTAAAGTGCTAGTCTTTCGTCGTAACGAAGATATAATCGTCTACACCGAAATCTTCTTCCTATCGATACTTATTCGCCTACTAAATCTGTAATTACTAGGATTTAACAATTTACTCCTTAGTTTCTTTCTAGATATCCTATAATCGAGAAAGTATACTCACTACGTCCTACTTATTCTATATTAAAGTGTTTTAATCCCTCTAGTCAAATGATATAGTCGGTTCGTATCCCCACTTAATAAAAAATGGGGATCGTTTTATTATATCTTAGGAGAGGATTAAAGCTACGAAGTTAACTATCGGTAGGATCTCTAACTAGTTATTCTAGTTATATTCGATAAATGGACGTAGTCTTTAAGCTATATATTAGTTTACGATCTCACTTTAACCGTTAGTCGGGGGATAATAGGCTATTAATAGTTTCCTTCTAATCCCGAGGATACGATAGAACTTAGTCTAGAATTCCGAAATGAATTGACCTCCTCTATCTAATATAATTGTTTCTAGAATGCCTATAACCCGAATGATATTGTTAATAAAAAGTCGAGCTATCTTCTTTACGTCTTGTTGTGGTGGCCTCAGGCCGCCAGTGATGCCTCAGGCATCAACCCCTCGTTGCTAGATAGATAGTCGGGCTGTTTGCTCCCAGTAGGAATCAACTCTCTCCTCTCCTTCCCTTTGGCCCCTACATAGCGTAGCGCCCAAGAGGTTATGAGCCCTCTGCTTTTCAAAGCTTTCATCCTGTAAAAAGGAGGCATTTTCATCTTTACTTTTTCATCTGTACTGTGCAGAGAGAGTCGCAGTGCAGAATTTTCACCTGATTGGTGGAGCAACCCCACTGTGGGACCACGATCAACCAACCACTTTTCGACGAAAAATCGTCCAATCAACATCGATCTACATAGATCAGATCATTCAACAACATCAAAACGACCTTTGACCACCGGAGTCAGCAAAAATGGCATCCAGCAATGGTGGTGAAGGACCCTCAGGGACCAATACAGGCCCCGCGACACCGATCGCAACCAACAACACAACCACTGCCCCTCTGTACGGAACTGGAGCACCAGAAGACAGAGACTGGGACACAGTGGAAGATGTGACAGATACAATCGGAGATCAAGGTGAAGGACTGCCAGCGATTGGCAGCTTCGTACTTTACAAGCTTGAACCGCTTCTCAAAGAGAAGGAAGATTTCGACAACTGGTTCAATGCTGTCTCACGAATCCTCGAAGGTCACGGCCTTCAGCGTCTAATTGACAAAAACATACTACGACCAACCCGAAACTCACCGAATGCGGAAACATGGATGAAGCTTAGCATGCAAGTCAGTTCCTGGCTTCGTATCTGCATTGACCCCGACGTCGCGAAATACATTACTTCGAGCGGAAAGCGAACCAAGTGGGCGGATGACTTTATGCATGAATGCAAGCTTCACATGCGTGGTGAGGGACATGGCGCACTGAGTGCAGCAATGGTCAAATTCATGGGAACGAAGAAAGCTGAGTTCTCAACAACCACAGAGTTTATTGAAGCTCTACAACAAAGATTCAAAACGGCCAATGATCTCAAAGCCGGCCTACCCCCGTACGCGGCTATTGTGATCATGGTTACGCAGCTACAGGAGATCACTAAGCTACGTAGCGCCATCGAGATCAAGAACAACGAGCTGAAATCGATCAAAGATCCGTCTGCAGAGTTGACAATTCAGGATTTCTTCCTATACTGCTCTGAGATGAAGGATAAGATCAAAGAATTCGGCATTGACGGCGGCTTCGGTGCCAATGCGACAGCCACAAAGACACCGAAGCAGGGACAACAGCAATCCCAGTCTTCAACCGAGAAGAAGGACAAGCTTACCAATGCTCCCCCACCCGGTAAATCAGCATGGAAGCATGTTAACGAATGGAAGAAACACAAAACCCAGCGTACAGCTACTGGCAATTGCTCCTATTGTGGAGGACAAGGCCATGATGCTAAGGACTGCTACTATCTAGTGGCTGACGATCGTCCTTCGAACTGGAAACCGAAGCCTGGCTTATGGTACTGGAAGACAAAAGAGCACTTTCATGAAGATAAAAGCCAGCAACTGACGGGCAAGCCTACTGAGCGAACCAAGCAGGCTAACTTCGACGCCGTCGCTTCATCTGCAACATCAAAGGATGACAAAGTGTACGACTTCGCCGGCATGGCGGTTGCACTTGACGATCCAATTGACGATCCAATTGTCAATGCAGTTGATACTGCAAACAAGATTCAGACCGAAGATGTCTACGCACCAGACAATATTGAAACGGTCTACATTCCAGACAACATCCAGACTATCCTGGAAGATGACACCGAGTCATCTGGCTTCGCCGGCTCGGCAACAACTTCATCTACTCGCCAGCTTCGTGCCGGCATTGACTGGATCCTGGATTCAGGATCATCGTGGCATATCTGTACAAACAGAGAGCTCTTCATTACATACGACGAATACAAACCTGGCACAGCGCCAGGATGGGATTCAAGCACGGGACATGGAGCCGAAGCAATTGGTCATGGAGATATCATTCTTCCGATTCGAAAGCCAGATGGTTCTCGCCATGAACTAAAGCTCCATTGTCAATACAGACCAGGCAACAAATTCAGCCTTCTTGGATACCTTGCCGCTCACATAACACACGGCATGATCTGGAACCCAGAAGACATGCTAATCAAAACCAAAGAGGGGACTATTGGCTACACATTCGTGGCGAAGAACGTCCCATTCATTGAGCTTGCCAACGAGCCATTCCCAGTCCAATATCACGACGATGACAAAGAAACCGGTGTTGCATACACAACGATCTCTGCTGAACTAGCCCATCGTCGACTGGGCCATGCCGGAAGCTACAAAGGAAGAATCAACAAGGACAAGCTTGGTTGTGACGTCGGTAGCGAGCACTATGACTGTGAAGCATGCGGCAAAGGGAAGTCGAAGAAGATCATCTCCCGGGACCGCCAAGCTAGATCAACTAAGGTTGGACAACTTCTTCATATTGATCTTCATCCTGTCAAGCCAAAAGGACTTGATAAGATCACCGGCAAATACGACAGAGAGCATACCATGATCATCACAGATGACTACTCTCGATTCCGAGTGGCACTTCATCTCGCCAAAAAGAGTGATGCTTCGCGAGTCCTACAAGAATGGACAGAGCAATTCAAAGAGCATACTGGTTACTACCCCACTGAATGGAGATTTGACAACGGCACAGAGTTTCACCAATTCACCAAGTGGGCAAAGAGCAAGTTGATGCTTGTCAGTCCTTCTGCGGCGTACGCTCATGAACAAAACGGCGTATCTGAATTCAGCGGTCACTATATCATGCAAGTGGCAAGGACAATACACCTTGACGCAGAGATAGCACCGAAGGAGCTGTGGACAGAGGCAGTTAGCGCCAGCACCTACATCATCAATCGACTGTCTCGCTCGGGGGGTGAAGCACCAATTCTAGCTTGGAGAAAAGCTATGAACCTTCGTGGAGACGAAAGCACAGTCAACCTGTCATTCTTACGAGTATGGTACTCGAAAGCTTACGTCCATAAGCCAAAAGAAACCCGCATTCAAAGTATGAAGATGGATCCTCGAGCATGGATCGGTTATCTGGTGGGATATGAAGGTGACAACGGTCATTGCTACCGCATTTACAATCCTACCACAAAGAAGGTTTCTATTCATAGAGACGTTGTCTTCTTTGAACCAAGAGCACCACAGTCATATGACGGTGCTAATGATCTCAAGATCGGAGAAGAAGAAACCGTCATTGATGGCCCTCCACCTGGCAAGACACAGTTCTCAATCAGCGAGCCAGTTTTCAAAACGACTCGCCAAGCGATGAAAGATCTTTCTGTTGCACCAATTACACCAGGAAAGATCATTGGAGAGATCACTGATCAAGGACATGTTAGCTCAGGGGAAGAGCACCAGGATCACCTAGATGCTTCATTGTTTTCGGAAGGAAGCTCTGTCAATACAGAGGAAGCTGAATTGTTCTACAATACACAGGAGGATACCCTAGAAAATAGGGTACAAGCATTACGACTGAAAGAGCCAGAGACGCCAATTCGTCAAGTTCAACAACAAGCTTCTCCTCCAAGAACAGGGCAAGTTCACCAGCAACAAGCTTACCGTCAAGAGAGAATTGACTACCCTAGACTGCCAGAGATCTATAAAGAACCGGCTACGCCTTCTCCTACGCCGTCACCATTGACAGGCACCCAACAAAACCAGATCAACCTCGCGAGACAGGTGGTTGAAAACGAGATCCGACCATCACCGAACCCGGCCCGTCTCGATCCACCGGAAAGATTCCAACCTACGAATGCGACCCCCACTACCACCGCCGTACGACGATCTCCACGATCAACGAAGGGCCAGAGCCCAGAACGATACCAAGACTTGAAGTGGAAGAAATACGGCGAACCGGACCGAAGTGGAGGATCACAATGCGCCGTGGTAGGATCGGTGGCAAGTGGTGGAGATAGAGATGGAGACATGGGATTGATGCCAAACGACTACTAGATGAATTCGCCATTTGGCGTTGGTTTTGCCATGTCATCGACCGAGACAGGACCTGATCAAGGCTCTATCCCAACTAGTCAAGATGCTACCTCAACCGGACATTTGAAATCATGGCAAGTGAAGATTCCACGTACCTACGCGGAAGCGATGGCATCTCCACATAAGAAAGAATGGCTTGGTGCGATGCAGGTGCAGATCAAGAAGCTTCATACCGCAAATGCATTCGAATACATTGATCGTCCACCATCTGGAGCTACCATTCTACCCGGCAAATGGGTGTTCGATCTCAAGATCGATAAGAACAACACTGTTCTGGAATTCAGAGCCCGATGGGTCATCTGTGGAAACCGTCAACGCCCCGGATTCGACTTCGACGAGAACTACGCGCCAGTTGCAAGAGCAGAGACGATGAGACTCTTCTTAAGCGTCGTATCTATCAAGAATATGATCCTCGAACAAGTGGATTATACGGCAGCCTATCTCAATGCAGCAATTGACAACCGAGCGATCTTCATGAAACAACCGACAGGCTTCGAAGAAGGAGACAAAGTCTGTATTCTTTTACAAGCCCTTTATGGCCTTCGACAAGCTGGTCATCTGTGGTACAAAACCATTGCCACAGCATTGAAAGAGATGGGATTCCAACCGCTTGAAGATGAGCCCTGCATTATGATCCACAAGGAGAGAAACGTCTGGATCTTGCTCTATGTTGACGACACATTGATCGCTGCATCTGACGAAGAAGGAATTGCTTGGTTCAAAAGCAAGATCCCATTCAAATACCGAGATCTCGGCAAGCCAGATCGCTTTCTGGGTAGTAGCCTCTCTCGTGGTAGACATGGCATATTCCTCAGCCAAAGTGCATATGCAGAAGAAATCATCGTCAAAGCTGGCTTGCAAACTGCAGCTGCCGTCTATCTCCCAATGAAGACGACATACAAATCACCAGCAATAACCAATTCGAAAAACGACAAGGATGTACGGAGAGATGACAACGATCTCCAGGAAGATCAACCTTCAATCTCAACTACAGAAGCAAAAGCATACGTTGAAGACATCGGCAAGCTAGGATGGTTGACAGACAAGTCTCGCCCAGATATCGCCCTCGCAGTCAACAAGCTTCAACGACGAGCATCAGCACCAAGACAGGAGGATGTCGAGGCATTAAAACAACTGAATCGTTATATGAAAGGAACGATGCACCTCGGTATCTTACTAGGTGGAAAACCAGAGGAAGGCTTGTATGGCTATGTCGATGCTTCATATCAAGATTGTGAAGACGGTAAGAGCACGGAGGCGTTTATCTTCTATTACGCCGGTGGCCCAATCAGCTGGTCATCTCGGAAAGAAGAGATCGTCGCGAGAAGCAGCACTGCCGCCGAGTACGTCGCTTTTGATGCCGCGATCAGGGAGTGCATGTGGTTGTTAAAGATCCTACACCAAATGGGGATCGAACAGACACTTCCAATCACACTATACACCGACAGTGATAACGCGGTGTCGATCATGAAGAAAGATAACTACGCAAAGGGGACGAAATGGATTGACGCAAGATACCACTTTGTACGACATGCAGTCAGAGAAGGCATCGTTCGACTGGAACTAATCGCAAGCGCCAACAACATTGCGGATACCCTCACCAAACCACTCGCGAAGGAGCTCTTCGAACCAATGAGAGCAAGGATGATGGCGAAATCAGCCAATGACAACGACGTTGAACGATGAAATTGATGAAGGATGAATTCCAACGTACATACAAATGAAAATGACAAAAACAAAGGGAATGAATTGAGAAGAAACCAGTGGAAAATGAGCTGGAAAACCTACAAAAACATGTGATTTTTACTATGTAAACCGGAATGGTTGCATATGTTAGAGAGAGATTTCCTCGGGATTTGTGCCTGGGGGGGTGTGTTGTGGTGGCCTCAGGCCGCCAGTGATGCCTCAGGCATCAACCCCTCGTTGCTAGATAGATAGTCGGGCTGTTTGCTCCCAGTAGGAATCAACTCTCTCCCTCCTTCCCTTTGGCCCCTACATAGCGTAGCGCCCAAGACGTCTATATCCTTATAATAAGGGATAGATACCGGTCTTTTACTTAGACGGTTAACCACTATAAAAACTACGTTATACCTATAACGATCTTTCGGGAATAAACGAAAATCTATTAATATATACTACCACGGGCGATCTAGAACTAGGAGAGGATGGAGTAACCTAGGGGTCTTATCTCTCTATATTTTCGTTCGTTTATAGAGTAGATAGTTGTCAATATAACGTTTTATATTAGTAACCTAACCTAGCTAATGGTATCGGGTAGAGATCAACTTTTTCAACTTCTTAATTCTAGGGTGGGCTATTAATAGTTAACGATATATATCGTCTAGTAGTCTTACACGTAAATCCTAATGATCTAGAACTTCTAGTCGACCTTTATATAAGAGCAATCCTTCTTATAGAGTCTATCTCTTACTACTAGCTTTAGCAATCTATCGGAACTTATTAAGTTCGACACTTTGACGGTTTGCTTCTTTCACTCGCTTAGTGATTTCTTACGCCTACGGATCTTCTAGATCGATAGGAACTAGGTGTTACGCACTGCTAGCTGGTCACAGTTAGGTTAGAAGGTTTCCAGGTTATACTTGCCTTATGCTTCTCAAGTTTCTAACGTCAACGATCTGTACTCTCAACCGTACTGTTGCCTAATAGGCCTTACTATAGGATGGGTCCTATTAAGGTATCGAGGAACGATACTAGGTAGAGCGCCGAGTAGATCTATACCGGAGTATTGGTCTACTCGTGAGTGTTATCAAGTTATAATCAAGTTTAAAGAGTCACTAAAGTTCTAAAGGTATATATAAGTAACAATGTAGGATTAAAGACGAAGAACTAAACTAGATATATAAATGAGTGTCCTTATATATCCCTAAGTTCTTCCTATATAGAATAGTAGATTGTAGATAAGTAGAATTGCCTTAGTAGATTCTACTAGTCTACCGTTAACTATTCTACTACTTATATGATTATATAACGGCTTCTATTAGTGGCAGAGGTTTGCTAGTCTATATAGGTATATATATACCGGATATCCTCTAGAAGTGGGTCCTACTTAGGGCTAATCGTACTTTTGCTCACTAAGTATAATCACGGTTTCTCTTTTCCCTAAATACCTAGGTATCCTAGAGTATAGGATAGTGCACGTGATCTAATAATAGATCGTTCGGTTAGCTCTCGGTGGCCTATTAGTAGTTACGGTCCCTATAACTAATTAGTGACTAGTATATCCGTAATATCACCTCCCCTCTTCCTAGGAGTTTCGTCCCTAAGACTTATAAATCTACGGTTCCCCCTTAGGTAGGTGATAGATTTTTCTTTTCTTAAAATAATACGTCCTCGTTATACCTAAACGTAAGGCTAACTCCGTTTCTAAGCTTACTCCTAGACTTCCTTCTAATTCCTCCGACGCTCACTAATATTAAGTAACCTATATCGAGGATAATAATTTCACTACCGCTATTTCTTACGATCATTATAAAACGGCTAGTATGGCTTACTTAATAGATCGGTCTTATCGTTATTCGAAATATACGTCTTACACTCGTATAGGCCGCACGTATAAGCGTGACTTCCACACTAGTTAGGAGTGGGATTTATTATATTATACCGAAGATAAACTTTCTTCCGACCTTAAAATGAATGAAAATGAACTCGATTTGTTAGAACCCGAGTTAGGTGAATTATAGGCTTGTCTCGTAGAGCTATATTAGTAAGTGTTAAATAAATAAAAATAATACTAGGAAACTATATCGCGATAACGTCGGCTATAAAAGTAGATAGCTTTCCTAAAATAAAAGGGTTTTAAAATATTAGAATATAACGCGGAACTCCTTTAAATTCTCGATAAAAAATAAACGTCCCTAGAGTAGTCTTCCTCCTCTACCCTTAAGCTCGAGTAGCTCGCTACTACTACTAAGTATCCGAACTTTAATTAGATACTAGCGGAGATTACTAATCTTCTAGTGTCTTTCTAGGACGGCCCGACTTTCTCCGCTACTAGTGTTAGTGGAACTATTAAACTAGCTAGGGGTAGCCCCTTAGATTTTTAATAGGTTCCTATATATTCTTAGAGGTATCGTACCCCTTCTATCTCACTAGATAGTGAGGTTTTCCGCTTATACGTTTTATTTCTAGGATTTCCTTAACCTTATATTCGTTTTTAGTTTCTTCCTCTATTTCTATATTTATTATAAGTTTAGCGTTATTTAGTGTGGGTTCGAGTAACGAGATATAGAACACTAGATAGAGTTTTTATATACTTTCCGGTAGTCTTAAGCGATAATTAACTAGTCCTAATTTTTCTTTAATTTCGAATGGTCCTAATCGTAGATAGTCTAATTTATTACTAGGTCGCTTAGTTTTAATATTACGGTGTAAAAGATAAACCTTTTCCCCCCTCTTTAGGTTAGGTCCCTCCTAGTGTTATTAGTTATAGTACTTCTTTATATATAGATTGATAAAGTTAATATCTCTAGATAGTTATAGATATAACTATTTTAGCCCGCTAGCTTTTAGTCTTACTAATTCCGCCACGGCTATTTTACTAATTAGTTCTCTAAATATTATAGGGTTGTACCTATAGTTTGTGAAGAATGGTGATTCTTATATTATAGAGTGTACTATATTATTATATACTAGTTATACTATCGGTAATAGTCCTATCTAGTCGTCTTACTAGTAGTTTATATAGTGCTATAGGTACTATTTTAACGTCTAGTTCACTCTTTCTATTTGCCCGTTAGTTTATAGATAGTATACGGTAGAGAGTCTAAGCTTAATACCTATTTAATCTATAAATAATTGCTATATCTTTAATATAAATAACTTATCTCTATCTAATATAATCTTACTCGGCATTCTATGGTTTATAACTATATATTGTAGCATAATATTCGCTATTTAATCGGCGTTAATAGTTTCTATAGTCGGAATCATATAGGCGTACTTTATAAGCCTATCGATTATAACTATAATTATATCGTGTCCCTCTAAGACTAGTAGCTTTATAATAAAGTCTATAGTGATCTATTCCTAAGGGTGGGATAGCGTCTTAGATAGCTATAGTTCCCTATAAGATACGTGTCGTGCTAGCTTATTCCTTTAGCACGTATCGTATCCTCTAATATAGAATCGGACCTTTCGATATATATTCGGAAAATAATAGTTTCGCGAAATCTATTCGATAGTTTTTTCTACCCCTATATATCCGTGTGTGATATTAGTATAATATCTTTTAATCACTTCGTTTTTTAGTTTTAATAGGATATATATTAATCCGTATATAAGGAATAATCTATTATTATCTAGGGTGAGTTTATCGCCCGTTCTAGTAAGATATTAGATTACGTCTCCCTTTAATTTATCCTTAATCCGTTATAGTAGGTTATCGTCCTTAACCTCGATTGTTACGGCTAGTACTTATTTGTTATATAAGATAGTTCTATCTTAGTTTTACTTTAGTATAGCGGGTTCCGCTACCTTAGTGTTAAGCTTATAATCTAGTCGTCTACTTAAAGCGTCTACTTAGCTATTCTCTATTCCCTTATAGTGTATGATTCTAAAATCGTATTATATAAGTGTTTTAGCCTATCGCGCTTATTATCGTATAAGAATCTTTATTATTATAAAGAACGTGAGATTCTTATAATCGGTCCGTACCGTTATAATGTGTTTTACTCCTTCTAGATATACTCTCTAGACTTAGAATGCTAACACTATAGCTAATAGTTCCTTATCGTGTATATCGTAATTAAGCTCTATAGGGATTATCTTCCTAGACTAGAATACGACCGGTTAGGAAGTCCCGTTTTCTTCTTAAGTTAGTCTAGCTTTAAGAGCGTAGTCCGAGGCGTCCGTTTCTAATATAATTAGTAGATTATAGTTAAATATAGCTATAATCGTTCGTTTATTAAATAGTTTCTTTAGTTCCTAAAACGATATCTCTACTACGTCGTCTTATATAAATATTTATCCTTTCTTAGTGAATCGGTAGAGTCCGGTTGCTATACTAGTATACCCGTCGATAATCTTCCGATAGTAGTTTATAAGTCTAAGAAATTATTACACTTCTTTAACGTTTCTAGGTATAGGCCATTCTATAATACTTTTAACCTTATCCTCTTCTATACCTAACCCGTCTAGGCTAATACGATATCCGAGAAATCCTATTTCCTAGACGTGAAACTTATATTTCTTAAGTTTAAAAGTGACCTTCGTAGCTCTCAACTTATATAGTACTAGCTTATTATACTTAATATATTCTTCGAGCGTTTTAGAGAATACTAAGATATCGTCTAGATACGTGATAACGAAGATATTAAGGTACTCTTCTAATACGCTAAAGATAAAGCGCTAAAAAGTGGCTAGTACGTTAGTAAGGCCGAATAGTATAACTATATACTCGTAGTGTCTATACTTAGTTCTAAATGCCGTTTTCTATTCGTGGCCTAGCTTAATCCGAATGCGATAATACGTATTAGTAATATTATACTTCGAAAAGTACTTTACTCCTTAAATCCGATCCTAAATCTTATGAATTAAAGGTAGTAGGTGTCGGTCTTTAATAGTAATCGAATTTAGATATCAATAGTCTATATAAAGTCGAAGGCTCCTATCTTTCTTTAGTATAAAGATAATCGGGTATCCCGCTAGTGACTTAGAGGCGCGGATATAACCTTTCTATAGGTTTTTATCGATATTATCATATTTAAAAGTTAATACTTCTACTATTATAATCCTATTAATATAACATGTAAGTGATTTAAACTATACAATGCATTTTAAACTAAAATGCAACATTACAAATAATGATTTAATAATATAACCATACAATGTAAAATATAATATGAACATACAATGCATTATGCAACATTACAATATAACCATACAATGCATTTATTAAAATGCAACATTACAAAATAATGATTTCATAATATAACAATACAATGCATTTTAAATCTATCATTATGACGATAACACATTTAATTAGATCTATCTAGATCTATTTTCAAAAGAGATAAATAAGACTATAACCACCGAGATAATAATTTTTTTATAACATGGTTTTTAATCTTCTTTATATTGAATATACTTCAATTAACTAAATACAACCTTTTTATCTCTTTACTTTCTTACCTTTCATCTTTAGTTTTTCTTTCCTACCATCTAACCCCTATAACCTCCTAGAGAGACCAATCATAATGATGGTCTGTACGGTCGTGCTACTTTGTTTGGGAATGAAAGTGGTACTTAGTATTATATTACGAGCCAGTTCTTTAAGCAAAAAGAGTGCATTCAACGAAAATACTAAGTACAGAGAGAGAAAGAGAAAGAAAAAGAGGATTGGTTGGCCCAAGGTCTTTTGTGGGCCTTGGTGCAAACCTTGCAAACACCATCCTCCAAGTGTCCCAAGCTGGCAGGCGGTCAGCAACGGGCAGAACTATAGTTGTCATCTCTAGATCGTGACAAACTATAGGTATAATCCCATGATGTTTGGAGAACTAATTAGTAAGACCGCCATGGCGGAATCAGTAAGGCTAAAGGCTAGCGGGCTAAAACAGTTATATCTACAACTATCTAGAGACATTAACTTCGTCAATCTACGTATAAAGAAGTACTACGACCAATAACACTAGGAGGGACCTAACCTAAAAAAGGGGGAGAAGGTTTATCTTTTACGCCGTAATATTAAAACTAAGCGACCTAGTAATAAATTAGACCACCTACGATTAGGACCATTCGAAATCGAAGAAAAATTGGGACTAGTCAATTATCGCTTAAGGCTACCGGAAAGTATATAAAAACTCTATCTAGTGTTTTATATCTCGTTACTCGAACCCGTACTAAATAACGCTAAACTCGTGATAAATGTGGAAATCGAAGAAGAAACTAAAAACGAATATAAGGTTAAGGAAATTCTAGAAATAAAATAAATAAGCGGAAAGCCTTACTACTTAGTGAGATAGAAGGGGTATGATACCTCTAAGAATATATAGGAACCTATCGAGAACCTAAGGGGCTGCCCCTAGCTAGTTTAATAGTTCTACTAGAAGAATTGTAGGCTAGGAAGGATAAGTCTATCCCCTTTAAGATAGAAGGGGATAGGGGACTAAATATCTAGGTTAGAGTAGGATTCTCTAACGTAGCGGTAAGAATCTAAGTATCGTGCTCTTCGGTAAGACGATCTAGCTTAGCGAGGTCCTTAGAAGACGGAGGATCTTCGGTATCTAACTACTCTATAACTATAGAGTTATAATTTAATATCTAACTACTACGATCTTTAAGAAACTATTATTATTTCTAAAGGCGTAGAATCGCCATTTGTGCCGGACCGGCCGGATTCGGCCGCCTCCCGCTTCGGGTTTGGTGTCACTCCCCACTATCACCCGTTTGGGCTTAGCTCATCCGGATCCGGTTTGGCATATGCGCTATCCCAGATCAGGGAATGGCGAGATAGATTCCTTTTCGGTTTAGTGCTTCCCAACGGGGTTTGGCCTGGCGCGCCTTTCCTGAACAGGTTCTGCCGTCCTCGACCGCCTGCCCGTACTGTCGTCCCGACTATATAACCCTCGGTGCGTGCCTGGACGACCACCATCCACCTTTCCATTCTTCATTCAAACCCAGCTCTTGGGCTGCGTATATAACCTGCGTACTGTTACGGTATTTCCGCATCAGACGGCACTGCGCCCCTTTGCCAGCTGAACCTCTGTCGTCGCCATCTGCAAGCCACTTCTCCACTGTCCTTGTCGCAGGTTACTCCATCTGCTCAGCCCGCGCGGAAGATCCTCCTTCTCACATGTGGGATTGATGGCCTTATCCGAGGTTGGTGGATTTGTTGGAAGCTTCTGTACCGCCCCGGCATCGTTGTTGTCTCCGTGGGCAACATCCATGACTAGGTCTTCGACCGAGGGCGACTATTCCAAGTTCCTGTCAATGGGCTACGACTTTGTCAAGAAACACTAGACTGCGTTACTATCCGCCATGGTCCTTGGAAACTCTTGGCTACCGCATGTGCCAGCTGAATCAAGGATTTGGTTCATCCTACCGCTGAGCACACGACTCGTCATGCTGAGTGAACCGCGAAGAATAACCCAATGTCCTGTGATCCCAATTATCCACTAATACTTTACTTCCTTCATTTAAGATAGCGCTTCTGCGTGCAGGCTTATGGCCCAGGATAATCCTCCACGTATGTCTTTTCTCGGCGTGGCACAGGAACCTGAATCGATATATCGGTTCCAAATGTGCTCATCATGAGCTGGAGCATTCATTGTCCAATCCGAAAAATGGCGCACTTAAACCCCCCTCATCTCGTGCCCCTGTGGCGTGTTACATCCATTGATCATATGGCAACAGATCAGCCGTGGAACAAGAGCAAGCCAATGCTAGGGCTTGTAATCACAGAATATGCAAATTTGTTTTGCCGCCTTTTTCTAGCATGTGAGCGGATGAAATGCGCCAAGAAAGCGAGGAGTCGCATTTCTCCCAATATTCCGTCAAAACCCGAATAGTAATGCCCTGGAGCTGACGTGGCTCCACGATCACCAATTCAGTGTACACAGGGGATCAGAATCAGCTTTTCCAAGCCGGCTGAATATAAATACGACCCTCAACTTGTTTCCTTTTCCACCCAGCCCATATTTTATCTCTATTGTTTCCATCATGATCGTCGTTAATTTGGACGAGATAATCCAATACAAACCGCCCCATCCAAGTCCTCAATCCAGCATACCCCATAAATTCGAGTCTGCCGTATCTGGCTCTATACAACCCACTTCAAACATAGATGCGTTCGCTCCTCAGACTCCTTCATGTCCTTCATATCCTTCATCTTCCCCGTTCTCTGTTCCCTGGCCACAGAAAGTCTATCACCAGATTTCCCTTCCATCATTGCTCGGTGACAATGAATCTGAGCCGTCCCCCACCATCGACCATCCCAAGCATGTGGCCGTTGGGTACCAGAACGAGTTCGATCATGAGCTGCCAATTGTTGATTTGACGGAAGGCGACAGTGAGGCTGGTTTAGATTTGTATCTTCCAGAGTCCGCCTTGCAAGATGATCGTGCCAGCTGTATTCCAACCCCGCAACCCGGTGACTGGCGTGCTGAAGGTGGGTGATATCTCATTCGCTGGCCTTCCCCTGAAGTAAAACCTTGCTTTTCTTTAATGCTAACACTTATTTTTGGAGCAGAGCACAAGGATAGCGACTGTTGTGAAAGTAGTCCAACGGCGATTTTCACAGATCCACTCGGGTATCAAGACGCCCTTGCTTCTTCGCTAGCTCTAGAGTCCGGATCATCAACGATGTGTACTCAGCCGATCATTCCAGCGACAGCTCAAGCAGCTATTGCACATGAGGGTTAGTGTTTCTTTTGAGAGCCAATGAAATTATACAGTCTCTTATACTCAATACCCAGCCCGGATCATGACCGGTGATGAAGCAGCGCAGTGCCGAGCTGTCAACTATGGTATAGCGGAAACTAGCACAACGATCAATGAAAGAACTGCCGCAAGCGTGAATTGTATGGACGATCAATCAAGGTCACCTTTTCATGACCTTGACACTCCGGTCGATGTTGTTGACCTTGAAAAGAATACAACATCTACTAAGCCCCCAGCTAGCGACCTATCAGAGGCTACAGAAACCGAGCAACCTATCATCTACGATGGGTTAATAGTTGAAGGGATTTCTGAACATTCCAGGAACAATACAGCCCCTTCATATCGTCCTAGTGAAGTGCAACAAAATGACGAAAAAGGCTGCCTGGCACCTCCTGAACACGGCGAGAATGACACAACAGCGAGTATTGCTCCACTTTTACTACAACACGAAAAACAGACAATGCCTCCACCCAGGGTGGAGCACTCTCCGAGGATCAATTCGAGGCCTTGCTCCGTTTCAGTAGTTGTGCCCCCTCCATGCTTCCAAAAACCAGGAAGGAACCAACCAACTCCAAAGTCTCAAGCTAAGCGCACAAAGAAAAGAAAGAGGAGGATCCAGGCTTGTGGCCATGATGGCAGCGATGACAGCGATGACAGTGATTATGTGGAACAAAGTGATATGGAACCTATCGAGCTTCCGCAACAGACCCACAAGCGGGTCAAGGTGGCGAAACTTTCTCCTGCGCGTCCTGGACACAGAACTATTCGTTGCTCTGCACCCAAAGTGGCCCAGCTCGAGATTTCCGAAAATCAAGCCATCCACGCAAATATGCACGACTCTGAAACCATTGCCGTTCGAGGCTTTCTTACGCGGGAGATATTTCTGTCCAAAGTAGTATACTCAGTTACTATTGAAGAGCAAAGAGAAAATAATTGTCCGCATGGCCCATGGAAATCGCTGGAAGATCTTGATGATGCACCCGGCCCCAGCAATCGACCGTCGAGGCCGGCCAGCCACAACAAGGTGCAAACGAAGCATACTTCAGAAGGCTCTCGTTTCTTACCAGAAGAAGATATGTTACTGGTTGAGCTAAAAGAGCGAAGCTGTCTACCCTGGCGCCAGATTGCAAATCGTTTCCCAAAAAGGTCGCAAAATGCTCTCCAGGTGCATTATCATACAAGACTTAAGAATCGAAACCACATGGGCCTAAACAAAGCTGGAAAGCAAAGCGTTCAGCCTGCAGCGACGAGGAAATCATCCAGCACAGCGACGTTTGGTACAACATCGAAGGAGCGCTACGGGTCCCCGAGAGCCAGGCGCCCTGTTATCCGCTATTCGCCGGCTTGATGTTATCCAATTTCTGTGATCGTATACATCCCCCATATAGTAATCATATAGTAAAACCAAAAGAAAAGCACCAACACAAGCGCTGCTGTGGTTCTATATTTTTTGAAGTCAAAGAAGCATCCAGGTATTCAGTTTGTATCTACCATTCCAAGTATGTATTCTATAGTTGGCAGGGATATTTCTCTGACCGCTGGCATGAAGGAATATCTCGCCCTAGCTTTGTAGCAATAGCAGATCAGGAGTATACCTGGAGCAAACCTGGAGCAAACCTGGAGCAAACCTGGAGCAAACCTGGAGCAAACCTGGAGCAAACCTGGAGCAAACCTGGAGCGAACCTGGAGCAAACCTGGAGCAAACCTGGAGCGAACCTGGAGCAAACCTGGAGCAAACCTAGAGCAAAGCTGGAGCATCTATCAGCAATTAGCCTTGGCGAAAAGAGTTCGTATCAGGGCATCCTCTACTTGGCACTAAGGAGGTTCGGCCCGTTCAATACTGATCCCCACACTCTTCGAGGCAAGAAATGATATTGTGAAATTCAAAATGAAATTTACCTGTTCCATTTTCCGTTGAACTGTTTCCCAAAGCATGGACCATCTCCAGATTCGAGTCCAATCCTACGATTTCGCCAACTTTGTTCAAGTCGGACCGTGCCTTGAACTGACCGTGTTGAACTGCCACATGTGAACTATCTACTTATCTCAACTATCCATGAACTAGGAATTAATCTGTCGTTCTTTTATATATCTCAGTTCGGAAACACGTACAACAGAGTTCAACAAAGCTTGGTGTTCGTTTATGGCCCGCTTGCATACAAATTACGCCAACCGATCTCAGCAACTTCAACGAGATGAATTCGGATCTAGTACACTTACTTTTTGTTCAGCGGCGACTGACCGCTGTGTTTTGGCCTGCAGCAGGAAATATATCAATTCGGGCGCTTTGACGGAGAGTTACGTCGAGGAGCATCACATGTTTAGGCTAGCGTTGTATCAATGACTCGGCGTCTAACAGCAAGGTTATCGTTGCAGAAGCCCCATATCCCTGGAATCAACAGCCAGGCCTGGGGATAATGTAGACATCCCGCAGGCTTTATTGGGCTATGAGCTACGTGGATTCTTTCATGACTATCAGTGACCTATAAAGCCCTCCATCCTCCCCACGGTAAGTAATATCTCACTAACATATTTTCAAGTCTCGGACTTTTTCTGTCCTCACCCACCCATGGCAAGATAGCGAATTCACTTGCCTTAGACCATAATCACTCACCGAAATTCCTTACTAATCAACAATATAGACGTCGAGCTAGCTGGAAATACCATAAAGTACGATATTACCCTATTGCCTTCACTCCAGCAAATGCTTACACAATGAGCAGTGTGATAGCTATCCATGGCCTTGACTTCATTGATGCAGATGGGAAATGCTCAGACCCTTCGTGGCAGCAAACATAAAACACTCAGTCCAATGAAGTATGGCTTAAATTGCTCTTCCAAGGCTTGTCTCTCTGAGACAGCGGCTGGGAATCGAGGCTATTTTTATACGAGTATGACTCTATTTGCACTTTTGGCAGCAGTATACAAGGCGTTCAAGAAGAATCGAATGTCTTGCTGCAGCAATTTTGCAAGTCTAGGTGTTCTTTGAAGGTGGGTTTCCTGAACCTTGTAGAAGTAACCTTCCATTCAGAGCCTGAGAAAAGCAGGATACAAAAGATAATATGTTTGTGCCAAGGCTTAGGAGGTGTCTTGGTCAAACAGGTGAGTCAGGTTGAAAATGTATGGGTACTGCTACTTACAAGATGGATAGGCTTTGATCAACACGCCAGAGAAACAAGCGTATTTCGAGATAAAAGACCCGACGTAGGTTTCATTGTTGATCCCTGAAAGAGATGACGTTCGATGCTAATATTAAAAGGTCGGGGCTTGTTTTCTTTGGTACCCCTCATTCGGTGATCAATCAAGCGCGTACTGCTTATTCGAAAGAATACTCTCAATCTTTTTACGTGGAAATGCAAAAGAGAAGTTGCCCTAATCTGCAACTCCTCTCCGAGCTTGGTGGAGCATTCCGTCACCAAGTTGAGGACTACAATTTCGTGTCGTTTTATAGTGACACAGATCAGGTGAGAGATCTCAGAAGTATCGCAGCAGGTTTCCTGAATATCAAAGCCAGGTTACTAACGATGCGTGTATTAGATAGTGTCCGACGCTAAGCCCTTGGCAACGGGTCCAAAATATGGTTATCAAGTGTGTTGTCCGGTCATTGGAAGTTAACCAGGCTACCTACAGCAGGGCCCCCCTGCTCGTTCGGCGGTTACACTTGACCAGAGTGCCTCGAGCAGCAGGGATCCCCTGTCCGTTCGGTTGTTGGACTTGACCAGGATAATTACCGCAGCAGGGGCCCGCCCCCTGCCCGTTCGTGGGTCGGACTTTTACCAGATTACCCGCAACTGTGTCAAGATGGATCTAGGTCTTGAGTCCATTCCGTGGCCTGGTTCAGGATGGTGGCAGCTGAAATTTTGTCGAACCTATAGGAGTCAGTTAAATGTGCCCCGTTGGCGCTGTTGGTGTAATGTGACCAACATATTCGTTGGATATGCACCAGCTAATTAGCCTAAATCAAGTCGAAGCCTGCGAACGGAATCATATCGAGCAGGGTCCTCCTATTTGTCCAGCGGTTGAGCCTTGATTCCATGACCCAACATGCAGCAACAGAGGTACAAAAGATTCGAACCAAGAGTTACATCAACCACGGTTCATTGTTCGTCCAGCGATCGAGCCCAACCTCTGGTTGAACCTGTAGTAGCAGAAATTTCAACTGGAAAGGGTTTAAATAGCGTAACCGGAGGAGTGTAGGGCTCGGTAGGGTTCAACAGGCACTCTTGTGCCCTTCAGCCAATACCGGTTGTCAACGCCCAACACTACAACGCACCTCGTCCCCGATCACCCACTGGCTCGATGGCGCGTCGGTGAGTAGCGCCACCTCGCTTCTGGCGGCCCAATAAGATAGATGAGCAATTACGAGCTAAGCCTGGACGGGTGCGCAAGGATGCCGACAACAGTTTGCGTGGTTGTAACATCTCATCACCTCCATGTCGACACTAGCAAAGACGCAACCCAGCTCAGGCACAGAAATTACGACGACAATCTCGCAGTCCAGAGCAGGCACCCAAATCCTCGCGGCGGTCTCGCAGCCCAGCTCAGGCACCACAGGAAATTGCAGCAGGGGAGGAATTCGCTGAAGGAGCAATGGACGTGGATAGTACCGAAGAAGATACCGACTCCGATTCCGAAGAACCCCCACTTCAGGACAGGTTTCCAACCAGTGATCATGCGATCCGTATCACCCAAGAAGCAGTGGCGGCTTCGCCCAATGTTATTGCCAACTTTATCAGTCAAAAGAAACACCGAGATCTAGAAAAATTCTGCGATCGTCTCAACGCTCAAATTCGCAAAGCGAACAAACAACGTGGCTTAAATATTGATAAAGGCACGATTCCATACGGCAGCTATCGAGGACTGCTCCAAGGTTATGGAGAAGCATTCGTACACTATACCAACAACACAGACCATGAAAAGGCATGGGACCAGTTCAACAAGACTTACAAGCTTATTGCTGCTCTAAATATAAGGCATTGGATTCCACCCGATTGGAACCTTCATGAGTCTTGGGCAGAAGAACAAATCAGCCTGCCTAATCCAGACCCGATCAAATACCATTTGCCTCCACTCTTGGAAGAGGAGGAATTAGACCGGCGGAGTATAGAGAAGGAAGAGGCAAATGAGCTATTATCAAGTATAGAGACTGATGAGGAGACTACTTCTGTCGAAGATCTTGGCGCTCTTGAATCTAGGACGTGGGAGGAACAGCGACAAATGTCTTCCGGGACGGTCCTCTACTGGTGGCCCAAGGCACAGGGTCACAGACCTTCGTTATATATGGGCGCCCATCTGCACCTATCTATCGAATCCGGGCTGGTTCTCATGAGAGTTACAACCAGAGCAAAGTGGAGCGGGTGTTGATTTCTAAAACCCGTGGGACTGCTAGAGAGGTAGACGAAGATGATGACGGAGTTCTTGACGAGCACAGGAAGTATAGTAGGAGTGATGTTGCTGGCATTCTTGGGATTGGATGGAAGATGGATGGTGACGATGAAGACGGAATCAACCCATTGTTACTACTCCAGCCAACCAAAGGTGGGTTATATCCACAAACCCGAGCTTTGGTCAAATGGAGAGATGGGACTCGCACTGTCGAAGGAAGATCATTTATCAGGCGAATCACCATGGGATCAAGTCTGGATGGTGATAAAACGATTTACCAGAAAGCCGTGGAAATGGAGAAAGCCTACCGAAAGGATCAAGGTCTGGATGACTATGAAGATGATTTCACAAGTTAGGAGCCTAAGGCTTCCGAGAAGCTACATCGGTACAATGCTGGAGAGCTCCGCAGCCGCGTTCGATTTCGGGACGTTAGTCCTAGAGAAAGTTCTGATGAAAGCGATTCGGCCCGGAAACCCCACTCCCATCGACGCTCGACCCGGGAAAGCTCCGAGCAGAAGATGATCCGCTCACTTCAACGTCAATTGGATCAGCTCAAACTTGGGAATAGGGGATACTAAACCTCACAATTTTTTTTCCGTTCTTTCTTTTTTGCAATGAGCAGGCCTCATACTTTCATTTGACTGTAGTTTTGTTTACAGCATGTTCAGCTTAGCTTACAAATTGCCAGATTCAACTTAGCTTCTCAATGATCGCACTTCCCTTTACTCTATCCTATATACTTAAGCATCAATAACTGTGGGCAATCCTAGGATCAATGAAAGGTAATATCTACATTGTAATAATTTCATCAAGGACTATAGAATCTTCTTGCGATCAAATCTTTGCCACTAGATTCATTACACGATATTGACAATTAGTGCGAATTTTGTAGGGTGCCCTACTCTGACCCAGGCGTTGTGCGGACTTGGCGGAGACTGTTCACTGCCTACAATAAGAATTTCCTTCTATAGGAAGCCAATTGTCACCTCAGAAAAAAAAAGGGCTTGCCGAATACCACGACATAGAACATGCTAGGATTGGAAAGTGCCTCATGTGTGATGGATCTGGAAGTTGGTACGAATATAGGAATCTAGGGATGCATACATGATATACCGACGATATCACCATGTCATGAGCTTCCAGTAAGCAAGAAATGCCTGACACTACTGTACGAAGAGATGCCACTTGCAATTCAACATACACTTCCCACCCCCGACAGGGTAGCACAGCGGTAGGTAATTGGTTTAACCAACCGATATGACGAGTGGTCTCGACAGGCCGATTCGAACCTCGTGGATGGCATAATGTCCACACATGTATGGTACGCATTCTAAGTTATACAGTAGATTTCGAAAACGGCTTCCCCTTAGAACACTCACGGCTTGTTTCTCGGCCCGTACCCGGAACCACACTAGCCTAAATTAGGACTAGTGGTAAGCTAACATGCATTGTGAGCCAAGGATGATCAATACCAAATCCAAATTCGAACTAGTGTGGTTTCGGGTACGGGCCGAGAAACAAGCCGTGAGTGTTCTAAGGGGAAGCCGTTTTCGAAATCTACTGTACCGTTTTAGGGTTATCTGACCTTTCGACAGTGAGACATAGACTTCGCATAGGAAGAAGGCCGTACAGAAAGTCCCATTAGGGGCCTCTAGTGTGCGGAAATTGAATTACAGTCGCTATGTATAAGTTCACACATAGCTTCCGTTTAGTATAATGCGTCGTGCTTACCATTATCGAAATGTCACATAGCCCTAAAATGGTATAGCTCAGAATGCGTACCATACATGCGTGGACATTATGCCATCTACGGGACCCGAATCGGCCTGTCGAGGCCGCTCGTCATATCGGTTGATTTGGCCAGTGACCTCCTACCATGCTATTTATTACCTATATCCTGATCCTGCTTGGGTCCTCGGAACATAATGATCGGCATGCTCTTGCCTTTATTATTATATGAATAGTGATGTTAGGTGACAATACTCCCGCGAGATTCCGTCGAGAATTTTCCGGCTTTCCCGTGTTCCAAATTAGGCCAAACAATTTCAGCGCTTTGATTGTACCATCAACTAATTCTCATATTCATACCACCCCGTACCTCTTGAGACACAACTACAATAATTAGCTTTTCTTTGCTCAAACCCGAAGTAGAATTCTCATACTTATAGATAAAACTCTGGTAACTACAGGCAAGTTGGCTGTACCAACCATATACATATTTGTAATCGGTTGAACTGCGAAGCTATCTCCAGATCGAGCTGAACAGACTCAGCGGACACTTCTACCTAAGGCGGGACTTATGTCACTAGCCAATCAGAGCTCACTGTAATTTTATCCAACCAGAATCGACACATAACTTGCTGGCCCATATAGGATTACGTAAGCGGGTACATAACCCGAAATATATGTCTCGCGAAGAGCTCTAATCAACAATAAAACTTCCCTTAACGCTATTGAAATCCCCGTGCAATGAATTTTAGCCACTCAGGTCCATGATCCAGTCCCGTCTTCTATACGACAACATCGGCCCCAAGAAGTGTTCAGGGAGGTACACTGGAGAGTTGCGATTCTTGCCGGGACCCCTTCCATCCCGTACCCCGTACCGGCAAACCTCCAGAATGGCTACCCTTTTGCCCCGCGGATATCGTTCCGCCACCGAACACTGTTTCGACGAAGAACAAACCGAAGCCATTGTTCGAACCACCGCCTACCACCGCAGAGACTACAGTCTATCCGTCATCTGGTTCTCGCCCCGTGAACACGTCGATATTCGCCCGTCAATAGCAACACCCTTTCAGCGGACATCAATTGTTGGAGTCGGCTTCCTCGACCGGCTACCCCTCGAGCTCTTATTTGACACATTGTACCGTCTGGACATGCATTCTCTGTTCAAATTTCGACAAATAAATCTCCGATCAAGACAAATGGTAGATTCTCTCAACCAGTATCAGAGAGTAGTCTCTTATGGACTGAACCTCTTCTGTGCTTTGTTACGAACACGACTTGCCATTGACATTTCTCTACTCGACTTTTACAACGCATTATGTACCAAGACATGCAATCTTTGCGGCGAATTCGGCGGGTTTATATCCCTCCTGATTTGGAAGAGGTGCTGTTTTAATTGCCTCCAGTGGTCTTCGGAAACCCAAGTGCGGACTCTCGCCTCAGTCCGAAAGCAATTTCACATGACTAAAGCCGAATTAGACCAACTGAGGTCATTTAAGGCCTTGCCTGGAATATACTCGATGAATGAATCTGCACAAAATTCCCGCATTACGATCGTTTCTCTCCATCAGGTCACTTTGGCTTGCAGACGGCAACCGCCTAGACTTCCGCAAGCCCAATCAGCGGGCTTAGACCGAAATCAAAAAATCAACTTCATGGGGTCGTGTGCACTTCCTTATTACGATAAACAGACTTGCAGAGTGGAACGCGGAATTTCGTGTGCTGGGTGTCAACTTGGTATTGAAAAAGGTATTATCGGCACCAGGGGCACGGAATGGGGATACGAGGCTCGAGACAAAGTGTATGCGCAAGACAGCTTTTTGGAGCATTTTCAGTGGTGTGAACAGGCACAGCTCCTATGGAGATCAAGTGGCGAGGGTAAAATCCGGCCACCCGAGCTACCTATGTCTGCTCGGACAGGGGGCTACTTTCGAAGAAGAGAATGACAATCATATAGAGTCCATTTACTAATGTGTTGCAGCCACACTACCTAGAATTGACAAAGGAGAACCCAGAAAGCGGACATATTCCAGCCATCTCAACGTACAATACTGTACTTTATTCCTCCACGATTTGTCCCATTTGATCCATGAATTTCACCTCTGCGTCTGGCTTGACCAGGTGCCTTGAACAGTAATTGTTCGAGTTCTTGCCCCATACCTTTTTGATTGGATGGCATTTGACGTTTGTTCCCTGGCGCTCCTTACACTGCACGAACTCCCACTCCTTCCTGCAGCCACACGTATATTGGATATACTTTGAATCGCACATTTTGACCTGTCAGGTATCCGAAGTCAATTGGGGCTTAGATATGGGAAACAGTCTTCTCCTTACGATTTTCTGCTGTCAAACGACTTGTACGTTCGCTGATAATCGGTAGAACCGACTAGTGCATAGAATGGAGCTTCACTTGCGCTATCGAGAAACTTGTATGGTGGTGGAGGGCTGTTCTAAACGTTTGCTTCTTGCGAATGCAATAAAAGAAGAGCTTGACTGAAATCTGATGCTGCTACTATTTGAATGATGCTCCAAGCGGACCTTTTATATCTGCCAGGCCGAATATTGCCTCGGTTCCATTTGGGGCTGGCGGCTCTAGCATACTGAGATAAAGACGAGGAAAGTACCACAGGTGTTGCGTACGACGATCACGGTCGTCACTTGTTGTCAATTAAACTCCATTTCCTCCAAATTTAGAGAGAGAAAAAAAAACCTGGACCAATAAAGGATCCACCAATAGTGGGTTTTGTAGAGTTTGGTGTTTCAGGTAACCGCGGAGCTAAAATCACTACTGCAAAAGACTCTGTAAAGATGATCACCTGCTTAGTTCTCGACTCGATTTACATGTACAAGTTGTGTTCCATTCTGGACTCTAACGTTTGGTGCCAAACGTTAGAGTCCAGAATGGAACACCGTGGCTGAATTAATTGAGCAAATTGCGTTGAGTCCTTGCCGCTGAGCTGAGATGGTGGCCGTGTCTAGACTTCCTTGGCCTGCCTAACCCCGCTCGACATTCCTAACAATCCCATGAATTCCAAGGATATCGATCCTTTAGACAATAGAGTACATTATTATCTTTTCCGAAAATAGAAAAATAGCACGCACAGCGGCGGTTAAGGTAATTCCAAGGATATATTATAAACCCAGCTTTCGATCATAGTGAGGGGGATTGACGAATATGGCTTCCTATCAACATCAAGAGAAGCCAATGCATCCGGCTGTCCTCTCCATGGAAGTGGATGATGAAGATTCTTTTGAAAGTGAATATCGACTGCAAATCGGAAATCAAGTCAAATATATCATCATATCTCCCAAAACCTTCGACAGAGATACGCTTTCATTCCCTATTCAGTCCCTGCCAAGTCTTCCTTGGTACGATGAATGGACAGTAGCCCACATTTCGCGAGACGAAACTAGCGGCGACTTGAGAACTTCCATCTCGAACCGACCACTAGCCGGCGTCAAGTGTCAATGGCACCACACCCTATTTGATTGCCTAGAGTTAGTGAGAACCAAGGTGCTCACGGCATCGGCATTCGAAGCAGTCTCGCATCCGATTCTCCCAATCATCTTCCAAACGCCATCGACCGTTATCGCTAAAATAGCTCGTTTCGAATGGGAGATTCCTCGTATCGAACGGGAAACAAGAGCATATCAGCTGCTGGAGTATTCCGGGCTGACGCCGCGCTTCCTCGGCCATATTCATGAAAATGGACGCATCATGGGGTTTCTATTGGAGAAAATAGAAGGACGCCCTGCTTCCATTCAGGATCTGGATATATGTGAAGCAGCTCTGGGGAAACTCCACGAATTGGGATTTTTACATGGGGATGCGAACCGATACAACTTTCTCGTAGCCGAAGGGGGGTAAAACTTCTCGACTTTGAATGCCTTCAGGAAAATGCTAGTCGGGAGTCAATGCACAAGGAGTTAGAGAGCCTACGTCTCGAACTGACTGAGGAGTCCGGGCGTGGCGGAGGTTTCAGAGTCCAGGGCGATAGCAATTGAAAATGTCTTAGTATGATCATGAACCGCTGCCAAGGAAGCGATTCATTGGTTTGTTTTCCTCGACCTTGCTGCAACTTGGCTAGAATCAGAGGAATCTCACATTCTAGAGTTCTTTCTAAATTTAATAGCCAATCAGAAAGTTGATTTTGACTCCGGTCCAGAGAATTGCTCGCTGTTGGACCTTGCTGCTCTAAGGATCACACTACAGATTGCTTCACTCTCAAGCTATTAGCCTGCCATCGATCCACTTTGATTGGTAACTTTGTTAACCTTCATAATCAAGTGAAACGGTAAGTTGGTCGCTTCAGGAGATAACGTGAGACACAAATAAATGAACAGACTAACTTAAAGCATTGAACAGGAATAAACAGAAGACAAAAGGACGCCGTTTAATACAAATTACTGACAAGTTCCTGCAGGGTTGCCCTTGGTGTATGCCAATATTCTGATGATTGGCACTTGGCATACCAATGAGACTTTCCGTCCCGCAAAAGTTCAGTCATAACATATTGGCTTGTGAGGTAGACCCAATCTATTACAAATCTAGAAATACCTTCAGCCTTGACAGGGTGTCCTAGTTGCAAGACAAGCCTGGTCAAAATTCCTCCTCTGTACCAAGGTCCACCCTTCTTGCGCACAATCACTAGCTTATCTCTAGCAGTCGGCCGACCGAACCTGAAACTTGACACCGAATGAAAAGCAAGGAACTATCAAGGGTTTCCAGTAGATCAATATGCTTATGCAATGAATGAGTCCGATACTGATGTCATAAATTGCCAGTGCTCGTAGGGAAGCTGCGTCGCGGGGGGATCCTTTAAGGTCGGGTTTGGTAGCTCTGGAGACTGCGGGATAGGATATCTGAACTGCCAGTGGTCGTAAGGAACCTGCGTCGCGGGGGGATCGCTCAAGGTCGGGTTTGGTAGCTCTGGAGACTGCGGGATAGGATATCTGAACTGCCAGTGGTCGTAAGGAACCTGCGTCGTAGGGGGATCGCTCAAGGTCGGGTTTGGTAGCTCTGGAGACTGCGGGATAGGATATCTGAACTGCCAGTGGTCGTAAGGAACCTGCGTCGCGGGGGGATCGCTCAAGGTCGGGTTTGGTAGCTCTGGAGACTGCGGGATAGGATATCTGAACTGCCAGTGGTCGTAAGGAACCTGCGTCGTAGGGGGATCGCTCAAGGTCGGGTTTGGTAGCTCTGGAGACTGCGGGATAGGATATCTGAACTGCCAGTGGTCGTAAGGAACCTGCGTCGTAGGGGGATCGCTCAAGGTCGGGTTTGGTAGCTCTGGAGACTGCGGGATAGGATATCTGAACTGCCAGTGGTCGTAAGGAACCTGCGTCGCGGGGGGATCGCTCAAGGTCGGGTTTGGTAGCTCTGGAGACTGCGGGATAGGATATCTGAACTGCCAGTGGTCGTAAGGAACCTGCGTCGTAGGGGGATCGCTCAAGGTCGGGTTTGGTAGCTCTGGAGACTGCGGGATAGGATATCTGAACTGCCAGTGGTCGTAAGGAACCTGCGTCGTAGGGGGATCGCTCAAGGTCGGGTTTGGTAGCTCTGGAGACTGCGGGATAGGATATCTGAACTGCCAGTGGTCGTAAGGAACCTGCGTCGTAGGGGGATCGCTCAAGGTCGGGTTTGGTAGCTCTGGAGACTGCGGGATAGGATATCTGAACTGCCGGTGGTCATAAGGAACCTGGATTGAATTCACCTCATCTGACAGCGGACCCCGAGGCTCAATATGGCCGTTCTGTATTTCTGGAGATGCAGAGCTATCCGCATTCGAACCAGGAATGCTATCCATTGTACTTCTTCCCAAGCCTTGTGGGTTCAAGGATGCCGTAGAGAAATCTGGAGAGGATTGATAGAGCAGCGTCGATCGAGTTGAATTCGAACCCCACCTGAGCCCTTGAGCTGGACTCGGCATGCTTGCAAGGTTCTGACGCCTTAGAAGATTTGGTTCATATATGGACGACTCGGGACCACGAAGTCGTACATTAGTTTCCCTGCTATTTCCATCATTCGGTGCTAATATATGCCATGACGGCTGATCTGTGTGGTATTTAGGTGCCTATCTTCCAAAAATTTCCAAGGAACATACCTGTCACTAACGGAGAACCCTGGACAATTTCCAGCGTGATAGACTCAACACATCCCCACAGGTTCTCAAATATCACATGGGCAAGGTCGCTTAATTCTCGTCGAAAGCAGACTTTTGAAATACCTCTATCTCGTAGGCCTTGAATCCATTGTGACCTTTGGGGCCCACCCTCATGGAGTAGCCTTAAACTGCAATATTTTCAACGCGAGAAAATCATTGTCGGGTTTCTGCACTTACTATTCTTTTCCAACATCCTCTGGCAAGCAGAATAAAATCCAAAGATACCGGTACCCATCATCAGAACTATCATCAATATCACGGCACAGGTTATCGATCTTGCTTCCTTCTTTCGACCATTGGATAATGTTCTCCTTAATATCATCTCGATCATGACCCACTAATGGAGATTTTAAGATGATTTTGGCAAGAAGATCTGAACTGTGTGAATGAAGCCTTTGTAGACCGAATTTATGTTTCAGCTTGAAAAAGAGAACCTTCAGGAACCGCGATCGAATCAAGTCATTGTCTCTGCGATGCTCAAAGTGCAACAGACTTCGATAAAAGAAGCCCAGAGCAGGCGCTTCAAAGTTGACAATTGTCTCATCGGCATCAAGGAAGAAATCAGATGGATTTTTCGTCCAACGAGAAATATTACTCGAGATGGAACTGGAAAGGCAAATTTGAGCTTTTGTGGCACTTTTTCTTTCGCGAGGCGGGCGGGGTTGTGATGATTTCAAACGCTTCGCGGGCTTTCTTGCTGTGTTGCCGTTGGTGATGCGAGTATTGGTGATGCGAGTATCCTGAGTCGGGGGGTTCCCGACGATGATTCTTCGAGCATCTTCGGGAAGGTGTGTCCACGAGGACTTGAGGAGTTGAATCGTCTAAGGCCCCTTAGCCAATTGCCCGGATGATAACATAGCTGACAGGTGTACTCGCCTCTGTATCCTGCAAGATCACGTCTATCCGAGTTGAGCCTTGCGTTTCTGCCTCGTAGCAGATATTTTGCAGCTTTTGAAGGAGAACCTTACTTTCTACAAGACCCATCTTCTAGGACTTTTCTGGCGGTTAAGGTGAGCCTTGCACGGTAAGTGAAAGGATCGAGGGATAAACGGGCGGCTGGTCAAGGAAAAGAGAATAACCATGTGACCTCATGTAACGATCCCTGTCGTTGCATTAGCGTCTACAGCCATTGGTGGTTTGCAGTTAAACAGTAGAACCAGCATCTTGGCTTTATCAATATATCTGGTGCATGTTGAATCTCCAAAAACACATACATATATACAAACTGCGTCTCAACGCGTATGATCGAGACGAGAGGCCGAGAGGTCGGCCAAGTCTGATTGTGCTATCAGTTCAAGACACGGAATGTAGCTAGCGCAGAAGTTCAACCACAATCCCTAGCCAATCGTTTGCAGTGCTTCGGGAGTCCGCCATCAAGTGACCAATTAGCAAAGTTCTGGCGTGACTGGGTGCAGATTCGAAGATACGAATGCTTCGGTTTGTGCGGTTAGCGCGCTGGCGGGAAGCATGAAAGGAATAGATTGAGAGGAACTCGGAACTCTTGTGTTGCCTGGCTCTAAGCCACTTGACTTTCGTAGTCCTGATGTTATTCAGAACTCGTAGGGTCTGGTCTGCAGGGGTAGAGAGGCCTCACATCTAGAGCTAGCATTCGAAAATCACCCCGTCAGCGCAGTCGAAAGTCATTCGAGGCTGTGTGCAGATGCCAAGACGATGACTGTTTTATATGGGGGCTCATGGCCCAATGATGTTCTACTCTAGCTCAGCTTGGAGGGTCAGTGCAGCGGTCGGGCCAGGCCCTGATTGGGTTGAGCACGCAGATGTGAAATATGCGGTGGAAGGGTTCAACAAGATCCCCTCTCTTGTATTGCTTGTGGACTATTCCAGAGCGCAGTTCCAGCTGGGAACTACGGCACTGGTTAGGCTTTAGTCCTGACCATTTCGAGCGTCCATTCCTATATGGCTCGGAAACTTATCCGCATGCTAAATGTTTTTCACGGTAGGGAGTTCAACAATTCAGTTGTATTTTGTTGAGGGAGTTATGCGACTCTATATAATGACAGTTTCTTGTGGGTGGTGAAGCCAGGCTCAAATTCAAGAGAAGCGAGGCCACAAAAGGATAGTGGGCACAAAAGTGCCATGTTGGCATTCTGTGATCCTGCCCAATTCTCTAGACCAAGCACTCTTCGCGGGCCGCCTCACGCTCGATCTAACCAATCCGAAGATGATCCCATCGTCGTATGATCGGTAAGACGTTTGGTGACAACTGCTTGATCCTCGCGATTCTGCTTCTCACAGTAGCCTTTGTCCGGTACCTCATCCCATATTCCCTGGTCCCTTTTTCTTCACCAATTGTTCGCTTTCATGGAGACCCTTCCACTTGTCTTTCCCCCCTCAATGTGGTAGATACTAGCAATACTAGGTTTCGGTTGGAAGCCTTTCGGCCGTAGAAGATCCAGAGCAAACAGTTATTAGGGTACGCGATCGCGGGATCGATTGTTTCGGTAGTTCTTGGGTTGGGCCGGGTGGAAAGCTCGAGGGTGCTGATCGGCAGTTATTGCTGGCTAGATCGGCAGGATAAAAATCGAGCCTGAGACGATCATCGATGACGTATTTTTGTCATTGGATGGTGCGACTAGGCGCAGCACCTGCAGTCTAGGCCACACAGACACAACAAAATAGAGGGATCACGGAAATGTATACTCCGTACCGAAAGAAGCTGGTCACACGTACGGCTCACACGGACGGGTACAATCAAGTGAATCGTGCGATCCCATCGAGGGAAACGGGACAGACACCAAAAAAAATTCAGGCTTATAGGACAAGTGAACTACACAACTTGAGCGAGAATTTTGGGATGCTCGAATGACGCTTTTCATCCGGAAGAGAATATCTCCAAGGCGCCACTTGCGCAGTCAGGCCAAATCATTCCGATCCAAGGAGTTAAATGTAAAGGTGGAGGCGACAAGGGCTCAGCCGCAGTTTGCGACCGAAAACAAGTAGGGGTAAGGGGGGGAGTGGGGCGGACGGGGAGTCCGGTTCGAAATTGCAGAGGCGCAGCGATGAGTGCAAGATAGAATAATGGAAAAGTGAGAGAAAGGGAGGAACAGCAGCGAAGACGTGTCTTTTATGTCGGAGGGCATCGGCGGGTGGGTACGTGACGGCGTATTGGGGCGCTAAACCGAAAAAGGCAAAACTAACCCGATACAGTAATTCACAGGTCCGCTGCTTACAATGCGAGTGTCGACGCCTCTTTGCGCTTGACCGAGGTGAACAGCAACTTAGGTTTGCTGACATTTACGCGGGTCTATGGATTCTCAGTGGATGTCAGAACTCCATATTCAAAGAAATGGGTGCCATCATGAGGAGCTGGCTTCAAAATGAAGAGTTTCAGTTCTTATATCATTCCGGCGCTATGAATATGACAGTAGAGGCCGAACCCAATACAGGCTCGTCAGTGATAAAAGTACAAAAACCTTCATTCAAAGGCCCACCAGGTGTGATCTTCGCGTTGTCGGACAAGGGTACAAGCCACATGCGCGAGAATTTGTTGATGATAGGCCTCGGTTGTGAGAAATATGCCAGGCTCCAAGTCAATCCCTAATAATCAGTAAGTAGATGCAGCATAGCAGGACTCGAAAATCTTCTTCCCACAGACCTCTCCTAGTCCCATCCCCTTCACTAGCCGTGGCACCTTCTCTTCAAGCAATGGTCCCCCATATGCCCTGTTTCCACTTTGATCCTCTTCATAGAATGTCCCCCTAGTATCCTGGGGCGTCTTTTGTTTCAGCACTGCCTGGGCGATCTCGCCCTTTATTTGTTGACGGACGCTCTCGGTCGCAGAAGAGAGTGGTTGGCTCATCTCGCAGAGCAAAGCAATCGCACCTCCGGAAACTCGTCGGTCTCTTTGACAGGACTTGATACGGTGCTGACTCGTTAGATGTGGTAGCAGAAAAACCTGGTGCGGGATTCTCGGGGCTACTACTTACAGTGTTTGTTGTTATGGGAATAAGACTGCTTAATGGAGGGGCTTGGAGGGGTATAGTGGCAATTGGAGGGAAGTTGGGCATGTAAGTCATGTGACTGGAGCTAAGTTGGGCATAAGTCACGTGGCGTTCCAGATGCTCTTGTTTGGGCTTTACCTTGGCTCAGCTTCATAGTTTGACTAGATATGTGTCCGGGAGACTGATTACATTGGAGTTCAAGAGGATTGGGCTTGTATGTATCATGGTGGAGATCCGTTCGGGGGACAGATGATCCAGGAAATGCGACCGCAGGATCTTAGGAACAGGGATAATTAGAGGAAACCCGTTTTAAGTCTGTACCTCAAAGTCATGCGCGAGAATTTCTACACTCGATTCTTGTTCCTGGAAATAGATCCTATTATCTTCTATGGACCATAAGACGGGAAGGGAAGGAAGACTTGATGCCAAGGCATGGAGAGACTCCGAGCGAATTTTGTTAGAAATCGGGGCTCGATCGTAAACAACTCTGCTCCCGTATTGCAAGCCCAAACTCCCATGGCAACCTTCTGGCTCTTTCACACTTAAACCTACGGCTAACGATGCAGGACACAATTGCCCGAATTGCGAAGTCAACTGGTCGACATATACCCAAGAAAAGGTACTTCAACGTAGTCCACATCCGTAGAAGAGCAAGGCTAATTAATTCCTAGCAAATACAGGAAAATTTCTCTGAAGTTTGTATAGTTATTCAATCCAAAAGACTATGCCTATACCAATCGAAAGTGAATCCAATTTGCTCCGGCTCGCCAAAAGAAAGCACGTGAAGAAGTCCACGTTTCTTTAGGTCCAGACAAAATTCCTTTTTCGAAGTGAATTCCTCTCCCAAGCGGCTGTGATTCACGTCATTACAATTGCCACCATTAGATCGCTCGTCCTTTGTTACCTCGCCGTTGAAACGCTGTAATAACGACCTCCACCACGCTCCGAGGCCATAACATATCCCATGAATTATGCGACCCATGATACCATACCATCGTTCGATAAACTGTGTTTCCACGAGGGTCGCCACTTCGGTGCCTTCCTTCCTCCTAGTTCTGTTGCTTTCCGTCGGATCAATTCTTTCGTTCAAAAGCATGTTCGTGTGCGCGGCTAATTCCGAGACAGTGACGTATTTGTTATGCCAACATTTGTCGATGATGTCGTCAATCAGAGGATTGCCATCCAGATTGGGAAATTCCATACTCTGTAGTAACTCCACGACTTTAGGACCATGCTCGTAAGGCTCTTTGGCGAGACATCGATCTCCATAGACTTCAAAACCGTAGTTTATCAAATAATAGATGGAACCAAGAGCGAACTTTTCGGAGGGGAAGAGGTTCTAACTTTTCCACTGCAGTAACCACTATGGTTTGCTGGTCCCGAGTATGATTTTTTTGTATCCTAGAAGAAAGCGACTCCGACTTCAGGAAAAGGGGTGTATTTATTAGATAAAAAGCCAACGCCCTTCGGGCCTCCTGGTGAATCACTGCGCTATTGAGACCGTATTCGATGCCCCGTGGTCGGGCCCAAAGTATCAGGAACGACTGTTGCTGAAAAACGCGCCATGGAAAGAGATTAATAGCAGAATTGCTAACACACTGGCCGCCCTTCCGTCGGAAGGCACAGTGTAGTAGAAAACTGATCGACTTATATCGGCGGTCTCGGGAGCGGTGCATGCTTTAACACTAAGAGCGAAACCATCACCACACGCGAAGCGATGGTGCACAGCTGACCTGACTGGACTTCGGTATATATATATATACTGGCGAAACCACGACTGGTCGGAGCGAAGGGCGGGGCGAAAAGTACCATAGCTAGAAAGGATGGCCTAAAGTGCGGCGAAACAATATCACTATGCCATCCGGTAATAGAAGAAGAAGCACTGGAATGAGTTCCTTGCGGACAACGATAACATATGGAAAGCCGCTAAATACCTGAAGTCGGGAGAGGATGCGGCGTTCGGAAACGTCCCACAGCTCCTTAGAGCAGATGGAACCACCACCGCCGATCATAAAGAGTAAGTAGAAGAATTACTGACCCAGTTCTTTCCGTGACAATATTGATGACGAAGGGACTCGGCCACAAAGAGCACTAGTGGAAATGCCAGCGACCACCCTGGAGGAGATAGAACGGTAGCTATTAGCGACGAAATCTTGGAAGGAGCCTGGCCACGACGGCCTACCGGCGATAGTTTGGAAGATGACGTGGCCCACAGTCAAGCACCAGGTCCTGGAACTATTCTAGGCGTCGCTGGAAGAAGGCACGTTGCCAAGACAGTGGAGGTATGCGAAGATTATACCACTCAAAAAGCCGAATGAAGAAAACTACACCATTGCTAAAGCATGGAGACCAATCTCACTCCTAGCGACGCTGGGCAAGATTCTGGAATCCGTGGTCGTAGAGAGGATTTCACACGCTGTGGAGTGTTGGGTCCTTCAGGTGGAGTTGCGCCATTCCGTTTTGGGTTCCAACGTTTGGTCCCAAACGTTGGAACCCAAAACGGAATAGTCACCTGCGACGTGGCGCATTTAGGGCTTAATAGTCAGTTGTACTTTGTTTACTAACTGGATTTCGAAGACCAGTGAAAACAATAATTCTTGTATTATCCGTTGCTCTCCCTCTGCTGGATTGCGATAGTTTCAAGGCATGGGCTTTTTTTTCCATCCCACATTCTTTTTTGTGATTGTGCATTCCAATTTGGAGAGTGCTTGTGAGCTGAGGTCTAGCGCGATATCAAAAGTCTCGTTCGAGGATATGTATAATCAAATAGGAAAACTGTCGATGCTGTTTAACATTGCACAAAAAGTTATAATGACACAAGTGACCCAAACACTAGCATTTCTGATCGAGCTAGCCCAAAAAAAACCAGTCTCAAATTGATTTCCAACGGTTCCAAAATGTAAGGTCTCTACCCTTTGAACATAGAATGCTTAAATGCTAATGGAACAAGAATTATCCTGTGTTCACTACCATGAGAATGATACTCAAGCCTTCCTTCTTTAGTGCGAGTCAATCTTAATCAATTAGTAATTCTCAGACAATCTCAGGTCCACATGTAACAAGAACAGTGAATGAGAATATAAGAGCCTCCTTCCCAGCTGAAATTAATCGCTTCACATCTCTCATAATTGCACTTGCATCAAGCAATGGATTTCAGAAATCTACTCGATCAACGGAGATTTTCACCGACCTCAGGTCCTACACAGCCGCGCCCCACATCTACTCAAGGACACCCGGAGCAACCAGCAGGCCCTGAATCTCTAATTAGACCTCAAAGCAGGCTCATCCGCAGAGGCAATTAAGCGGAAAAAGAGCAACGACTTAGCACGGCGATCCCGCACGAAAAGGCAGAAGGAAAAACAGCTTACGAACGCGCTGCAAAATGAGATCAAGTTCCTTCAAACACTGTGTGGCTTTTACAGATCTGAACGGGACTACTTTCGCAACGAGCTCGGCCCCTACATACCCATGACGCGATTGCTACCGAGACCACCGACTCCACGGCTTATCGCATCTACTCCATCTTCACCACGAGTCCACCAGCGCAGTTTGTGAACTTGAATTGGGAGTAGCTTGTATGCATCTGGCTTGGTCCCCGGCCTCCATGCTTTTTGCGGAAATCTCTTCCACATCCAAGATGGGATCAATCTGGTATTTCATTCCCCATTTTGCCTACGTGGCTATTCCAGGCATATTTTGACACTACGCAGGTCACAACAATTGCTTTTTGAAAATTTTCGTGTCATCGATCTATAATGATATCTGTTATCTGTATCAGCATCATCGTCTGTCTAGACAGCTGCTATATAAACTTAATAAAGTGTAGTCGGGTCAAACATTTTCTCCTTAACTCTAATCCTCTAATACAATGCATAATATATTCATGACTCGCGGGTTGGCGTGTGATCTTCAAGACCGAGGGGTGTGGGTATTCTATGCGGAGTTGTGATAACCGCGGAAAGGGGTGGTAAGCTCAAAGAACAAGCGACTCACTTTGAATATGGTCAAAAGCGCCACTAAAGTGTAACTGCATGACATATTATAAACCCACTAGATCTATTGAAGTGATGTTATTCTAGCGAGGCTTTGCCCGAAGTAGCTAGTCGGCTTTGAAAAGACATTATCGGTAATCGGGACTCGTATCATCATCCTCCGAAGCTCAGATCAATTATATATGAGACCCGCTTTTTAGACTTTCATTCACAAACGCGGATCATCTACCACACGCTGACATTTCAGGCTTGACAGGAATTACTTCAGGCAAATCGGCAAGACTTTTGCCAGAATATCTTCGTATATAGAGAGATAAATCCTTATATCTTGTCAAATCACTCTTCGCTATCCATTCGACAGTCACCTAAAATGCAGATGTCAGTTATGATTCGTCCTAAAGAAACCATTGCTAGGTAGGTAGGTTCTATGCCGTTACTGGAGACAAGCTAAGCTGAGCTTTATAGACGTAGCGCATATGATACAACAGGCGTCAAGAAGCCGGGCGTCCCGCCTCCACCGCCAAAGTAATTTTGAGAATTCAAGCTTGATTGAGGTCCGATTGGTGAGCATAGGCTCTGCTTCTGGAATGAGAAACTTCGCTTGTATTATATATATCCCGTGCCCTACATCCGGATTGAAGGACGATCATTTTTCATTGATTACTTTACCGTTGCACTATTGTTTGTTTGTCCTTATATTCTATGCACTTCTGCCTCTCATTTCTCTATAATTGGAGTTAGGTATAAGAGCCTGCGAGATATGTGTTTGGATCTATGCTGACTTGCTTCGTCTGTAAATAGTTCGAGCCTCACATCTCCATTGAAAGCAATCAACGCACCCTTGTATAGGCCTTTATTATTTAAGGTTCGCGATACTATCAATCCAAAGTGTATAGAGCGAGGCTAATATAGATTATAAGTGAAACCGTCACCTATCATGTGCTCTCAGTACACCTACAGATATGCATGTGGATGCGTGAAAACGCAACCGCTATGGAAATGTGTCGGTAAGGTCACCAAAAACGACTGCACAACGGGAAAAGTCCTACCAAGACAACAGACTTTCACGTATCGAGGTGGCAAGTGTCCTGTGACTGAGAGTTGAGGTTTGAAGCTAGGGTTTATTTTCGCTTATCTTGAGAGCACGGTGAAGGTTAGAAGGGATTTGATAGTGTGAATTGGAATAATGAAGCATTATATCAGCTGGTGACATCAATACAAAAGCTCTCTAGAGTTATAGAGCATATGTAATAGAATGATCCTAGGTGAAGGTGGCGATTATTGCCTTCAAATTTTGTATTGAGATAGATATGGTATCAAGACTACTATATTTATCTTTGAAGGCGATGGAAGCATCATTAGTGTTTTCTGCGTCGAATTAGTACCCCTCAGTTGCTTATGTTTATCAAATTAGGTGAACCTACAGAAAGGTATAAATTGTCTCATTCCCAGATAAATATTCTCGCAGCATTCAACTTCCTCTTTTCCCTTGCAAAACAGACTTGCCGGAATGTCCTTGTCTCCACTGTCCATCATTGGGATCATCAATGTTAGCGAAGACGTTAGCGAAGACCTATCGGAGCCAATGGCCGACATAACTCGTGCTTTCTTCATCTGTTGCCAAGAATATTCTGCAACAGGCACACCACTGTGAGTCTCACTCCTAGCAGCACAACCACTTTATCTGACAAAAGAATCAGAGGCGGAGAGACTACCACTGGAGTGCGGTTTCGAAAGGCGGAGAAATCACCACTGGGGTTGTCACTCACTCCCCTAAACGATAATATTTCCATCCATGCTATATTCAAGGATCCGGTGATTATCCAAAATATCCTGGATGATCCGCGTATTGGAGGGCTGAAGCTTGTCGTATATGTGTGAGTCATATATTCTTGTGTCATAGGCTTAACGACTGAAGTGATTTATCAAGTGAAAACCAGGGTACACCAAGAACCCCTTCTTTTCTGTAAGTATAAAGGCTATATACCCACAATCCGAAATCATCTAACATCCCAGGGCGTTCTCGATCAGAATCGCAGTTTCGCAGTTTAGTGATTCGCCAATCTCCAGCCATGTATCCCTGCCGCAAAGCGTACGGGCTATCATCACATCAATTGTTGCGGATGCGTCGGTGCCCTAGGTACGGACCCTCGGTAGTTTGTTAGATAGTTAGATTGAGAGCTCTCCTTCTCCCAATACAACTTTTTTTGGTTCTGTCTTTGGTCCCTACACTCTGTATGGAATTTTTTATAACGCTATGAGTAGTGTGGCCTTTGGGCAGTGTTGATATCCCAACAATTGTCTCGGCCGGAGCCAACTATCTGGTTAGTTACAAGAACTACGAATCTATAATATAAGGTCGATGAGGAGGTTTGGCTGGCCGTGAATTGTAGCCCACAATTGGACAAGTGATAGAATTATTCCCCCATATAGCTACATACAGTGCTTACAGAAACACTGCTATAATTTTCGAGCATATAAATATTCTATTCATTCCCCGAGATAACTACAACAAACAAACCATGATGGATTGTTTCCCTGTTATCTCACTACGAGGCCTACTTCCGAATCTACTTCCGAAGTGGATTGATCCTTTCTTCTTCTTTAAAAACAATCCCTCGTCAATCTGGGGAGACCAAGAAAATCGTAAGTTACATGAACTCATATAAGGATAAACTATTTACTCACTACTCACTACTCACTACAAGACACAGAGGACGCCGAATCATCTCTAGGGTCAGACAGTATACTCGTGCTTCCAAACCTTCCAAACATCAACATCATCAACTGTTTGCAAATGCCAGAGTCTATTACTGCCCACAACAGCATAGAGGATGCCGACAGTATCCTTAGCAGAATCGAAAAATTACCAACAGAGCTTATAGATCACATTATCGAGGAAAGTGTTTTTTCCGAACCGCTCGGATCACATGACGCCTTACATACTCTACAAGCCTTTTGCCAGGAGGAGGAGGACTCTATCTTTAAAACCAGGATTCATGCTGTTCTTAGAAGCCACTCGTTTCGAAACAGAATCGAGAGAAGTTGGGAACTCTGCCCTGACTTTGACCATACGAAGACTTGTCGACATCCTTTCGATAAAACCGCTCCACATGATTTAGCTTCAAAAACGATTGTCACTTGTGCTCAGTGCTTTACATTTCTGCTTGATCATCAAGCAATTAGTCCCTCCTCTTTTTGTCGGGATGGGCAAAACTTCTATCTAATTGCGGTTACATCAGAGAACCGTAATTTGATAAAGCTGATAATGTCTGCGATAAAGCCCCAAGACCTCATCAAACCTATCTCAGTACATAGAGAAAACAGTGGACACAAGTCGATATTACAATTCACTACCCGGGATGCCCAGTTGTTCCAGGATTGCTGGGAACGGCTTCGACCAAAACCTGAAATCAGTTTATCTACCCTTGGGCCAAGGGAGATAATGAATCTGTGCAAATTTGCCGATGAAGATCTAGCAAATCAGCTGCTACATCGAGATGTGGATCTTGGAAGCCCCCACCCAAATAACGGACTTCCGAATTGGCATCAGCTTTTACGCCAACAAAACCCTGAACCAATGTTACGTTGGTTCTGGAGCCGTAACCAAGAGCTTCCAAGCGATCTCTTGACTTATGCGGCCAGACGCAACTGCGTGGCCGGGGCCAAGTGGATCTCGCACCACACCGAAAGCCACGACGACTGGCGCCAAGCTATATCTGAAGCTGCCGACAAAACGGAGCGGGAGAGCGCTGAAATCTTTAAATTACTTATACAACAACTGCCTCCGCAATATAGAAGGGACGACATGGGCCGCACGCTCTCTGAGCAACTTTTGAGCACGATCGTCGGCAGAGCGTGCGTTGATAGTCGTTCGAATGTTTTTTTACTTCGTTTGCGTTTGCAAAGCGACAAAGCATGTTTGGAGGAGGTTGCTGTTCAGAAGATCCAAACAATTCATGAGTTGAATACGACTGCTGAAGTGGCTGGCATGAAGGTTCAAGCGATGCAAGCCGGCCTACAATTGGTGACAGAAGCTCTAGAGGCTTTCGAGAATTAGTCGTTGTACTCGGCCAAGTCAGGGGCCAAAATAATCATTCAATCTCCGTGGATGACTGGTTTTGTCGGCAGACTAGGCGGTTGTTTGCCCAGGTGGCCTCTATAAAGGGTCTTTCCTTCGCTAGATTTTAATGCAGCAGTTTGTTCATCCTATTTAGATTATTCAGGGTTTAGTTGCTGTGATCTAAACAGATTCCCCGAGGTCATACTGTCTCACGCTTTACTAAGCAGCTATAGGCTCTCAAAGTTAGGGCTTACTTAGGTGGCGGCCGACTATGCCGGTTCCGTTATGGCTTAGACTACGCGTCTTAATGGGTGGAATCGCTCTCTGATTCTCTACTTTAAGCGCAGCATATTGCCTCTCAACAGCCAATTGGAAGGAGCCAGTCAGTGTGAGTGCTCCCCTACGGCTGACTCGGAGGGGGACCAAATAGGTATAGCATAGAATGCAACCCCATAGAGTTGATTTATCACAATTTAGAACTGCCTAGACACATTATGCCATCTACGGGGCCCAAATCGGCCTGTCGAGACCACTCGTCATATCGGTTGATTGAGCCAATGACCTACCGCTATGCTACCCTGTCGGGGGTGGGATTATATTACTAGAAAAGGGCTGCGCAATGGACCCATTTAATTGAAGTAATTTACCTAATAGGAATCCTGCGCATTTATACCTCATACCTCGTACCTTTTACCTCGCGCCTCTTTTTGGAATAAGAGGTGGACTATAAAGTTGTCGAATCTCACATTGGAATAGCTCACCTCTTTTTCAAGACAGACGAGAATCCCTCACTGTCGTTAGTCACAAACTCCGTGATTTCGACCTCGACTTTCTTCAGAGCCTACGGAATTGTAAGTATCTTCCTCAATCACTCCCGTTTATTTGCTTACCTTTATATAATATGAAGCCCATGACCCACATCGCAAAATGAGTGATAATCAGCTTGCCGCACCTAGTTCCTATACTCAAGATCAACCTGAAACCTTGACGAGTGATCTTGATGGAGCAATTCAGCTTGGCTATAACGACCATGAGCTTGACGCAGCGATTGATCAGTTTGCGGCTCAGGAGACTGGTCATGTTCATCCCGAATACGCAGCGCGCCTAGACAGCCTCTCGAAACTGCTGAGTGAGAGGGCCGGACAAATCAACGCAGCGATCTATTGTTGCTGGCTTGCGCTTCGGAGAATTGGTCATGATCATCCCGACAATACAGCGCACCTAGACAGGCTCTGGAAACTGCTGAGTGAGAGGGCCGAACAAACTGAAGATGACTATAAGGTCAACGCAGAGATTGATCGTTGTCGGTTTACGCTTCAGGGAACGGCCCATGATCATCCCGGCAATATAGCGCGCCTAGACAGCCTCTTCAAACTCCTGAGTGAGAGGGCCCAACAAACTGAAAATCTCGATGATATCAACGCAGCGATTTATTGTTGCTGGCTTACGCTTCAGGGAACGGCCCATGATCATCCCGGCAATATAGCGCGCCTAGACAGCCTCTTCAAACTCCTGAGTGAGAGGGCCCACAAAACTGAAAATCTCGATGAAATCAATGCAGCGATTTATTGTTGCTGGCTCACGCTTCGGGGAACGGCTCATAATCATTCCGACTATGCAGCGCGCCTAGACGACTTCGGGAAACTGCTGAGTTCTCGAGAACAAGAGACTCGGAATATCGAAGATATCAACTGGGCGATTCTTTTTTTGCAGTTTGCGGTTCGGAGGACTTCTCAGGATCATGCCGACCTTACAACGCGCCTGGAATACCTAACTGAAATGCTGAGGTATCAATCCGCAAAAAGTCAAAGCTTCAATGATATCAGCGCAGCGATTGATTATTGTTACGTTGTGGTTCAGAAGACTGCTGGTGATCATTCCGACTTTATAGTGCGCCTAGATATTCTGGCGGACCTATTCGACTTGCGATTCGGGGTTATAGGATTCTTACCTGATATTCGTCGTGCGATTGAACACACTCATTATGCAGCAATCATGACCAAAACTGACGACGATGAAGATGTGGAGCGCCTCTTCCAACTTGGGAGAAGGTTTGAGCTACTTTTTGGCGCTGAAAATAACAACATCTATCTTGAAACGGGGATTATGTGCTCTTTCCGGGCGCTCGAGGCCACCACTAAAACCTCCGTTTCTTTTCCAACGCGCTTGGCCGACCTCGCTCATAAGCTTGGAATACGATACGAGGTATCAGCAAGGATGGAAGATATCGAAATGGTGGTGTTGTTCTATGAACAGGTTCTTGAGGCTATTGGTGATCTAAATCAAGGTCACTTAATGAAAGAGTGCTTAGAGGGACTCGAAAATGCCGTGAAAGAGAGAGCTAGACGTCTCGGAGAGGTTTCTGACCTCTAGGAAGCGATTGCCCTAATTCACGACGCAGTCACTGCGATGATGGCCATCGATCCTAACCATCTTTTGCTTGGAGATTGTTTCCATGAGCCCGAGACCAGGCTCGGACATTGCGATAGATTACCTCAATACGGCTATTATATGGAAGTTTTTCGCAATTCTCATTCTGTGTTTTCAAGATTTCTACTGATATGTAGAGGTGGTAAGCACTGCAAGCGGGTAAATTATGATTTGTGATACTTGTCACTTGGCTTGCATAGATATACGGGTCTCCGCGCCAGACAAGGTGTTTATATCGTAGCTCTAGTTTCGATACTGTAAGCCACGTTCTCGATCATACTCTCCTTTGTCCCCATCGATCTTGCGCCTTTTGCAAGCGGGGCTCTGCATATTAGTTTTGATATCAACGAAGCTCTCCTCAGTATGAACTAGGAAAGAGCACTTTCATGCATTGCTTTTGTGCACCGGATTGGCCCGCACCACAAAAACCCGCTAGTGAATCCTACATCGGTATAATCATGGAGAAATCTTCATTATGAATTGAACTCTACGTGGAATCATTCTCTGATTCTCTACTTAAAGCGCAGCATATTGCCTCTCGAAAGCCAATAGAAGGAGCCAGCACACACATGATAGGTCAGCAGTATTACCCATAAAGTCCTAGTCTAACGACAGGGTTTCTCGGGCGCCTTGGACTCAAGCCTGGTATAAATGGAGCTTCCCCTTGCTCCCCTTCCAGATTTTACATTTTTGGCTACTTATGAGGCTAAATCATAATTTGACCCTTATTTGCACCCTCAACTACGATCGTAGGTATTTTCCACTCAAAACTTCTTCGCATGACGATTTAATAACTCGTCTTTTAATTAGAGCAATCGCTTTGAAATGGACGACACGACGGGGTTATTTCAATATAGCCCTGGGTTATTCAAATCTTACTTTTAAATAAGGAGAAAATATACATCTTCTTGGATGTCCTCTATTCTACTAGAGTGGTAACCCACACTCAGCCAGGTGCGTCGAACCCCAACATATTTCAATAGAGCTTATTAGATATGTAGTTAATGGGCATAGGACGGGGATTTGAAAACATTTGAGTAAGGCAATAAACCGATCCAACGACTGATCTCACTTCGAAGTTGTCAAGACAAAACTCTGCTTCCCACTGAACCAAACCACGAGGCTCATCATATATAGGGTTGAGACTGTTCAGAATTGCAGAATGAGTTGGGGCTTGTCCGTCCATAGGGTGAAGCTTATTTGTATGATATCGCACAAAAACCTCCTGTTTCAAAGCAATGACAAGCCAGGTAAAAAGGCCCTGCTCGGTCCTCGCAAACCAATAATCTGACATCCGATTCCACAGGGCGTAGTATAAACTGCGTCCTAGTGGGCGTGCATGTGTCCACAATGGGCTGATTTCCATCATGACCAGATACACCTGATCTGGCGGGAAGGTCATAACATGTGGTAGACCGTATTTCTTTTGGCATGCACTTATAATATGGTCTTGAAGGGGTGACATATATCCGAACGATATCTCATCGACCCTGACAACTTTTTTTCATGGTCAGCAGCTAGGGGTCGAGGTTGAGGTGCTGGGCTCACTTTGTTCAAGGCCGGCGAAGTGAGGACGAAGGTCCATTGATTCTTCTTACTTGGGTGTTATGAGTTTCTTTAGGAAAAGATATTCCAAGGGACTTAGGGATATATATATTGCATTCGCCCTATACTCTGCCGGTGAGGATCTGGCCTCCTCATTCCGTCCTTCGTAGCCGGGGAAAATATCCGAAGATAGGATTGACTCGTCGAGTGAGGGGCTTGGTATAGTCCCCCGTAAGCTGTACAGTAACCTTCTGCTTACTCTAAATTTTAAATCGGGCAAACAAAACCAGATAGGAATCAACAAGACCAGTCATAAAGCAATCATTTTATTTAATGTCACCACATAGGCCTCATGACGAGCATAGCCGAGTCGCAGGTGCCGTCCGTCCATTCCTCCCGGGATTTCAGGGTACATGATATTATGAATAAGACAACTCTCCCAAAATCTTCAAGTGATGATCTAGCTCCTCATTTCAACATTGGTAGCCAGGGAATATTCCGTAGATTGTATTAACCCAACGGGTGAGCCGCTGGGTACAGTTCCTCGACGATCTGTGTAATATCCTGCTGATTACTTTACATTCCAAGTCAACCAAACAGAATCAAATACGAGCATAACGAAGTTATTCATACACCAGTCAATATTACCATACGGACATTTATAACAAATAACATTTTCAAAAAGAACAAGAACTAAAAACCCCTTTAGGTTCATCACTCGAGGTAAATCCCATGATTGGACTGCATTGGCGTTATGGCTTGTCTATTACTGGATTTCTCGGAGTCATGATAAATGTCACCTGCACTTGAGACGGAGATTGTTTTAGGGCGAGAGAGTGAACTTCAATAAGAAACCGTAAGATACGCATAGTGGAAAGAAATCATTAGTCTGTTTAAACTGCAACATAAGTGAGAATGTCCCCACCAGACCAAAGAAGTGATGTTACGACCCAATATCCATGGTAGATCGGATACCTAACAAGGCAAGGGCCATAAGAGCTTAATGACTGCCCGCGAGACACGAAACTCAAAGAACGTAAATAGGACTAGTGACCTCATATTGCTCAGCCTCTCATCCATGAGACATGATGTGGGAAAAACACCTATTTCCACCCTCTTCATTTTCTCGATAGCTCCTATATTGTCTCATGGTTATGAGGCAGTAGCTAACTTTGCTGAGAGGTTGGAATTGAAGATGTTGGCTAAAAGTATCTCAAACGGTCTCTCAAGTGATCCGGGATGTCCATGCTCGTGAACTTTCCTTCACATGCCACATCTAGTGACACATAGCTCGCCCTCAATTCAGACCAGTATTTGACGTCAACAATTTGCAGGATTTCGAAACATCCCTGTTTCTCAATTGCACGGATCAATGCATGGCGAACATACCAAAATACCATTCCGATGTCCTCTTTAGATGACCCCTGGATGGCCGAATCAATATTCCGTAAGATGTTCGAGACTAGAGACACGCGTTCACCCTCGAGTCTGCACACTTTATCCAAGCATTCGCTTAGCGTAATGGCAAAAGAAATGGCGTTATTGCGCTCTTTCTTGAGATACACCTCCCGGGTCATCAGCTTTTCGAAGACCGTCAAATCATGCTTGACCGAGGTTTTCATTACCCTCTGGAGTGAAACCCCTTTCAGCAGTCCTGACTCCATGATTCTCACACTGAGCTCTATGAAATCTTTCTCCAAAGATTTCATCAGCCACTTCGTCGCCTTTGACTGGAATTCTTGTATCTCACACGCTGAAGCTGTCTCCATTGTGCTCGACAAGTGCTCATAGCTCCTGAGCACGAAGACTTCATCAGTTTCACTCCGTTCTAAAAGGCATGCGATATCCTCCAAGCCAATGATAGAAGATGTAGCATGTGCATCAACTAGAGATATTCCGGTCGCAGGGTTACCACTTGCAAAGAGATCTTGCGAATCCTCTTGGGTGATTTGAACGTTGGAAATTGAAGGACAACGGCGTTTTCGGTATCCAGAGCGGCCCGAGGAATCCTGAGAAGCCTTTCTCCGCAGAATGGGGGTAATGGAATTTTTGAATCTGCCCCCGGGGAGATCTATGAGCCACTGGTTACTAGGTGGCGAAGCGCAACTTCAAAAATAGTTTTACTAACCAAAATTTGGCTCATCTTTACTCTCAGAGCGATCTCCATCATTGGAGAGAATCTCAGCAGATATCTCAGTAGATATCTCAGAGATATGTGAAGCTATACTGCCAGTGCTGTTTGGTTCACCTTTGTCATCGCAATCAAGCAACACTGGATTCTCGCGGGTCCCGGTTGAAGCAAAGGAGCTTTCTGGCAAAATCTCACTCTCTGCTTAGAAAACACTCATCATGGTAAGCAAACAATGTTCCTGTCGATAAAGAAGAACGCACCCTGATCAAGGCTCATTTTGCCAGTTTCGCACTTATAATGCTCAAGGCAGAACAGGAGTATGTAGAGGAACCAAAGAGTGCCACGTAACTAAGTACGAAGATGAAATAGTCCAAGTTAGAAGTGAACGTCTAGGCACGTTTTATATGTATCAGTGCGGCGGAAGAACAAACATGTGGCGCTGTTTTGGTCCTCCAGGAAGGTTGATGATACCTTGGCATCGACTAATTATGACACCGCCGTGTTTATCTACCGGGCTGTTATACCCTTTCAGTAACCTTTTTCTAGGATCCAGAAGAAAACTTCCTAGAAGGGTATAGCTCTGGTACGCTCGTGGAGCCAGGTAACGTAAAGGGGAAACAGCCCCAATCTGTGACCTGGCCCAAAGTGAAGTGGGCTTGGTGTGTGCCCACTATTTACTCAGCTCGGAAGCGGCCCGTGCCCCGTTAATTCCGTGGTCTGGACCAGGAGGGTAGGCGGGGACTTTCTATGGCCGATTTCAGCTTAGCGCGATTGGAGTGGGCCACTGGGAAAGAAAGCGTGTGTGTCTGAGGGGTAATCTGTTCTCGATTTCTACCGCTGTTCACGTGATAAAGACCCGCGCGGGGCTATCGTCTTCGCGGCCACGAAGGCTGTCGGGAATAACAACCATTCCATGACCCATGAGACGCCCAAAACGTGTCACTTTCTATGTGGATTAGGTGCTGATTTGCTACCCGAAGTCTTTACTCAATAATATTCGTGTCTCCAGGTGAGCTTTTGGCGCGGAGCCCTCCTTACTCTGGAATTGTTCACATCAGTTCTGCCCACTTGCCGAGAGGTTTTGTTCTGATAAGACAGCTATCGTGTCGCACCAGTACGAAATTAATGATACCTACCTGCCTAGGAAAGGTCTTCTGAATCCGTTATCTTGCCTATGGCGACCGCAGTATTTTCTAAAAGCGGGCTAACACATTATCAGATCATCAATCCCTACACATGAACGCGCCCGACAGCGACGGAATTATTCAGAAGGACCTTGACTGTCATGAACAAACGGTTGTGGCAGATTTGGAAGAATGGCTGAAGGCGAATCCACAAGCGCAGTGGAACGAAGTTGCTGGCCTCAAACTCGTCGAACAATGCCCAGAAACAAATCTTCGACAGATTCAAAAGAGACTCGCCCAGGTGCGTTCTTCTTTCTTTTTTCCGTCAGGGGAATCTAGCTCTGATGATCGCAGAATTTCCGCGTTGCTACATTTAGGACACGTCACTCGGGTTGGGAGCTTGGGCTTGGGATTGGAGAGCTCATTCCCATTTCTCCTAGTGAAGGCTGTAACGTCAAAGTTGGAGAGCACACCTATCCCCTTATAGGCGGGAAGAAGGTATGCATCTTGAAGAAAGCTCACGTGGAGAAAGACATTTTAATGACAGAAGATCTATTATCATAGCTATGCAGTAACGGACGCCGAGATGACCAGTTGGTTTCTGGAACATGGAGCGAACCCGAATGCGCAATGCGAGGTAGACTGCACCCCATTGTCCTACGCTGTTCGAAATGCACGTCTCAGCGTGATCAAACTACTGCTGAACCATGGAGGGGATGTGCAGAAAGGACAGCTTCTTCAGTATGCCGTTTGTCGAGACGAGGAACTTGAGGATGTCATATCGTTGCTCATCGATAGAGGTGCCCCTTTGAACGCCACAATGTATCAGGATGGCCCGACTTTGATGCGATTCTTTCCTATGAGCCTAGGGACTGCATTGCACGTAGCAACAGAACAGGAAAAGACGAATGCGATCCGTCTTCTGATCCGTCTTGGAGCAGACACTGGCGTGAAGGACGCAAATGGCGACACCGCTTTAGAGTGGGCGCAGAAATGGAATAAATCGGAAATGGTGAAGCTGTTGGGAGACTTGGAAGACCGTTCGTAAATATGTTTCCTAAATTGAAGATAGGAATGAATTGAGACCAGTCGCGACGCTCTAGTCTTCTTCAAAGTATGTGCTCAAATTCTATCTGTACATCCGCGTCCACAATGAATCCCGTCGATGTGATCAGTCCATCTACGGATTGCAAAAACGAAACCGGTTTCGTCGAAATTGTAGATATCTCGTGGGCCTATTTTATTGCTTTGGATATACTGATTTAGTCGCTGATACCAAGCAGAAAGATAGAGTGGAATTCGAGAACAGATTACTCCGAGGACACACGACACACACGCTTTCTGTTCGCAGTAGGATCTAGGCAGGGCTGTTTTGTATCCTTGACCACAACGAAGATTGTTCATCCCATGCAGTTTCATCCATACGTCCAACCACATGATCAAAACTCAGTTGGTCGGACGGATGTTGATGCAAGGAAGGTGGAGTAGAAGCTGCTTGCCAAGGTGGTATAGATGGGCCCGATGTTGATGCAGAGACCTTTGCCCGCGACAAAGTCTTCCAGCTTGACGCCTGGCTTGTATTTCATGGCTCACTTGATGGACACTGTGTAAAGGGTCTTGACCTCACACAGCTGACGTAGCTCCGTATGGAATTGCATGAGCAAGAATTGCTGCGTCAGTTGCCTCATCTTCCGGACTGCTCTTCTCTAGTAAGGAGCCTCCAGTATGATAAATTCTTGCCGTTCAAGGCAATTTCTATGCGCATGTTCCAAATCTCCCAAATGGATTCCCTCTTGAGATTGGGACCAATTCAGTGAACTTCCAAAAAGCAAAGGTGTAATCAATACTTGAACTTCACCCACAGGGCTGCATAATAATACAACTACCATAAGCATGCTACAAGATGAGGGCTAATCACCTTTTAGTGATATACTTCTAATCTAGCAATGATACTGCCTATACTGATTAGTAGCACGATAAATGTTGTAAATGCACATGGTACAATCGGATTTAAATTGCTGATCCCTTCCAATATCGCTTAAAATACCCAATTCATCCATTACACTAGCAGGTAATTATTATTATCCAGACTACCAAGCGACAGGGATTGTAGAATCGAGGTCCGCGGAAAGGTTACTCATGCTGGGCAAAACTCGACATTCAAATCTGCGCGTACATCGCAGGCTTTGGTGGCATAGTCGTCGTGGGGGAGGTAATAGACCATGTCACACTTTTCAACCCCAGAAGGGCAATCGACAGTGGCACAACCCCGAAAGCTTGGCACAATGCGTATCCCGTATCTCGTATTTGACAGTCCATTAATCTTAGAAATATCGTAGAATATCATATTAGACGGATGACAGTTGATATGCCTATCATTTTGAAAACACGCACTGTATTCTACCTGGGTGATATCGGAGCTTCCGTAGTAGTTTGCAACCTTCACGGAGTTCCCAATGCCATTGATAGTCAGTCGAAATGGATGAGAAATGTTAGTCTCCGGTTGAAGTTCAGTCTTGAGGTACGAAACCCCTGCGACTCCTTCCACATATAGAGGAAACTGGCAATTATTATGCAAAGTGATATTTCCACGGTTGCCGTCCATCGAGAAGACAGAATTACCCAGAAGGGCTACAGTAACGAAAATCTTGGATAAGACTGGAGATAAAGGCATTATAATATGCTTACCCACCAGCTTTGGTAATACACAATTAAATAAATGGGGGCATCCAGCGCAGTTGGAAAGTAAATCCCAATTTTTCAACAGGTTCAAAGATTTGGGAACTGAAAATTCGTTTCATATAGACAATTGGAGCCGCTTCACGTTCATGGTTACTAAGATTTATGAAGTAACTGTACGAAAGTCAGGGTGCAGCTAAGAGACGCGTCACTTTTGGCAGGCGTACAAATGATTCTGATTCAGATTGCGTTAAGGGTAGTAAGAAATAGGCTTCTTGGACTGATTTACTTGGGCTGAACTTGCATTCTGCTGATGTGTTCATTTTCATGCGCTGTTTGGTATATTAGCCGGTAGGGAAAATGAGGGAGAGGGGAGCGGAATCCCGCGAATCTTCAACTTTGAAGATCTTACCTTAGTCTCTAAATTGTTCACGAAGTGAAAAGGCGCTATACATTATGATTAACAGTATGAGCCGACAGAGAGGAAGGCCGACATAATCCAATAAATCTTTACTCACCCGGTTTCACCTGGCTTTCAAACGGCGCTGAGTTGAACACCACAAGGCTGACGTTCAGTGTTCTTCAAATTTTCTCTCAGTATGTGGCACGGTCATGACCTGGATTAGGCCTAGGTGGATTAATGATGTAAGCGACTCTATGCTTTTGCACAATTAAGTTACTCGAAGGCTTACCTGCGGTACTCTATAATCTTTTTGAAAAGACTGACTTGACTAACACCATTGTCCTCAAATTGAGGGCCTCAATAATCATCAAACCTGTATCCCGACATCTCAGAAGCCTCCAAATGATGCGTCTGCCATTTTTAAAGATATGTATCTTCCTTTCTTCGCTCCATTTTCATTTCGAGCAAGATTTCTGCCCCAGTAAATAACAGCAAAGAACTCTAGAGACCATAACTTCCAAGCATCACTCAAATATAAGCTAAGTCTCCGCACCAAGGCTTGTGTATTGGCGCAGAAACCAATTGAGCCCTGGTACCTTAGACAAAGATAAGACGCAATCGATGTGACGGATTCCTCAGGCGCAAACTAGCAAGCTAGGCTTCATATGACTTTAAACTGGGATGGCATGCAAGGCGCAATATCATTCGCGAGGCTTTGCTTTCTACCATGGAATACTGAGAAGTATTAAGAACACTTTTCCGGAAGCCAGAAAGCCTCCTCTACCAACTGCGTACCCACGGATGATACTTGAGAACGAGGATGTAGACTTACTGAAGAACATTCTCGCTGCGGCTTTCTCCTGGATTCTTCTTGCGGGTTACCTGGTTTTTCCAAATACACTCACTTCATTACAAACCTCAGACTCGCTCCGATCATCAGCAGGCAAAAGTGGCATCGGGGAGATTACATATAAATTGGTTCTCAACATTCCACTACTAACTATTGCCGGAGTCGTCTGCTTGATTGGGTTATGTGGTCATATTTGGCTCTGGAAAACGAATCCCAATTTTTTGTGGCTTAAATCTAAAATATTCTTGTACGTCGAAGGGGGATGTGAACGGAAGCTGGGCTAAATACTCTATAGACCTGTTCTCATTAATTCTTTTACGGGCTTCGTCAACACTATAATCAACGTATATACGAATCGCGCAGGTTCATGGTCGGTGACGTCAACCACTACGGCATTTGTTACTGGGTCTTTCGTTTTCGCGGCAGGGATTGCCTTTTGTGTGTATTACTATCGAATCTACCTACTAAAGCAAGTCTTCATGGATGAAGTCAAAAGAAAAACAGACGAGAGAAAAGATCTGGAAAGCACTTTTGCGAACTATCTAGATCGTTTGCGCTAGGCTTGGATATCCATCCGGCAAATGGGAGGTTCATACAGAGTTACTTCATGTGTATTAGAATAATATATTGTACCCATAGACAGAGACAAAACCATTGTTGCTTTGTTTTTGTTTTTTTTTTTGCTACGGGTTGTGTTTGGGAGCCTAGGCTTCTTGTTCAGGAGAGGGAAGAGTAGGGTGAAGACTTTTTTGTTTTGGGGGGGGTGGTTGTTCAGGAAGCGAAAAGGCCTAGGGTGTAGAGTGTTGCGAGATAGCTGGCTACAAGTCGTCACATACGCACCATTCGCTAAACCTGAACGATAAGCAGAATACCACGACTAGAAAAATACATATGTACAGGCGAACTTCGCCACGGCCTGGTGAAACGGAGATATCGTAGTGTATATTGACAGCTGTGAGCTTCAGAATCTTGACTGTTTTGAGTGTAGACATATGATCTGCTCTCTGTTTGCTAAGTTTGCATCGAATCTTCCCGCCAGCGCTTCTACGACCGTTGGGTATTCAGTATCCGTGAACAAGATAATTAACAGCGTCTTGGTCTGTTGGCAGCTTTTGAATCTCCTGAATCAAAAATGATATCTTCTCCGGCGTTCCAGAGTGTAGCTTGGCAGTCATTCGGTAAAGGGCATCACGGAAGTTTAAAAGCTCGGCGGTATGAGCCTTGCGTCTCCGATCACTGGCTAGATCATACAAGCACTGGCGACCTTCGGTTACACATGTTGTGCATGGGGTGGTTCCAGAGCACTACACTAGGTCAGCTCCGTCGTCGAATGGAGGAAATATATTTCTGACCTTAGACTTTCTTTTCCCGACACTCGATACAGGCCAGAGAAATGTTGCGTCGCTTTTTTGCTGGCGAGTTAAAGTCCAAATACTCAACGCTGAATCCTTCACCCCTTGGCAGGAGCTCGGGCGAAAAATTATGCTTTGCCATTGCGGTATTAGATGAGTGACAGACGCTTTGTGGATAGAGAGGTTAGATTTCAGAGTGGTTCCGAGGACGAGAAATTTGGGAGTATCAGTAAGGTCCTGGGATTCAGGGGAACCAGTCAGGTTCTTTTTTGTTCATCTTTCATCCCTTGTTCGCAGTTTTCTTTGTTTGATAGAAAGAGAATCAATCATCCATAGCAAACAAAGAGCCTAGCCAGGAGACCCACCTTCGGGGAACACTCCGCAATCCGATTGGTAGATATCCCGTCAAATGGAAACATTCCATCTTGGCATAAGGTTCGAGAAACAATCGAGGAGTGTAGGTGGTGACACAAGTTCCGGAAAGTACATGTATTGTAATGCAAAACAAAACAATCTGCACATCTTTGATCACCGCTCTACTCAGTGAGCAGGTGAGTTTATTTTGGACAAAAGATTTGAGGGATGCTAGATACTAGGATACGCACGTGCCTCGGCGATCCCGTAGTTCCGAGGAGCTTGATACTGGCGGCTGCGAAAACTGGAGCTCCCAGGTTGAATAACGTGATACTGTCAAAATTGCCATCGCCATGATTGTATGTACAACCTGATTGGCATTCGCCTTGCATGTATACTACTTAGCTTGGGAACACGCAGGAAATTTGTAGCCTTGCCCCACGAACGTCTGATTCAGATAGATAGCCCATGACATATGTTTTATAATCGAAAAAAAAAACTTGGTAGATTTCGGATTTAGTTTACGGTATGGATGGAAAAACCTCAGAATCAGTTTGTTACTTTGATCCGAGATCTTCCAATAATATAGTAGATTTCGAAAACGGTTTCGCCTCAAAACCCCACATCTTATGCTCCTTCAGCCCGTAGCCGAAACCATGCTAAATTATTGCTTTGGATCCACCAGCCGTCACGCCAGCGCCAGGACTCGGGTGGAGAATGGGATCTCAATTGGAAGCTCATTGTTATGTTGTTTACTTTCTTAGATTGATTACAAGCTGATTGTCTCTCCTGCCAAATATATTACACTGCAGTTTGGATACTCTTTTTAAGCCTTGTTTATTCTCACCAACAACGAAAGAGAATCCCGAAATTCAAATCCCAAACAAGAATACATGTCAAATATCTTCTATTCCTCTTATGCCACATTAACTCTGGCATTTTCCATCGTCACTTGGCTTCAAATTCACCCGCTCAGTTTCAAGTAACAGCCTCAAAACGTCGCCTCATGCCCAAACTCTGCGGTACCTGTTCCACGAAATTATTCGCCCCGGTGTGATCCTATCCGCTGAGGCAAATCTTTCGCCACCATGCTTGCCACTGCCTGGATAGAGCTATGCTTTTTAGTTGCCCCAACTTAAGGTTGGTATTCCAACTCAATCATTTCTGCACGCCGACCAAGGTACATTCGCATGGTTCCTCGAAGTTCGTCCCTCAAATCATCGGTTACGGAGGCTACGCAATGAATTGGTAGTCAGCAGTTTTCTAAACTCATACACTCATGCAGTCTCACCAACCAACAGCATTCGGCCATTGCCCGCCCCCTTTGCAGCAGACTTTTCTCTGTCTCCTTCCAATACTTTATCAATAATTCTCATGTAGTCCGGAGCGCCTCGGTAAAGGGCTGCCCATCTATTTTTACCGAAATGCGTCTCCAAAACATCAACCTCTTCAACGTGAATGGAAATGTTAAGAACCTAAAAAAGGCTTGTCAGTCACAAGTAAAAGGTCACCACAAGGAAGCACTAACATAGCCATTCCCCGGCACATCATCTTCCAAAAGCTGATTTATTAACTGGCTACCCGATTTGACAAATTCTGTTGACTTTAGTCAACTTCACGCACGCTCTAAGAGACAACGGCACTTACCCAACGACCCTGCATTCCATATTAACTTCACATGGCGGACATTAGATGTGCGGGTATCGTAAGCGTGAATGATTTCTTTTGCATAGGGGACAATAGCCGCAATTCCTGCTCCGCTCGCTACCAGCAAAATATTCTCAAAACAACCCACTGGCTGGTTAATGCCATGAGGTCCAGTAAAGAACGCAGGCAAGGAGGTGTAACCTGTACCAGCCCTTTTATTAAGACGAACAAGATCTGCAGAAAGGGTTCCATTGGGTTGGATAATGAGGTCAAGGACCTGTTGCTTCTTCTGACGTGACCATGATGTCACCATGAATGGGTGCATTTGTGCCCATGACCATATATTGATTGTTGGTAACCATATCTTGATGTATTGCCCAGGCAAAATATCGAGTGGTCTGGGCAGAACGAGGCACATTTTGGTAAGCTTTTCGCTTTGTGCTTGTGATTCAGTTTCATCTTTGCGGAGCTCTGTTGCTTGATTATCTATTTCACTTGCTAGAACCGCACGAGGCGTCCCATTGCCAGAGAAAAGACCGTTGCGATAGAGAAAATAGATTGTTTGAATTAGTGATGTGCACGCAAGAATCCCGAGGGCAATGTATAAATAAGATCGAGAAAATAAGCTATCCTTTGGAATATGGCACCAAATCCCATAGAGGCTTGTAATAGTAAAAGCCTGATGAGACCGCAAAAATAATTTATACGAAAACCGTCTGAAGTAAGGCAGTGCAAGTATCGCAAGCACACCTAGCGAAGTCGCAGCCTATAATAATATGTTAGAAGAAGGCAAACATTTGGAGGGCATTCTCCGATTACGATCGTTCTTGCAACCAGTTGATCATTGCCGCCAACCACACTGGTGCGAGCTTTTGTGAGCGCGTCAGGCGTTATGAGCGCAACTGCAACATGGAATACCAATGAAGCAATGACCATCCAGCCTACGGCCCGGTGTACGCGTTGACAATTCCTAAAAGAAAGGCCTATAATATCAGCCATATAGCTTAGGTGCGTAGTGGGTATAAGCAATATGAAGTTAATCATAGCGATAACTCCTGCCCTTCGGCTGGAGTCAGGCAGCGATATGAAATGAAAAAACATAAGAAAAACATTGACCGTGGCATAGCTCGTGTGTAATGCAACGCTAGCTCGAGTCAACGGACCAAAATGTTTATGACGGTTAACAATATAAGGATAAGTCAGATGCCGGGAAAGTAACACGGTTATCGCGTAAAAATGCGGCCTTAGGGAGTGAATGGCTACTAAGCTAGCAAACAATCCCACCATTATAAGAGCATAAATGGCGAGAGTGTCCATAATATCTTTTGCCAGTGCCCTAAGAGCTAGGAGTAATAACGCTATCCTCTTCAGTATGAAACACGGGCAAAGCACCCTACACGAAGCTTGCGCCAATCGAGATTTTATTCACTGAGAGTAGAGGTAAGCTTGAACAACCGGATGAGGCAAACAACTTCATCTTGGCGACTGTCATGGCTCTTTATGAGCTGATTGGAACTTGAAGCTCACATATTTACCCGTCAAAAATTTTACTTCTACTAATACCTACCATCGGAAGTTATTCCACGAAGTCTCGCCCACCTTAAAATGAAGATCTTCCCTTAGAAAAGAAGAGAAACAAAAAAAATCCTTTGTGAAAATCGGCATAGCACTAACTAAGGGTCGCATAAATGAGAATAGTCTGTAAAAAACGAAGTGATACACGATTATAAACTTGGATCATTCTCCATTAAGAGTATGCGCAGCAGAATAAATATTAGGCAGCCTTGGTACAACAAATGGCGGGCACTGTGTCTATACTACAGCGGTTGCGTCGATCCAACATGCCGACATCGAGAAACTCCCGACGGACGAGATTTGATGTTGGCGATAAGCCATGGAGCATGGACGAAAATTCTGAAGAACTAGGAAGCGACTTTACGCATCTCATGTTCTGCTTGATATGGCTGTTGTCTCGTTCGTTTTTTATTTTTTATTTCCGTATTCATCGAGCGTTACAGTCGGAGTCGAAAACAGATTACACACTGAGCTTGTTTCTCGGGCTCGTATCCGAAACCGCCCTAATCTAGGAACTTTCAGCAAATTACTACTAAAAAAGTCCTATCCTAGAAAGAGTATCGGAAAACCGGAGGGCAAAGCCTGACCGCCACCAAGGCAGGTACAGTGTAATTTCTCGTGGACCAGACGGTCCAAGCGTCCAGTGAAATCGAAGAGCCATAATGACTTTTGGTGATCTTCCCTACAATCGGAGCTTCTATGTTTGATATCGTAGGTGCCATGATTGCAGCCAGGTAAGTTTAGTCGCAAACACATGAATCGATCAGTCGTCAAAGTACCCCGCTAGCAGGTGACCTATCAAGCTACGCTAGCAAGGAACCACTCATTCAGATTTCAGGCTCCTCGTTACACTCGAAGTGGCAACTTATATCCTTTTCTATTGGCTTCTAAAATGTAGTGGTAATTGCGTAAGCCAATCCATGATTTATTTATCTGCCCTTCGTGAAGAAGACTACTATCAATTTTTGTGGTGATGGGCATGGAGTGTCAATCGTATTTATCATGTGATTTCACCTTACAATACAGTTTACCATCTCCAGATCCGCTAAACCAACCATAGACTAGCGTGTTTCAGAGTTGAGTTTAGAAAAGAATGCAAGAGAGTAAAATGGTGAAACTGATTTCGAGCGCGTCTGTATTCAAACCATTAGAGTTGAAATTCTTGCTCATACAGGTTCAAGCAGAAATTGGGCTTGATCGCTGGACAAACAATGAACCGTAATTGCCGATTCAGATCGTTCGTATAACTAGCGTGTATATGTCACTCAGCCACATAATTAAAACCTAATCACTAGATGAATAGGAGGACCCTGCTCGATGTGATTCCGTTCGCAGGCTTCTACTTGGCATCCACGCTCCTGTAGATGTTTGATGTGAATCTGTCCGCAGCCTTGGAAGATTAGTCACACCAATAGGGCCAACGAGGTATGTTCAACTGGCTCCTATGGGTTTAACGAAATGTGAGCTGCTCTTGGTCGCTTCTCTCATGCCCTGATATTTCCCGACCAACAAATGTCGAGACCGAGCTGGCATTGACTCTTCGGGCTGTACAAACCCCACAAAGTGTAGGTGACACTTACCATGACCCCGAGAAGTCCAGCAATAAAGAAGCCATAGCGCCAATGTAGGCCAGTCATGGGACCTAACTCGAGTGTTGAACCTAAGGGGGTTTTTAGCTGTTGTTCTTTTTAAAAATGATATATTGATTGGTTTGTGTCTGACTTTGTTATGCTCGTATTTGATTCTGTTTGGTTGACTTGGAATGCAAAGTAATTAGCAGATTATTAACAGATGAACGAGGCCTAAAAGGTACCTTCAATGGGGTCAACAATGTTAGCCTAGACGGCCGCCTCCGGGCAAGGGGATACCAACAGTGGCGCGAAGGCGGATCGCTGGTTTCGTGGGCGATCGCCACGCGAGCAGAGGATTCGACGACTTCCACACAGAGGTGACCCCACTATCCAATGCGGGATTAGCACAAGGCTCACCCCTGTGCCCCATCCTGTTCGCGTTCTTCGACCCCTCTGGTCACTAAACCGGTTTTCTTTCACGATGGTGCATCAGCCTTTATCGATGATTACTTCCGCTAGCAAGTAGGCCGTTCGGCCGAGGAGAACCAAGCCAAGATTCAGTCGGAAGACATCCCGCGTATTGAAACATGGGCCCGACGAACTGGATCCTGCTTTGCAGCGGACAGGACTGAACCCAGCTACCTCACCTGGAAAAGAGGCGAACAGTTCCCGCGAGGTGGTCATGAGCGGGAAGGTTATCTCCCCCCGCCCAAAGCTAAACTGCTAGGCGTGATCTTTGACCGGGGCTACGGTTAAGGAAACTCGTCCAGCAGGCTATCAAACGCGCAACCAAAGTGACCATCGCCCTGAGTGCGCTACAGCATCTGCGCCCAGCGTAGGTGCGACAGGTCTACCAAGCTTGCGTTATTTTTGGGGTTGAAAGCAAAGTTCAACATCAGCTGGCGCTTAGGGATACCAAGGTCTGAACCTTGAACATTGTCTACGTTCCCTTCCTGCTGATGTGAACAGGCTTGAACATAACTCCCACAAAGAAACAAACCCTAGTACTGGTCGTTGGCCGTTACTTCAATGGACTGGAAGCCAAGAGAACCCCCGCATGTTTATCGAGAACCCTGTGGGTGTGGGTCCGATAGATATACTAATAGGGCCCTTTGCTCCAATATCACTCTATCATAAATAGCTTGCAATCCCCAAATAAATCAGGCCAATCAAGCATTATTCATCATCAAATTATCTCCTATATTTTTGCTTTTCAAGAAATGCAAAGCCAACGGCAACAGCTGCACAATACCCACCATGTGCAAGGGTTCTATGGTGGAGACCACCAAAGGGGCCAATCACCCTCGCTAATGAGAATAGAAAGTGCAATCGATTACCTTGAGCGCAACAGACAAGCGATAACGGCATCTCGAAGATATCTCCTCTCTAACCGTCAGCAAGAAGATGACCAGTTTAATCGTGTAAGGAATGAACTCGAAACAGAGAGCAATGTAAGTCTGGCCCCTGAAATTACTCTAGTTTGAATCTTCTAATGGGATTATTATTTTTCAGGAGTTGCGAAGACAATGGTGGCAAATTCAGGGAGAGATGCGGTTGAAAATGCATCCAGGCCCTACCCCTATCCGACTTTCGCCTCTTCAACCCGCACCCCAAATTCAATGTGAAGTGCCTATGGCAAAAGGCAACATCGGCTTTGGAGTTTCAGAGAACCTTCATCAACCAAACTTCGCACATCCACAGAACAGACAATCGCCGCAACAACCTTCGCACACCCCGGTGTCTCAACCGTTGTCGAGCCAGAATCCTTCTCCTACCAACAGCGCGGAGAACTCTTCGAACTTGTCAAATTTGAAACCAAACGATACCAAGTGCGATCGAAGTCGTTCTGGTATTAATAAATACGGTTTGCCAGCGGGTACAGATGTTAGTGGACGCCCTTTTTGGATGCGCGATTCCGACCGAAAGCTAGTTCACCTTGTTTGCCCCGTTTCCGCGTGCGGAAAACAAGACTTTCAAACCTTGCACGGATTTGTCTGTCACCTCAAGTCAAAACACAAAAATAGGAAAACCCCAGACCGCTCCAAGGTTTTGAACACGTTTGGAGTTGTCTTTGATCAAACCACGGTGGATTCGGCAAGGGTAAGCCCCAATTACGAGTCCAGCCCTTCGGAATCAACTTTGGAGGCAGCTGGTCGAAAGCAAGATATGTCGACATTTGTCGGAGGTGAAGAGCACTATTTTGAGGGGGAATCCCGTCTGGCTGAATCGGACATTGGAACAGTAGTGGAAGCTGGGAGCCCAAGCAAGCAATCGCTGCCGGCTGCCTCTCTGTTGTCGATCGGATCCATCACTGACTAGTTAATGACGGAACTGCAGTCAAGACATTCATTGTCAATATGGCTCAAACTGTGTCAAATTTCTTGCGCTTTTCCTAAAGGAGGTTAAATATCTGTTCCTTAAATTTTCAATCGCTTTTTTTGTCTTCTTATGCAGTAATTTAGTAGATTTTTCTTGGTGGCTAATTACTCAAAAATTGGTTAATACAGACTTTTTATTACACCGACTCATCATAAAAAGCCAAGTCAGGCACGGAAAGAATCTCTGTGAATAACTGATTTCGATCCATCCTGTATCATCCCGTAGCTGTACCGGAGGATACGAGCGCCGGCACGCATGCCTGGAGCGGCTTAGTCAACGGCCAGTAACTGGTTCTTCTTCTTTTACTGCTCTTGGCCGAGTATCTATACATGCCAAACTGCATAAGCTATACCTGCTACTGTAAGGCTTTTTGGACAAGTTATAAGAGCGAAAGGATTGAGCTTGGCCGAGGACGATTCATGGAAATATTATAGATTTCGGGAGCAGGGAATGGCAGCAGACCACAAGGAAATAGTAAACAGACAGCAGCTCCATCATATAAATGAAGCATTTAGTTCCACCATTCGTAAGCTTCTGTCGGCCATGAATCTTCCTCATCCTCTAGCTCGCTCGACTTGTCCAGAGATTGTTCGATGTTGTTCGCCGGAGGAGATCTGGTCATGAACTGCGATGACACTGACATGATATTCGTTGGTTGTTCAGACAGAGGCTGCTCAGAAGCATGCCCCTGGTATTCATCCAAAGTCACTGTTTCAAGCTGATTTGGCCCTAGCGTCGGTATGGCTGCTTGCTGTGACTGTACCTTGTTGAGGGGAAAGTGGGGTCTATAATGCCCAGCTAAAAGGGATTCGCTTTGACCCAATAGAGAGTCTTCCCAGTCTGGATGAACGACACCTCGATTTTCACGGGCATCGCCAGGCTTCAATGGTAAAGACCGAGGCTTTGGCCAAGGCCGTGTTGAGCTGTGGTCTTGGTGCGAATCTTGCTCAATCGGCTGGCCATTGTTCAGTGAGGTTTGAACTTTAGGTAGACAGCTGTCCATGGAATTGCAGGGAGCCAATATAATCGAGTCAAAACCCAGTTCCCTTAACTGCTCGCTGAGATGCGAATCCACTTTGGTTGCTTCTTGTGCCAGTTCCATTCTCCTTAATAGACATTGAAAGCCTTGATAGTAGTTAGTGGCCAACTCATTGCACCTTGAATGCCCTGTGACGAGAGATTGCTAGAAATCACACGTCAGAAGCTGGAATACAGCCAAAGATAGCAGGAAATCATACTAGCCTCTCTTTTCCTCCAGCGAAGTCGGTCAAGCGATTCAAACGCCGTAATATTCCCCGGTAATCACTTGCTTGCAACATGCGTTTATCAACTGACATTCTGGTGGCTTTGTCGTTCAATGCTCAAATTCAAATGGTTGGGAGACTTTTTGCATGAAAGCCTCTCGCAAGGCCTGTTTCTTTAATAGTCTGGGGGCTCCACGGAGAGCGGGACAAGTATTGTTTATGAACGTTAATGTCTTACCTATTCTTGGCCCTCCCCTCACTTTCCTTACTACTACCATGCTCGGATATAACGCCCGAGCTAGCGCTCTAGTTCTCATATTTTAAGCTGGTACTTCGTCACATATAGCCGGGACATTCATTCCGTTTAAGTAACTATGGAATAATGTTTATCAGTTAGCGCGTGGTTTGACGATCCACAAAGTCTCTTATGAGCCTATAACATCCCATCTAGCCTCCACGCTCGCGAATGCCCTGACCCTTTGAATGATCAAAAAGGCTGCTTTCTGTGGACTCGAATTCGTTGTATGCAGGTTCCATACTTGCATATAATCACAGCTCTACCAAATAAACAGATCTTACATGCAGTAATTCCGATTGCCGGAAAATATACCCGGTGGACGCTAATCCCTTTTGGAGCACCGCTCTGTAATGATGGCAGAACTGTGACGGTATTGGCTTCGTTACATTTCGTGAGTCATCACATTAAGACACCAATGCCTGATGTCTCACAGCGGTACTGTAAGTTACAGATACTATTGTGGAAAGTGGTCTGAAAAGCCTATGTCGACATGTTATCCAATCAGGACTCGTAAGTGTCGGAATTAGTTTCCGGCAATTAAGTGTGGAGATATACTGTAACTGATTTCGAAAATTACTGCAGTATTAGAATTCATTTACCCTGACCTCTCGCTTTTAGTTGAACCCTAGATTGAGGTACAAGGGTGATGATTGATCTATATGAAAAGATCCAGCTATTTGTAGTTGCAGTAGCTCATCTCCCTACTGCCTAGCTAGTAGCTACACTCTTCGATTGTTTCTAACCCCTAATTGCCAAGTCAGACTAGTCTATATTGGGAGTTATTCTGGAGTATCTTTGTCAGTGGCCCGTATTGTTTCTTTCATGGAGTAATCTGGATATGTAGCGACGTGTAGTAACCTGCAATTTGATACAACTTGCACCTCCATACCCCTTTGACGCTTTCGTCCCTTGGTACGGGTAGATCCTAACAATCACTCACGAGTTGTCACACCAAGATGGCGCTCAATCTAGCCCCTTCAAAGCATGAGCTTATACCGAACTATCTATATCGCAGATGGTATCTCCACTCTTCGGTTAATTATCGAACCCTGGTGCTAAGTTACACTAGTGTGTTCTTGGAAACCGAAGAACCCCTGTCATGTCACTACACTACGTGTTGTATTGTTTGACTTCGGCATTACCAGATATTCATAGCTTAATGCCTCATGTGGGTCTTTATTAAGGGCCCGCATTAGGCATCCATCTGGTCAGCTTTCCCCGCAGTGAGGTTGAATTGGGGCCTTTCTATTGTCCTTCGAAATTAATTTCTGCGAACCAAGAAGTAAGAGCATGGAGGTATACATACGAAATGTACGATCGGTGCGCGGAATGTTGCGAGAGAATTTGTATATTCGACTTAATTTGTAGAATTACATATCTATCAGCTGGTCGATCGCACCAGAGTCTCCATACTCGGCCTCAATCACAATTTCTTCCAATATGCTAGTGAGCGACTTTTTCTGGATCACATAATTGCTCAAACGACGCGCAGGAAATGGGAATAACCTGTGAATCTTTGCTAGCGTCGACATGGAGGTGATGAGATGTTACCACCACGCAAACTGTTGTCGGCATCCGTGCGCACCCGTCCAGGCTTAGCTCGTAATTTCTCATCTATCTTATTGGGCCGCTAGAAGCGACGTGGCGCTACTCACGGACGCGCCATCGAGCCAGTGGGTGATCGGGGACGAGGTGCGTTGTAGTGTTGGGCGTTGACAACCGGTATTAGCTGAAGGGCACAAGGGTGCTTGCTGAACCTTACCGAGCCCCACTCTTCCCCGGTTACACTATTCAAACCGTTCAAGTTGAAATTTCTGCTGCTACAGGTTCAACCAGAGGTTGGGCTCGATCGCTGGACGAACAAGGAACCGTGGTTGATGTAACTCTTGCTTCGAATCTTTTGTACCTCTGTTGCTGCATGTTGGGTCATGGAATCAAGACTCAACCGCTGGACAAATAGGAGGACCCTGCTCGATATGATTCCGTTCGCAGGCTTCGACTCGATGTTGGCTAATTAGATGGTGCATATCCAACGAATATGTTGGTCACATCACACCAATAGCGTTAACGGGGCACATTTAAGTGGCTCCGATAGGTTCAACAAAATTTGAGCTGCTACCCTCCTGAACCAGGCCACGGATCGGACTCAAGACCTGGATCCATCTTGACATGTTACCACTAGATCCGTCAAACTGACCGGGGGTCCCTGCTGCTCAAGGCACCCTAGTCAAGTCCAATCACCGAACGGACAGGGGTTCCCTGCTGTTGCGGGTAAAAGTCCGGCCCACGAACGGGCAGGGGGGCCCTGCTGCAGTAAGTATCCTGGTCAAAACCAACAACCGAACGGGCAGGGGATTCCTGCTGCTCAAGGCACCCTAGTCAAGCCCAATCACCGAACGGGCAGGGGGGCCCTGCTGCAGTAAGTATCCTGGTCAAAACCAACAACTGAACGGGCAGGGGATCCCTGCTGCTCAAGGCACCCTGGTCAAGTGTAACCACGGAACGAGCAGGGGGGGCCCTGCTGCTGTAGGTACCCTGATTAACGTCCAACGACCGGACTGACAGGGGGGGGGGGAGGGCGCTGCAAAGAGCATTCCGTAAGGAGGTTGGTTTTGCTCTATGTTCAGAGAGCGAGAGTTTGGCGCATTGCGGCCTAACCCCGCTTCCTATATATAATCGAACATGAAGGACAAACTGGTTGCAGGCCAATTAGAAGAAGACTTTAAAGAAGTGCGTAGCAAAAGCATGCAAGCAATGAACGTGAGGGTATAACGAATAAGCACCAAGTATGAAGCACGGACACTAGGGTTAGGGAGCCAGCTTTTAGGGCTATAGAGGAAAGAGCCAGTAAGTAAGGATGAAAACCGCCAACACTAACCCTAAAGAGCGGAATGTTAAACAGCAATCAGAAGAGGGCGTGCGTAGAAGAAGTAGCCAATAAAGCGAAAGTGGGGAACTGAAGTAGCGAATTAGAAGGCAGAGTTTGGCTAACAGCAATATCAAAAATAAAGTTTCTCGACAACAGGGGTACTCCCTGGGCACGAAGGTAAACCCTTCCTCTCACTTCGTTCGTTTCAGGGCAGTACAGTCATAAATAACAGCTTAAAAATAGCTTCTGTATTATACTCGTATGGTTTCTGGGGGGTCCTACAACCTTGATCGATTGGACAAGCTAAATAGAGGGTGGGAGCCATCTCAAAGCTGCGGACCTAGAAAACGTGCCCGTTAGACCATGCGTTAGTTTTGCAATAAGCAACAGAACGCGATCTCGCATCTCCATTCGTACACTTGAAAAAGGGGATCGGGGATAGGTTAGGCTGGTCATCGCAATCGGGGTACTAAACGGAGGGCGCTAATCCTACCGAGGCCCACCTAGGATTCTGCCCTTTCTTTCCGTCTTCTTGGGCTTATTAAAAGGCCACATTTTTCCCCTCGGGACTAGACACTCTGTTCTTCTATCCTCGCATAAGTTTGAATTTGACATTGTGCACAGCACGATAAATCCAAAATGAAGAGACCTATTTCGATCGTAAGACATGAATACGATGAATCTGGCCAGTCGGCGGTTGATCAACTTTCGGAAATTTTGCACACTCACAATCCGGCAACGACTTTATCATTTGATTCCGAGCAGAAATGCCTTCACATCACTGGCTTACCTGATATGGACGACTCGGAATGCGTTAGAATACTTTCTCAATTTCAATCTGACACTTGGATTTTGGTATTCGAGGAAAAAACCGCTCAAGGTATCATAATTATCAAGCTCGTCCGTCGTCTAAGTGAGCGTGACCTTGATCGAATTCAGCGTGCGTTTGCTCGAAGTGAGCATGACTCTCGAAGTGAGCGTGATCGTCAAATTGAGCATGAGTCAGCTCGAAGTGGGCATAACTTTCGAAGTGCGCTTGACAACCGAAGAAGCTTAAATGCCCTCCGAGCTAAAATGCAGCAAATCCGTAACCGCCAATAATCTGCGCAAGAAAATCGAATCCAATCATCTAGCGGACCCTACCACAATTTACTTCGAACTAGGGCGACAGCTGTTGTCTTACGACGTTCGGTTGTGTCCGTCTAACCGTATCTACTCCAAAGTTGGTACCATCTTCCTTTTCGAAATGTTACCAGCGCTCACAGAGGTTCCTAGCAGAGAATTCTTCGCGATGCGCCAGATGCTTTGCATGTGCATGCCAAATCTCGCGCTTGCACAGGTGCTCTTTGTGAGACGTCTCCCGGGCATGCCTTGGCTCCCCGCGTTCGACTCGAGCGTGAGGAGGACGGAATGAGAATTGTGGCCTTTGCGATGGTGACGATGAACGAACGATACTGCATTGAGTGAGATGGAATATTTCCATTTTGATAAATCTTGCCATCCATATTTGGTGAAGCCGATGAGGCGCGCCGTATATGTCACGCTGAATGTCTTGGCGCGGATTGCCCAATGCTATCAGACATTCCGATCGAGGCTTTTTGAATTTCGCCGTCGTTTGCATACCCCGCCCCCGCCGTTCCCTCTCGGCCAAGTGAGAGGGTCGGCAGATGTGAAATCATACTTTCTTGTCTTGTAATTAGTATCTAAATATGGCATTTGCAGATCGAAGTTATTTTCCTGCTGGCGGACCAGTTCCGACCTGCTGTCAGAATAATTGGTCAAGGACGAATAGAATTGATGCACCATTTTTAGATGGACGTTGTACGTTGTCAAGAGAAAATCCAATGCAGTGAAAATCTGGCACAAGAACGGGAACTGGGAAGCTGTCATCCAACACGAAGTCAGTAATCTGGCAGGTCTCGCATTACAGGTTAGATCACGGATTAAGCTTTGATAGAGAGTGTGTTCGCAGCATGTTGATAGACACTTAGTCGGTGGTGATAATACAAATTGCTTACGAGAACACCCGACTGTATGGCTAGTTCATCTAAAGTACGCAGTAGGCTATCATGTGATATTCCTTACAATACATTTCGGTAATTTGAAACGCGCTAAAGCAAAGTGAGCCTAGTAAGTTTCAAAGAGGGTTCGAGAAATAATTTCTGCGAGTAAATGGTGAAACTGATTTCGATTCATCCTGTAATATAAAGTTGCTCTATTGTTATAAACTCAGAGCTCAAGTTCACCCCTTGTCAAATCAACATTACCCAGGTCAGCTACATTATGCCATAGTCGTTGTTGCAACTGACTTTCACTGGAGGTTTGAAGGCCTTCTTCTAGAGGGAGATTTTGAATCGAAGCACGCCACTTGTGATAACTCTCCTGCGAGAAATGGCCTTTTCTCAAAAATATCACCGCGGCCTCGCTGAACTCCTGCACGACTTGTCGCGAGGCTGGAAAAAGGTTGATGATAATATTTACCGCAACATGCAGCATCTTCATCGAACAGGTGCTCTTATTCCTGAATATCTTTATTAATATTATAAAATTAATGGCTCAGGGGCGGAAGACTGCACAATTGAGTGTCCATATCTTTTCCACAAGTGATAAGGATGCCTGCTCCTAGATAGTTCACCATTTGAGCCCATCGTTTCCCTCTGCTTCTCTCTGTATAGAAACGTTGCCGATAAGTGTCTTTTGAATTTTTATCCATTTTGTCCCAGTTGGTATGGTAGTGTCGTAGGAGGTAATCTACTGCCGAAGAGTCCGGGTTCGAAGACCCTCCATCGACCCGACCAGCAAACATCGTTCTGCATTTTTCAAACCATAAGAACAATCGGATTCTTGACAGCCGCTGAAGAATTCTTTGCGTTTCAGGATCTTTATCTAAACCAGCGTATATCATGTCCGAAGAGAGATCCTTTAAATTCCCTGGTTCGTCCCTCTCAAAGACTGGGTCTTTTGGCCAAAGTCCATTTTCTAGCCAAGACGAGAGGTGGAGATCAATAAACTGCCCCATATCACGTCGGAGCCATGATAACCCTGCTTTGATGGCACATGTGGCTCTGCTCGAATCGTGGTCCATATCATCAAAAAGCATGTTTTGGGATGCCATGTAATCGAGGGCTCCATAGTATAAGGGATCAATCTCTGCCTTGATGGATTGAAAGAAATCGCAAGCTGCGTTGTAGGCTGAGTAATCTAGATAAGCATCAAAAGATGGTACTGGAGTTGGGCTTGCGTTATAGGATGCCTGATGTCTCGATGGACCGGCTGGGGCGTTTGGCTCTATACAATAAGCCGACTGTACTTCAGAAGTTGCATCTTGCGGATGCAACGTTAAGGTCTGTAAGTGGGTTTCACAGCTTTGTGGTTCACAATAAATGTGGTTCTGAATAGTGAAAAGATGACATTTTCCTTCGACATAATTTGCTATTGCCTTCCTGGAATAAGGATCTAGCTGTTCTAGATAAAGTACAGTCTCAATTAAGCGATCACCTACCTTAGAAAATGGATTATAGTAAGCATTGTAACACATATCCGCAGAAATACTTGACTTACATCAGTATCTACGAGGTCAGATGGGGGGCTCGGTTCGCTCTGGCAAGGAATCTAACGAGCCACGCAGTTAGTCACATTCTATCAAGTTCGTTTCTAGCTACTTACCGGTATTTTACAAATTAAATTTGACATTGTTTAGTTAAAGAGGGTGCGACATCGAATTGAAGGTTAGCAAGAGTAGAATGCAGCAATGGTACTTAAGCGAATGACATTAGGCATTGAGAAGATCTCTGTGTCATTTTATGTATCATTAGCCATTCGGATGTATTCTTTTTCGCAAATCTAGTGCCAACGAAAAAATAACTATCAAAAACAATGTCTGGTCTTCTCAAACCGGGTGTCCCACGGCAGACAAAATTATACCCGACCTGCAAACTGTTCCCACAGGGTGGATTTTTAAAGTGCCTATAGCTTCAAATAGTGCCAGAAGGTCTAAGTGCGGGGGAGTTATTTCACTTTGCCTGAAACTTAACGATGACGCGAAAGATTATTTAGCTAAACAGCCCGGGTAAATATAGCCGGATACTAATAACAGACATCAATTAATCTGACTTAGAAGGCTGTAGGCCTTTCCAGCTGGGGTGGTACCGTGGTACATTCATTCTCATCAAAGTCTTCCACTGTCTTTATAAAAGTTATAAAACCCACACAGACATTCAAACTTACGCTTGACATCTTGGAGAAATCCTATCTATTCTCTGAAATCACCACTTCCCACAAATCAAATATCGCTCAAACCTCACTGGATAAACCCAATACCATTATCCACAGCCGTCCAGCATGTATCCTGGCCAAGGGAAACGGATTAGTGGCAAGTGGAAACACTTCTATAAAAAATGTAATTTCTTCCTTTGAACTACTTGGTTTCTGTTCTAAGGTATGCAGGGTGGCTAGCCAAGATATTTAAAAAAAAGCAGCCAAACATATCCTACCAGAAAACTCACTGGCCCAGAGATTCTTTAATAATTTATGCGAACAGATAACTACTTTACCAACCCGATATGATAGGCTGAATATTTCCCACATAATGTCCAAGTTGTATGGGACAGGCGTTGAATAGACAGTGAGACTATGTATACAGTACAGTACAGTAGTATTCGAAATCAGTTATACCTCTACACTCTTACGACTTCATTCCCGAAAAGTAAATCCGGGAAGCATTAACCAATTGTTTTTCACCGCTCTGTAATTCTTGCAGAATCCTCTTAATAATTGTACTTCTATGGATGAGTCTCGGTCGGTTACCGTACAGTAAAATTCGAAAACAGTTCACCCCTTCGGCAGACAGACTGTGTTTCTCAGCCCGTACCAGAAACAAATTTAATCTCTATTAGGATAGGCGGTAAGTTATTAGCCACTCATAGACAAGATACACTTACAGCCTATCTGAATAAGGCTTAAACTAGTATCGGTTACAGGCCGAAAGACAAAGCGTGTGCTGAAGGGGTAACCTGTTTTCGAATTTTACTGTAATGTACCACAGTATTAAATTCGTTTATGTTTGTTTACGAGTCGCTCCTAGGGTCGAGACCGCCCTGAGGTGATATCATACTCTACCTCATTCCCCAAGAAATACACTGGAGTATCGTAATCAGCACTTTCTTCTACATAACGACCCAACGACCCCAACCACTTCTACGAACATGTGTTCTTGGCCCTAGTAGCAAAATACACATGTGCTCGTCAGCCTCTATTGAAGAATTTCGCAAATTCCTTACTGTAGGAGAATCGAACCAGATCTGCCACCAATTCCACGATGATCAGTGGCAACAAGGATGCCAGGTCATGTGGAGTGGACTAGACCGTCAACTTGTACAAGGTTGGGCCGATGAAAACGAAATGCAGACATTAACTACGGCTATGGGGCCTTTGATGTTTCATGAGCAACCGCAATGCTTGTGGCCCCGAAAATCTAGCAAAAAATGGAGCAAATATATGAAAGGTGCCTCTGCTATGTTCGCCTATCACATTGCGCAAGATGGAGGTGTAGTCACCGTCCTATCACCGCCACCCCCACAAAGATACAACCCCTACGGAGGGTCAAATTACCAGACTCTTGAGGAGCCAATCCTAAAGGGGAAACTGGGGCCCAGAGTCGCAAAGATCGAAATAGTGCATCCGGCTATACTTGATGCCCAGGATTTCCGCTATCAACTATGGCCGAACGATGAGAAAAATATCTGGCATGATAGGTTTGGGCACCCTTCGGCTGACATACACTGGCGACATGTGGTAGCAAGCCGATCCTTGCTGTAAAAGGGCCATCTTGAATATTAAAGCCTTACTAAAGGGTGCGTTTTTCACTTGAGGAGTGAAAGAGCAACAGTTGCTGACCGATGAACTGTTCATCGAGTGGGGCGATCTTAGTATATCACCGTACTAGTGCAACAAGGTCAGGTTTCAAAAACGATTCATTTGTTGCCTGTCGAGGCGCTGAACAATGCTGGGTGACATCAAAAAGTGCTTATGCCCTATTTCTCAACATTCCTCAATTGAACGGTTATGCCGCGTCTGTGCTGCCAATTTGATTTGGTATCATTTCTGTTGGACAAATTTAGTATATACAAAACTTGCCCTAGGCCGAATTACCTGATCCGCACCATCTTGGGGATTCAATTCCGAGAAGTCTAATATATACTAACACCACCAACGAGATGAACATGCAAACCCTCATTCTGTTGCAAAGATTCGTTGAGGCGTTGACATTCGCGACAAGTCACCCAAAAATCCCATTCCTGCTTTGCCCAAGTAAGGCTCCTTTTAAAGATGATTTGATCCTTCTTCTTGTGGATGAACGCCCGCTGTTCCTTCGATGATCGGAGATTGGTTGCCTCTATGCAATTTGCACATAGTGTATTGATGTTGATGCGCCGCTTAGCAGGGAGTAAATATGACCAAACGCAAACAAGATAGGATCCAGGCTCATGTCCTATAAATCTGATCTTCATGCGATAGGAATCACTATCATGGCAAGATACGCAAAACCAGGAAACAGTTCCTTTCATTCTAGGCAGATTTAGTATGTATAATATTTCCTGGATAATACAAAGACTTACGTTCAAGCCTAACGGAACTTGGGATATGTGTTCTAGAACAAAACGGGTCTCGGATCAATGCTGGAATGCCTCGCCTTTATATGTCTGCATCCGGTTGACATCAGGCTGAAGGCTACGGGCAATTTATGTGGCAGCGCAATTACGTACTTCCACTAGGTACGGGCGCCGTGAGGCCGCCATTACAGAACCTACATTTTTTTGAGGCGTACGAGTTGATCAGAAGTCTATGACAACCCTAGCTTTTGGCTTTCAGAGGGCTAGGTCCGGCTGTGAACAGGGACCACGGACGGTCATTTGGACCCGCAATCTTAAAGCGATCAGATTCCCGGTCCGGGATTTGCAGAAAGTCACAAGGATGCCTCTTGTACAACACTGTTAGTGGCGTTATTCAAACTGTTGTGGCTGATACCCCTGCTGGTACAGGTTCAACCAGAGACCTAGGCTTGATCGTTGAATCAACAGTAAAGCGTGCCTGGTGTACAGTATTGCAAGGGCCTAGATGCCCTCGGGTATCTCCAATTATGAGCGATGGAATCAGAGGGGACATTGTTGGCTGGGAAAAGCGGATCTGGTAGTGAACACAGTTTGAAGATTGTCCATCTCAAAGCTTGGGCAAGTCTATTTGAAACACTCTTCCTATTGTGAACAAAAGCTAGGTACATTACGCTAATCTAGATATAAATCTGCGCAAGTATTCGTACTGTAGCTTACCAGGTAATACATTCAATAGAACTCGGAGCTAGGTCTCTAGACTACTTTGAGATTAGGTGCCAACTCAGCTCTTTCTTTGAACTGGCAACAATCCCCATAACCAAGGCGAAAAGAGTATTCTGGTTTTGAGAGTATTATGCCTCAGCCTCACCTATTCCGCCCCTCTCTCCTAATACCACGAATAATAAAAATACGTAAACAGAAAATGCACATAGTGAAAAAGGAGAGCATCAACAAAAAAGGATATAAGGGGGAAAAATAGAATCAATGTTCTTGGCCATTTAAGGAGGAAATTCCTTCCATTTTTCTCGCTACGCCTAATCCCCCCGGGGAAATAAACAAAAAGACTCGACCATCTGTGAACAAATAAAGAGATTGTTACGAAGGGCAGTGGGGCCTTCGAATAACCCCCTTTGGAAGACTGTCATCACAGAAGCGAGTTTCTACCTTGATATGACGGGGAGGCGGGGAATGTTCAAGCTTCTGTTGCCAAATGTCCGGCTTTTTGCTATAAGATAAAATGGCTTGGAGTGAGTTGGGGAGGCTCGTGTAGTCCGGACCAAAGAAAGGAAAAGTTGGTTCACTTTCAAACGACAAGAGTTCCAGAGAAACCAACGAGGGAGGAAATATAACATCACTATATAGATCAGACTCATGGGCCGCAAGGTTTTCCAGAACGCTGAAACCCCCAAGTGAGTAAATTTCGACAACTTTGCTATCAACAATGCACTTATCCGCAATTTTTAGAGTCAGCTCCCGAAGAGTCTGTCGAGATAGGCAAAGAGCTTCGACGATTGCCGGACTTTCGACTTGCGGCTTGAGGGTACAGAGTGCGATAAACCAACACCGTGGAGTTTGACAATAAGGGATTCAGCATCCAGCAATGTCTCTCTGGCCTGTACCGAGTGTTAAAAAAAATAGTCTAAGGTTTGAAATATCGTTTCTCCATTCGACGACGGTGCTACATGTAACCCAGTGCAGTTATCTGGTACAAATAAACTCTTGCGCGACATGTATGGCTCAAAGTCGCCAGTGCTTGTATAGTCACTAGCGAAATCAGCTTCCTCCCTAACACTTGCTTTTCTTTTCTCGGGACCTACTGCTAAGGTACTAGCGCCAAAATTTATTCAACAGGTATCAATAAAAAAATCCCTCCTGAATGTATCGAGTTGTAATTTACAGCGAAATTACCAATTCAAATGAAGTCAACATTTGAAGGCATGGTTTTTGGTTGGAATGTGCTCAATATTGCCTAATGCACGTGACCGATTATTTTCTCGCAAGGCGACTGGCTAGGAAAGATCCATCGATAGTTGCCGCCCTCAAGTCACTGCTTCCATGAATAATTATCAGTTGAACCACATCAAATTAATAAATGGCAGATTACGTTCACAGTAAAATCATTTTTTCCTTGCAACTAATTTGAAGATTTGCTTTGTTTCCGCTGTTACGTGGGGTCTTGACTTAGGCCAAAGACGCAGAGTTGTGACCGCCCTCATGATTCGAAGATTAGATGCTGATGTTTACCTGAATCGCGGAATAGTGAGTCATTGTCCCCGATAATATTATATGATATTCTGGTTTGATGGTGCGGATTATGGTATTTCCATACCGTCAGACAACACGTGACCTACTGAGAGAGGTCAAGGCGGGGTTGATTTGTTATTAGTGCCCCTTTCGGTGGAAGTGGGTCCACGAAACTTGGCCTTGAGGGGGTTTCGGTGCGGCGCGCCCCGTTGCCAATGCCGCAGAACAGACTTCCCCAAGAATGGGACATCATGGAAGGTCAAGATATCTCTACCAACAATCGTCAGCTGCCTCACATAATAAATTGGACAAGATAAGTGCATTCCAAGGCTGATCTTGGCATTTCTTTGCTTCGGTGGGTGGAGAAGACGGCTTCTGCCAATAGCGTCGTTTCTCTAACCGCCCGCTGCTGCACGTCCTGTTCATCATGAGGCTGAGCCTCTCCGGTTGGCAAATATTTTCCCTCTATCTTACAGGGCTTCTTTCCTTCTCCCAAGCCTCCTCCGCTCTCCTTTGCTCATAGTAACATATATTGTCCCCTTGAGTTAGGCCTCTATTGCACACTAGACATCAGGACTTTCGAAAGGTCACGCGGGTAACTGATTTTCAGGCTTTTTCTCTCGCGTTGAAGCCATGTCAGATCCTGCGGGGTACACTGTGGGCTGGATTTGCGCCGTACCCGTGGAGTACATTGCCGCACAAGAGTTTCTCGATGAAGAGCACGACAAACCGAGCTTTGTGTCGCCAAACGATGCCAACGACTATACGTTAGGTAGGATGGGCGAACACAACGTTGTCATCGCCGTCTTGCCCGATGGTGAATATGGAACAGCTTCCGCGGCTAGTGTAGCGACAAACATGCTCAACAGTTTTCACAACATCAGGATCGGCCTCATGGTCGGGATTGGCGGGGGTGTACCAAGCGAGAACCATGATATTCGTTTGGGCGATGTTGTGGTCAGTGCGCCTGGCGGTGGCGAGAGTGGTGTGTTTCAATACGATTTTGGCAAGTCGATCCAGGACCAAAGCTTTCAGCACACACGGTTCTTGAATCAGCCACCGGCTATTTTGCGCGCTGCAATGGCGGGTATCCGAACACAATATGAGAGAAACGGGCATCAGCTCGAGAAGGCTATCAACGGCATTCTTGGAAAGAACATCAGACTACGTCGGAATTACAAACGGCCAGAACCAATCACGGATAGGCTGTTTCTTGCCGAAGTTATCCATCGCCAAGCAGGTTGCGCTGTATGTGCGGTTGATCCTTCGACGTTGGTAACACGAAATGAGCGGGCCGAAGACGAAGATAACCCTGCCATTCACTATGGCCTGATTGCTTCTGGTAATCAGCTGATGAAGGATGCTTTGATTCGAGATCGGCTTGCCGCGGAGAAAGACGTTCTCTGTTTCGAAATGGAAGCTGCGGGGCTGATGAATACTTTTCCATGCCTAGTTATCCGGGGTATCTGTGACTACTCGGACTCGCACAAGAACAAAGCGTGGCAAGGGCATGCAGCTATGGTGGCAGCTGCATATACGAAGGATCTCCTACAGAGAATTCCTCTTAACAGAATTGAAGCCGAGGAGAGGATAGGTGCTGTTGTGTCTGGTTAGACTAGCGCAATCTTTTAATGGTTTTGTCAGCATATATTGACTTGGGCATTACTTAGAGGAGCTGAAAGGCATCCAACATCGCTTAGATCAAGCATACAGTCAAAACGAACGGCACTTTAGTGAACAGAAAGCAAGAGTCTTAACGGATCAACAGCGCCTTTGTTACCAAGTGTTCAAAGTCGTTAACTACGCGGAGCAAAAGAACATAAACCCTAAACGAGCTGAGGGAACCTGTCGATGGGCTTTCCAAAGCCCTGAATGCATCCGTTGGAGGGAGAGCAATTGCAACGACCTTCTCTGGGTGTCGGCTGACCCAGGCTGTGGCAAGTCGGTCTTAGCCAGATCAATAATCGATGATTACTCAGAGTCCTCTCATCCAACTGTGAGAATATGTTACTTTTTCTTCAAAGACAATGATGACCAGAACAATCTTGCTACGGCACTATGTTCGGTACTTCATCAGCTCTTCAGCCAGCAGTCTGATCTCTTGACACATGCCATTCCGACCTGGGAAAAGAATGGGGGTGCGCTCCGACAAGAAGTTGACGAGCTTTGGCGGATCTTGATGGCGGCAACATCAGCTGACATATCACGCAAGACGATTTGCATATTCGATGCACTTGATGAATGTCGTGAAACCGATCAGCGCCGGCTAATCGAAAAGCTTCAAGCGTTTCATCGCCAGCCATCTTCATCAACAGAGGAAACCTGTTTGAAATTCCTGGTGACCAGTCGTCCCTACGATCATATACAGGATCACTTTCGAGCAATCACCGATTCTTTCCCACATATACACATCAAGGGGGAAGAGCAGAATGACCAAATCCATGAAGAGATTGACCTGGTGGTGAGGACTCGGGTGAGAGAACTAGCTGAATCAGTGCCACTGTCACCAGAACTTCACCATCAAGTCGAAAAAAAGCTGCTTGAAATGGAACACCGTACATATCTTTGGCTGCACCTAGCCATTGATGACATCCGTACTACCTTGAAACACAGCCTTCGGCCTGGAGAGAACTCGATCACACTGGTACCGTCTTCTGTGAATGCAGCATATGAAAAGATCCTTTGCCGAGTCCCAGTCAATGAAATGGATGTAGTTAAAAAGGTCTTGGAAATCATTGTGGCAGCACGACGTCCTCTGAAAATACAAGAGATGGCCATTGCGCTGGGTATTGCCACTATCTCAGACTCGCAAACCATAAGACAAGCTGAGCTAGATCCAGTCCAATTAGAAGGAAAGCTCCGGCGACTTTGCGGCTTGTTTGTCTTCACAAACAATTCGAAGATCTATCTCATCCATCAAACAGCGAGAGAATTTCTCATTGAGAAGAAAAATTCTAGCTATCCCAATTCTGCATACTGGAACAGCCTGACTCATGCGGAAGATCAGATGGCTGAGATCTGTTTGAGATTCTTGTTGATGGAGGATTTGGAATACGATGAAGACGACTCGCGCTCACATACTCGAAGTTTCTTGGAATATTCAGCAGCACATTGGCCTGATCACGTACGAAAGATGGGTTTGACTTCAACCCAAAAAAATACCTGCCGAGTGCATCGATTATACGACATAATCGGGAAACCGTATTCAATGTGGTTTCCCATTTTTTGGAAGGCAGTCAGACCATACGAAAAAACTCCTATAATGAGTGCACTGCATCTGGCAGCCTTCAATGGCCATGAACAGGAGGTACGTTTTATACTTAGCGTGGATGAAAGTGATATCAATACACCTGATCAAAGAAGAACATACCCAGTCACGTGGGCTTCATTGAATGGACATGGTATGATCGTCAAACTTCTGCTAGAGCGAGGAGCCGATGTCAACGCCCAGAGTGGACTTGATGGAAATGCCCTTCAGGCTGCTTGTTATCAAGGACACGATAAGATCGTGCAGATGCTACTAGAAAGAGCAGCCGATGTCAACGCCCAGGGTGGACGTTACGGAAATGCCCTTCAGGCTGCTTGTTATCGAGGACACGATAAGATTGTGCAGATGCTACTAGAAAGAGCAGCCAATGTCAACGCCCAGGGTGGACACTTCGGAAATGCCTTCCAGGCTGCTTGTTCTGGAGGACACGACAAGATCGCACAGATGCTGCTAGGACGAGGAGCCGATGTCAATGCCCAGGGTGGAGACTACGGAAATGCCCTTCAGGCTGCTTGTTACGGAGGACAGGACAAAATCGTACAGATGATACTTGAGCGAGGAGCCGATGTCAACGCCCAGGGTGGATTATACGGAAATGCCTTCCAGGCTGCTTGTTCTGGAGGACACAACAAGATCGCACAAATGCTGCTAGAGCGAGGGGCCGATGTCAACGCCCAGGATGGATTATACGGAAATGGCTTCCAGGCTGCTTGTTCTGGAGGACACGACAAGATCGCACAGATGCTGCTAGAGCGAGGAGCCGATGTCAACGCCCAGGATGGACGTTACGGAAATGCCCTCCAGGCTGCTTGTTCTGGAGGACACAACAAGATCGCACAGATGCTGCTAGAGCGAGGAGCCGATGTCAACGCCCAGGGTGGAGACTATGGAAATGCCCTTCAGGCTGCTTGTTACGGAGGACAGGACAAAATCGTACAGATGATACTTGAGCGAGGAGCCGATGTCAATGCCCAGGGTGGATTATACGGAAATGCCTTCCAGGCTGCTTGTTCTGGAGGACACGATAAGATCGTGCAGATGCTACTAGAAAGAGCAGCCGGTGCCAATTCCCAGGGTGGAGAGTACGGAAATTCCCTCCAGGCTGCTTGTTACGGAGGACACGACAAGGTCGCACAGATGCTGTTGGAGCGAGGAGCCGATGTCAATGCCCAGGGTGGAGACTATGGAAATGCCCTTCAGGCTGCTTGTTACGGAGGACAGGACAAAATCGTACAGATGATACTTGAGCGAGGGGCCGATGTCAATGCCCAGGATGGAAGTCACGAAAATGCCCTCCAGGCTGCTTGTTCTGGAGGACACAACAAGATCACACAGATGCTGCTAGAGCGAGGGGCCGATGTCAACGCCCAGAGTGGACCTGATGGAAATGCGCTTCAGGCTGCTTGTTACGGAGGACACGAGAAGATCACGCAGACGCTGCTAGAGCGAGGAGCCGATGTCAACGCCCAGGGTGGACCTGATGGAAATGCGCTTCAGGCTGCTTGTTACGGAGGACACGAGAAGATCACGCAGACGCTGCTAGAGCGAGGAGCCGATGTCAACGCCCAGGGTGGATTATACGGAAATGCCTTCCAGGCTGCGTGTTCTAGAGGAAACGACAAGATCGCACAGATGCTGCTCGAGCGAGGAGCCGATGTCAACGCCCAGGGTGGACGTTACGGAAATGCCCTTCAGGCTGCTTGTTATCGAGGACACGACATGATCGTACAGATGCTGCTAGGACGAGGAGCCGATGTCAATGCCCAGGGTGGAGACTACGGAAATGCCCTTCAAGCTGCTTGTTATGGGGGACATGACAAGGTCGCACTGATGCTGATAGAGCAAGGGGCCGATGTCAATGCCCAGGGTGGAAGTCACGGAAATGCCCTCCAAGCAGCTCGTCGGGGAGGATACCACCATATAGTAAAACTTCTCCATGAACATCAATGTGCTAATCAGTCGACCTCCCAACCCCCCCCCCTTCCAAAAGGCTGAAGGTTTCATCATGATTCCTTTTATCATGTTCTTCTTAATACCTCCATATCTTCATTTTCGTTCTCTCCCTAGGTCGTTGTGCTATAGTCCTTGCTCTCAGTACTCAGTACCGAAAGAATCTGTCCATGATCCATAATACTTGATCCAGCCATTCAAAAATTAGTGAAATAAGAAGCACAGAACCCTAATGAACCTGCTTGGCTTTTTCAGTGTATCTAACCTTTGTTTAAACTACCAAACTAAAGACATTTTCTCTCATTACCTGGGCCGGCTGTTTGTTGCCCTATCCTACTCGCTTTTTGGGTCCGTATGACAGGCATCAGATCCGGCGATCTTACAGGATTCTCAGATAACTATGAAGCTTTCTGAATAGCTATACATACCCCTGAGTTCTGGCAATTTAAGCAATATGATAAGCAAACAAAACATACCAAACAAAATAAACATGATTCTCAGCCTCATTTCTCACATCATATCATGTGATAGGTAGCAGAGGCAATTTGTTGTATTGTATGCACGGTGTATCATCGGTTGCCGGTATTGTTATATTCAGCATCGCAATTTCTTTATAATCGATCGTTGAATAAAAACTGCGCACTAATCTCTTGGAAGTGGGGCCGCCAAATAGAAGAGCAATGCTTGGGGCGGAAGCTGATTTCGCTAATGACTGTATGATCTATTCCGTGATCGGAGACGTAAGGCTCATACCGCCGAGCTATTAAATTTTCGTGTCGCCCTCAGCCGAATGGCTGCCAAGCTGCGCTCTAGAACGCCGGAGGAGATGTTATGGTTGATTCAGGAGATTCGAAACCCACCAACAGACCAAGACGCCCTCCATTATCTTGTTCGCGGATACTGAATATCCAGCGATCTGGAAGTTTCTTGGCATTCTCACTTCTTGGAAATCAAGACCTGTCCATACTCGAGGTGAACAATAGCTTGAGTACATGTAGCTAGGTGATTTCTAGAGCTATATTATCAAGCAAGGAATAAACGTGCTGCAATTTGAAGTTACGTCATTGAATTTTGGTTTTAGTCGCAGATCCCTCGGATATCCAGACAGGGAAAGCGGTTCATCAGGCCCACCGCTTCTATCTCAAAGCAGATGCAATCCTTGCCAAGGTCAGCAACAATCCGATCGCGCGTAGCCGTATCTTTGACGATGTGTTGCCGGATGCAATGGTCTCGTTGTGGATATCGGAGGATCGCGTTGAACTTCATCAGCCGTGTCCCAGCCCTGACAGTCCGGGCCGGGGACGTGGTCGCATGAAGCATCGAAAAGGCGGTCGTTAACGAATCCTTAGGTGAGTATAGCCAGGATTTTGCTTGGATCTCTTAGCCATCTTTGGATTCTTCTCCAGCATCTGTTGAAGAAAGTAGGGAGCTAGTCTTTCCGCTCATGATCGGCCTTGATTCTGGAAGCCTTTTACGCTCACGCTTGTCACCAGACTTTGCTTTGATCAAGTCGTACTAGCAGACGCCGCCCGTGATCCCACAGGGCTGGGTCACAACAAGGTCACCTAGTCGGATATCGTGACCCTTGTCGGGTCGAGCGATGCCGCCGCCTATGCCCACCAAAAGACCAACATGGATAGACGGGAAGAGAGGTACGCAGGCTTGAGGCTGTAGTCGCAGCCGAGGTGGTCCCGTAGTTCCCGGTGGCTAGAGAGGCAATCACGATGTAGTGCTCTCCCACGTAGGGCTCCGAAAGGAATAAATGAATGCGAATATAGGGCATATTCATATTCGCACCCCGCGAATATGAATAAATGAATATCGTATTCGCGCGAATAAGCGCATTATTCATATTCGCATTCATATTATTCATATCATGCATTTTGCGCGCATTAATGAATCTTCCGTTTCCCCGGTTTTTGTATTACAGAAATACACGTTTCCACTCGTCAACTTGTATCTCAAGTGCCATCACGGCCTCGGTCAGGCATAAGTAGGAAATATCTTCCATACAAACCATGTTCTAAAGTGTATACCCTATATTGTAGGGATTGGTAAGCTCTATGTGTTCTGCGTGAATATTTTTCGCGATTTCTTATAGGTGTAAATGTCTAGTTTTGGTGACCAACGGTTGCTACAGAAAGTTGAGCGAAATTATATATATCTACAAGACGTCTTTCCACATCTTTGCTGCTCCAGTTAAATCGACTACCATAACTTCTCTTGTTCTCACTCGATCTACTCCAAAATTTAGATTTAATATAAGCATGACTATTGGCACGTAAAAACGCGTTTACCATGCCACTTTAACTCACTTCTCATCCAAGTTACAGATTGGTTACCATGAGAGTCGCGAGTGAGAAACCGCCGCGTGTAAAGAAAAGACCTATCAACTTTCCACCTTACTGGGATTGCATCAGGCGAAAGCATAGCTGAAGTTTCCACATCATTGTTTCATACTCACCTTTCATTTCCGACTCGCTAGGCTATCAAATATTGTCGAGTGATACTAAAGGTGTGCCATGCCTCGCTCCCAGGTACCACTTGGACTACTGACACTGGACAAATACAGAATGGCATCCTCACCTAACCCATTTGTGCGAAAGACGCGTCGTCTTCCGCGTCGCGACTACAATGCTCTGAACAATGGCACACCCTCCCTGCTCCCTGAGCCATGGGAAGGAAATATCCGTGAAATGGAGAGCCCCTGCTCGCCAGCACCATGCGAGTCTACGGGAGGCGAAGAGACGTCGCCATCCATGCGGTCCTTACCCATTCCCAGCTCTTCGCCCGCTCCGCTAGATCCCGCGCTATCAGGATTGACTAGCAGTCAGAGTAGCCCACCGCCTTACAAGAGACGAAAAGCCAAGTCATACTCTAGCTGGACCCTCGAGCATTTCTGGATCACAGAGCTAGACAACACCTGGCGTCGAAAGGGTGGGCCACCAAAGAAGGATCGGCTCTTAGTCTGTAGGCAGTGCAGTTGGTCGTCCAGGGATTCGGCACGCTATGGCTCCACATCGAATTTGTTAGCCCATCTCCAGGCCAAGCACCGCATCAGTTCTGGATCAGACATCACGTCATCTTCAACTATCGGAACGACCCTGGACAATTTTTTGACACCTGCAAAAGAAAGGGCGGGCCTTGAACAAATGCTGATACAATGGGTTGTTCAAACGAGACAGCCCTTTACGGTAGTGGAGCATCCGGCATTTAGGGCGCTTTTTGAAGCGACTGGGGCTATATTACCCATCAAGACGGCCGACACTCTCTTCAACAAGATCAGGGAGGAATTTTGCAAGAACCGGACTTGCGTCAAAGAAGAATTAGCCACTAGTAGTCGCACGCTTGCGCTGTCTCTTGATGTTTGGACATCAGAGAATCAGATAGCGATCATGGGCATCATTGGTCATTGGATCTCACCCGAGTTTGAGAAGCGAGAAGAGCTTCTGGAGTTCACTGACATATGTGGACCGCACTCTGGGGAGAATCTTGCGGAAATTGTGATGAAAATGCTCGAGGAACTAGACGTCGCGCCAAAGCTCCTCACAATTACGGGGGATAATGCTGCCAACAATGGAACTCTCTGCGACAGTCTTCATGCCGAGCTTCTCAAGAATTATGATGATAAAGACGACCAATTTCGCATCAGACCTCTTATGCGGTTTCGTGGACGGCAGAGCTTCATTCCTTGCCTTGCCCACGTCATCAATCTCATTTGCAGAGACGTACTGGCTTCCCTGAGGGCCGGCTCAGCTCGAGAGGCGAAGGCTATACTGGACGACATGGCCACGCAAAGTAGCCCAACATTCACCTCTGCCCACAGCACAAAAGGAGCAATCATGAAGATCCGGCTGCTGACCCTATGGATTGCCCGCAGTCCACAGCGCCGCCAGAATTGGAAAGATGTGTCACCATCCAAGCAAGTCGGCTACGATGTTGACACTCGATGGAACTCAACCTATATCATGATAGCGGACGCCCTTCGGCTACAGAAAGAACTTGGACAGTTTGTCCGGATGCATCCAGAAGTTCACGCCCTTCAAATAAACGAGAACGAATGGTCGATTCTTCAACAAGTAGCGAAGGTTCTTAAGCCATTCTGGGATCACACCAACTCGGTATCAAAATCTTGTCCGACGATTGTTGAGAGTTTGCCCATCTATTGGAGTCTAGACGACCTCCTTGACGAGGTTCAAAAAGCCGAAGGTGATTTTGAAGATGTGGATACCGAGATCCGGGATGCGGTGGAACGAGGAATCCAAAAGATGAACAAATTTGCAAGGAAGATGGACACCAATCTTCTTTACTACGTGGCCTCCGTCCTGGACCCGCGTATTAAATCGTCTTTGATCGGATCGCAGATGAGCGAGCAAGATGCGGGACTGATCATCTCTCAAGTGCGGGAGTTCTTAAAGAGGGAGTATCCGCACGAGTTGTCCATGTCGTGTATAGTGGATCGCCCGCCGGGAATGTCCGAGACTATGTGGAGGACGCTGCGAAAAGTACAGCCATCGCAGCGGACGCTTCTTTCAGACATTGATAGATATCTAGACGCGCCACCCGTGAGTTGGTCCCACCATATGATTGACGATGCAGACGAGGAATGGGTTCTCAAATGGTGGAAGGCGAATGTATTTAGCTTTCCACTCATGGCAAAGGCAGCTCGAGATTACCTGCCAATTCCATCAGCGGAGGTAGGGATTGAACGCGAGTTCAGCAATGCCAGAGATGTATTGGGACTCAGAAGACACTGTCTAAATGCGGAGACTATGCGATGGCTTATGCTACTTAAGGGACAGTACCAAAAATAGCGTTCCAAAAAGTGATTGTGATAATATCAAGATTTATGGGAATATAACGTCTTAAAGATGGTGAACGCATTTGCGACAAGAGTCTTAGGCACATGTAATGGGGTTGCTGTATTGAGACGTAACAGCATGAACGGTAATGTATGCTCTCTCAGTATATGAATAAATATGATCATTCATGAATATTCATGAATAATGCAATATGAATATGCCTCTTATTCATATTCATATTATGCAATTCATATTATTCATATTCGCAAATATTCATGAATATTCATGAATGATCATATTCCTTTCGGAGCCCTACTCCCACGCGACCCCAGGTATGAACGTTCGCGTCAGGCTGAAGTTGAGTCACATGAGGAGAGGCGGAGGGACGTGTCAGAGGGATATCAAGTTATCACGGCCAGTCAAATGAGGCAGCCTTGTCAGTTGCCATGCGTGACTACAGAAGCGCCCGACATCGGTTTCCATGCCGCGAACATAGAGATTCTCTTTCAAACCCTAATCACATGATCCTTACTCCCCAAATATGGTTAGCTCCCATCGAGGATACTTAGATAGATGCAAGGCCGCGGAACGATATCCTAATACGAACTAGTTCGCTTATGGTGGGCCTTGGCCCTTGGGAAATAAAGGGAGAGATATTGGAGTTCAAACTGGTTTCGAATATCACTGTACTCAACTAGGCCCACGAAATCGGATTTCTCAGCCTGTACGAGGCGTGGGCTACGAACCTGGAGTCTCTGTTACTCCAGAGCCAATGAGAGACGCAATGACGACCAGAGGAAACGAGTCCGCGATGTTGCGGCCTGCCTCCACCGCAATTCTAGCGACCTCGAGGCCCCTTTGGCACACAGGAACGATTTAAAAACCATCCGACGATAACGGTTACAGCCTCTCATGCCGTCACCCCAAGGGGAGTTCACAGAGCCTCTCAGAGGCGCGGATCGAAGTCGAGCAGGACACCTGTGGGGTAGAATTGGATTTGTGGGATTAGGGCTAAGGTGTATCGCCATCGGCTGCTGGCTCCCTTACCTCGAATCGGAGGATACTCTGGTTAGTGGATGGAAAGATTATACGCTGCAGGCTTGGGTGTATAAAGGGACCATCTGCAAGACATGGTCGGCCTAGAGAACGAGAGGATACTAGGTATCAGGAAGCAAGAAATCACGCCAACTTGTGGACTGAGGTATACTATGGCAACGATGGCTAGGAAGAAGGTTGGCGCGTCGCCATCGGCTGCTGACTAGAGATCCTTACAACACTGTCAGTATAGCCCGAGAGGACGGATGCGCATGTCGGTTCACAAGAAGCAGGAAGGTTGTTATGCCGTGACCCTAAGGGGACTTAGCAGAGCTGCAACTTGGCCTGGAGGGTGGGCTTAAGGAGCAAACGGGTATATGAGTGTGGGGGAAGGTTTTTGGCTCTGCTGGAACCCCAAAGGCTAAGATCTTGAAGGCAAGAGGATCTGCGGACATCTAGGAATGAGAGTACTAGTGAGCTGGATAAGGAGCTGGGAAAGCATGGGGGGGAATTTGCCCATCTCTCCGTTGTATTGGCTTAAAAGAACAGACTAGATCTTAGTATACCAATGCAATATTATATCTGCTACACGGCGTGGCGGGGCCGACGGGTATTGAGCCTGATCAGCTTCGATGTCAAAGGAGCCTACAACGGAGTGTGCAAAGAACGATTACTCCAAAGGATGAAAGCACGAGGCATACCGGAGGGTCTGCTCCGGTGGGTTGAGGCATTCTGCTCGGAACGTACGGCGAACATCCAGATCAATAGGCAATTGTCGGAGGTCCAAAGGTTGCCACAGGCTGGGCTACCGCAGGGCTCGCCCCTGTCCCCGATCCTATTCCTCTTCTTCAACGCAGACCTCGTGCAAAGGCAGATCGACAGCCAGGGAGGAGCAGTCGCTTTTGTGGATGATTTCACCGCATGGGTGACTGGATCCACCGCGCAGAGCAACCGGGAAGGAATTGAAGCAATTATTAATGGAGCTCTCGACTGGGAAAGGAGAAGCGGAGCGACCTTTGAAGCTGACAAGACAGCTATCATACACTTTGCTCCCAAGATGCGTAAATCGGACCATGAGCCGTTTACCATCAAGGGACAGACGGTTGTACCCCAAGACCACGTCAAGATCCTGGGCTTATTGATGGACGCGAGACTCAAGTACAAAGAACATATGGCGAGAGCCGCGTCCAAGGGCCTGGAGGCAGCGATGGAGCTTCGGCGACTTCGCGGCCTCTCCCCAGCCACAGCGCGGCAGTTGTTTACATCAACGGTGGCGCCGGCTGTGGACTACGCGTCCAATGTCTGGATGCACGCGTGTAAGGACAAGGCCATGGGGCCGATCAATCGGGTCCAAAGAGTTGGAGCACAAGCCATTGTGGGGACATTCCTCACGGTCGCGACCAGCGTAGCGGAGGCAGAGGCCCACATTGCCACCGCACGACAACGATTCTGGAGACGGGCCGTGAAGATGTGGACGGACATGCATACCCTGCCTGAAACCAACCCCCTCCGCAGGGGTACAGACCGGATCAGGAAGTTCAGAAGATACCATCGCTCGCCGTTGTACCGGGTAGCCGATGCGCTGAAGCATATCGACATGGAAACACTGGAAACAATTAATCCATCTATGTTAGCTCCGTGGGAAGAACGCATACAACCTGATATGGACCAACCACAGGAAATCCAGACCAGAGCAGGCCTGTATATGCAGATCGCGGTCAGCAGCTCGGCTCGGAACGAGCTGGTCGGATTCGGTGTGGCGATCGAGAAACAACCACCTCGGTATCGAAAACTGAAACTGAAGACCCTCTCCGTCACATTGGGTGCAAGAGCAGAGCAAAATCCGTTCTCTGCGGAGCTAGCAGCGATGGCACATGCATTGAAGATGGTAGTGGGAATCAAAGACTACAAAATTACGTTGCTCACAAGCAACAAGGCGGCGGCGCTCACGCTAAGGAACCCTCGACGACAGTCTGGCCAGGAGCTAGTTTGTCAGATCTACAAGTTGATTAGAAGGTTGCGGAGGAATGGAAACCGAATCAAAATCCACTGGATCCGCACCAGCGAAGACAACAAGCTGTCAAGTCTGGCTAAAGAACAAGCCAGAACTGCAACACAAGAAGACGCTCTCCCACAGGAACACGTCCCGCGGATGAAGTCGACCACATTGAATATCGCACGGTCCCAAGCAGTCCCCTGCAGTGAGCTACCAGAGAACATAGGAAGACACGCGAAACGAGTAGATGCCGCACTGCCAGGCAAACACACCCGGCTGTTGTATGATCGCCTGACGTGGAAAGAAGCGACCGTACTGGCCCAACTCCGGACCGGCATGGCTAGACTTAATGGATACCTCAATCAAATCAATGTAGCAGAGACGGATCAATGCGATTGCGGACAAGCAAGAGAGACCGTGGAGCACTTCCTCTTCCGTTGTCGGAAGTGGACTGCACACCGGACGGAACTGTTACAATGCACCCAGGCTCACCGAGGAAACATATCCCTCGCCTTGGGGGGAAAACAGCCTTCTGACGATCAGAACTGGACACCAAACCTAGAGGCAGTACGGGCCTCCATACGTTTCGCCATTGCAACGGGCCGCCTCGAGGCCACTTGAACATATCGACGAACATAACCCCCACCCCTTCTTCCGACCCTGCTCACCCACCACCTCGTGCCACACACGGTAGACGCGCTTCAACTGCCGAAGATAGGATGTTGAACACTTGAAGAAGCGCCTTCAAGCCAGTCTACTCACCCACTTACTAACTCACGAGAAACTCGCTGCGACACGGCTTTTTGAAAATGTCATATGTGATAAGGTTTTGTGTATGGGCTTTCAGGAGACACAGCATGTACAGATGGACATGTACAGTAGATCAGCGATAGTTGCCCTTTCGGTTCAGCCGCCGGGCGTTAATGGATTGTTTGTTTGTTTGTACTCAACTACTTATTTCAACATCAAATATGGAAAGTTTTACTGGTGAACAATTTGCGCGCCTTTTGGAAGGCCTGAGCCAAAGTAGCGATATTGAGCCATTTGAAACTTTTCTTGGCAACTTGGAGGAAATGCCGGACATCGCGCCGTTCAATTCTTGTGTGATTCAACTCTTGTACCAATGATCAATGAGGAGCTGGAAAGTCTTCTCTCCTTCTTACCGCTCCCACCAATTGAAGAGGAACCCCCCCCCTCTTTCAAAAACATGTATTAGGGTTTGAAAGAGGATCTCTCTGTTCCTGACATGGAACGCGAAAGCGGTCGCTACTGTAACCATCTCTTCAGCTCACTTGCAGGACTTGCACACGTCTGAAGCTGATAGCAATTAACGTAAGTTATCTAGGCCCTTCGAGGAAGGGCGTTGGCAGTGATAAGACGGAAGCATTTCACGGCATTTGGAGCTAATGTCATCGTTGTTTTGCCAGCCGAGGGGATGAAGATTCTCCTCGATCCATAAATGGGCAGTGTCAATGTTTTTGGCGTAAGATACTGTAGCGTTCCATCGGAGGGGAACTACAAGATATCCTCAGGGTCTTCAAACAGATCCGGACAGGCCCGTGCGATTAGCATCTCAAGTAAAACAGCTACTAGAGAACAGACATATGCTGGTAGGCCACAAGGGTAACCATTCTCCACTTCGGGAGTGCAGCACTCCGGAATCCACGAGAAATGGGATGTCTTCTTTTCTCCTATCCCGTTTTGTGATAAGCTGAAATCAGCCAAACCGACTCGCTCTACTTTACTCAAAGTGTTCTCCGGTTTGATGTCTTGATGTCGAATATCTAAAGAATGAATATAGCGGACAACCCACCCTTGCCAAGCAGCGAACCACCGTTTCTCGGGACATTTTCAGTATCGGAGATCATAGCGAAGGTCACTATCTGTGCCATCCATGATTATTGCGAATATAATTTCATCTGTGTCTCAGTGTTGATTATCGAAATGTATGTGAACGAGTTGGATGTCAAGATGGTGCCGGGTTTGGTGGATCGAACGCGCCACAAAATATGTCAGTATGACAAGGGAACAAACGAGAACATTACGCGCATGTTTATATATTATTTCAACTCTAGAAAACCGCGCCTAGCATGATCAATGTTTCATGCAGGTGCGTGAGAGTAAAAGTGAAGTGTTGGAGGGTCATGGGAGTCGAAGCAATATTGTAGGTCATTTAGTCCATACTGCTACTGGCAGGTTTATCAGTGAGGTTGACTAAATGAGCGGATTAATCGGCCAGACCACACGTTACAATGCACCAGCCCACCCACCACAATATGAGGTGCAGAACATCGGACACTGTCTGAAATTCTAGCATGACCATGGTAAGAAAACCGAGGGGAGGGGTGAAATATATAGAGCATCAACGTTCATAAAAAAGCCTAGTCCACTGCCCATCAATCTCGCTAAATAATTGTAGCAACAGGAATCACGAAATACTACAGTTTGTCATCGGTTCACCAACCTCGCCGGAGGAACACAGACAGGCCTCTGAAATCTTGCACTACGCTTCGATCAATGCAAATTTGCAGCAAGCAGTTTACCCGGTAACGGGCTCGAATAAGCTATTACCCGCAGCTACGAACGGATATTAAACGGATAATCTCATCCAATTTCATTTCTAAAAGTAGCGGGCGCCGGTCGTGGCTCGGCACATTCACACTCTCAGTGGTGAACTATATCGACCAGCCTCCAAAGTGGTTGAGAAGTTGGACCTTGGTGATGGGTCATGGACGACAGGGGGCTTTGACTAGGTAGAGTAAGTTACGTCTGTTTTATCAGATGGAGCTCTAGTCTATTAAAGACATACATTGCTGTCCGGCCTCACTGCCTAAATGTGAGAATTGTAATCCTGTTTAAAACGCCGGTGCCGAGCTAGATCATCACCTTTCTGTGATTAGGAACAATCTGTGAAAACATGATGGAGTTCGATGACCCGGAAGCGTGGCTGAGTTTCTTGGAAAGCATCAGTTCCCCCACTACAACACATGCAGAAATACTAGAAGCAACAGCATCTGGAAGCAGTAATGATCCTGGCTGCGCTGTTGAGTCTGTTCCGAGGTGCGTGCGGCCCCCTTAGGTCTTGGTTCTCTTTCTGCAAAGTCTAACGCAAGCATCGCGTGTCATGGTGGTTTTGGTGCACATAGGGGCATAGATAGCTTGATCCAACATGGGTTGTTTCGTGTGGGATTAAAGAGCTTCAAGCTGACAACAACCGCTTCAAGGCACGTTCAGGAAGTCATAGATAGGTTCGAAATAGTACACCAAACTGGTTTCATGATTGCACAGTACTGACGGCGGCGCCATCAGGCAAGCGGGGCGAATCAGGTAAGACGTCACCCCGAGGGGAGACCGGATAAAACCCACTAATGGCAACGACGAAAGTCATTTGGAGGAAGTCTTAGAGAGGTTGGGCCCCACTTCCCGGCCTAGCTCTCAAAATGTATAGCTAACGGCAGTCCACACCAGGTGCCAAGCACAGATTGGGTTAGTGACAGCCCAAAAGCCATTCCATTGATAGATGCTGAGTGACTCAGAAGAGAACTTCAGAAGACCTTCATCCAGTGAGAATTCCCCTGGCAGACCCTTCCATATTGGGACGTTAACAACAAATGAGAAAGGCACAAGGAAGATTTGAAGTGAGTCTTGCGCCTAGTTAGGAAGTAACTCTTGGCTTATCACGCCACATGATAATTAGTCAAATTCAGCATGATATCGGGAGCAACCATGATTACCTGGAAAATCTCACAACATGGTCAAAGGAAGTCTCCGCGCAAGTAAATCACGCATTTTCAACCCGCCCTCAAGCCCCACAGCGGGTAGAATAGAACGGCGGGTGGGTTGCACAGAAACAACGCAGGACAAGGGAACTTGGAAGCGCTGCTTGCGATGGGTCGCGAGAACTTTGTGGAATGACGAATCCATCCTTTTGCTATCGAACCTAGTGGCTATCCTACTCTGCCGGCTACAGGTGGGCGTGAACGTACGTGATCTCCGTGTTGTCGGTGTTTCATATCTCATAGGTTGTATTCTAGGACCAGGCAAGGGGGTGTGGCTCAACGAAAATTTACCGGTGCCGAGTATGCGTATGGGTACACCCTCCAATCCAATACAGCTCGCTGGCACCATATGAGGATGGAGGAATGGTTAGTAACATTAGTACAAAGCCATCAAAACCCCGACAAGTTACGGACCAGTCTAGTAATATAGTAAGAAATCTCACGAATAGTACTGTGCTGTGGGCGTAGACTTCTCAGAGGTGACGTGTACAGTACTGTATAAGTATTGGGTCATGAGTAACAGAAGAAGATGCTGGCCATTGACGGGGACCCCTATTCTTAGGGTAGAACTAGTCATTTGGGATTACCGCTATCCCTGGTCTAGATCAACCTTAGTCCCTCGATCATTGGGATTTTCAGCATCCCATCTCTAAATTTTTCGGCATAGCCAGGGTTGACTACCGCTCACTACAACCTTTCGACTACCTCTCTTTAGGTCGTCAATACTCGACGTCCTCTCACTTCGACTTCGACATACACACTGGACTCCTAGTCAACATGAAGACTGAGTCGCGCAGTCCTACGTATCCCAAGTTTATTGGAACAATATTGCGTACCACTTCGCTCGCTGGGGCTGTGGTAGAATTCTCAACTAACCCAACGCTCATCTCAAGCCGCGGCGTGAATAATTATGTTTGTACTTCTTCGGCCCATGCTCAAACACTTTGGTCCTCGGCTCGTACAGTAGTTTTTGAAATTAGTTTTACCTCATTAATCTTCTTACGTGATTCATAAACTCTAGCAGCGATGTCCCCCGGCTTCTTCTAACTGGATCGGGAGAATCCACAACCCTAAGACGGCCAATACGAGGCACACGAAACACGGTTGGGTGAGAAAAAGCACATGCGGAGAAAATGCAGAGCACTAGATGTCTCCTCATCCCTGCCCGGCCCGACCTTAGGCCAATTACGACTCTCCCAGGAAAATCCGGGAATAGTGGGCTAACCCAAGCATACCCCGTACAGATAAACTGGGGAAAGTCTCTCCACGCCACTCCGCTCGCTTGTGACGAGAATTAAGCAAGGATTATGCTGAACGGACAAGTGGGCCAATCGAACCCCGATCTCGTCCTCGCTCGTTATGGACTACCATCGACGCCCTTCAGCACAGTTTTGCATATAAATGTCCGACGACGCCCGCATGGATTACTTCTCTTCTCTCCAGTCCTATTCACACTGAGTAACAATCTGGAATCAAACTCAGAGCCTCCATTGGCACCCCCCTTACTAGTCTTAATATAGTATAGTGGAAGGCCACCCGTCTACAGACCGCTTCCCAAAATGGACTTCGTATTTTATATAACAGTGGTGAGCTGCTGGGGAATGTATTTTACACGAAACTTTTCTATACAGACTTCCTAGCCCCTCTAACCCATTCCAGGTAGCACGCATTCAATCACCCTTGCCGAGCGTCATTAAGATATATATGGTTTGCAAGAAAATGCGGTATACCCCTCCTACCCAGACTGCTTCCTAGGATAGTGATTGTATTCCACAATATAAGAATGAGGCACCAAGGAATGTACTTTACACAAGACTGCTGCACAAGCTAGTTAACCCACTTTCAGGCAGCAACTGTGCTCTGTCCAATCATATATAATATTGACCGGGCTGTGCTGGGGCTGCCTGCGCCCAGAGTCAAGTGTCCTTGCAATCTCCATCCTCGAACGTGCTGTGCGGGGAAAGCAGATCGAGTATCATTTACTTTATCTCTTCTACTTGGTATACAACATAGACACCTATTAACACCTCTACACAGTAGATTGTGTAGTATCAAACCACGCACAGAGTATGTATACATAGTTATTCTTACACAAAGCACTGTATACTGTACTCCATACGATACCCTACAGGTAATAATTATGGAAATATTATTCCCATTCGCCTATCGGACTTTAGAATATTAAGTGGGTGACGCAAGCCAATGTCTGGGCGGAATGGATGGAGGAGACCCTTTCTCCTTGATTAGTGCGAGAATTGATCTACATAATAATCTCTGACATAACTGAAGCGTGCAGATAGGCGCACCGGTTTCGGGACGGCACCGGCAATCCTTGACTTAGGGCTCTTCCGGGCTCCTGCGTCTCTCAAAATTAACAAAAGACCACAAGGCCGTCAAAGTGAGCATAAGATAACCGTGGTCCTTCCTGCCAGTATCCAGTGGGGCAGGCTCAGTCGGGAGCGGTGAAGGGCTCCAGTGGTCTCTTTTTTGGCGTTTGAAAGGGGGACCACCGCCCCTTTCTGGGCTTTCGTCCGTTAGGATTTCAGTCTGTGTGGCTTGATCGCGTTTCCTTTGTTGCTGCTGTGGTGGCTCAGTATCCGACACTTGAAGCTCAGAAAAGTCGTCCAAGTCCGAGAATTGCCTCTCACTTCGAATTTTTTTGGGGCGGTTCCCGTGCTATAAATGGGACTCCAGCTCAAAGGCCTGCCAGGCAATATGTCAACCTTGTTATGATATTCGATCAAACCTCCTGTGGTAGTTGAGATGCTATTTCCAAAAACTGTTTTTGCCGTTTCTGAAGAAAGTGCACCGATCTCTTGATTCTTCGTCGGTGCTCTTTCGAAAGCGCAAATTGAACCCATTTTCGGGCCAAATGATTCCAGTAATCCATCGCGGATCTGCGGGCCCTCGCCGTGGGAAACTGTGAGAGAAGCTGAACTCAATCGTCTGGAGAAAAGCCTTTTATCGTCACATCTAGAAGAGGCTTTTGGTGGACCTGGATCTTGTTAGTGAAACGAAGACCAAGTAGCATAATATCGTAAATTCTGACCTTTGTCCGAAATGTCCACCGAGCCGGTCTCGCCCAAGGTGTGAGCTCCTCTAGAGTTTGAAATGAGGCTATTCAATGCGGAAATTTGAATGGAATGCATATGTTCCTCTTGTCGATCGCCGGGAGGCTCGTAGTTTCTATCGTATATACTTAGAAGACGATGCGGTTCCGGCGTTGCGACTAAAGAAATGCTCGTCAAAATGAAAGATTTCAAGGCAGGGGCTTTTTGGGAAAGTCTGCGGATTTTTCTATGTGCCTGAGCATCCCTGATCTGCCAAATGCCGCCGCTTTGTGGATATTCTGGCTCTGCGTGCCCTCGGAGAGAATTGAATCTCCTCTGACGATAGAAAGCTGCACTGATTGACCGTGAAGTCCGGCATGCGCTATATCTTGCATTCCACTGGTCAGCAATGTCTCGCCAAGAGAAATTTTGCAAACGACGGGCTTCGACGAAAGGTACAAGCTCCTGCGCATCAATCTTTGTTTGCGTCGCCTTGTCAGCTGCACCCTGGATCAACGTCATATTTCTCTTCAGAACATGGTCAGATCGATTGTATTGCCCACGTAATGCCTCTATTGTGCGACCGGGGAAGAATTTGGCGTTCCATTTGGCCACGATTTGCCGCCACGATAACTTTCTTGAACGGCATCGCTCGATGAAAGAAACAATAGCTTTCCGCTCTTCCTCACTCCACCGCATATTATATATTGTTATATGTATCTGTGGTTTTTCTATTTCTCTTTTGATGAAAGGAAAAAGTGCAGAAAGGGCCAACCAAAAAAAAGCTGAACAATAGATGTTTGGTTTGTCTGAGTCAAAATAGAGCTGCAATTACTATCATATTCTGAAGGGCAGGACCGGGGAAATGAAGTAACATTTTCAACTGCATCGCTTAACCCTGATTTGGTCGGTCTCCCGGACCATTGTTACGAATGCGGGTACTGCTGTTTTCTCCAGCGTTCAGGTTGGATCACACCAACAGCGCTTAGAGTAACGATTCCCACAGGCGTATCTCTGTTCAACAGCGACTACTATGAGAACATCTTTAATGATTGAGTACTGTATGTACTTCCTCCAATCAACTCTCACCGACGAACCTACGTTTATCACTTATTTTTAATCTCCCGAACAGATGGGGTTACAAACTATGCAAACACCCTAATTATGTACATAATTCTGCTGATTTAGCTGCTTATGAGCGCCAAGACAATGATATATGCAAAAAGTCCCTAAGAATGGGTCCAAATGGGGTATTTCTGGGTTTTTTGAGGTTTCAGTAGTTGGGTCCGGGTTGGGCCTGGGACGTGCGGAAATCTACTGCAGTTGTAGGTACCATTGACCAAAGTACCCGCACCAGCAAAAGTAAAAACTAAATGAGCAAGGACCCCCTGTCCGTTCGGGGGTTCGACTTGACTAGGGTACCTATAGCAGCACGGACCTCCTATTCGTTCGGTGGTTGGGTTTGACCAGGGTGCCTTGAGCTGCAGGGACCCCCGGTCAGTTCGGGCGGTTGACTTGACGAGCGTACCCACAGCAGCAGAAACCCCCCGCTCTTTCGTGGGTTGGACTTGACCAGGCTGCCTCGAACAGGCCCCCCTGTCCGTTCGGGGGTTCGACTTGACTAGGGTACCTACAGCAGCAGGAACCCCCTGTCAGTCCGGTGGTTGGGTTTGACCAGGGTACCTACAGCAGCAGGAACCCCCTGTCAGTCCGGTGGTTGGGTTTGACCAGGGTACCTACAGCAGCAGGGACCCCCGGTCCGTTCGGGCGGTTGACTTGACCAGGCTGCCTCGAACAGGCCCCCCTGTCCGTTCGGGGGTTCGACTTGACCAGGGTATCTACAGCAGCAGGAACCCCCTGTCCGTTCGGGGGTTCGACTTGACCAGGGTACCTACAGCAGCAGGAACCCCCTGTCCGTTCGGTGGTTGGGTTTGACTAGGGTACCTACAGCAGCAGGAACCCCCTGTCAGTCCGGTGGTTGGGTTTGACCAGGATACCTACAGCAGCAGGAACCCCCGTCAGTTCGGTAGCTGGGTTTGACCAGGATACCTACAGCAGCAGGGACCCCCTGTCCGTTCGGGGGTTCGACTTGACCAGGGTATCTACAGCAGCAGGAACCCCCTGTCCGTTCGGGGGTTCGACTTGACTAGGGTACCTACAGCAGCAGGAACCCCCTGTCAGTCCGGTGGTTGGGTTTGACCAGGATACCTACAGCAGCAGGAACCCCCTGTCAGTCCGGTGGTTGGGTTTGACCAGGGTACCTACAGCAGCAGGGACCCCCGGTCCGTTCGGGCGGTTGACTTGACCAGGCTGCCTCGAACAGGCCCCCTGACCGTACGGGGGTCGGACTTGACCAGGGTACCTACAGCAGCAGGGACCCCTATCAGTTTGGCGGATCTAGTGGCAACATGTCAAATAGATCCAGGTCTTCACTCCGTTTGTTCTGGTTCAGGGGGTAAGCAGCTCACATTTCTTTGAACCCACAGGAGCTACTGAACTGCCCCGTTGGCGCTGTTGGTGCGACCAACATATTTGTTGGATATGCACCAGCTAATTAGCCAAGATCAGTTCAAGGCTACGAACGGAATCACATCCAACAGTGTCTCCGTGTTAGTTGTGTGGTTGGGCTTGACCAGGGTGCCTCCAGCAGCAGGGCCCCCTATCAGTTCGGTGGTTAGACCTTGCCCGGGGTGCCTACAGCGGAATGGATGTCGAGCCGAAGTCTGCAAACGGAATCGCACCGAGCGGGTCCTCCTGTTTGTCTGGCAGTTGACTCTTGATTCTGTGACCCAACATGCAGCAACAGAGATACAAAAAATCCGAACCGAGAGTACATCAACCAAGGTTCATTGTTCGTCCAGCGATCGAGCCCAATCTCTGGCTGAACCTGTAGTAGCAGGAATTTCAACTTGAACGGTTTGAATAACTTAATCGGGGAAGATGGGGTTTAGTAGAGTTCACAAGGTACCCTTGTGCCTTTCAGCCAATCACGGTTGTCAACGCCCAACACTGCAGGGCCCATTGGTGCGTACGCCAGAAACATCGCTGACGGCTTAGACCGGGAATCTGGTCGCTCAAAGGTCACTGACCCAAATGGCCGTCCGTGCGCCCCGTTCCTAGCCGGATCTGGTCCTCCGGAAGCTAGAGCCAGGGTTGTCACTGACCCCTGGTGAGCTCCTGCGCCGCAGAGCATTGTAGGCGCTGTGGTCTGCCGAAGGGCATGATGGTCTTCGTAGGTTACAGTATGTGTGTGTGTTTCATTTACGCTGTCCTCTCGTCGAAACGATATGCAGCCGTAGGTTACACACACACACACACACAATTTATTAACGCCCGGCGGCTAAGCCGAAAGGGCAACTATCTCTGATCTACTATACATGTCATAATATATATAGTACTGTGTCTCCTTAGAGCCCATACATAAAGCCTTGCAATATATGTCATCTCAGATGTCCGTATCGCAGCGCCGTAGGTTACAGTAGAATTCGAAAACAGTTTACCCCTCAGGAACACGCGCTTTGTTTCTCGGCTTGTACCCGAGACGGGACTTATCTTAGTGTGGTCTAGCTGTAACCAACAGTAGACTATTAGTGGATGTTAATTTACCGCTTTTCTAAATAGAGACTATACCTGTTTCAGGTACGAGCCGAGAAACAAAGTGTGTGTCCTTTAGCTGACGTCGTCTACGGACTGGAGTGATCGGTGGGCCCCTGGGACCAATCATCACATGACCCGATTGCGATAAGGCCCACGCACCTCGTCCCCGATCACCCACTGGCTCGATAGCTGGTGCGTGAGTAGTGTCAACCTCACTTCTGGGCTGCTCAATAAGATAGATGAGCTATTATAAGCTAAGCCTAGACGGTGCGCACGGGTGCCGACAACAGTTTTGTATGGTGGTAACATCTCATTACCTCCATGTCGACACTAGCAAAGACTCATAGATGATTCGCATTTTCTACGGGTCGTTGAAGCAATTATGTGATCCAGAAAGACTCCCTGAATAGCAATTGGAAAGGGATTGAGATTGAGATCGAGAATATTTAGAGACTCTGGTGCGGTCGACCCGCTGATAAATATATCATTGTACAAATTATGTCGAATATACAAATTCTCTCACAACATTCTGCCTACCGATCGTACATTTTGTATAAAGTTACATCTCTATTGTATTGAATACTTACTATATCACTGGTAGTTGGAGTGCAATATTTTTCGAAATCGGTTATACCACACTCTTACAACTTGGTTGGAAGAAACTAATTCCGAGAGTTGCGAGACCTGATTGGATACCATAATCGGAATTGGCTTTTCAGACCGCTTGCTAAAGTAGTATTTGAAGCTTACCTTACCACTGAGAGGCATGAGGCAATTGCTGCGATAATACGATGACTCATCGAATGTAACCAAGCCAATATCGTCATATTTATGCCGGCATTACAGAGCGGTGCTCCAAAAGGGATTAGCGTCTATCGGGTATATTTTCCGGTAATCAACTCGGAAAGGTGTGGAGGTATAGCCGATTTCGAACACTACTGTAAGTAGGGTCCATCGACTTTGATCAGTTGGTCTCCAACTGGATATGTTCGCTGTTAATTAGGAACTGGATCACGTTCTGCACCGAGGGTTGAGCCTGGTTGAATGAAGAATGGGTGAGTGCAGCTGCGGTTGAAAGACAACAGAATCTTGAGGCAGCTCGTTGCTTGATGGATTTTGGGCCATAGACAGTCCGTCATCTCTTCTATCGAGGTGTCTTGGCCATGTTGCATTTTATCTCACATTTCTCATGGTTTCGGGAGAAGCCTTTCTATTATATGTTGAGGTGTAAGGACCAGGAGGAATTGGAAAATGGATTCTACTCACAACCTTCTCCTTACTACCCACGAGGAGCCTTATATTATTCAATACCGTTGCCGCCTTCGGTGGAAGAGGAAGTTGTCTTGTCATACCCGAAGAGTGTTATGATAGTCCATAGTGACAAGCGGCCTCGCGAAGCCTTTACTAGCAACAGAGGGGTTGATCAGATTACCTTCCCACAAAGGAATGGGAGCCACTAACCTTTCTAGTCGGTGTTTACCACTAAATGTGCGGCCACCCCTTTTACAATCACTGCCATCTCGTCTGCTGCTTCCTGGTCCGTTCGAGTTCTACATCCTTGAATACCATCCTTGCTAGTCACCGCCGGCGGCAACGTGCCGAGGCAAATCTAGACCACGAGACCGTTCTTGGGCCTGCGCGAGTAGACTAGTTGCTCACATCTCGTTGAACGGAAACAAGGGCCAATGACATATTCCCTTTTCGCGCTGTAGTGTGACCAACATTTTCATTATAAATTTTCTTAGTTGATTGGCTAACACTGGAAACATCCCGGTAGCATGGGAAGTCGAGCCCAATTGAAAGAAAATCACTTCATTTTTCATTTGTTCAAACGAATATATTCCTTTGAGGTCAAAACCACATTTATTTCTCTGAGATAGCCTTGATATTGCCTGAACATTGGTATGTTAGCTCCGAAAAAGTCGATCGTTTTCTTTGCCCGCACCAGATAAATCAACTTCAATACAACATACGCCGTACTATCAGATACTTGCGTTGATATTTTCCTCGATCACAAGATGCTGTGGGAGGATAATGAAAAGGATGCCCTCATGCCATTCCTCAAGAAGTCACGCACACTTTCTTGGAAGAAACGAACGGCTTTATGGAATAAGAGGTTCGAAACGAAAAGGTCCTTGGAGTCACTTCGAGGACAATATAACCGTCAACGCCTTCGGGAGGAATCTTCCCCTGAACCAAAATCTCCTCGCCTATCTGGCCGCATTTCAAAACCCCAAAGCATCAGTGTTGGCAAACGGCCAACTGACCAACAGCTTCAAAATGAAAAATCTCCGGCTTCGCCAGATCTGAACATCAACGACGGAAATAACAGACAAAATATTGACTGGAACCTTTCCCTGGACGAGATATTTGGCTTTTTCTTGTGTGAGAATCTGGCTTGACCGCTGGGCTAGCAAACGAGGGCGCTAACACTCTCACAGTGGTCGCTGCCGATGTCTAATAAGCGACAAGTCAATGGAGCACTTTATCCAAAATAGCCATCTTGACGCGAGGATTTAGAGTATATACACATGCCGCTTTACATTTGTTCTGGGTGCTCAATGTGTGCTCTTTACAGTACGGTCAATTTCAAAATCAGTTTTACCTCTAATCTCACTTTCTTTATTCTTCAAGGCCCCACCTCAAACGCACTAGTCTTCATTAGCATATCTTTCCGTGGCCTTACATTTGTCCATGATCCCCCGCTTTATAGACTGCATCCTAAAATAGACTCCGTAATTTATAACACATCAGCTACACTCTTTAATTTGATCCTCGAAACCCTAGCACTAAGACCCACTCATTAGTCCAAATCCGGGCTAGGTCCGAATTGGTAATCTCCCAGTATTGCTGTCCGTACAGGTCTTCAGTGAAATACATTCGTTTCGATGGGAACGCAAGCTATCCAATCACGAGAGCAGGGCCTCGGAGATTTGGCAAGCTGTCACTTCCCTGGTGGTTTGGAATAAAGCACGACAAGAAATTGAAAACTTGGAAGTTGCCATGTTTATGATTCGTGCGAGCCTTGTATAGCAAGAAGAGAGAAGTTGGATCAGCATCCCCTCACGAGTAAATATCGTAAGAAGAATGCTAGGATTAAGGATTTTAAAGTTTTCTAAAGAGTGGAATACAAGTCCCAATGAGTCTGTAAAGAGTCAGGATTCTGGGATTTTATACAGGCCACCAGTGCAGTGGCAGCGGAATTGGTCAAAACCCTGGCTCTTTGGGGTTTTTGGACCTAGGCTTTGAACCTCCGCATGGGTCCCTACCTCGGAACCTCGAACCTCACCTCAAGAGGTGAGGTTCCAACTTGACTAACCTCCAACCGCCCATTAACCTCCATCGACCCGCATGAACCTGCATATACATAATTACTTGACGCCTTTCCTCTTTCGGCTGGATAAAATTGATGATTCATCTCTGTTTTTTTACAGCCGTTCTGTCAACCTATAGACTTTTCACTGAATACTCCATCAACATAATGAAATATAAAGAGATAGTCATCGAAGTAAATAGGAGGCGTGGTCACCTACAAGTTATAGGTAATATTCGATGATATCGACGTGGTGGGTTGTCAATAGAGGTCATCGATAAAATAGCATGTAAAGTTGTAGATATATATATCGTAGACACTGTAAAGTATGTGTATCTTTATCAATAGAACTACTATTCTTCAAAAAAACTATAAAGATGCAGTTCAATTCCCCTCATTTTAATATCATTCAAACCGTTATATCTTCTTCTATCACTCTGTCCTTTAGGGTTCAGGTTAACTGATCTAGATATACTGTGAACCCGGTTCAAAGGTCGTAATTGTTAGACTTAGACGTTCTATTTTTCCTACATTGAGGTCCCCATTGAGGTTCGTTGAGGTTCGCTGAGGTTCGTTTAGGTTTATTGAGGTTCGTTTCTATAGTGATTCACTATGCTAGCGAATCAGATATAGATAGGGCTTTATAAAAGTTGATAGATCAATTTGAGAATTATAGAACAGGGATAAACAGATGCCCCAAGAAGACCTCGTAACTTCTACAGAATAACGTTAGTAAGTTTCTTATTATCTTCCCTAAGTTATACTGGTTTACTGAATTTATCATGTCTCAGATTACCGACGGCTACGGCTACGCATCATCTAGCTTCGAAGGGTTACCGCTAGACGCGCTGCAATACCTTACCCCTGACGATACGCTATCCCAACGCGAAAGCCAGTTTGATTCAGTTCTAGACCTTCCAGACAACCAAGTCCGATCTCGCGCAGGACCTCGGGCCCCAGACACCCTTACGCGAATCAAGCCAGATAGTATTAACGAGTATATTGTCTTTATTACCGATATGTCTGCGGAATTCGTTAAGTGGTGGCTTCAAACCCATTTTGGTAAGAAGAAGCGGCTAAACTGGGAGGTCAGCCGTCGCGCAGACTGCTGGACTGGTTTCAACAAGTTGCACATACTCAAAGATGGAAAGCCTGGCGTTATGTGCAATCGGTGCCGTACAGTTCTTACGCATCCAGCTACAAATCATACTGGAAACTCATCGATGCAGAAGCATCTTGATGGGCCAAGGTGTCGACAGCGAATTACGAAGAAGGGGAATATCCAGCAACTACTCAGCGACGCGGTATGTTCGAAATAGCCTATATTCAATATTAGTACTAATAATAAATTCACTATCTGTTAGGCCGAGAGAAGACCAGCGCCTATCTTTACCCAACAAATATGGGAACAGAAAATCCTAAACCTAATCACGGTATCACATTTACCCTTCCTCTTCGTCGAGCACCACGAATTCCATGACCTCATTTCCTATGCACGGCTAGCACCTACACCACCGAGCGTTCCATCAAGAAAGGTGATTAGCGACCGCCTCCGGGGTTTCGTTACAGAGTATCAACAAGAGACACTACAGTACAACAGCTCCCATCTGGTGCAAAAATGTCGATTGCGCTTGACTGCTGGACTTCACCATTCAAGCACGCATTTATGGCTATCACAGGATACTTCCAACCAATAGCTGTCCTTCATGCTGTCTGTCCCCAACCAGATGTAAGAGCAGTGTATGCGCGTACTGGGACTTCAGTATATTTACCATCGGGCTCGACCTAGAAGACAGGAGATGCTACGTAATTGTCCATAGACCAGTTACATATGAGACTGCCTTTGGAAGATATGCTATAACCTATCCTGAGACAGCTTGTTCTACTGAAGTATCTGTTTTCTCATCCAACGCGTCTAATAAATGCACAATCAAGGTGACAGCATTCCAGAAATACGAATCGCAGGAACGCCTTTGCCTTCTATGATGGAGGAATTTTTTCAATACTGATGAAAACAATGGAGAATGCTTCCTCAACTCGCTGATGCGAGTCCGGGGTGAATCTCTGAACGCATAATTTAATGAGGTTAATGTATTGTGGTTGAAGTTTTCCAACATAGGAATCCTTGAATTGGACAACGAATTATCGGAATAGAGACTTTGAGGAAAATTCTGATTGCGTTTGAAGCTTTTTCCATATCTCTGGTTTCGTTTCGTCCATACATGCTTCCGCTTGGCGAACAGATGCCACATTAGATTGGGTAAGGCTCGTGAGACATCATGTACTGACGCCAGAAAGAGTTTCCTAATTTCAGTCTTCCTAGTTTTTTTTCTATACGCTGCGCTGGCGAGAGATTTGGAGCAATTCTCTTTACGGGTATATTGAGTTGTTTGCTCTAGTGCAGCCATTGCACGCACCAACGCTTGAGTCCGTTGCCTCGGGGCCAAGCCCAAAGATGGATCCATCAGCTTGATAATCAGTAGGATCCAGCTGAATTCCTGCCAACTATGTGACTTCGACCACATGACTTTTGAGTGAATATGAGATGGGAATATGAGATAGCCCAAGAGGAGCGAATATACCCATTAATGAGTGAGCGTGATGTTTCCGCATTTACCTGCACCCAAACAGCGGAAACTGGGAATGTTTAAGTAATAAGCGCATTTTACAGGCCTTTCTTTCTTCCTCCAAAATGCGCGTTGTTAGTATGTTTCTTTTCTTTTCCAAATTCAAATTATAAGAGGAGAATTTCACACACCTAACAAAAAAACACGGTTCTTAAAAATTAAATGCCTTGAATCGTGCTCTCCATACTACATAGTTGATGAACTTATATACACCCAACTGAACCGGCTTCACTGCAACTCTCACGCGAAGGCTTTCCGAACCCATTGCCAACCCATCACCGGATTTTCTTACGCAGCAAGGTTATGTTCTTAATCAAAATAGACCTTGCATGTAATCCTATCTGAATAACTTGCAGATGTTTTCCCTTCTGGACTTTTCCATATTGACTATGAAGTGGGGACTGGGAAGAAATCATTCAAAGTCATTTCTTTGGGCTTGGGGAAATAATATTTCTAGCATATAATTTAGTGCGGATCATGAAAAGGCTGTACCTGGCTATACATACCATTTCAGATTGCGCGGGCGGCCAGCAGGTTGTAGGCGTAGAATTAAAAGTATGGATCTGACCATCTCTCCTGATTCGAATGATGACAAACACGTCTGAGTTGAACCTCACACTGTATTTGGCGGCCATCTTGAACAAACTGTGTCTCCGGCGCCGTTTCTGTTGACTATCAGTACGCGGTGGCTTTGTCTGGCTTTGAAGCACACTGGATTCTCGATCATCCATCCCGATGAGTTTCTAAATGCTGGATTGTCTAAAGTTTCGACAAAAGCTCGGACAGAAATCCTCTTTTAACAAAAACATGCCAAAATTCTTCAGTCATACCGGTTTTATGTCATATGGTTTTGGCCCGCCACTTAGGAAACGGGCGGACTTGAATTCATGGAGTCCAGTGCCGAGAACTTGGTTGAAGCTGAATGCACAGTTCAACGTCAACCAGCGCTTTAAAGTACAAGGGCCTGAACCATGAACAGACTGTCTACGTTCTCACCTCGCTGATGTGAACAGAAATTGAACAAAAATCCCACAATCTAAAAAAACTACGGATTTGTCGTTGACCTTTACTCCGAGGGCCGTGGAAGCATGGAGAGCCCCCACATACTTGTCAAGAGCCCTTTAGGTACAGTGATATTCGAAATCAGTTTTAACGACAATCTCTCTCTTTGTTTCCCACTAGACCTTGCCAACTCCCATGGGACTAAGAAAATTTTGGTCCCATAACCTGGTCCCATCACTCCCATGGGACTACGCTAAACCTATCTAGGTAATGGAATTGCCTAAATAGGTAGTGATAATCTGCCTTGGCATTGATTTTGACTGCCAAGACTTTCTCATGGGAGTGGGTCCATGGGAGTTGGCAAGGTCTATTTCCCACAGGCTCCATCTCAAATGCGCTAGTCCTTATTTGGGAGTATTTCCGCCGCCTTGCGTTTGTATAAGATAGTACGACGACTATAAAACGCGTCGGAAGTGGTCTATCTAACAAATTAATAGTAATAATAACTAGTCCTATAAGAAGAGGACTAGGGTGCAAGTCGCATTTACCAGGAGGGCGCCGTTTCCGGCAACCCCCCACGTTGGGTTTAGCGCCCGTCCCGTGCCGCGCTGTTCTGGTTTAGCGTCGCTCCATCGGGTATGGTGTCTCGCGCTATCCCCCAACGGGAACTGCCGCCATTCCCCGCCATCGGGAGCCCTCGTCAACTATATAGTCTGGACGGTGCGTCGCTCGACCACCTCTCTCTCCTTTCCCACGGCCGTACGTTCTCCTCAGCTCGCGAGCGCGGACGCCACTGCTCCGGCCCCCTGCATTTCGGAAATGACCGTTCCCACAAGGAGTACTTCGCCCCCTTCGCTCCCCACTCGTGTCACTACGAAGTCGCTGGCATCCACCGACTGATTCGACATCCGCCGCGTGAGACGCTGATCTTTCCTACATGGAGGCATGCGACAGGGCTTGCGAGGTGTCCTCGTCTGCCTAAATTGGCCGCCCCCAAATGGTCTCCTGGCCATTGGGAGTTGCCTATTTCAGCCCGGTTCAAACCTCTTACAGCAATCTTTCCTATTTTGGGAACCGCATACAGCCCGTGTCTCATTTCCGAGGCAGGACTATGACCTTTCGATAGGCATGTGGTGTTGTCATCTGCTCGGCGCAGCGTAACCACCAATGACAAAAATGCCTCTTGCGTTCGCGGGTTCCAATCATCCGGTGTGGGCCCGAAGGCGCTCCGTTGATTCCCAACAGATGATCACTTGTGAGAAGGCTCTAGAGCGGGCTACGTGATGGTCCGTCGAACTGGCCGCGGAATTATCCGAATGATGGGTCAATTGTTGGGTCACATTCGTAACTATAACCGGACGATGCATCACTTGCAGGGGACTGTGCTGGTTTAAGAACCGAGATATTGCGGATTACGGCTCTGCGAGGCTGACGTGGAACTGCTCGCCATAGTTCACGGAAAAGTTAGAGGGATCAATCTAGGGAGATTGGTCTACGAAGGCGTCCGAACAGTCCGATGGAGCTGCGCAGAGTCGGTATGCTTGTGCATGAGATGACAGCCATGGTGATTGGCCATGGTCTCTGACCGAGGCAGATTCCGACAATGGAACTATCTCTTTGCTTGTTGGTCTAATTTCTTGTGGATCCCTAATGTAGCTCAGGAGACACGCTATAAATCTCGTAGGTCTTGACTGAGGATGCTGGCATGTGCAATCTCCGTGTGGCGATACGACGATGCAGCGGAGCTACTTGGCATTGTTTTGAGAAGTGATCTCGGATACTTTATAAGCCGTCCACCCTCCTTTTCCATTTCGCTGATCACTTTTCATTTGCCGTCTGTTGATTTGGCCGCCATGCATATCAGCCTTGACAACATTAGCTTCTACTCTCGCCCTCCTACAAAGTCCTCCTCGCCTGCGTTCCCTGCTTCCTGTTGGAGGGCCTATAATGCCTCTGTCACTCCTCAAACCCTTCCCCGTGCCCTCCCGCCGAGACCGTATCTTCAGGGAACGACCTTCAGCTCAGCATCTGGTGCCAGCACTGATGTCTCTCTGCAATCCCGAGATGCCGTGAAGGAAAATTTGGATTCACGTGCAGGCAGTGAATTTGATATCGAAATAGAGAGAGCTATGACGCAAAACAGCCAGGAAACGCACGAGACAGACTTGGATCTGCACCTCGACCCAGGGCTCCGAAACGAATGTCACACAGACGTGCCTGAAAGCGATCACACATACGTCATAACTGGTATGTCGGAATCATTGCTGAACCGCGATAAGCGAGCGTAGCTAATATCATCCACCAGATCATCCAGATATATGCCCTTTGTGAGAGTCTCGTGGTGACTTAGATACGGCTTTGATCCTGGCACAACCTCAGTTGCATCATGCAGGTAGGCGCGACTATTATCTTTCTGTTCGACTTATCTCGCTAACTCATACAAGACCCACTCATTGCCTCAACCGTTGCCCCAACTTGCCCCAACCGACCTGCTAAGATGGCGCCGAGATAATATCTCGTCGCTAGGAATTTATGATGAGACTGACAAGAGCCCTGCTCCGCCCGAAGTCAGCTTGACCTGCCCGCGTGTCTTGCCATCACCTCCGACAGATGTACCAGCACGGCCTAGCATTGAAACCATTATCCAAGATGAATCCGTCGTAGATGACACCAAGTCCGTGTTAGAAAACCTTGGAGATCAAACGGGTGTTATAAGGGATAGGGTGGCAACACAAATTGTCCAGGTCAATGAACCCTCAATCAGCGAGGCTATCTCGGATAATGGTGTAAGAGGCAGACTCACCGAGAGTCAAGCGCGTGTCTTCTCCCGTCTTGGGCCTCAAACTCGCTCTGTCAACCCATCGCAAGCCACACTGGCAAACTCTCCATCCTTTCGTCCACGACGAAAGGCAAAACCCGCCCGGCGAGAGCAATTTCCTGCAGTTTCCGTTGTCATCCCTGTCCGTTGAAACGATAAAGTGGTTGCAAGGGCCAAGAAGAACTCTCTAACTAGAATACGGCGGTGTAGGCGCTTGAGCGACAGCGACAACGACAGTGACAGCCTCGACAAAGATCGAGTAACCCGGACGTCGATGAGAAATTACTCACCGTCGTCAGGTGGACCTGGTTCCAAGGCAAGGGGGCGCCCACTAAAAACGTCGAAGAGGGCAAAGGGAAACGTCTTAGCCCCGAGCAATGATATCGTCAGAAAATGCCCTAATCAGTCCCAAACTCCCTTAAGGGGTGGTTTGGCTGTCCCATTAGATCAAACACAAGAGGTTTTCGGTCGCGGAGTTCTCCGTATCGAAACTCACGGTCCTCGACAAGCCTACTTTATGACATTCCTTCCAGAGGTTTCTCACCCCCCCTCTATGCCGTCACCGTCTGAAATGCCTCCTGAACAGTCTTCACAGCAGTCTTCACGCTTTCAGGATTATTCTCAGAACGCATCCTCGCGACAGGTGGGGCGCGGAAAACGCCATAAGCGAAATATATCTACAGCCTGTGAGGATGGAGACGGGCGGTCGACCAAGCTGCCACGACATTCGCCATCTCGTGATGGTCGCAACGAACCCCAGCGAAAGCGCAGGAGGCGCTTGCGGTGGTCTTCAGAAGAGGTGGATTTTTTGCTAGAGTTAAGAAGAGACGAAAAACGACCATGGTCGGAGGTGACGAGCTTATTTTTGGACCGATATCCGGGAAGAAGTCCTTCTGCGATCCAAGTATACTGGAGTACGTGTGGGCGTCGAGAAAGCAAGACTAAGAGCGCGCCAACTACCGTCTAAAACAAAGCATATGCTTCAACCGTCTCCAGTACATACCGCTAGAAACTACATTCTTGGGGAATACCTCCAATGTGGGACATATCCATATGGAAGTCACGGATCGGTAAAATCTCCCCTTCAGCGTAATACCTTATCGACAAGTCGTCGTCCATGTCGAAAGTCTGGCGGCGGCATACAAGACACGATTCGGGAACTAATCCTTCCTATGACCAACTAGAGGGATTATAAGGGCAGAAGTGAAGCTCATTTTCATTGCGTACTGTAGATGACAATTTTGGGGTGGCTGGGCTTAACTTTTCACAAGACTTGCTCGAAGACTGGCCCATTCCTTCTGTCGTATCGATATTGGGACTGATATGATTGGCCTCATGGCGAGGGCCCTAGAATATTAATATGACACCCCTCTTCCAGTACCCTTTGTCTTCGGGCTTTGATTCTCGTTTCTTGATATGGAAAGGAAAAAAAGAACACTCTGGAGGGAGAAGCATCTGCGCTCAGAGGCCTAGTATCACAATGAAGTAGAACACCCTCAAACAGCCAGGACAGGAACCGTAGTCGGTCTTCGTCAGAAAGAGCCGAATACTGAAAATAGCCTGTTGGGAAATAAATGATCTAGCGATGACCAGGCCCTTTGTCTGACCAACAGGAGCTATGTTTCGTACAGTATGCCTTTTCCTACGGTCAAGCAGCTTTCATTCTTTCGTTCAAAATTTGTGGGTACATATATCAATTGATTGAAGGCTCTGAATGCCTTATTTCTAAAGCTACAACTGACATTTAGCTGCCCGATACGCTTGGTTACAGTAGATTTCGAAAACGGCTTCCCCGTAGAACACTCACGGCTTGTTTCTCGGCCCGTACCCGAAACCACACTAGTTTGAATTTGGATTTGGTATTGACCATGCTTGGCTCACAATATATGTTAGCTTACCACTAGTCCGAATTTGGCCTAGTGTGGTTTCGGGTACGGGCCGAGAAACAAGCCGTGAGTGTTCTACGGGGAAGCCGTTTTCGAAATCTACTGTATAGATTTCGAGCGCCTGTGCGAACAAACCCATCGTCGTAGTTTCCGAGGAAGACCAAAAAAGAGGGACCGCAATGAAGACAAATTTTGACCCCAAACCTCTCCAAACGCAATAAACTGGTATGTTTTGTTCTTCTAACTACGAGACAAAACCCACCGGAACATCAGCAGAAAGCAAAACGGAAGATGCAGACATTGTGTTGAGAGATGGAAGTCAAACAGAGAGTGAGAGAACACAGCCCTCCGGAAAAAAGGTTCTGCCGAAGGAATGGTCAGCTGACATAAGCCAACTATACCAAGCCGATCTGGGAGGTTCCCATCAGCTCTGTTTCCTCACCCAACAAGTAGTCCCATCCAAGGCGCTCACATATCATTCAGCAAACCTTAAAGAAGTTCCTCGGCCAAAATGACAAAATTCTCTGCAATTGCAGAAAATCTTCCCGATGAGTCGATCCGAGAGATGAACTTTTTCGACTCTTCCTTCTTCAAAGAGCCCAGCAAAAGTCTTCCGACACCGGCGCAAGTGAGAGCTTTGTCGAAAGATATTCACGCGAACCCTCAGCCACAGCCTATAATCTTTGAAGAGCCCAGAGTCTTCGTCAAGTTTGGCCCTTATGTCACGATAGCAGAAGCGCAGTGTCTTTGGATGATCAAACGGGCTTTTGGTGACGAAATTCCAGTCCCCGAAATTTTTGGATGGCGAGTCGACGAGGAGAACTATGTGTTCCTCTATATGGAACTTATGCAAGGACAGACGCTGCAGGATGGCTGGAATGGGCTCAATAGCCTGGACAAAAGCTCACTCTGCGATGAGTTATGTCAAATAGTCAACCGTCTGCGCCGACTTGAACAAGATCCTTCCGATCAGTATATTGGTACGCCCCAGTCAAAACGGGAATGATATTTTTTGCATCTAATCGGAAATTTTCAGGTTCCATAAGTCACCAGCAACTCCTGGATTATGTTTTCCAATCATGCCCGAAAACCGGGCCTTTCTCAACCGTCAAGGATTTCAACGACTGGTTTTCCTACTTACCGCAATTATGGCTTCCTCCTTCGAAGAAATACAACGACAGGCAATTTTTACCGGACGGTGGAGTCATTAAATTTACCCATGGCGACCTCCACCGAGGGAACATCATTATCTCTTCCAGCAAACCAGCTCGAATCCTTGCTATCGTGGACTGGGCACAAGCGGGATGGTATCCAGACTACTGGGAGTACTGTAAGGCACTCTACACTTGCTGGTACGAGGACGAGTGGCGACGAGACTGGGTCGACAACTTTCTGAGCCCACGCTTGCGAGAATTTGAGATCTTCGCAGAGTACACAATGGCAATGGGCTCGGTGTGAATTACTTCTGCCTGAGAATGAATGCTGCTTACTGATGGGATAAATCAGTATAATCCGGGGTAAAAAAATTAAAAATAAAAAAATAAATAGTAGTCAAACTATGGGACTTACATCATTGACAGGTGCCATGAAGTTCTGACTGATCCCAGGAGTCGGGACCTGAGACGCAGCAATCTCAATGTTGCCTCTGGGAGTTGAATCTTTGGTCATCGCTGTGTCCACGGAGTCGACGATATTGGACGAATAAACTTGACCAATCGGAAAAGTCTCGTGGCGCTGTTGGGTCATAGCAGGAGAGTAGTTCCGTTTGAACTCGAGGATATAGCCTGCCATGGGTGCACCGACAGCGTGGATCAGAGTCCCTCGTTTGGGTTCTGTTGCCGATGGAACAAAAATTGCAAAGTGCGCTCGTTGAGATGAAACATTGCGAAAAGAGATGAGGTGAATAGTTCTGGTGGCCATGACGTTGTGAGATCCTTTATTTTCTCCAGATTGAGAGGATAGAATGAAGATATGGCATGAGGTATAGTAAAAAAGCCCAAGAAACGAACAAGGTCCCTCCCTCCTCTTATACCTTTCGATCAGAGCATATTTTAGGAGTAAGTAGGAGTCCCAAGCAACATTACCAGGCGCTTCGAAGGGGAGCCAGGTATCACCTTCGTTTGATATGCACGATAATATCAATTCTGAGCATTGGATTCCCGAGAGTTAGAACCCTATTCAATATTGGCGCTGCAGAGTTGGGGTGGCAATGCTGGAACTTTGAGTCGTCAGTTATTTTTAGATGAGGACCACTGCAGTTACGTACTGCTAAGCTACTGGCTCTCAGTTGTGTCAGGGGACAAAGGCTGATATGGCTGGCCAGAGTCGAACCAAGCAGAGCTGCAGCTTGGGGTGACTCGCCAACCAACGTAGCCGCCGGCCAAAATAACGATGTGAAAGTTCATGCATTAGCGCGAGGCTGAGTAGTTCACATGAGAAACACAGCGGATACCCATTGAGTTGACAGCCAAAATGCTGTCATCACTTGGAGCCTACCTTGTGAACTGGCATGTTTGGTATGAGCGGGGACGAATGGCGGGCGCTTCGGCACGAGATTACTTCTCTATCACCTAAGTCGCTTGGAGACATTATGCAATGACTTTGATCAATGATATCGCAAATGATATCGCACAATTTCCTGATAAACGAAAAGGCAAGCTTAGCCAGACATGCCCACTGCAGCCATTGCCACTTAAGGTTGTAGCAACCAAGGATTACGCTGCCACATGATTGGGAACGAAATTCGTATTAGAAATATTCATGTCATATCTGCTCAATTTGTCGAACATTCCATCCAATCGTAACACCCTCTTTGTCCAAATTACCTCATATATAACTTGTGGGATTCATCAGGAGTGCCCGCGAAAAAAGAACGATTCAAATAGTGGATGTAACAGTTTTGGATAATCATTCAACGCTTAGAATCCTTCCGTAGCTTCTCGCAAATTGTAAGAAAAGTGGTCAAAGCCGTGAGGCTAAAATTATCACCGAAGGGCACTAGGATTTGTAGTGTCCCGCATTTAGTTGAGTCGGTCGTAATATCATGGACTATGGCAGCCACTGTATCTGTCTCTTCATCCACTAGCATCAGCCTAGATGTACGTTTCCAGATGAAGAGTCGGGGTCCGCTGGCGTTGGACAAACTACCACTTGCATGTGGGGGGAAATACACCAACGTTGTAAATCGATATTGGATAGAAATTGGTGTATTTTGATACAAAGTTGAATATTCTTGCGCATCCCGTCCGCCTACACATCAGGCTCTGGTGTGGTCGCGTCGGAAACAGGGCATGTGGCCAATCAGCTAGCACCACCGCCCCGCCTTGACTGAAACGGACCATGGTCAATTTTTGTTACTCGTCTCTCCAACATCAAGAAAAGGAATGACAGACTCTGCAGAATATACGAATAAAAGGTGATTTCTAGACTATGAACCCATTCAAACAGCATCCGCGCATCCGTTATTGTACCTCCAGCTTTCCACTGAAATTCGTAATAATCCGTGTTGTTTTCCTACTCAGGCTGATATTCCAGCTCTGACAGCTCAACGCCCTGGTGGAGATAGCCTCTTGCAATGTCGCGTAAGCGATCTCTGAGACCATCACTTGCGGAAACTATGTGAATATTAGAAGTAGTGATGGCCATGACTTGATGGAAATCTGCTTACCCATTACAAGAGTTCGACCTGGCTCATCCGGGATGTTCGGCAGTCTCTTTATCTGACTCCCAGATGCTTCGGTTGCGATTATTTTGCGATAATCAGGTAAGCCCTGATAATAGCATATACTTTCATGTTTTCCAACCGGTGTTCTGCTATTTGCAAGACCGTGCTCTACGTAAATGGATATGATGAGTATCTAGTGTAGTATTTCGTCAGTGACAAGGACAAACTCCGTGGAAGATTCAACCAACATAACCCTTATCCATGATATCATCTTCAAGGACATCATCGATCTGCTCTTCGACCGTGCTCACCATTTCTTCCTCATTAGCTTCGGTCGGACGAAAGACCGTGGTAAATGCACATACCGATGGAATCTACCTGCCAGACCAGATGCAGTCGGCGAGTATGGGACGTACATGTATTGTAGCCATGAATCATTTTCTTGAGATACGGGATCGAAGTCGCGATCCCAAATCCGGTCGCAATTATCAGGGTGGTTTCGTAGGGATCGACGTCCTCGGTGAGTCCATGAGGTCCGGTAAATAAGGCTAAGAATGATACCGAGCTATCTGTGGGAAGCGCACCATGGCGTACGAGATCTGCAGAGAAGCCATTTCGAGGTTGCACAAGTAGCTTCAAAGTATCCTGTCTACCCCTGGACCAGGATGTGATGATGAAAGGGTGCGTCTGAGTCCATGACCACCAACTTACCGACGGCATCCAGAGGTTGATGTATTGACCAGGCTCAACATGCAGTGGTCGAGGTAAAATTATTTGGATATTTGCAGCTGTGGTTCTGGGGTGGCTTTCCCCTGGCATTTTTTTACTTGAGAATGATACAAGGGCTCGAGGAGCACCACGGCCGGAAAAGACCCCGTTGCGGTATAAATGGATCGCCAACTCCAGAAGCGTTGTTAGCCCCAGGATTGTCAGTGCCACATAGACGTACAGTCTCGCTGAGCTGGTGTGGGTGGGAAAATGCTGCCAGGTGCCATAGACAAAAAGTCCGGCAAGTATCTGATGGCTTCGGAGAAAGATTTCATAAGACCAACGATGAAAGTATGGAATGGAAAACAGAGCTAGGATACCGAGTGCAGAAGCACCCTACGTCTGTCAGCAAGGCCAAATCCACAATGTATTGAGAGCGGCGCATACGATAACAGTGAGCAGATTTTGTGTCTCAGTGAGAGGAAACCTAAATGTTTTGCCTTGAAGTTCGGCGATAATGTGGAATGACAGCAGAGCAATAGCTGTCCAACCGATTGCTCGATGGATCTTACGGCAAGTACGCCAGTTGATTCCAAGCAGTCCGGCCAGGAAACCAAGGTGGGCGGCTGATAGAGGAAAGATCATGTTGATGAGGGCTAGCTCGCCTGCCCGGCGGCCCGAGTCTACTAGCGACTCGGTACGCAAAAAGACCAGAGCGATGTTAACGGCGATGTAAGAGACATGAACGAGGATACCAGCTCGGGTCCATGGTCCAAGGATTCGATGCCTACGAACAAGGACAGGGAGGGTCAGATGTCCGGAAAGTAAAACAGAAAATGATTCTGTCCAGTCAACTAGGACATGGCGGGTTTGTATCAGAAACAGGGCCAGAAATATGCCGCCCGCAGCAATCGCGTAAATGGCAGGGACCTCCATACTATATGGAGATGTAACGATGTGATTGCGATTTCGAAGGAAAGGAGGAGGGAAGGTTTACTTGAGGGAGATGAGAGGATAAGCGCCATTTTATGTCATGAACTGTCACTTAGGAAGCCTTCGCTGCGGTGGGCCTCCCTGTGGGAAGAGGGTGGCAGGGGGGTGCACCTCAGTTAACTGCCATGGCCCTCAGGGACCCGGTTGGGAATATATAATGGGCTGTTCTAGCTCGAGCCAAATCTCAGCAAAGATATAGCCGTAAGCGAAGCTTGTTCAAAAAAGCGAAGGAATTTTTCTTGGAATGTGAATCCGATGTCTTTGTGGCCGTCCGAATCCCAAAAAATGGGCAAATATATATATATGATTCCTCCATGCAGAACCAATGGCTCAGAGACCTTTCGAATCGTTCAACTCTCCCAGGATTTCTCGGAAGCAGTGGACGCTGAAAAGTATGCAATGCGCAAAATGACTGGTTTTCTCGGCTGGGATTCTGTCAACGTAGCACTAATGTGACGAGAAACTCCTGATGTCGTGAATTCTTCAAAAGGTACTAAATGAAGCATTAATCGTTGATACCCCCTCGTGTTCTATTGGGGCCGAGTGCTTTTGTCAGTACTTGAAGTTTTTGGTTCTACTGTCATACACGTAAGACTCGATTTATTTCTAAATCTCGGTTATAACTGCAATGAATGTCACATTTGAATGCCCTCTTGTCTCAACTGTTTCCAAAGACCTAGGACTGTGCACCCTGCTCCCGTCCTTTGCGCTGTATTCCCATTTTAATTCGGTGTGTACGAGTAGAACGTACGGGCGGATATCAGAGCAAACCAAGCAAGGCCGATGAGGTCGCCGAGACACCATCGAGTTCCTGTCAAAAATGGTTGCTTAAGAGCTATGAGTAATTGCAGAGCGAGGTAACTGGGTAGGTCACAAACATTTTTCAGTTCTTCAAATGAGCTGGCCGAGGTAATCGCGGAAAGAAATTCTATAGCAGCTGGGCAAGCTTGCCAGCGCTCAAGATTATCAATCCCGACTGCCCCGTCGTCCTTGACGTACTTTTGCATCAATTCCATCATAATTCTCGACGCAGGTGCTAGATCCCTCGCTTGGGCCCGGCCTATCTGCCGGGGAATACAGCAGTCAATCCGCGCTATTCATTCCGTCAGGCAACGTTCCCAAAGATGTGTTCACGCCTTCGGCTTACCGATCTTGACCTCCCCACTAAGATTCATGAGGACGCTAGAACAATCCAAAGCAGGATGGCAGAAGCCCTGGGTTACCAAATGCGCCAGTCCTTCCAGAAACTGCACTCTGTCAATCATTCGTTCTGTGCGAAGACTTTAGGGCACAAACCTGGGACATGATAGCAGCCAGCTGTTGCTGATCTGGGAAAGCTTTGCAAGCAACAATATGGTCCAGTGACAGCGGGTCAAACTCGCCGAGAGTGTACAGGGAATCAGAGGTGCGAAAACATTCCCGGACGGAAGCAACATTCTTGTGGTTTGTCAAACGGATAACTTCGAGGATTTTGTCACAGTCCATGCTTGAGAATCGACGAATCGCCCGTGCAACACGCCCATCGGAAGCCCGGACGCATACAATAACTGTTCCAGCTAGATCACATTCGTAGGATTTCTTGTAAGTATCCCAAGGTGACTCATTCCGTACATTAAAATCCGAGCCAGTATGGGTGTTTGCTTGAAGAGCCAAGGCTCGTGGTGCACCTCTGATGAGCTTGCCGCCAGGCTCTAGGGGTGAGGATGGAGGGGTTTTAGTTGGGTGGGAATTGGGAACGAAATTGCCAGGCTTTGATTTGGGGTCGGAAAATTGCGATACTCCTTCATTCTCGGATGGAAGCTGCGGCAGCAGTGCAACCTGAGAAGGTTGGACTCTTGTGGCTCGCTTGTCAGCATTCGAATTCATGATGAAGCTGCTCATAGTTCAATCCAGGTGAGAAAGTAAAGAAAGGATAGCTTTGCAAAACACTACTTGTCGTGGTCTTTTAATGGCTCTCTGGCGTGATGTACTGCGGGTCACTGAGGGGCCCTGCAGGGGTGTGACAACAAAGAAGTACCCCGCTAGGCAGATTGGCTGAACTTTGCCTGGGTACAGTAGAATTCGAAATCAGATTACCCCTTGGACACTCACGCTTTCTTTCCCAGCGCCCCGCTCCGATTGCGCTAAACCGGATATGGTCAGGGCTAGTCCCCACCACCTTTTGTTAATGTATTTCTGGTAGATCATCCAAATTACGGTAATTACACTTTCCGGCATTGGACAGACCGTCCTTGCCGAAACACCCGCGACCATGATGTACCATGTTATCGTTCGCGAGGTCAGGGTAAACAAAATCATCTATCCATCCATCCCATCCATCCGTAGTGACCGCGGCGAATTAGCCAAGAATTCTCGTCTTTATTTTAAAAATCCTGTTTCTATCCTTCGCATCCAACATTTGTTGGAATTGATAGACCGCTCCCGACCGTCAAGCTCCTTGACTCAATGAAGGACTTGGGGGAATTATCTCATCACTCTCGGAATCTGAGCCATAAATTGCACGTCCTCTGGCTCTCCGCTCAGCCTGTACCGCGCGCAATCGATCCCTTTCCTGACGTGCTCGGTCAGCCTCCTTACGTTCCTCTATTGTCTTCGCATTCCGCTGACAGACTTGGCACACAGACAAGGGTATGCCGTTCTCTAAAGCACCCGCTTGAAATTTTCGACATCGGAGGCAGATAACATTATGTTCCCCAAAGATTTCAATGTGGTTGCCAGCCGTGTATCGATTGGTGCCTGGGCGCGGGTCGATGCCACAGTCCACGCACCAGCGATCCCTCGCATCGCGTCCCCACTTGGATTTCTCCTTCTTTATCATTTTATCCCCGAATTTTGCCCTTGGTCGCAGTCTAAGACAATCTCGACAAGCGTACAAGTTGTTCTGACGTCCGAAGTCATCGGTTTCCGCCTCTATCAACTTCGCATGAGTAGGAGACGGTATTGATTTGCGGATAGCCCAGCACGAACGTCGCAGCCAAATGAGACTAATCGCATCAAGTATCATACATACAGTATGATCTCGGTTGGCAGATCGCGGATCGTGGTGGTTCGCGACATCGCAGGAGTAGTTATGTGTGGGTCCGTTCAAGTGTTGGGAGGGGCAGAAATAACGAACAATTGCCGCACGTAAATACAGTATATAGTATGGTTTTGTCGATATGTTTCGTACTTCAAAGAGGTATAGGTTAGGGAGATTGAGTTAACGTCACACCGGGGCGGGGTGATTTATTGTTGGGCTGCATAACCACATGACCGCTCGAGTCCTTTAGTCGGCAAGGGTGGTCTGTCCAATGCCGGAAAGTGTAATTACCGTAATTTTAATGATCTACCAGAAATACATTTACAAAAGTGGTGGGGACTAGCCTTGACCAGATTCGGTTTAGCGCAGTCGGAGCGGGGCGCTGGAAAGAAAATCTGTTTTCGAATTCTACTGTAAGTATAAATGAAGCTCGATCCTGTGTTATGCCGTGAGACCCTATTTTTCCCTGTTGCTTTATCTTGCAATGAGCCGCGCTCTGTTTACCGAAGAAGAAGTGCAACTGGCAAGTGAGCGGCGACTGAAATATATTGGAACAGCGAAAGTCAGCATTAGTCAAATCCAATTCGATCCTCCTTTGCCTCGGGATCTAAATTCTAAAAATCTGGATCGACTTCGCAGGGTCTTCCGCCAGAACCGTTGTCGCCGTCTGGATGTTGACAATCATGTCCCTGCTATCGTGTCGCCACATGATCTCGCCGATGCGTTGAGGAAGGCCAACATATCACAGCAGTCACTATTGACGACGGATGCTAGTCAACTACCCAGAATTGGTTTTCTGGAAGGGCAGCTACTTGGGCTTCATGGTCGTCACCGCGTCCAAGCCGGAGCTGAGGTGCTACCTCCGGCTGATCGTTGGTGGACGGTGGATCTTTACTCAGATGGTAACTATGTCAAGAACAGATGGCTAATCATGTGCTGACAATCATGGTAGATATTGGTGCAGAGCTCAGAACTTCCTTGGTGGAGGAATATGCCAACGAAAGGAAGCCGACCGACGGTGAAATCTATCGCAAGATTCGACAATACGAGGGCGATTACGATGAAACTTTCAGGGAGCGATGGTTTGTACGTCTATCGCGCAGCAGCCAAGAGCGTTTGGATCAGTTGGACAATAAGAAAAACCGCCGTGTTCGAGGTGCCTTTGACAGGCTACTAACGATTCCTGGGCTTTGGCCGGGTGGGATGAGGATCAGTGTAGTTCACAGACTGATAGCCTCCGGATGTGTTGAAGTGAGATTCAGAAAACCGCCTTTCTTCAACCGTGCTAATCGAACGCTTTGTCCATCGTAGGAGACTATAACTTATCTACATCATATCTGGGACTTCTGGTCCTCCTTGGTTGCTTCGGACCACGCTTCACTCAAGAAGATCGATCAGAATACTGTGGAGTTCCTGCAGCTGCTGGCACCTGGTAAATCACTTACTGATGGGAAAACAGCCTGTGGAATGATCCTGAGCGGCCAAGCATTCGCTGAGTTTAGTGACGAAGAGCGACGGATCATATGGTCCCGAATGCAGAATTTTGATGGCCTGATCCCGTCTTTGTATACCTTTTTCGAAGACTTCAAGTACCTGGAGGCCTGTGCCCACTGTGTCAAGCGGCTCTGTGGTCCGATCGATATGTCGATCTGGAGAACCATGAGTTCAATATTCATTTCACCCTCAGAAGAGGGAACCGCGACTGCAGGGGCAGCGGATTCCCTCATCCAGACCTCCGAGTCTACTTTCCGATGCCAGCCGGCAACTGATATGGAACGCCTCGAGACAGGATATTTACAAATATGGCTTTACGCAATGAGGCACTATACGTTGATGCCCCCGGACCCAAAGAGCGATGACGAGCTGTTGGCAAAATCATCTCGTGCCAAGCCCGATGAGAGGGCGATTTACGAGATGGCTGAACTCGCTCACCAGCTTGGCTTTCAGTCCACTGAAATCGATGCACTGATCAAGAGTTCACCCGATCATCAGATCGCACGCTCAGCTCTCCTACAAGCCCGAAAACCTAACAGGTATCGATACGATAGCCAGGATTTTGATATTTTGGTCAATCAGATCGTGAGCTGTTTCGCCAAGGCTGTTTCCGACCGACCGGAGCAGCCTCAGGGTCTTCTGGCGGATAGCGCAATGAAGCTAAAGACTCGTGCTGGGGAGCCACTAACACGGACTCACAAGCAAGATGGACCCTTGCTGTTCTTGGACCGTTTGCACGCTGATGTTGAGGTTGCCGACAATGTCACCAGCTTTTTCGTCCGCCGTTGTGTATATTTTGCTTTTTTCGGAAAGTCTGCACGGGTTGCGATTAGCAATGTCAACCAAGCTGAGGACACTGGTCCAGATCAAGGAATGGGGGAGATGCCTCCTTCGCCAATGTTCGTCGAAGAGGACGACCCCCCTGTTACTCATACGCCCGCACCAGACCCCCATCCACCTCAAGAGAAACAGGGGGAGCCACGGGAGCAGATAGCTGAAGTGATTGTAGGACGAGGAGGCAGTGAAAGTCAGCAGCCATTGCGGACGGACCAAAAAGAAAACGCGAAGCGTCGACGGCGAAGATTTCGTATACGCCGAGCTGTCTCGCGCCTGGTGGGGGATATGGACCAAGAGCCAATGGAGTTGGACCTGCCAAATGTAAATCATGACCGGGTCATGTTAGACCAGAGCAGTTCGCCTGAAGAAAATTCCATCTCAGTCGGGCCTCAAAGCCAGCCGGATCCGGTCGAACCAGCGACGGTTATCACGCAATCTTCCCATGTCTCTGCTGTGCCGGATGTTGAAGATAGTAGGAGTGACTGCATACGAGTCTCTTTGGACGCAGTTCCGCATGTGGAGGACCTGGAAGAGCAAACAATGGTCGAAGAGGCTGATAAAGACGATGCTCCTAATGACCAGACACGGGTCGATGGTAACGTACGGCGAGTTTCTCCCGAACCAGAGGCAAACAATTCCTCAGTAAACAGTCAACCCCCACAGGAAAATTTAGATGAATTCCTTGCCAGTTTGAGGAGAGCCGAGAAGGAACAGGAGCAATTGGAAGAGAGGTTGGAAAATGAGCGGCCGAATGAAGAGTCTGACTTACCAGGGCAGCCGCCTGACGTGACTTCTCGACTAGAAAACAGGCAGGATCCATCATCGTCGAGCTCTGAAAAACCACAGGAAGAGTCTGCGACTGGGGAAGTCTTGGCTCTTGCAGCTTCTTTAGAGACCACCACCGACGAGGCGCCAGCAGAACATGTCCACCCAGGATCGCCGGACCCCGTTGTAGATCACCCACCCCCTCCTCCAGCTGTCGAAGATCTGCGTGCCCATACACCCTCCGCAGCCGATCATATACCATCAAGGACGGCCGAGGAGCGGGTCCCTCAAAATCACATTGAGATCCAACTCTGGTCCCTTGAACGAGGAGAGTGGAGACAGTCTGAACGTCTCCGCATAGATCCGTCGAATCCATCGTTGATGGAACGAGTGGCGCAGAAGTATTTATCGAAAAATTTTTCACTGTACGATAAGGATTTACACAACCTAAGGCCGGCTCAATGCTACCGCGCAGCGACTGCTGATGGCAACAACGCCTTATTTGTGGCGTCCGAGTACGAGGAAAAGGAGCTGGCGACGACTGAAGATCGACTTGTAAAGGAGAAGAACCTTCTGTGGATGGCATCTCGAGTCTTAGACCGGGTAGAGGGTGGAAGGTATCCTAAGTTCTCATGAGATACTCCTTTCAGATCCTTAATAGACCTATGTGGCTTGAAATAAGAGCGTACTACAGATAAGACGTATGGCACCCCGAGAGAAATATAATAAGAGTGGTACTGGGTTGAGAGACTCCTTTTGTGTCTATGATAGAGCTATGTAGAGTATCCTGGAAGTGGTAACATGAAAGGACGTTGACAACAGACTATTTTCAGATAGTTCATTCCAAGATTGAGGGTCACTTGGAAGGCCGCGAATAAGAGACCTCTTTTGAGATTGAGGGTCACTTGGAAGGCCGCGAATAAGAGGCCTCTTTTGAGAGGTCTCTACTCATGGGAGAATCCTCTTGAGAGGAAATTAGTCACAGTACGTCCCACCGAAGAGCACCGGCCACACAGAAGGGAAAACGTCCTATGAGCTGGCTCTTGGTACTACTTCTCTCCTAGTCCAATCGTTCTAGGCTTAACCCGGTCTTGAAATAGTCTAGAGGCCGCAGGAAATGCGCACGACGATTCTCAGCCAGATACCCACGCTGTCCCAGTGAGGGCTGGTGTCATTGGCTTATCAGCTGAAGGGTGAGTCCCCGCAGTGGCATTCGATTCGGTGGTGGTCTGCACCCCTCCAGCAGCTGGAAGGCGACTTTCCTCCTAGGAAGAAAGATATATTTCCTCGGTGGGTGTTGGTACATTGTAGTAGTTCCGTCCGGTGCGCCGTCCATTTTTGACATCGAAATAGGAAGTGCTCCACGGTCTCTCTCGCTTGTCCACACGCACACTGGTCCGTGTCTGCTACGTTGATTCGATAGAGATATCCATTGAGTCTTGCCATGTTGGTTCGGAGTTGAGCCAGCACGCTCCTTATGTTGTACAGTCGGTAGCGAAATCAGCTTCCGGGCCACGAGCCGTTCTGCTTAAACATTTGCCGGATGCAGAAAGTCTGGATTGTGTGATTGCTCGCAAGACGTTGTTCACTAAGTTATGCGGTTTAAGATCTACGAGAGATCCAAAATTCCACTTGTCCACCATCGATGATGTTATGCTTGTTGCATTCCGCATGTCCGACCATTTGAGATGCAGTAAAGGCTTCGCTCTCTTCCGTATCACGGATAAAAACAAACTTCAAATATGACAGTCTTGGAGCCATAACGACGGAACTAAGGTGGGTTTTGTGGGAAGATCGATACCTGCATCTGTCGTGCAGGAAGTCACAACGGTAGAAGGGATAAGAAGGTAGGTGTATGGCGATTTAGTGTAAGATACATTCCTTATGGTATAGTATCATGTACGTATCAATAATACAAAAACTATTACGGAAAGCGGACCAGGATCGCAAAACTAAAAATAATACCCAATCACAACTTGTGTAAATCGGATATATTTTCCGGGAATCAAAGTCTGAAGTGTAAGGTCAAACTGAATTCGAAAACTACTGTACCTAGTTGAGAAGACACAGTTCCAATATGACGGATTCGACGTGCTCGTATCAACATACACTATCAACCGGGCCCTTCGATTGTATGGCTAGACTAAGAACATTGGCCCAAAGGATAGCACAAAAGATGCAAACCCGAGGAAATAATCTCTGTATCTACATAAGTTATCAGATTCTTGGTCGTATCACCTAGTCTACATAGATGAACCAGGCTGTAACAAACGTGCTGGCTTCCCGGGGGGGGGGCGGCTAGTCTTCCAGCAATAGCACTCGTCCAGGTTTCAGGTAGCCTTTTTGACTAGGTACCGTTTGGATGTAAGCGCGTGACTAATGCTAGACTTTGTTGCTTAGGCATCAAAATCATATATTGTTAAGATTAGTGTGGTTGTTCTTGAGCAGGGGATCACATAAGGCTTCTAGCATAACTGAACTGATGCGTCAAGCTCTACATATCACTTTTACAGTACTAGGCGGTAAGGCTCCGAAAGGAATAATGAAAGCGAATATGATAAATGAATATCGTAATCGCGCGATTGGTTGTATTGGGCTAAATTATAATATTTTTCGGAAGTGGGACTCATCTATTTACATATCTCTTGGTAGTCTCCGCCATATGCTTTGACCACCGTGATACTCAACATGCGAATGTGAATATCTCATAATATTACAAATATATATTCGTGCCGACCCCTATATCATGTGCCACGTCCTTAAAGGGAAGGGTCAGTTTGCTGAAATGTCAAATACAGTTGCGGTATTCCATGTTCATGTAATGCGCTATTATGATGGGGTCGGGCCACCTGACAAGGATGAGTATCTTAGTCATATCATATTATATTCCTGCTTCCCTTCTCGAGGTCCCTATCCTTTCGTTTTTCCATCACATCGAAGTTCTTGATAGAGTAAATATATTATGCTACTACAAAGGGAAATTGTCAATTCATTCGTCACTTCTTAGGTCTTTCACACCTGACGCGGACTCTTTAGATCGGTTAGAACTTCTCCCCCCAATGAACCCTGTTGAGGCATGTAAACCTCGCTCGTTCCTAATGCCACTGTTTCTTCAGAGTCTGAATCGCCATTTTGCCCACCACGCTGTATCTGTAGTTGCTTCAAAAGCCAAGGAAGACCATCAAGCCTTAATTCCGCTCTAACTGCAATGATTTGTCAGTCTCGACCAAGCAGATTCAGTTTAATCCAAATTTGTGTCAAGTATATAATGGACTTACCATCAGAATTCTTCTTTGACATATGCTCTCCCAAATCTCTTGGATCCTCTTCTTTCCTCAAAAACACATCCGAGCTTGATGAACATAATGAGCATGTCCTGTTGGTCCTATCTCTCAGGTCCCATATATATTCCCATATGTCTATTTGGTCTTCAGTTTCCTCAGAGTATTTCATTTGATCCCATGTGGAGTCTTCATCAGCATCAATATCGTCTTGACCAATATCGTCTTGACCAATATTCACGGCTTGTTTCTGTTCGTCAAATTGCTTTAGATCCGTTCCTAGGTAATTGCGTCAGCCAGCCTGAGACTTGTAGCATTTACCTACCACTTCCTAATGCCATACCGTTACGCTGGGCCATCTCGTGTATTTTTGACTTTGCGAGATTGCTTCACGATGGACAGAAAAGGTCTTCGTAACGATCATAGACTGACGGTTTTCTGGCAGTTTATAATAGCGCTGGATAATTGCTTTTATTAACAGTCCAATATAGGTGACAGAAATGCGATATGCGACGCACGGAAACGGGTGGCACAAGTTTCCTACCTCCCTTACCAGCACACCGCAGCCCTGCCTTCGGCGACCTGAACTAGGTTAACGCTAAAACTCACCAGTTCTGTGATATAAAGTTCATGGTCTGTGCCAGCAAGGTAGCAGCTAGCATTTCCTAACTGCTCATGCCCATGTAGCGCTGTTAGTGTGGTCAACATTCTGATTAGTTGAGCACTAGCTGGTTAGCCAACATGAGTCCAAATATGCGAACGGAATAACACATAGGAAGGACGAAGGCCCCTGTTCGCTCAGTAGTTATTATTAAGCAGGGAAGAAGTTGAACGAGCGGGGCTCCTCTGCACATTCCACCATTGGAATTGACATGGCTATTTGCAGCATCAGATCCATCAGTGTAACCATAGACTTGTCCAGCTTACGTGCAGCAGCAAAATCCGCCAGGTTAACGTCAGCTGGCGCTTAGGGGTACGAAGTTCTGAACCTTGAACAGACCTTGAACATAACTCCCAAAGAAAACCAGTACCGCTCAGTGGGAGCGGGAATGAACAACATCTACCAAAGGCGATCACCTGCGAAAGATCGATAACACTCTACCGGCGGCCTACACCAGGAAGCTGTATGGGAACTTGCCCAGGGGCAGGGCGTACCTGCTGACACAGCTACGCACGGGCCATAATTGGTTATGCACCTACGCTAAGACCTTCGGCTTCGTAAGGGCATACGGTTGCAGATATGCGAGTCTAAATAGCAATAGAAGTTGTTTGTAGGCACCGGGGCCTCCTAGAGCCGCATCCGCAAGAGCTTTTGTCAGTATTTTGAGGGACAGGTAGGCAGTATTCAGCCTAAAAGTTATAGAAAGGCGATCAAGAAAGTAGTTGAATGGGAATGACATGGCTAGAAATTTCATTTGTTATTGTCTTTCCCAACTCGATTTTATTTTTATGCCTTTGTATATTATATTTTGCGCCGTCAATTTTCGCGAGTGCCCAGGGTCCTCCAATATTTTTCGATATACGCCTCCAACAAGTGATAATATATGTGGACCATAAGACAATGACAGGGGTCTTCGTAACGCTTGGAGTCAAGTATTTTCAGACTTCATCATAGTAGTACGCAAAGGGCCGTGGTTCGATTGACTGCAGCATTCATGCAGACTGTCTCTCACTTTCGCATACAAACGTATGGGCTAGCATATGGTAGGGACACATATTGAATTAGTCGGAGGCATCGGAAATTATCTGCTGGGTTAATTAAGCAATACTTCAGTAGGGTTTTGACATTTGCAATCTTATGACAAATTAAAAGCATGCCTTTTCAGAAGGGGGATCTTAGTGCAGTCTCCTAATCTTGGGAGACCATGCCTTTAAAGCTAATTAAATTCTCTTATGAACAGCGATAAAATCCATTCAATGGATATAAATATGCATTTATCCCGTTCTGCTAGTCTTTTAATTCTTGAATCGCATTGTGACTCAGGGATCAATTATGGCTCAATGGCTACATCTTAGCAGAAACACCGATGGTTGGGTCCTCGGAGTGGATAGTCGCTTTCGAAAGATCCTCATTGACATGGAGGACCCGCTTTGTCAGTTTCCATCATTGATATGTTTTATTGGAGGGCAATCAAAGTCTCAAGCATTACGTGCCCTTTTTCCATTCAACAATACACGCCGCAGCTGTGCACCATGCTTTGCCAAGCTTCACATAAGCACTAATACTGCCAATACCCCTCATCCTATTCTAATTGTGGATGGAGCCAGCGATGAATCAAAAGAAAAGGAACTTGGTGGGAGCAGCATGCGTTATGAGAACCAGAGGACTAGTTTTGAGATCCGTCGTAAGAATTATCAGTCATTCGACGAAATTAGAAATACTATATATAGCCACTTGATTTTGCCTTTCGCACATGTTGTTTATCTATTTCCGGATGATATTGGTGGGCTTGGAAAGATTCAAGAAATATTGCTATCTTGGCTGGGAGAGCTGAAAGATGGAAGACCGCGCCTCGGCTTGACTCCCCAGGTAGTTTTGGTGCTGACCAACCCCGAGGTAGAATATCCGGCCTCGGAAGTTCTCTACGATACTTTATCCACATCTTTGGGTTCTTCCATAGCGTCTTCCTTGGCTATTGTCGATCTGCGTAGTCGGCACGCCCTGTCCCGAGAAGCGAAATTTGAGCCACTCCGTTCTCAACTATCACACGATATTCAAAAGGCACGACGCAGTCGCGAGGATGAACACATTTTATTTTCCGCGACACACCTAGAAGCACTTTTTAGTAAAGCCACAGAACATATGGCATATCAAGGAGAGATTTCTTTCAATGCTATTCAAGCTGCCAAAGACCACTGCAAAGTTCCTCTTAACGCTTCAATTTATCTTCAAGAGTTTATTGCCTCGGCGATAGATGCGGGTGAGTCCATACCTGCTATAGCAATGTATATCTCCTCTGCATTGATTATGGATGCATATCCGCCTGGCATGCATAGTAGGTGAGCCCAGTAATCTCGCCAAATTATAAAGGCGTGGCATAATGCTTGATTTTCAACTAACAAAGCCGGTCAGGATTTGACCCCCTCTTAATGTTCCAAACTCACTATGCTAAAATATGTCTCGCGGCATGGAAAGAAATATCTGCAGCCGATGCTGAGCATGGTCTCTGCGCTATTGAAGTCCATTTTTGCCTGATGTTCAGAAAACTTACAAATGAATCCAAAACTGCAATGGTCCGAAGGTGTAGTGTTGCAAGACGGCAATTTGGGTGGAAATACCTCAAATCGAATACTACTTGTCTAAGCTGTCTTCTGCGGGGGACCGATGAAATTCTGCCTTGCGGCCACGCTATCTGTGAAAATTGCGTGCGCATATGGGGCAAACGCGCGGGCGAGGCAGAGTATCATTTCGAATTATCATTTTGCATACTTTGTCCCAAAAGGTTCAAGCATATCGTACGTTGCTTACCTCCCACGAAAGGCCCTGATCTCTTGGTTCTAGATGGAGGCGGAGTTCGGGGTGTTCGCATTCTCGCATTCATGTGCAAGCTGGAGAAGATACGACAATGGAGGCCATTACGGAACGATGTTCATTTTTCAATGGGTACAAGTGTTGGTAAAATAATCCTAAGTCCTGACCGAAATCCATATCGAACCAAGGTTAATAACTCTCGTAGGCGGATTGATACTCCTTGAAACCTTTGTTCAAGGCTCTAGTGCTTCAGAAGCGTTGGAGAAATTCAAACCACTTGCTCGTGAAATCTTTCCTTCTAAAGCACGGCACAAAGGCCCTATGAGTCTCTTGTGGAATTTAATGCGACACGTTTTGGCAGACGCTGCTTATGACTCCTCATCGCTAGACACGGCTCTCCAACGGGCGTTTGGTAGCACCCGTCGTTTTTACGACACACCTTTACCGACACCAGGTGGTCGAATAGCTTTGACAGCTAGCCACATAGAAAATGACGGCAAATTGTCCTTGTTCTCGAACTATAGGCGCCTTCGCAGGCCTAATGAGCAAACCTCTTACACGTCAGTGATGCCAACCAAGTTGGCCGACGAGCCTTTGGTGTGGAAGGTGTGAGTAGCTGTATTATCCTTAGGCCTAAATAATACCCATATCCGGGACGAAGTCTCCTACTAACATTGACTACTTCAGTGCTAGATGCTGTATTGCGGCTTTAGGGTATGTGCACGCCCAGCCTCATGTTGTTGGTCTGACTGCTAACGAAAAGGCTCTTCAAGATACTTCAAACCAGAATATCTACCTGGTATTGGAACATTTCAGGACGGAGGAATTCAAGCAAACTGCCCCTTGAGAACTGCCATCCGAGAAAGCATGAACATCTGGCCTGGTGCCAGGCGACCGGATCTTGTGATAAGTATTGGCACAGGGTTTGAAAAGTCCAGTCCTGAACGCGGGCAAGAGCAGAGACAAACCATTTTTAATAATAACTTTGTGGGACGCGGAATTCGCACTTTTCTTTCCTCGCCCGCAGTAGACGGATACCGTGGTTTCGAAGATGCATTAGATAATCTTCCACCAGACTTAAAAGAAGATGTTTTTCGCCTCGATTGTGCCTTTGATGGAACCCTTCCTGACCTGGACGACACGGAACGAATGGAGGAGCTTTCTGATATGGAATGTCACATTCCACCGGAGCTCTCGTTGGCTCTATTGGCGACCTCATTTTTTTTTGAATTCGATCAAGAACCGGTATTCTCGAATGGTCGGTTCAACTGTATTGGATCAATTATGTGTTGTAAACCTAATCCTAATGGCGTTCTCTCGCTTCTGAGGACGGAGTTTCCACGCTCACGATTCGTGATCCGGAAAAGCGAAGATATTGGCCCTGTGGATAAGCATGATGGCTGTCATATTTGTGGTTACTACCGCAAAAGGGTTTCATTTACAGTTAGCAGTTTGCATGAGGACTTTAAACTCGCAATCGTCAGCCAAGAGGCTAGTCGAAAGATTGGTGGGTTTCCGACATCCGTTGCTGCCCTCCTTGTAGCCCAACAAGCGTATGCCCCCTTCGGGCGTTCTGATCATCACACTGATATTTGGCCACTGAATCGGCGTTGCTATTGTTGCATCAGTTTGAATAAGCGTGGTGGCGATGATCTATTACACCAAGAGCCTTGCAAAAGGAAAAAGTTGAAGCAAGGTAGGGTTTGAAACATTGGGTATTGGGTGCATTGAGACTCATTGGATGGATAACTCATCTGGATGCTTCAATCAGCTATGGCTACTGGGACCATTATGAAAGTAGACATATCTGTACTATTTCACGGGAAAGAGAATGCCAAAATTGTGTTCATCTTTAATCACAACTTGCTTTCACATTCTATATTATCAGGGGCATATTTTGGATCCAGTTAAATATTATTTATTGAGCCATGTATATCCGAAATACCCATCAAAAGCCTTGAGGCCAAGTTCTCAAGTTCCTCCGCCTTTGACTTGCTGTCTTCAAGGGCTTTCAAAAACAAATCTCGTTCCTTTGCCCTGAAAATTTGTTCCTGTCTTATAATCTCCTCCATGCTACTCCTTTCGTCTTTCACTATTCGCAAACTCTCCCGTAGACCTTTGTTTTCTGTATCTGCCGCCTTCACCTGATCCTCCAATAGAGCAATTCTGGCACTCCAATTGCGCTCAGGTGGCGTGGTACCATCGTCCTATCAAAATCAGCATTGGCTTACATTCGCCTGAACTGTCAGTCTTGCCTGAAACACGAAAGCTTCTGTTTCTTCCAGTATCCCAAATCCCGATCTGTTTGCAACTGCTTCAAATGTTTTCCCAACATAGGATTGGAGCTCTTCATGAACCGACTTTGGAAGCCCGCTCAATGGAACTTGGTTTGGGCCAGTCTGGAACAGTTTGAGCAATTCCTCATTTGACGGGTCTAAGACTTTCCAGTAATATTTGTCTTGACGCTTAGGTGTGAGCCGAAGGTGAACTTTTGCGACTTTAACCCCTGTTCTTTTCCCTGTAAACTAGTAAGCAAAGCAACTCTTGAGTACGTGTAATAGACAAGTCTTTCCACTAACAAATGTGCTCAATCAAAGTTTTTCGGCATAGATTCCTCTCCTCAGAGCGCGCTTTGTTACTTGGTCTTGGCATTGCCAAAGAACAGAGATATCACACACTAATTACTGCAAGCTAATAAAACTACTTATAATGCATTTCAAAATATTAAAGAGCTGAATCAATTATTCAGGAGTCGATATTCGTTGCCTGAGATGCAGGGGCTCTATCACGTAGTCTTCTCGGCGCATAGCAGCTGAACACTATCCGAGGGTCAAAATCAAAACGGCGAATCGTTGCTCCAGAAGAAGACCACTCATTATACTGATAGGATCACACGAATTCCACCCTAGTTTAAACAAAGCTATGTGTTTCCCCCAATTATTTCGCACGGTAAATGTAACTAGCGACCGTTTTGTCCTTGGGCCGGAGGACTACGCCACCGATAATGTCTGTGAACAGATATCTGCTACGCTCGAGGCCGGTATGTCTTGTCTCTGTCCATGCCGCATTGGCAAAATCAGAATACTGAATCTCTATTCCAGGTTTAGAAAGACAATTAATGTAAAGTTCATCGCTGATGATACAACGCGTAAAAATCTGGGAACAACAAGCTGGTGTTGATTAGTATAGACGCCAGCAGCACGCCGTCGGGCGAGAATGCCACCGACCAAACGATGTCTGAATGGTCCATAAGGGTATGCTGCAGCACGCCTGTCGTCGTGTCCCAGAGGCATACGGTTTGGTCATTGGAGCCGGATGCTAGCAGCGTACCGTCGGGTGAGAAAGCAACCGAACTAACGTCGTCTGAGTGGCCTTTCAGCGTCTGCTGTAGCGCGCTTGTCGCCGTGTCCCAGAGGTGCACGGTTCGATTACGGGAGCCGGATGCCAGCAGCGCACCGTTGGGGGAGAAGGCCACCGACTGAACCCCGTCTGAACAGTCCTCGAGGCTCAGCAGCTCTGAACCCCATCTCTCCTAAACCTAGGACAACCAACATATCCAATTAGAAAGCTCTTTTACAAAATATCTGCGCACTATCGATTTTTCTGACTGATGGGCTTCTGTTCGTTCAGTGCTTTGAACCCATATTTGAGGACCTAACATACCTTGACGTTTTTCATTTAGATTACTGGAACCTATATATAATGGATTGGAAGTCCAAGTAATCTAATCCTTTAGCTCACGTTAATGTATGGAACTAAGCGCGCAATGGAGCCTGAGCCCATCTCGCCATGCTGTGAGCATGTGCGTATTAGAGAGCTCAAGAAAGACTCCCATCGACCGGTTGTGTATCCTACAAGTCCGATTCTATCAAGGAACCAGCATTCTCTCTATATCCGATCGATAAATCTAAACCCCCAAAAATCTAAAGTGCTGCGTGGGATACAGCAATCTGCGCTAATTGCACAGGACATTGCTTTGCCGCAAGAGATTTGTTTCAACACGGCCGATCTGATCAGTAATACATTTCTGCCTTGCCATTTACACTTATACACTCAGGCTGACCTTGGATTTTTGAGACTAAACATAGAAAATTCCTGCTCATAGCCTTTTCTATGCCAAAAGTACTTTGTAAGCCGTGCAATCGGGTACAGTAGAATTCGAAAACTGTTTACCCCTTAAGCACACAGACTTGGGAAGGCGGTCAATCATACCTGTTATTCAGTACTATAGATCCACAATATGTTGTTAACTAACTTGTTACAGTAATTACCTTGCATCACTGAAGCCGCCTATTGTAAGGCTATTGAGGTTTGGGGTAGATGTCTCATAAACCCAATAAGAAAATGCGCTATTATGCTGTCATTTAAAGTGGTGAAACTGGTTTCGAACAATAGTGTACCAAAAGTAGGGACGTTGATGATGAAAGAAAGATTTTCCCTGAGGGTGATAAGCTGCTTGTATAAATTACAATGTTCTTTCATTTCGGTTACTGTATTCTCACGTGATCGTATATTTCAATGCAATTCCGTCCTTTAAATACGAACTAATCTGGAAATGGACTAGCATGTTTCTAGATAGGGTTCGAGGAAGAAAACTGATTTCGGTCCATCCTGTACGTATAAATGAAATCTACTACTAATACTACTGTAATTTACGAAGAACATCATGTCCTTTCGCCGACCACAACGCCGACAATGCTCTACGGCGCGGGAGCTGACCGGATCCGGTTGGGAACGGGGCGCACAGACGGCCATTTGGGTCAGTGTCCTTGGAGGGACCGGATTCCCGGTCTAAGTCTTCAGCGATGTTTCTGGTGTACGCACCAACTGGCCCTGTATTGTTTGGCGTTGACAAAAGGGATTGGCTGAAAGGCACAAGGGTGCCTGGTGAACCCCACTGAACCCCCAATCTCCCCCGGTGGCATTATTCAAACCGTTCGAGTTAGAATTCCTGCTGCTACAGACTCAACCAGAGATTGGGCTCGATCGCTGGACGAACAATGAACCGTGGTTCATGTTATTCTCGGTTCAAATCCTTTATATCTCTATTACTACATGTTAGATCACAGAATCAAAACCCGACCGCTGGACAAACAGGAGGACCCGCTCGATGTAATTATGTTCGCAGGCTTTGACTCAACATCCATGCTGCTACAGGTACCCCGGGCAAGGTCCAACCACCGAACTGATAAGGGGCCCTGCTGCTGGTGGCACCCTGGTCAAGCCCAACCACGTAACTCACACGGAGACCTTGTTCGATGTGATTTTGTTCGCAGCCTTGAACTGATATTGGCTAATTAGCTGGTGCATATCCAACGGATATGTTGGTCACACTAACAGCGCCAACGGGGCATATTCAACTGGCTCCTGTAGGCTCAATGAAATATGAGCTGCTACCCTCCGGAACCAGACCACGGAACAGAATGAAGACCTGGATCTATATTGACGTTGCTACTGAATCCGACAAACTCACAGGGAGTCCCTGCTACTGTAGGTATCCTGGTCAAATCCAACCACCGAACGAGCAAGGGGTCCCTGCTGCTCGAGGCAACCTGGTTAACGTCCAACCACCGGACTGACAGGAGGGCCTGCTACTGTAGGTACGCTTAGACTACTTCATCACCCATGGGCCTTTTTAGTAAGCAAAATTTGTAGACCCCGTGACTTGCATTATTTCTGCCACTTGACTCTGTATTTTCGAGTATTTTGTTCATCTTTGGGGACATTAGGGCAATACCACTAGCTTAAAACCATGGACCCTCAAACTATGAATCCTTTTAGCATCCATCTAACAACATACGGTATGGATGGATGGATGGATGATTTCATTTACGCTGATCCCTCACTTTAAAATCCACCCCCAGAATGATACAGTAGAATTCGAAAAAAGCTTACCCCTTCGACAGACAGATTTTGATTCGGCCCGTAATAAAAACAGGTCTAAGCCTATTTGGTCAAGCCGTTTTACTGCTTATTCCAATGCAGAATGGCCTTGTTTTGGGTACAGTACTGACCGAGAAGTTTTAGAACAAAAGATTCGCGATACTTCGAATCAAATTCGAATCGGTCTTGGATTCGAATTCGTACGAATGGTTATGTTTCAATACTAATCCGAATTTGTGCGGAGCGGTAGTGCCAACCTCGTTTCTGTGGTGGCCCAATTAGGTAGATAAGTAATTACGAGCTAAACCTGGACGGGAGCGCGCAGCCAACACGCTAATCATCGCATTTGGCTGATGGTTTGTCATGTTTCCACCTTTTTTATGAGTGCATGGCCAGTCAGGATTAAGCAGTCCATCGGTTTCTACGAGGGATTACGGTACTATAACAATGACTCATTGTGGTTACCAGTGAATACAATACAGCCCTAGATGGATTATCAGGGGACGAGCTATAATTAGATTAGCGTGTCTCCACTTAGGGTCCGGGAATTGAATCGCAAGAGTGTGAAGTTAAAACAGATTTAGAATTCTACTGTAACTTCTCATCACTTGTATTTCGACACTAGCAACGATTCACAGAGTATTTATTATGTACGTGTTTCTTGGCGCTGTTTGAGGAAACCTGACACTGATCTCGGGCCCTGGAACTGTTCCACCAGCGACAGTGATCAAAGAGAAAAAGAAAGTCGAAACGAAACCACCGGCCCGTCGAGCAACACTGTCGCGTTGTCCAATTACAAACCTGCTTTACAATCTTCCTTTGAAGAAGTGCGGCTAGTTGCCGTACTTGGCGAAGCCGCAGGATTGCCGTTTGTCTGATCGGCAACCAGAGTTTGCGAGCTAGAAAGTTTCTGCGACAAGATTCTGATTTCCTGGTCTCTGCCCTCTATTATGCAGCGTTGCTCATGAACCAATTGTATCAGATAGGTGATGTCGCTTCGTGCATTTTGGAGGTCTTGAATGGGCGCTGGCACAGCTACTTCATGAGTCCCTGAGAGGCCTGTAATAACAGCGTCGAGCTCAGGCGCAAGATCCACCAGAGCGGCGGCGGTGCGTCTGAGCTTGGTACTAAGCGAAGGATGTTGACTTCCATGCTGCTCGCCTGACAAGAAACTGGCGTCCCCGAAAACCGGTCCCGAAGGTCGCCATATTGCATTGTCGCGGGAACCTATAATTCCCGTCGAGTGCAGCGCGTTGTGATGGGGAGCAGACATGTGTGGCTGATCTCTGCCGTCGAATTTGGCTTCTAGGACGGCAATAGGGCAGCAATAAGGCAGTAGTCGTGAGGGTTTTGCAGGGCTGAAAAAGCTGAGAAAGCTGAGAAAGCTACGCACGCTCACCTGAGACTTATGAAGAGAGATGTCGCGGGTCGTGCTCGTTATAATATAAAGCTGTACGGCCAGGGTGGGTGAGATCACCAGAAGGCGTCTTTATCAATAAGCCCTAAGCGGTGACGAATGGCTACTGATTTGTTCTATTTTCACGAAATGCCTTTAGGCCCGACGGTATCCAGTGCGTACAGTCGATCGACTGGGGCGGCAAAACCGTTCATTGCACCGGTTCGCAAACGAACTAGATACCCGGTTTCGTCACAAACAGACTACCAACTCCGCCGGCGGACTATCAAATTAGGGGTGCCGGGGATTTATCATCGCCCTCAAATCAGCTGACGGCCGATTGCAAGTAACAAAAAAAGCCTGGCTGCAGTCAGCTCACTAACGGTAAGCCTATTTGGGTGAGCTGACCGCCATTTAGTAGTATAATGGGATTAGGGTGCAAGTGCATTGAGTACTAGCTACATAGGAACGCCCGGAAAATGCTCTCTCAATTCTTGTCACATCCTTTGGACCATCACTTTGAGTGGGGCTCTAGTCCAGCCTTACAGGGCCTTTTACTGGCAACCAAAAATATGAAGAGGGAATATCGGGCCTGTGAAGTTACAGCGGTTGAAGAAAAGATTAGGGCCCTGAAGCCGCTGCCCACAATTCCAACAGATGGGCATGAGGTAGCAGAACGGTGGTAGCAGAAAAAGTCTACGGGCAGTCGTCGAACATTTTATCAACAGTTTGACTTCGAGGTATCTTGGCAGTCTACAGTCTGGGACTCGCCTGTCCGTAACTCAGCAAACACCAACCTCGCATGATTACCAATTTGACCACAAGCTCCAAGTTACGTATTTGAGAGTCAAAATCTGCTCCTCGTCAGCACTAGGGGCTCAACCACTTTGTGAGTGAATTCTACTTAAAGAGGCGTTGAATCTTGACAAATTTAGCAACAAACCTGGACTTTCTGCCGCCATGGCGAATTCGAAAAGTAAGCTGACTCCAGGCCAACCAAATGACAGGGCACAGCAAGAACAGATTCGCAAGCGTCGGCACAATCTCTTCAAGCGGTTGAAAGAATTCAACGACCGCTACGATATGGATATATGGCTGACAATGCGAATGCCGAGCGGTTGGGTCTACACATTCTGCACGAAGGAGGACGAGGCCCCACCAATTGAGGCCGACTTGGTAAGTGGCAGGCCCCGTAAGCATCATAAATCTCATTGACATACTGATGACGGATGCAGCAGATACAAGGGTTTCCGGTGATCCGAAAAACCCCGGCAGACTATGTCCCCAAAGCTGAGCGGCAATTTGTCGTTCGCAGCCCACCGGTATTCTCATTGCGGCGCCCCCAGTACTGCCGCAATAGCGGCCACTCCTCAGAACCAGAAGCGCAGACATCACATAAACCGGCCGTGCGGCGCCGTAACGACAGAAATGAGGAGCCTAGAACACCAATCGACGGTGATAGCCACTATAGGCCAAGCCCATTTTCTTAGTTTCACAATCTCCCATTTTGGTTTTCATACATTCCTGAAAAAAACGTAATGTTTATGCGTTGGACCTTGCCTCGGGCACATAGATATATTGTTTTGAGAATGTTGGAGCACCTGATAAGCCCCAGGTCTCCTATTTCTGCATATGTGTGTCTTTTTTTTCAGCTCGAACCTGAAGCCAGTTTACTTGTTCACATGGAGGCATTCTGAAATCCTGATACTCCCTCCCCGTGCTTCAGGGTTAGACCTGTATTTATTGTACTGGACTGTAACCCAATCTATGTATTACGATGCGTCACAAGACGACTTACCATTTTCCATTCAAATTTCACAAGCAATCACCTCATGTTTTACAACGCATATCGTATTTGACGCCTACAAAACCGACCCATGTAGCTAGCTAGAAGCCCCAATGCAAGCCATTAGTAATGGCTTGCATTGGCCCATTACAACAAGCCGAACAAGTATCACTTTCTTAACCTCTCCGGTTCAGGTCAGATGTGCTTAATTGCATGCCTCGTCGCTCGCAAGGCCGTCCAGTACTATCAATATTGGCGAGATCTAAGCCATTGAGAAGCGTATTCCGCTTAATTTTACTGTATATCTTTAAACTCTTACGACTTAGTTCCCGGAAAATATATATATCCGATCCCTGGTTTTCAGACCGCTATTCCGGAATGATCTCTGTATTTTACAATACGACTATAAGAATGAATGAATGTGTCCCACACGAAAGTGTTGACACGCTCGCTACCCTCGTTTCCACCCTTTTGTCTTCCAAGCCATCAATATTTAGGATCAGTCCAAACGACGTGGTTCCACATTTTCCTACTGTAACATCGTGTATTCAATTGGCCAAATCAATGATCTATTTCAGACACCCTTCATCCGGACGGCATTTCGAATCTCATGATACTGCGGGCGTATATAAGCCCTGCATGTCATTCTAGGAGGCAGCGGAAGGCCGAAATATGAGAATTTCAAGCCCGCAGTTATATATATTGTATTATTTTAGTCCATAGGCAGAACGATAAGCTTAGTATTAGCAATGGTATTATAATACCAACGATCTGCTCGCTTGGCGTGGCCTTGAAATATTACTGGGCCGCACGGGCCATGTGCTTGACAATGGACCATGACCACCCACCATAAATCCGCCTCCCTTCTAACAATAAGGACGGGCATTTGCACGCCAGAGCAGAATATCTTCAACTGCTGGCCTAGATAAATCCGATGCTGGTCTCGGCGTCACAACTGTTCTCATGATAGCAGCAAGCGCAGATGATTGTGAGCCATATTACCTGAAGGCAGGAAGAAAATACCTCGATTACCCTACAGTAAAACCACGAACGCCTTATAATGGTGGCCATGACGGCGATGATTTTAGGAACTAGTCTTGCGGTAGGATTGACGGATGGAAAAGAGTAGGTCGATTTTGTGGTTTGCCGCGTCCCTCCCATTCTCATTTTAATGATCATCATTGCAGGCAAGATCTCCCAATTCTCAGTGGCAATGCTGGGCCCTGGAAAGGCGATCTTACTTGGTATGACGTGGGACTCGGGGCTTGCGGGACCTGGACCCAGAACTCAGACCTGGTTTGCGCTGTCTCTCATGTAATTTATGATGCTGCGGCGTTATCCACAAATCCGAACGACAATCCTTTATGCAAATTGAGATTGCGATTGTGGCACGATGGGAAGAGTGTGGATGTTCAGGTCGTGGATCGATGCGATGGTTGTGAAACGACAGATATAGATGTCAGCCCAGGGGCGTTCCAGGAGCTCGCTAATTTAGAAAAAGGCCGAGTCCCTCTGACTTGGCAATTGATTTCAGACTCTTCAGAGGCAGTTAATAGTGGCTCGTGCCATTGAGTTGTCATGGTAGCCATTGTACTTATGTATTGAACAACTCGGCTCCGCTTGTGATTACTATCTTTGAAAATTAGATACCATGTTCCAATGTAGGAGATATAGCGTAGTCATGTGGGATTGAAAAAGGACGTTAAAATCTCATGTGCTAGGGCTGGCTGATTTTTGAAATTCATTGTTTTGCATAGGGTAGTGGGGGACATAGTCCTCCTCACCACGTATTAGCCTTGCCTGTCCTTCCCTTTAACTATTCTTTTGCAGTTTTGTTGTGTAAGCATTGATGAACAGAGGCTATAACGTAACAGATAGTTACAGATCGATAATAAACACCCCTACACCTCTCTGAATTCACTACTTGGACTGACGTCCCAGTTCTCTTTGTATGCCTCGGTTGGTATGATGCTGAATTACGAGTGCTGAATCGACCCGTATACCAGAGAGTATACTGCCTAGAGCGTTCTCCTCTTCAATAGTTAGATCGCTATTTGAGGATAAGATCCGATATCTTGGATACACAAGCTAGGGCAATCGCAGCCCTGTGAGCTTACCACTAGAGAATGGAAATCTATGGAGGCCGTCATACTAGCTTGGCCAAGTATTGTTGTGCCATAGTTGCTTGCTTCCCGCACTAAAAGTACTCTTGGAAGAAGTGGCAATAAAGGGTATTTTTCCCCATTACAGTACTCAGTAATTAAAGCTATCATCCAATGCTGAAAATTGAGGTACATCACAATCTCCCCCTTCTCAGTAGACCACTTTCTGGTATTATTTAATCAATACATTAACTATGGCCAAATTGAGGGGCTAACCTGCTATACAAAGGTATGCTCTCTAAGGTCAAACTCTCCCAAATCCTTAAACAATCCATATTCTTAATTGCTAGAGCACATGGCTTTTCATTTGTTGAACCTAGCTTTTAGAGACAACCTACCTGTCTTGGTCTCGTGAAGATTCCTGAGGCACCAAAAGAAAATCAAGAATCCAAATATTGAAATTAACTTCAATAGTATTTTGAGTGTATATGAGCGCATACAGATAGCAAAGTTCGCAATTTGAACTCAAGCGCCCTCGGGACCTTCTCTGCTGGCTCACACTCCCATTCCTGCCTAAAATTTGGCTCAGATCCCACACAAGAAAGTGGGTACAGGTATTTCGGATTGATAAGCCGCGATTAAATGATCTGAGAGGGTGACAGCTGCCGTCATCACTAGACAATGAGCTGCGAAAAGGCTGATTTGATAGTGGGTAAGATAACCTGCTCTCTCAGGCAGCTTTAGAAAGTACACAAGTCCACCCATCGCATTATAGATAGAGTACTTCAGATACTCGGGAGCGAGATTGTAGCGACATGCTGAGGGCAGCCAGCTTGCATAAAGTGTAGGTACAAGGGCTAATAACCCGAGGACAAAACATCCACATTCGAACTTCCATTGTCCTGGAACCTTACACGCGAGTTGCGCAGCCCACACAAAGCCAAATGTCATGGAAAGGATAAGAATCATAATCAAGAAGCCAGTCTGATAGAACTGATAATATAGAAAGGGTATGGATGAGGTCCAAATTAAACCCAGCAATGCAACATCTCTAAAACACTTGAGATCTGCAGACGAGATCCGATGAAGGACAGTGATAGAGCTGAATATCAAATTTCCAAGGAAGAAGTAAAGTATTGGTAGGAAATCGAATATTCGATTGCTGATCTCAGAGGAAGACGAATGTAACAGTTCAAAAACAAGTCGAGTAGACAACAGAACAAAGTAAGTGATTGTTCCAGTACTTAATAAAATGATAAGTCCATCGCGAGGGTTAGTGATCGGTTGGTATTTGTTCATATTGGAATTCAATGAATATTGGTCGTTGTGTAGTCAGATGCTGTTCTATTCAAGTGAGCTTTTGAGCGTGGCTAGAAGGTAGTGATAGCCTTCCTTAAGTACTATTCCAAAGTTATGCCATTTAGAACCGAGGTGAGCTTGATAGTTAAGCAATCGGTGGGGCAACATGAACTTAGGAGTCCAATGAAAAGTAAGATCTTGTAGGGTGATATCCCTTCGTTCTTTCTTTCTTTTTTTTAAACAAAATGGTGAGTGCACAGATAGACCACTAAAAAAAAAACACGTTGCACCGGCGGTCGTTCCTAACATCACAGTCACGCCTCACTTCGTTATCTTATGCGAGGCAGACGTATCTAAAATGTGTTTTGCAGGCGATGATCCCGTGGGTATACTATTTGCACTCGACTGAGACTGGGTAGAAACCCAGGTTTCGCCGGAATGAGATTGCACCATGAACGTTCTGACTAAGGGAGCCTTCTAGTTCAGTAGATAAAGCCTGTACAATGTTTGAGTTGGGGATATGCTGAATTAGTTGCCTTTGAGCCAGAACTAGTATCGCTTGGAGATACTGCGCCTGCGGGTACATAACGAAGGTGGAGATGTAATGAACGCAGTGGCGGCTGGGGAAGAGAATTCATGTGCCTCTGTTACACGACTGAGGGTATACCTATCGGTCGATGCAATATTTTGCTCACTCAATGGCTCCAAGTCAAACTGACAAGGACTAGAAGAGACAAAGTCAGTTTCTGTACTGTTCTCGTTTCTGAGTTCCTGTTCAACCCGGTCATTCAAGCCAGTCAACTAAGAAAATGTTTAATGAAAATGTTGATCACACTCAGCGCGAGAAGGGAATGTGTCACTGGCTCTGCTTTCCGTCCAACGAGATAAGAGCAACTAGCCTACTCGCGCAGGCCCCAGAACGGTCTCGTGGTCTAGATTGGTCTCGGCACGTTGCCGCCGGCGGTGACTAGCAAGGATGGTATTCAAGGATGTAGAACTCGAACGGACCAGGAAGCAGCAGACGAGATGGCAATGATTGTAAAATGGGTGGCCGCACATTTAGTGGTAAACACCGACTAGAAAGGTTAGTGGCTCCCATTCCTTTGTGGGAAGGTAATCTGATCAACCCCTCTGTTGCTAGTAAAGGATTCGCGAGGCTGCTTGTCACTATCGACTATCATAACACTCTTCGGGTATGACAAGACAACTTCCTCTTCCACCGAAGGCGGCAACGGTATTGAATAATATAAAGCTCCTCGTGGGTAGTAAGGAGAAGGTTGTGAGTAGAATCCATTTTCCAAATTCGCTTGGTACTTACACCTCATACTACAGAAACGCTTCTCTCAAAGCCATGATGAATGTGAGATAAAATGCAACATGGCCAAAGACATCTTGATTGAACTTGTCAAGAAATTAGAGGCCGTGAAATGTCACTATCAAATTGACCCCAGACTTGGGGCCCGATTGAAGGCTTTGGCTATCGAGTTGCCAGTATTAGAGCCAGTCAATAGAGGAGACGACGGACTATCTATGGCCCAAAATCCATCAAGCAACGATCTGCGCTCCTCCGCCATGAGCAACGGGCAGCCCCAAGATTCTGTTGTCCATCAACTGCAGCTGCACTCAACCCATTCTTCATTCAACCAGGCTCAGCCCTCGGTACAGAACGTGAGCCAGTTCCCATTTAACAGCGAACACTTGCTGTCGGAGACCAACTGGTCAAAGTCAATGGACCCTGGCCAGATGGAACCGGCTGTACTGAGCGCAGGTTGGGCACATAAATATCGGGCACCCTCGGTGCAACAAGCGGTGGGTAGTGTGCCTATTCCACAGGGAACGCAAGCGGGTGCGCCGATCCCACATGCCGACGTCGAGAAACTTCCAACGGACGAGTTTGATGTTGGTGATGAGCCATGGAGTATGGACGAAATTCTAAGGTGGTAGGAAGCGACTATGTCATGTGTTACTACTTGGTGGGGCTATTGTCTTGTTTTTTTAATATTCAATGGCACTCGCCTGTTAACTACCCGAATGATATAATGCAATCGCCTTTTAGACTTGTCTTGAAGTGGATCCATCCGAAGTCGGGTTGAAGATTCCCAGAATGACAACTATATTGTATCATGTCTGATGCGTACTGGAGTAGCTGGCAAGATTCATGAAAGAAACCGGTAGTGACGCACAGAAACTGCAGCAGGAAGAGCTAAAGAGTTGAGGCTTGTCAATGATTGTGTTACTGTGCGGGCACCTCTCGTCAGCCGCCCACATAACTAACTAAGGTAACTAACTAACTAACTAACTAGTTAGAGCTACCGGAATAGAATTACATAATAAAATCGGCTGCATTTCCCTTTTACTCATCTCAATATACCTATTTACTTTTCGGGCCTTTCTTCACGCGAGCAAATCACTTTCATGAAATTATATAGCGAGATGAATGACAAAAGTAGTCTTTAGTAGTCACTTACGTGGCTACAGGGGATTCCAGTCCCAATTGGTTCCGTTTCTGTTGTCAAATGGTCGTTTGGGAAATGTGACCATGCTCTCTGGTTGATGGAGGTGACTGGAACAATGACCAAGAGACGGTAGCGTTGGAACACATACTAAAGACATGTAGTCTAAGACACTGGGCCTACGCACAACGACTTTAGCCCGAAGTTCCAGAGTACAGTACTGAAGAGAGGCCAGGTCCGGAGACCGCGGTCAACTAAACTGTAACTAACTAGTTAGTTAGTGTCTGAACTGATTATGTCACAGATGTCTGCGGCTTTTTTCTTGGAGCGCACAGCAATCGGACAAGGTCGAGGACTGCTTTGCGAGTTACTTGTCAAGCCAAATTATGCTTTAAGCCAAATCTTGTGATAAGACAAAGACAGATTCAGAGAGGTAGGATATTTTCTACAAAATGCCTTTCAACATGACTTCTTACAGTCTGTGTGTGTGTGTGTGTGTGTAATTCATTTACGCTGACCTCTCGTCGAAACGATATACAGCCTACCACTACTATATATATCTTCCTATGTACATGTATCGTGTACCACTTCTTAAGCGAACTTAGAGCCTCGCCGAGGCCTGTCATGGCCTCTGTGCCGTGGTTATATTCATGCTGCCCTCATGGCGCGCGGCTTTGAAACCGTTGCGATGCTTCAGCGAAGTCCAAGACAGCCTCCACTGTCTTGGTCCGTGAAGCGCTGTCAATCTTACCTCTTCCTTCCTCTCCTGGTCCCCCCAACAGTGTTGATATGCTGTTGAAAGCGTCGCCAACCTTTCCTCGGAGCTCTCTCCTTAACATTCCCAATCTTGGGCAATCTAACAACACGTGGTGAACGCTTTCCCGTTCGCCACAGACGCACAGATCGTCGTCTCGGAATCGGAAAGCCTTTGCGTATATTGACAACCAGCAGTGTCCGGTTCGCAACTGCGTTAATAAGTACGCTCGATTTCTAGGCAGAGAGCCGTAGAGCCGTCTGGTGTACTTGGCCGGTAGTGAGTCGTCGATCTGACGCAGATGGGCGCCGGTGCTCGACTCGTTCCATTCTTTCTTCCACTGGGCGTGGATCCCTTGTCTGATGTGTGCTCTCTCGCGTGATAGCAGAAAGCAAAATGGGTGCGTTTTCCCCGGTATGGCGGCCTCTTTGGCCAGCAAATCGGCGGTGTCGTTCCCGGGCATCTCGCAATGTCCAGGTACCCACTGTAGTCGAATCGATGTGCCGTGTGTCTTGGTGTTCCTGGCTGCTTGCAGAATGGCATGGATGATCTGTTGTCCCGACTTGTTCCTGGGATTCTGGACTGCTTGCAGGGCCGACTTGCTGTCACTGAGGATAGTGGCAGATCTCACCCGCGTATGGGAAGTTCTCCAGTGTCGGAGGGCGACCTTGTTGATGACGTTGATGGCATATAGGATCCCAATGAGCTCGGCAGCGTGGACGGACCATCGATCCATGGGTCCAACCTGAACTTGTATGCTGTCGGATGTTTCTAGCGAGTCATTCAGCACGGCCGCTGCGGCACCCAGATGACCTTCTCGACCCGAGGCATCCGAGTACACCACGATGTCCGCGGTTGACCGTGCAGCCTCGGCCCTTTCTATCGCGACCTCCCTGTCTGATTCAATCTCGATTTCCGAGAAGGCTTCTGATCGCCATGGTGGTAGCGGGGTTGGGTCAATCATTTCGATTTCCTGCAGTCTCTCTAGGTTCATGGTTTTCAAGGCTTCCGATAGCGGGAACCGAGCGAACGATCCACGATTGTTGCGTCTTCTCTGGGCCCGACGTAGGGCACTCCATATGGGATGTTTTTGGGGTAGGGTGTGCAGTCTAGTGATGGTATTTTGTGCGCGGTAGCGCAGACGAAGGTGAGTTGGCAGTACATGTGCTTCTACGTCAAGAGTGGCTGTTGCAACCGTTCGAAAAGCAGATAAGACGCGGATGAGAGCCGCCCGTTGCACAGTACGGAGGTGTCGTAGATGGGTCTTGTCTCGAAGTGGGTCATGCCAGACGGTCGAGGCGTAGTCGACAACCGGTGTGACGCACGCTTCGTAGAGCTGTCGCATTTGCTCTGGGCGGAGCTGTCGCAGCCCCCCAAGCGCGATATTGACCTTGGTGGCTCGTTTAATGGCTTGCTGTACGTGTTCTTTCCACCGAAGCTCATGGTCGAAGACTACCCCCAAGAGTTTGGCGGTCGTAGATGGCTTGATAGCATTACCATTCATGATAAGCTGGCCCTGGCTCTGTTCTTTTCTCTTCCGGGTGATATGAATAAGTTCGGTCTTTTCCGCAGCGAAGCAGGACCCAGTTCGCCGGGCCCAGGCTTCGATCCGGGGGATGTCTTCAGACTGGATTTTGGCCAGGTTCTCTTCAGCGCTCCAGCCGACTCGCCAGCGGAAGTAGTCATCGATAAAGGCGGATGCCCCACCGTGAAAATCGACCGGCTGGTCGACTAGATCGCAGTTGAAGAATGCGAAGAGGATAGGTGACAGTGGGGAGCCTTGCGCGAGCCCGGCATTGTCTAGCGGCACCACCTCGGTTTGGTAATCGTCGAACCCAATGCTAGCCTGGCGCCCGCTCATGAAGCTCGCAATCCATGTTCGCGCTACCGAGGGGATACCCTTGCCTTGGAGGCGAATATCCAAGCTTGTCTTGTTCACCCCGTTAAAGGCTCCCTTCAGGTCAAAGGCCACCAGTGTGACGACCTTCTGTCTGTACCATGCCCGGTCGATTGCGTTAGCAAGCATCAGGAGGGCTTGCTCGGTTGTTCGTCCCGGGCGCCCTCCGAACTGAGTATCCGGTAGAAGACCGTACTGCTCCGCGAAGAAGGACAGCCGCCGGGCCATCACCGCTTCCAATAGTTTCCCGAGTGTGTTAAGTAGCGAGATCGGGCGATATGCTCCCGGTAGCGAGTAGTCTGGTTTCCCGGGCTTCCGTAGGACTACAATTCGTGCGCTTCTCCATCGCTGTGAGTGGTATCCTAGTTCAATCGACGACGTGAAAATCCGAGTGATTATGTTTCCAAGATATTTCCAGAGACGTTTCCAGATCAACGTGGGCAGACCGTCCTCGCCTGGTGCTGTTGTGCCTTTGGCAGCCTTGAGCGATCGATAGATTTCAATCTCGGAGATTGGATGCCATCGGATCTCGGCGGGGGCGTGAGCAGGCGCCTCCTCTTGCGCAGGCGCCATCGACGGGAAGAACGAGCCCCTGAACGCCTGGGCTTTCTCCGCGTTGTCAACTAGCTCCCTGTCGCCGACTTTGAGGGCCGGAAGGCAACCCCAGGAGTCTCGTGGTTTCATGTATGTCGCTGCTTTCCATAGTTTCCCTTCACCGGCTTCGTCTAGGAACTGCTTCCAATGGGATGTCTTAGCCTTCTCAATGGTCCTCGTCCATGCCCGCCGTGCCTGGCGCATGTCCTCGAACATGGCCACGGTGCGGGAGTCGGCTCGTCCGACCTCAGCGCAGCTCTCTTGCCACTTGCGTCGTAGGCGGTTCACATCTTTCTGTTGGGCTTTAAGGTCGGCAGTGAACCACCGTTTGGAGTATGGGGAAGGTCTCAGATCGGGTGTGTGCTTGTCGACTGCATTCGCGGTCGTGTTTGTAAGTCTCTCTACGACTGTGTCTAGCGCCTCGGCTGAGTCTAGCTCCCCGGGTTGCGACTTCTTACAGTCTGTAGCGAAAACAGCTTCCGCCCTGAACACTCAAAATTATTATGAGTGCCCCACTGCCAAGATATTAGCGGGTAGTCTTTAACTCCATGGCCATTTAAAACTGAATGAAAATGACAATACTAAGCCAGCACGATACACCCAGCTTACATTACAGTACCCTTCCCTACCTTCCGCATGTTTTAAAGTAGGTGTGTGACTGGGATGGACATCCGGTATGGCCAATGACAGAAAAGGCCGCTTCTTAACCACAGAACGTGAAACGACTGAAAAAGGCAATCAAATATATGAAGTACAGTAAATATGCTTTCAAGCCGATAATTAAGAATTAAGTGGCTCATGTCCGCATCATCTCAAACTTATGAGTTCATGTTCTGTTTCTAACGACCGATACCAATGGCGAGAATCGTAGCGCCGTTGCCTAAATGGCCGAGGAATTGAGGATAAAGGAAGTATGATTACGTTTGATTAGACTGTGCATTCTATAAGTCTTATAATCTTTTAAACCTCTTGAAATTGGGATCGATAGGGTGCAGATTGATCGGCTCCTCTTTCTAGCAGTATCTGCACGACCTTATCGTGTCCTCCAAAAGAAGCTGCTTGGAGCGCATTTCCGTAGGTTCCACCCTGGGCGTTGACATCGGCTCCTCTTTTTAGCAGTATCTGCACGACCTTATCGTGTCCTTCAGAAGAAGCTGCTTGGAGCGCATTTCCGTAGTGTCCACCCTGAGCGTTGACATCGGCTCCTCGCTCTAGCAGCATCTGCACGACCTTATCGTGTCCTCTAGAAGAGGCTACATAGAGCGCATTTCCGTAGGTTCCACCCTGGGCGTTGACATCGGCTCCTCCTTCTAGCAGTATCTGCACGACCTTGTTGTGTCCTCCAGAAGAAGCTACTTGGAGCGCATCTCCGTAGAATCCACCCTGGGCGTTGAAATCGGCTCCTCTTTCTAGCAGTATCTGCACGACCTTGTCGTGTCCTCTAGAAGAGGCTGCATAAAGCGCATTTCCGTAGAATCCACCCTGGGCGTTGACATCGGCTCCTCCTTCTAGCAGTATCTGCACGACCTTGTCGTGTCCTCTAGAAGAGGCTGCATAAAGCGCATTTCCGTAGAATCCACCCTGGGCGTTGACATCGGCTCCTCTTTCTAGCAGTATCTGCACGATCTTATCGTGTCCGTTCCATGAGGCCCACATCAAGGGGTTTGCTCCTGTATCGTCGGTCGTATTGACATCCTGTTTCATTGTAGCAAGTAGAAAATCAACCTCCTGGTCATGGCCGTTAAATGCTGCCAGGTTGAGCGCCTTCATTAATCGCTGGTTTGTGTATGGCATTACTGCCTTCCAAAAAATAGGAAACCACAAAGAAAACCGTTTTTCACTCATATCATATACTCGACGCAGTCGATCGTTCACTTTTCGGTCTAATGTCGAAGACATCTTCCGTACGTGATCGGCCCAATGTACTGCTGAGTATTGTAAGAGGGCTTGAATATTAGAGTCGCCTTCGTTGTCTTCCAAATCCTCCATTAAAAGGTATCGCAAACAGATGTCGGCCATCTGGTTTTCTGCATCACTCAGACCGCTCCAATATGTAAGATGGAGATTGCCCGAACTTTTCTTTTGGATCAGAAACTCTCTGGCAGTCTGATGGATGAGATAGATTTTGGAGTTGTTAGTAAAGACAAATAAGCCACATAATTGCCGAAGTTTTCTCTGTAAATGGGTTGGATCTAGCTCAGCCTCAATTGTAGTTCGGGCCTCCGAGTAGGTGGCAATGCCTAGCGCCACAGCCATCTCCCATATTGTCAGAGGACGTCGTGCCGCCACGATGATCTCCAAGATCTTTTTGACGGTATCCATTTGATCGACTGGGACTCGACAGAGGATATTTTCGTATGCTGCATTCACAGATGGCGGTATCAGCGTGATGGAACTCTCTGCAGGCCGAAGGCTGCGCTTAAAGGTGGTGCGGATATCATCAATGGCTAGATGTAGCCAGAGATAAGTACGGTGTTCCATTTCAAGCAGCTGCTGTTCGATTCGATGATGAAGCTCTAGTGACAGTGGCACTGTCTTAGCGAGTTCTCTCACCCTAATACTCACCACTAGATCAATTTCCTCATGAATTCGGTCATTTTCTTCCTCCCCCTTGATGTGTACTTGCGGGAAAGAATCAGTGGTTGCTCGAAAATTATCCTGTATATGATCGTAGGGACGACTAGTGACCAGGAATTTCAAACAGGTACCCGCCGTTAATAAAGTGGTTTGGTGATAAAAGAACTGGAGCTTCTCAATCAATCGCCCCTGATCCTTTTCACAACATTCATCCAGCGCATCGAATATACAAACTGTCTTGTGTGGAACATCAGCTGATGTGGCCGCTATGAAGATCCGCCAGAGCTCATCGGCCTCTTGTTGGAGTTTCTCTTTATTCTTCTCCCAGGACGGTATAGCATAAGGCAAGAGATAAGGACGCTGGCTGAAGAGTTGATGTAGTACCGAACACAAGGCTATATCAAGACGGTTCTGGTTGTCGTTGTCTTTGAAGAAAAAGAAGCATATGGTCACTCCTGGACTTGAAGCCCTCACTTGATCGTCGACGATCGATCTGGCCAGCACAGACTTCCCGCAGCCTGGGTCGGCTGATACCCATAGAAGATCATTGCAGCGGCTCTCCCACCAGCGATTATATTCAGGACTCTGTAGGGCCCACTCGCACGTTCCCTCCACTCTTTGCGGATTGATGTTCTTTTGCTCCTCATAATTGGTTATCTTGAACACTTGATGACAATGTTGTTGCTGATCTGTCAAAGCCCTTGTTTTCTGCTCATTGTGGTGTTGTTCTTGTTGATCGTATGCTCGGTCTAAGCGCTTGTTGGTGCCTTCGATTTCTTCTTTTAGACTCGCTTATTATACAAGTCAACCACTCGTCATTCAATACAAATCAATTCAAGATATTACTTACAACACACATCTACCACCAAATTCTCTTGTGACACATGGGTTGTAGGTATATACCCTAACAGCTCCTTAGCATATGATGCTGCTGCCAAGGCCGCATATCCTTGCCATTCCTTGTTCTTATGCGTATCGGCGTAATCACAGATACCACGGACGACAATGCAAGGGAAGTCCATCATCAAGCCAGCTGCCTCCATCTCAAAGCACAATGCCCCGGTGTTTAGCCTAAGCTGCTCGCGTGTGTATCCATCCTTGATAACAGCATTTCCAGATGCAATGATACCGTAGTGTGATTGTGGATCACTAGTCTCACGTTCACTTCGTGTTTCTTCCCATACTGCTAGGCATCCATCACAAGTGCTCGCAGTCGTAGGATGAACGTGTTCAAGTTTGAAAAGCCGGTCTTGTTGTGGTCGGTCGAAGTTCTTCCGAGTGCGTACGGTTCTAGCGATCGCCTTAAGGAGATATTCAGGATAGCGCGGATCATCCGTGAGCTCGGCGGCCCTCATCAAGTTGCTTGCTGTTAACAGGGCCTTAGGAGGGCTGTTTAAAGAGCCAGTTCGATGAAACTCTCCTTTCGTACCGACTTTGCCCATATCGTATTGAAGCACTCCGCCAGAAGTGCCTTCAGGGAAGCTAATTACAACATCACCAAGCCGAATATCATGAGCAGCCGACGGAATTCCACCACCAACACCGACCATCAGTCCAATCCGGAGGGATTTCGAAAAGGTGCGAACCATATTATTCGCAACAGTTGTGGCCGATGTAGTTCCATATTGGCCGCCTGGAAGGCAGGCGATCACGACGTGGTGGTTGCCGATTCGACCTAGGGCATAGGTATTTGAGTCGCTTGGATCTTGCGCGTCGAGAATACCAAAGCTTTCATCTAGCATTTCCTTGGCGGCGGCAGCCTCGATCGCCAGGGCACATATCCAACCGATCTGGAACCTTTCAAGTGGGGGGTGGGCCATCTCGGAGACCTGGTCTAGTCAAGATAGGAATCAAAGGTATGTAGGTGACGACCAATATTAGAAAGATGGCAAAAGAGATTTAGAGATATTGATGTATTATTTGCTATATCTCGATGAGAAGAATACCGAGATGACATGGGAAACAGAACAGACGCCATTGTCAGCCGGGCTCAGCTTCGTGCTCTAAAAACGCGGCGCAGTAGCGGGCGGCAAGAGATAAAATACCATTGGCCGGGTGGAGGTTATGTGATGTGGGGTATCACGTGGTGGAACATGGAACGTGGTCCGTCCCACGCCGTTCCTTGAGCAGCAGCAGTGGTACGGGTATGGCGCCGAGACTTGAGCCATGGCAGCACGAGCTCATTCGTGACATGATCCAAGATCGCGAGCCATTCACTAACGCACAGATCGCCGAAGCTGTTCGCTGCACCCCACGGTCCATCAGAGCCATCCGGTCGAACCTCAGGTGCTTTGGAAATGTCCGAGCCCCCGCCAATGGTATCGGTCGGCGACGAAGCATCACCCCACCCATGTTAGAAGCTCTCCGCGAACATCTCTTCGAAAAGCCAGATCTATACCAGGATGAGATGGTGGTGTTTTTGTGGGATGAATTCCGTGTGCTTGTAACAATCTACAGCATTGGCAGAGCACTAGCGTCGATTGGTTGGACTAAAAAGGCAGCACGGAGAATAGCACGGGAACAAAATGCCGACTTACGAGACTACTACCTTCATTCAATATCGTCTTTCCGATCCTATCACTTAGTGTATGTGGATGAGTCTGGCTGTGATAAGCGAGCAGGATTTAGAAGGACTGGCTGGTCTCCTTCAGGGGTGACACCTGTCCAGATTTCTCAATTCCAGCCAGCGATACCAGATATTGCCCGCGTATGCCCAAGATGGTGTCGTCCTTTCGCGGGTTTTCCGGGGATCGACGGATGCTGTTGTTTTCGAGGATTTTATACGACAGCTCCTACATCACTGCGGGAGGTGGCCGGAACCGAAATCTGTTATTGTCATGGATAATGCATCTTTCCACCGGACAGAAAGCATCAAGCAGATGTGTTCTGCTGCTGGGGTCAAATTGGTGTACCTACCGCCCTACTCCCCAGATCTTAATCCGATCGAGGAGTTCTTTGCTGAACTCAAAGGGTTCATTAAACGACGTTGGCTATCTTATGCACAGAGCCCTGATCAAGGTTTCAATACTTTCCTTGAGTGGTGTGTTGATGTTGTAGGTGCGAGAGAAAAAAAGCGCACAGGGCCATTTTCGGCATGCAGGTTGGAGTATTGAGAAGCCTTAATATTTGATTATAAATTCAGTACATCTTTGTCTCCGATAAGCACACCAAGTACTATAGTACAAAAACATGATGATGCTTTATATGAATTCAGCAATAGATCCACTTTCCATGTTGTTATGCTCCGCTAGGGTTTCTATAAGAACACTACTTAGGTAAGAGCCGGTATGTGTATATGTGTACCATGAAGCGGCTTAAACCCAAGAAGTACCTCACGATAAACCCAATCACTGTCGATAAAATAGCCAGTGATAGCCATAAATGCCTGCGAGAATGGAGATGTTTAGCAATCAAGCGCAATGGATACCTTTGAGCTAGAAGGTAGCGTACGAAGAATACGCTGTTGCCGGTCTTTAACTAGATTGCTCAATCGGCGACGGATGGTATCGGCCGACGGGATCACTAGAGGGGCTGGGGCGGAACGAGCTTTATGGATGATGCGTTTGAATGATGGATGCTCGATCAGATGGAATGGTAGCCGGTTGAGAGTAAGAAATTGTAGGATATCCTCTTCCCAATCTTGTTGTAAGAAGGGTATGCTTGCTGAAATTTCTCCCTTTAGTAAAGTAATAATAAATTAGCATGGTTATATGGTTTTGTGATAATAACATATACCTCTTTTTGTAGAAATTTTGTAATCTCTGCTTTCTTCCCCTTCTCCGACCGTAAACATCCAGCCGTTTTTCGATGTTTCTGGATTGTTGATGTGCCATGGTACTGCGCTTTGCCTGTACTATTCGGGCTCAGGGAATAAGGATGCTCTAGGATCTTTCCACAGCGCTTACACATAGCCTTTGGTGCGCCATCCACACCCTGAGCTACCTGATGGTAGCTATTCCAGATCTCTGTATGGCGGTTCGAATCCCATTTGATCTTACTTTTCCTCCCATAGTCAGTCTCTAACCACCAGTCCACGAAATCGTTATGTGACATCGTATCGTAGAGAATAAACCCTTTCCTACGGTCGGGTCCAACGCGTGGTAAGGAAGGGGGGATTGGGAGTGGGTCATCTGGTCTTCGGAAGCTAGAATCGATTGTGTGTTGACTTGCAGATGGAGTGACTTGTCCAGTTGAAATATATGAAAGATCATCAATATCCCCACCATAGAGCGACGATGCAAAGTCGGAAAGTTTGCTTTGAGACATAATATGAGAATGACATATAACCTATAAGAAGGGCTGTAAGGGGAGAAATCTTTTAACATACGAAGGTAGAAAGGCACTAAAATCGTAGGAGTATTTAGGAATATTAATAGATCAAACGGAGTAAATCATCCTACTCTCGTTTATTGTCACTGGGTCTGGGTTGGGTTCTGGGTCGTGCGGAAGACTAGCGTCGGGCATAACCGCATTCGGGTCATCTGATGATTGGCCTTAAGGGCTTACCGATCACTCCAGACCATAGACTATGTTAGCAGGGACAAAGTGAGGAAGAGCTCAGGGTTTCTTAAACTGGAGGTACCACCGAGAGCCAACCAACCGACAAGGCACGTGACCAAGTATATCACAGGACAAGACTTATCCCAGGATGAGACTAGTCGCAGGGCAGTCGCAGGACAGACACTTTGTGTTTTAATGCAATGACTCATCGAGTGTAACGAAGCCAATACCGTCACATTTCTGCCATTATTACAGAGCGGTGCTCCAAAAGGGATTAGCGTCCACCGGGTATATTTTCTGGCAATCAAGGCGAAAGATTGCCGAGGTATAACTGATTTCGAAGACTACTGTAAAAAATACACAACATATGAAGATAGATGCACCGATAGGGCGCACGTTTATGTATAAGTTACTGTACTAGGTGAACCGCTTTTGCTCTCACATCAGCGCTTTCTGAGCCGCCTGGTTGATGTTGGATGGATTGGTACTGCGGGGAACACCTTTACTGATTACGTATTGTATGTACTTCCTCCAGTCAACTCTCACGGACGAAGCTACGCTTATCACTTTTTTTTAAACTCCCGGGCCCCTGATTGGGTTACAAACCATGCAAATATCGTAACTATGTCCATAATTCAGCTGATTTAGTCGGTTTAAACGGCGCAAAATGGTTGTTTCTGGGGGTTTTTGGGCCCCAGTAGTTGGGTCCGGGTTGGGCCTGGGTCGTGCGGAAGTCTACTACAGTGGTAAGCGGATTTTACCATTGGCCAAAGTACCCGCACCACCGGAGTATAAACTAAATGAGCAGTGACCCCTGTCAGTTTGGTGGTTGCCTTGACCAGTTTACTCCAGCAGCAGGGCCCCCCCTCACCCCCCTGGATAGACCTCGGGATACTGTTTTTTTTTGGGTACCCTGTGGGTACCCGCGAACCCGCCAAGAACCCATGAGCCTGTATAGTACGGAATAACAGTCGTAATACAGACTATAGCGCATTTAAATAATGTAATGTGGTATATATTACCTGTATTCAAATCTCTTGGCGGGTTTTTGGTCAACGGCCGAAACCCAACCCGCGATTTTGGCGAGGTCTACCCTGGCTGTTCAGTGCTCGGACTTAAACGGGGATACCCGCAACAGCAGGAGCCCCCGGCCAGTTAGGGCGGTTGACTTGACCAGCGCCTACAGCAGCAGGGACCCTCTGTCCGTTCGGTTGTTGATTTTGACCAGGATACTTACAGCAGCAGGGGCCCCCTGTCCGTTCGGTGGTTGGATTTAACTAAGTTACGTACAGCAGCAGGGTCCCCCGGTCAGTTCGGTGGTAGGATTTAACCAGGATACCCGCAACAGCAGTGACCCCGGTCAGTTCGGTGGTTGGATTTAACTAAGTTACCTACAGCAGCAGGGACCCCCGGTAAGTTCGGTTGTTGGTTTTGACCAGGATACTTACAGCAGCAGGGGCCCCCTGTCCGTTCGGTGGTTGGATTTAACCAGGATACCCGCAACAGCAGGCCCCCCTGCCCGCTCGGTGGTTGGATTTAACTAAGTTACGTACAGCAGCAGGGTCCCCCGGTCAGTTCGGTGGTAGGATTTAACCAGGATACCCGCAACAGCAGTGACCCCGGTCAGCTTGGCAGATCCAGTGACAACATGTCAAGATAGATCCGGGTCTTCAGTCCGTTCTGTAGTCTGGTTCAGGGGGTAGAAGCTGACATTTTGTTGAACCTAAAGGAGCCAGTTGAATGTGCCCCGTTGGCGCTGTTGGTGTGATCAACATATCCGTTGGATATGCACTAGCTAATTAGCCAACGTCAGTTCAAGGCTACGAACGGAATCACGTCGAACGGAGTCTCCGTGTTAGTTGTGTGATTGGGCTTGACCAGGTTGCCTCCAGCAGCAGGGCCCTCTGTCAGTTTGGTGGTTGGACCTTGCCGGGGCTACCTGCAGCGGTATGGATGTCAAGTCAAAACTGATGGCGAAAATGACGCTGGGGCCTTGCAATGCCCGACATGTCTGAAGCTGGACACCAAGGGCAGCTTTTTCTGTACACAAGGTTGCTTCAAGAGGAATTGTTAGGTTACAGGCTATCGCTATGTAGAGTAGCGCCTGGTTTCGCCTTCTATGTCGGACAGTACAGATGAGCTTTTCAGCCCCTAATCATATGCAGTGCTAAGCCTTATATGGTTAATCTAATATCATGGATCCGTCATAAGACTGAATGGTACAGTAGCGACCGGTATCGCCTTCCATGCCGGGAACAGAAAGATCAGCTTTCAAACCCTAATCACATGATACGCTAGTCCAGATCTGAATAGCGCGTAAATTATTCGTCTTGTAGCTAACGAGGTAATAATAGTACTATACCATTGCCTTGGTGATATTTATTTTGATCCGTGAACTCAAATACGGCGACTAGCTCTCGGCTCGGAAATGAAATTCTTCCGACCCAAAAGGAAAATTCGCAGTCTCTCCAATATTAACATCTAGCTGAAGGGCGCGTAATCGACCAGATACTGTTCTCAATCTCTTTTATACCACGGCTTTAGAACCGTAAGTCTCCAAATTATATCTAACTACTAGGCATATGCCCTTCACATCTGTTTCCTCCTCTCCATGATAGACCTGACAGAGGATTGGTAGCGCTCTCCACAGTACCGGACAACCTTGCCAGCATTAATTAGCGGTCAGATATTGGCCACTTTTACAGATTCAGTCTTCAAGACGCTGGGCGCTAACGCATGCTGGGCGCGGGAGGACACGTCATCACGCTAATGTGCATCTTTTGGCCACAAGCTTGTATAAACTGCCTTCCACACAATCTGTTCTTACAAAAACCCTTTTGAAAGACATTTCGCGAGGTCTGGACTAGATGTCATACAGAGAGTGGTACGAAAATTTGCTGGGCAAGTTTGGGTCGTTGAATGAATACATCGACGACATACGCGCCAGACGCGTTGGTCGGGATGCTATTCTTGTGCAGGTCGGCCTCGAGAGGGAGGAAGATCTCAAAATGAAAGCGGTATTAAAGTGGATATCTGCCCGGATGGGTATTATTGGGCGAAGCAGGGTGCTGGAGCTCAAATCTGCGTTGTTTACGGGGATACTACCCATTGCCCGGGCTGTTGACATTAAACATCGCAGAATATGTCTTGCGTGCGACGAGAATGGGCTTCCGGTCTTGGCTTGCGAGAGGAATAATTGCAGCGTGCAGGATGCCAAACTCATTGAGCGGCTTGTGTCGTTTGAGTCTAGACCGTTACAGAAAGGACAAGCCGTTCTTGAGACGCCCGATTTAGATCGTCTTCTTGGGGAAATGTTGACGATGGACCGGAAGGAGTTTTTTTTGGTGTTATCTCCATGGATTGATGCACTTGGCGCCTGTCGAACATGCCGTTTTTGCAATGTGCAAGTATCATGGTCCTTGCTCTCCGACTTACGACGAGTGGCCTTAAGAATACGGTGTGTACAACCACAACTACTTCGCGATGAACGGAATTACTCAGTTGAGGGTACTGATATAATTACAACTTTTAGAGGGAATGACTGTTATGAAGTTTTCTGATATGAGACCGAGCAGCTTCTAGCACTTCATAAATATAGACGCTAGGAGCGGGAGTGGCTCTCCCAGGAACGAACTACGGTACATGCTTACCACACGGTGCATTGAAAATTTCTGAAAGCTTTTATAACACATCTTGATCCCTACTTTTTTATACCGTTCAACCCTTCAAACGAACTTATTATTACGATTTCCCCTCGGTAAGATCTTCATAGTAGCTTGAGCAAGACGAGAATATACTGAAATTCCAAAACCCACAGCTCAATTCGCATAATCTGTCAAGATGTCTCAGGGTCAAAAAGGAATCTCATTGCTATTTTACCACGCAGGCTACTATGAGATAGCATGCAGCATAATGGGACAGTTGACGGCTTCCGATGTTGGCGCCCTCTTAGCTTCACTTCGGATTACACCATCCCAGCATACAGTGGAGACGTTCCTACAGCCACTACGAGACTTTGACCATACCATGCGACTGTTTGAGCCTTGGTTCCAGGACAACTGCCAGGTCCTGATGATCGGCCCGGACACCATTCGATTGAGCGACCGAATCTTCAATGCAGATGAGTACTACAAAGGGAAGCGCCCAAGTCAAACTCAGCTGGAGGTGTGGATTTTTGCGATCCCCGCCAACTTTGAGAAGAGTGCTAAGGAAGTCCAATGCCTCAGGCACTGTTCTCATGCCTCCTCGTTATTCTCTATGCAGGAGCGCGCAGAAGCACGGATTGCTGGACAAGAGCTTCTCGAATATAATCTTATCAGGCAGATCAGTTATACAGATCCCGAACCAAGCAAAGTATCTGGAGAATACCTAGATGTCAAAGTTTTCGATCTTTTTAGCATGACCACACATCGGTATCTACACACAACACATCTAATTGGGCTTGAATTTGCGGGAATGGAATTTGGCATCGAGTGGAACATCAAGGATCCAATGTCGAAGGATCACTGTTGGAAGGCAAGTCACGGAATTCCTTACATTGAGGCTGCTAGCCCTCGCGACACCAAGGTAGCCGTGAAAGACCGTTGGCGTCATCAAAAACCCCAAAGCCTGGTATTTTACCCCGTGTACCCGGATTGGGATCCACAGTCAACGGTTTCTATCCCTATCAGCTCGTCCTGAACTCTTGCGCTTTGTCGCAACCCACATGGCCTCGTTATCCTATCGAGAGAAATTTTAGTGGAGAATCGCTAGCGGGTCGAGCCATACAACTTGGGGATTCCACCGTTCTTATCATATCTATTGTTTCCTTAGTTGATTGTATGGGTATGGATTTTCGTGTAAGATAGCGCATTACCCGTCACGCGACAGTTTAAGAGAAACCTGATGGATCTGTAATTAGTAAAGAGTGATTCACAGCCTAGCCAAATACATTGTACATTACTTGGACTTTTCTTCGTTTGGTATTATACCATTCGGCATTGTGACAGATCCTCAAATACAAGGTTAAGCTTATACGGCCTAGCACCTGAAGTGATTAGGGTTTGAAAAAGCTCCTCTATGCTGTCTGACATGGAAGGCGAAAGCGGCCGCTACTGTATAATACAAAACGGAGAAAAGACTACCTAATGTAAAACAACTGTTGTGCCATTTGGAGAGGCTAGAAACCATGCCCATACGAGTATGAGCATATGCATAACAGCCACGGAGGGCAATATGACTCGACCCCAAAGCCCATACTGCCGTAGGTCTGATAAAGAACATAGTTGCATGATTGATAGCCATCTATAACCTATGTCTATGGACTACCATCCACGTTGGTCCCGGGTCAAATGGCGTACGTCCAATGACAGAGGTACGTAGACTGATGTTCCTTGATTGGGGGGAAACGTCTAGAGACTACAGATCTAGGAACTTAGACTTGAATAGGGCGGGAGGATAGATATAGCATGTTAAAGCGGTGACGAGACAGGGATTTTGACTCTCTATGCAATTTAATCACATGATTGGATATCGCCCCGTCCCTGAGGCGCAGTGAACACTAAGAATCGGAGGCTCCTCGGAACGAAAAGTTATCTATCCAGAGGATACGTTTCTCAAACTGGTATTATTACTGTTAGGTATGGAACGTGTTAATTTCCAGTATCAGTGATTAGGGTTTGAAAAAGCATCTTTATATTTCCACATGGAAGGCGGTGTCGGGTGCTACTGTAACGTAAACCTGATGATGATCAGTGGCTGCAGTATTAATGTGAATACGATTATAATTAAATAACGTGATTCATTTAAATGCCCGTACACAAAATATTATGAGAAAGTTTGACCCTCGAGTGATATAGCCTGTCAGTTTATCCTTTATACTAGTGAAAGGAGTCAGGTTTACCCCTAACCTATAAGTCGTGCGTTGAGGATAACCAAACAATACCACCAAAACAAGCGCTCTAACATTAGCTTGACAGTAGCTGTCGAAAGTGATGGGATAAAAGGCCCCTTTAACAGTTGTATACACTTTATATCAGGGGTTTTTTGGTAATTGAGATCAGGGTTAGAGCTAGGCAGGGAATGCCCAAAGTGGCAAAGTGTATTGACGTGGGATTGCAACCAGCAAACCGGGGGTAAATTATCACCCCTGTCAAAAAGAATGGTGGCCCGACAAACCTATGGTAATTTATATTTGGGTAGAAGTTGTCGATGGTTCCTTACCTTTTGTTTACTATATCTAAATTTTTATTTACATCAAAGAGCGAAGATCCGGGGTCGGGACTTAGAGCTGCGGGCAGTTGATGCCATGATGTGATAGATAGGTTTCGTAGCTTCGGCGCCACGAGTGGGGTAATGTATCCGGGAAATGTTATGACCCAGTTCGTTCAACATTTAATGAACAGTAGATCTAGTGTCACTCAACCCTCCAATAAGGGCACCGTGGGCATATTTCATAGGAATTGGCTTGCAAGCATGTGAGTACCAGTTACAAAGCATAAACTGCAGACTTAAAACAACAGATCGACAGAAAGAGCAATTTCCAGAAGTGTTCTAAAGCAAAACTTTTTCTTCGTTATTTTTGGCTAGAATACTAGCTATTGAGCATTTCAATGCTGCTCCATTTCCCTCTGGAGATCCTTTATATAATACTTGATCAGGTAAGAAACCCCTCACGTTTCTTCAAACTCGCATATTTATAGACTAGTTGTCAGATATTAGAGACCTCTGGGCTATTTTCAACACCTCAGGGAGCCTTCAACAATGCATTGCCCAGCAACTTTTTCGCCAATTCTCACTTCACCCTGAAACAATCTCCATATGGCGCTTAAACGGCAAATTACTTCCAGTTAGTAGGGTATCACAAGTCTTGTCAACTTGGTCTCTACACATACAAGAATTCTCGGTTAGCTATAATGACGGCCATATTCATCTAAGCAAGATCGATGCTGGGTAGGTTGATTCAACTTTCTTAGCACTCTGGGCACGCGCGTTAATTCAAAAAAGCAGGTCTCATGATAAATACTATACTGAGTCGATACCGTATGCAAGTCCACTAGCCTGCGGTCACAGCGACCTAGCTGCGAGTATCCAAGGCAATGACTCGCCATTCTCCTTACTAGAAGAGGTTGAATTTGGCGATGTACCAGAGAATTTGTCATTACCCGAGCTACCGTCTCTTCGCTGTCTTTCTTTCAACTATGATGGAATACCTGGTCGCTTTCCTAACCATGTCATTTCCGTCGATCTGGCAAATTTTCGAAATCTTTCTTCGATCGCTTTTAAATGGCTCGAATATGACAATATTGTGTTCACTGGGATGTCACAATCGCTGACAGAACTTTCGTTGGAACATTCAATCTTTGAGAAGAATCTTTCTGCTTTTTTCTTCTCCATAAGTCCCAATATTGAGAAAGTGAGTATTAAGAAATCCATATTAATACCACGGGCTTCAGATGACCAACAACTCTATTTACCCCGACTGAAACACCTCGAGTTGAGCGACTCCATAAGGTTTCTCTCCTTTCTTTTTTACACGGAAGTTCCGACGAGTCTCGAAGAAGCTCACATCCTCTTGGGATGCCAAGACAATTGTGAATTAGGGAGAGCTTTCTCCGACTTGCTTTTGCTTTTTCCCCTGCAAGCCACCTTGCAAGGAACGTGTGAGAGTCATCCAATGTGTGTTATCCACGAGATTGTGAAGTTCTTGATTACATTGGAAAAAACTGCATTATGACATGTTCATCATTTAAATTTCATGATTCAAAGCCTGGTTCGGCCACAGTCTCCCCCGGCTTTGAAATTGACGGAAGAAGCTTTAAGCACGACCGCTTACAGTGAAGTGCTTTGTATCTCGATTTGCATCTTTGATGGAAGGTGTGGGGATAAGTTTGGGTGTTTGGTATCTCAGAAGGTTATAGTCTGAATCAGCTGCAACAAACAGTCAGGTTCCACTCAGGCAGGGTTGAAAATAATTTCGCTTGATTGAGATCGCCCCCTAGACCACAGAGTGGCGACCTTGCAGCAAAGTTATTGTATCATAGTTGTATGATTGTGTGAGCGGCTCCAACTCAGTAATATCAGGATGACAGAACAATACCATTAAAACATATGCTCTTCACGAAAGTCATGGGGCGTTCATCATGATGATGACTCAGCATCTGTCCACGATGAAAGTTCTGCCGAAATTATAGAGCGGTGAACTGAAATAGATTAGCTCATTTCGAATTTATTTCCAGCAATTAAGTCCCAAAAGCGTGATGGTATAACTGATTTCGAAAACTGTACAGTACAGTACTTCCGAAAATTGGTCTCACCACCTACACTCTTTCTTTATTTCTCCACCCCTAATGCCAAGAGGCGATAGTCCATATTATAGGTAGCCATAGACCTCGCATCCGCCCGCGAGCCGCCCTCTGAGGGCCGCCTGCGGACCCGCAATTTTGAGGGCGGAGGGCATCGCCCGCCCGCGGGTCGGGCTGGTCTTTTGCCCGCCCTCACTATACGGCCCTCCAAACATTTTGAGGGCCGACAAACAAGACAAACATAGACAGTCCCATGATTGCATAAAATATACTGTTTTGATCTGTATTTTTGAGTATTTGAATTACAATTTGATTATGAATTCATACCTGTGACCGCGTTGAATCTGGGAGCGTATTGAATGGTTAATCTTAGATTCAATTGAGTTCTAACTACAGCGTCTATCATACATATAAATCGTACAGACTAAGCAACTTCATATCCATCAAGAAGCCTTGAGCGCTTCCGAACCCTGCCTGAATGCCGGTTCTGTGTATCAGGGAGGCCGGGCTCACTATTATCTTCGTGCTCTCCTTCCTCTTTCTCCGACAGCCCGCGCTGTCGGCGTTTAGGCTGGGGCCCATTGACCAAGGGTTGATATGGAAGGAGCTCTGAGGGTTCCATTCGAGTAGGATCAAGGACTGGTTTAATCTCATCTTCATCTGCTCTATCAGATTCACACTCATCATAATCACTGATAGGTTTAAGCTGGTGAGCGTCTGTACTTTTTGCCTCCTGATTAGCCTGTATCTCTTCATGTGAGAGATACTCATTAATCAACGTCCGTTGACTATCTTCAATCTCAAATCGTGATGTACACATAAACATCATAAGATCTTGAATTGTTGATAGGTTTAGTGAACCTCGACGGTAGTGATAGACATCCCGGGCAGAGTTAAACAGGCGTTCTACACCTACGCCAGTAGCAGGTATAGAAAGCACATCGCCGGCAAGGTTTGCAAGCGCTAGAAATTGGCGCTGGTGATCCTTCCAAAACACAGCGGTCGGAGTTCTCACGGTGCCTAGATTACAGGTTAGTGTAGGCCAGATGATAGAGTAAGTATAGACTTACCACTCTCCAGGTATTCCTTTAGCTCATCATATTGACCCGATAATAAGGGCTGGGACGTCTCCTGCTGACATTCCATTTCAAGCTCTGAGATTGCGACCATCGGTGATTAGGTTTTTGAAGCTGATTGCGTATCTAAATGACTTCGCTTGTAGGATTCAAAGTACTTCTCGAGACTTGTTCGGTAGATCGTACGCCAGTCATGCACTGGATCTTCCCAGTCCTTTCCTTTAAAAAACTGAAGCTTATGTTGCGGTGAGAGAATGGTGCCAATCGCATAAAGATTATTATTGATCTCATCGGTCTGGTTGTAATAATGCGAAAGCTTTTTCTCTACGGCCTCAAGAGAGCTAAGCATAAGCTGCTTCCAAGCAACCTTCTTCCGTTTCAACGCACTTTTTGACTTTTCAAGATGGGCGAAGAGCTTATTGTAGATACTGAATATTAAATGAATACTCACATCCTTGGTCTTCGAAAGAAGAGTTGTGAATTTGAAAAAGGGCTGAGTGATCCAAAGAAGGTACAGTAGCGTCCGGTATCGCCTTCCATGTCGGGAACAGAGAGATCATCTTTCAAACCCTAATCACATGACACGCTAACCCATATGTAGATAGCGCGTAAATAAGACGTTTTGTACCTAACCAGGTAATAAAAACCAGGAGTTTAAAATACCAGTATGGAAGATACAAGAATCTAGAATTAGAGGCCTGGACTGGAAGATTCGATGCAAACTCAGCAAACCTCGAGGTCTTTGAGCAGGCAATCTGTCAACAATTCCCCTCTACATCCCGCAGCTGCATTACTGCAGAGCGCCCGATACTGTTTGTGACTTAGTCCGGGTTCAATTTGATAGGCAAGGCTTGACAGTAAGCTTATTCAAGTCTTCGCCACTGCGTATCATCAAGACATGGCTTTGGATTTCATTGGACATCAGAGGTTACTGGCTAACCTCCTTCAGTTCTATTTGCTTAGGTGTCCCCCCACTTGAAGATCTTCACGATGGCCAATAGCCTTTGTAGCGACGATGCCTATCAAACCCGGACAGGCGACCCATGGGACGAAAATTCACAATATGCCCCCACCCCTGGTTACTTTGGTCGTTCGCCTACCGTATTTTCTTCTAGTCCTGCCCCGGGTTGTCCCACAGATCAGGTGCAGTCGGATCAGCTCGACTTTCTCCCATTAGTCGAATGGGATGAAGATGCCGAATATGACGAGCACCCTCCAAGATATATGTGCTACACGATTGCATGGAAGCTTATGTTCAACCGTAAGAAGGTAGGCAGTGTGACCGAAAAGGATTTGGTTGTAGCTCCCTCGGATTACTGGGTGAATACTTTGAAACAAGCCGTTGAAGAAATGCTGCAGATGAAGAAGAAAAGTGGCCAGCGAGTTCGCTCTGAAGGCACGGCTGTTACTGTCAAGGCGGACTCCCGGTGCCAGAAGAACCTCGACCGATTTTTCCCTTCTACTATTGACTGGAAACCGGTGGAGAAGCAGCTACGTAAATGGAGCAATTTGGTTCGTATGGGCAAAATGCTCACAATCGAATTTGTCTTTAATTACAGAGGCGATGACGACGGTAACTCCGTGCCTGTATCAAGGACAGTTGAAAAGAGAGGCCGTGTGTCAGCAACTAGCAGAATGTTGGCAGAGCGTGAGAGGCTGATTCATAATGAAGAAGAGAACACCGGCCGACCCGCAACTTGGGATCTTGTTTATGGCCTTATGAGGTGTGATGTCCGTTCATGCCCGCTCAAGTCTGATTGGTGCTGGGAGGACCCCAAGGATAAGAAACACTATAAAATGCGGGCCCCACATCTAGAACGTCTGATTGATTATGTTGACGGTGGTGGCAACCTAGACAGTCACGATGATGTTCCTAGTAATATCCGTCGAGATCTGGTCCTGGAAAGTCAGACAGGAAAGAAATCGAAAAAGACTGAGATGTTGACAACCGGGCCATCATATCCTCCAACCATCATTAATGTTCTGCCAGCACAAAACGGGGTCACCCCCGCAGTTCCTTCATCTCTACGAAGGCTTCCATCTGATGAGCATGTCGTTATTCTTGGGCCTCGCGAAGCTGCCGTGAGAGAATACTGCAAATGGTTGGAATCACGCGCCACCGACGAGGCGTACAAAGCTGATTTCCGGAAAATATGCCAAGTGACGTTGGAAAACCACCTAGATCTTGAACTGATTCTTGAGGACCCAGACTCTGGCTTCTTTGTTCAACGTGGGATCCAGATTGGAACAGCCCGTCGCTTCCTGCGCGACATTAACGAATGGGCTACTGTTATGAGATCAAACGGACTTGACTAGACCGACGGTGAAGACTTGGCTGTGCCGAATTGAATACGGTCTTACCACACTGTGGCTAGCCCCGCAATGGATAGACTGAACGAATTTTCTGGGCGTTGAAGATATATATTAGCTTTGGACATTGATAGTTGCATTTAGATCATCATCATATATAACAACTGAATATGCATTGATTACTACAGTATACAATACATTTTTCTCATGTGTATGGTTAATTACAGACGCGCTCGAAATCAGTTTCACCTTTTTACACTCTTCAATTCTTTGTCGAACTCTATTTTGCATGACGCCATACCTTTTACGGTTAGTCTGCCTCTGTCCCACATTCTTGGTAGTATTTCAGTACAGTAATAAATAATGAGCATAAAAATAGCCATCGTATCATGGTTGTATGTTATGCCTTGTCTAGAATCACTCACTTGCAAACAAACCAAAGAGAATAGATGGCATGAGATTCGGTCGGTTGTTCTGGCCACCATTTTACACCCTCATATCCCTTTCGGCCCACCATGTTCACAACGTGTAGAGGAAAAGGTACAGGGTCTGTGGCAATATCAATATAAACACTGATCAAATGGTAGCGATGGAAATATGTTCTGGGAGCGCGAGAAATATGACACGACCTGACGAGCAACCAATTGCCAAAGTTGTGGAAGATATGGCAAAGAGAGCGGGGACTGATGGTCGATATTCAGTGGGCAGCCAAAGGAGGTTGGCTCCATCATATGTTATCCAGGAATGGTCATTATTCAAGCCATACCCATATTGTTCTGGCGATAAGCCGGGGTATCGAGGAATGTACGTGAAAGGAAAAGTGGAACGTATATCAAATGTGCTAAGCGAAGTTTGTTGATGATTGATTTCATCAAATGGGAAATCAAATGGGATACCAAATGGGAGAAAATCAGAGGTACTGAGGTGGAGGCTAGACCCGCACTGGTCGATAGCCGGATCCCAGATCCTGACCGTCTTATCATCGGACCCTGATGCCAGTCGGCTTCCACCTTGCGACCAGGCAACCGCGGTGACCGATTTACTATGCCCCTCGACGGTTGACGAGTATTGGTCAGCCGCCAGATCCCAGAACCCGACTGTCTCACCATCAGAAAGCAATGCGAGTCGGCTCCGGTCTTGCGACCAGGCAATCGAGGAGACCGAGTCACAATGCCCCTCGAGGGTTGACACGCACTGGTCGGTGGTTGGATCCCAGATCCTGACAGTCTTATCATCCGACGCTGATGCGAGCCGGCTTCCATCTTGCGACCAGGCAATCGATGACACCCAGTCACTATGCCCCTTAAGGGTTGATGCGCAGTGGCCAGTGGCCGGATCCCAGATCTTGACTATCTCATCCCAGGACGCTGATGCGAGTCGGCTTCCATCTTGCGACCAGGCAATCGCGGTGACCGATCTACTGTGCCCCACGAGGGTTGACACGCACTGGTCGGTGGCCGGATCCCAGATCCTAATGGTCTTATCATCGGACGCTGATGCGAGTCGGCTTCCATCTGGCGACCAGGCAATCGAGGAGACCGAGTCACAATGCCCCTCGAGGGTTGACACGCACTGGCCGGTGGCCGGATCCCAGATCCTGACAGTCTTATCATCCGACGCTGATGCGAGTCGGCTTCCATCTTGCGACCAGACAATCAAGTTGACCCGGGAGCTATGCCCCTCGAAAGTTTGAAGACATGAACTCCAATCCTTCTCTACCACAGGCTCATTCAAGACCCAATCGGGTCTCTCCTTCTCAAAACATATCCTCGTGAGGCTCTGCATTGGGCTAAATATAATAGATGAGCTGTATACTTGAAGGGGACTGCTTTCAATTGCTGCCCTGTGATATTGAATGAATCGAGAGGCATCTCCAACCCGACGTAAAAGGGCTTGTGACCCACGCTTCTCCTATACATTGGGTTGTTAAAAAAGGAGAAATTTCTGTATATAAGCAATTACTCACTTTAAGTAGGCCATCAAGCTTTAGCATAGCTGCTATGCCTTGAGATACGCTTCCCAGAATGCTAAGTGATTCGAGCCAGTGAAGGTATTTCTGCCGTAGAAAACTATCCAGGAACACTCCCTCATCAAGACTAATGTCATCTTTTTCATCACACCAGCCATCCTGAAGATGATCTACCCAATAAACACACGCGTATTGTGCAGCTGCTAATGGATTCGGATTGGGTTGTGTGACTTTCCCGATAGGAAATCCAGGAAACTTAATGTCGAAAATATCGCGTCGAAGTGTCCTAGACATGGCTTGTAGAGAGCGTGAGAAAATGGTGTAGTGTCCAGCTGCTTTGCCTTCGGGAAAGATCTCATCTCGCGCCTCTCTGAGTAGAAATTCTGTTGCAGACTGATGGACGAAAACAATAGTGTCTTCACGCAGAGTCAGGAAGGAGCCACAAATTGCTATAATCTCTGATAGGGCTTCATTATCTTCATAGAGATCATGAGGTAGTTCAATCAAGGAGGCTAGTTCGATAAATGGAATAGGCCGGTACACTATTTACATGACAGCCAGTATACGCTTGCAGAGCTTAGCGTCTTCCGAATTACGAACCTGATCAATCATCCGACCGTACAACGCATTCAGTCCAGGAGTAAATGCTTCCAGCTTCTTAAGAGCGTGCCTCCGCGATGTTCTACCAAGATCTTGACAGACCAAGGCTACCCACAGGAAAGTGCCTTGCGCGTTTGACAACAAGTGATGGCAGATCGCATCGCGAGTTTCATCTTTATACTGCTTGACTGTCGCCAAATGGTTAACCTTATGCCGAATGAATTTATTCACAGCTCCAGATATAGATTTTTCATTTAGCTCCTATGAGATTGCAGCTGTCTGGGTTGCAGTGCGAAGGCGCTCTTCAATGTCAGGCCAGTTGCGGCTTGAGACAATCCACTTCACTTTTGGGTACGTAGGCGACTCCCGGACAATCATGTCTAGAAGGAGAGAGAGGCCTGTTGTGCATTCATCTAAGGCATCGATAACCAAATAGGTATTCCGTAAGTTCAAGTCTTTCAGGATATCCGTGAAGATCCTCGAGAGGGCGTTCCATGCGTTGATGTCCTCGAACAGGGCTTTTCCCGCTTGATCGTATCGACTCCGTACATGGGTGAGAAGAGATGGTTGCTTCATGATAAGTGAATAGATCAAGCCACGGAGAACAGCCGTCGCATTATTGATTCGCGCGTCGGTGGCTTGGCAGAAAAAGAACGAGATATTCGCAGTGTCCCCAATCGATCGTTTGAGCTCCTCGATGATACCGCACAGGAGCATCGTTTTGCCTTTACCGGGATCACCCCTGATCCACAGGAGAGGGCCGCCTTGGCTGTCTTGCCATTGGTTAAACTCCTCGTTGTCTAGGATCCAGCTGTATGAGTCTTTGAGAAGCCTTCCACCTATCTCCTCAATACGGTCTTTGTCATGACGAGGGTCGGTCGTCCGCAGATCCCGTATACATGCTTGATCCGGGGATATTTCTGCTGACGTGGTAAACAGCTATTAACATGCCCGGTCTTTGTAAACGATCCTATATTACCAACTTACCTTGGGACTGATGGAAATGTGCGATGATATTACCATCATTTTCTCCCACTTGAAGTCCAGAATTTAATGAGTTGTTGAATGATACCGTAGTGCCTATCATAGCAGTAACAGAATTTTTTGGAAGTGGAAGTGATCAGTAGAGGATCGAGATGCAAGTGCACACCCCGCTCTCAGGTGACCAAACAACCTGAGTGAGAAAAGGGCCAAACGCCTTGACCCCTCCTCATGTACCCAGAGAGGCAGTTTTTATGTTCTCTTTCGATTTGTTGATATCATTAGTGGTAGCTCTGCAAATACAGCCTATGTTGTTTGTACCTATCCCCCGTGATAAATAAGCCTCTCATTGTTAGTGACTAGGGACATTTGAGATATCGAGGATCGGTTGTATTATCATTTCAAGTAAGTTACAGATCCGCCAATCATGTGATTTTGCATTATAATACGTTTCGTTATCTTACGACATGCGAAATCAAGAATAGACTAGCGTGTTTCAGAATAGAGTTCGAGAAAGATTCAAAGAGAATAGAGTAGTGAAACTGATTTCGAGCGCGTCTGTATCTCGCGCATTCTACGTAATGATCTTTCTCTCGAAATGGAAAACCTATGTTCTCGAGAGAAATTGTCTAGTCAAATATAGTGTCACACTATCCGACTTGCAATTTATGCACACATTCTTCCACTGTGAGAATCACTTATGCCTTTTCTATTGTTATACCTGCATGTCGAAAATGACCCTTTGCGCCCTGTTGTTTCGCACCAACATCATGAACACACCACCGAAGGAAGACATGAAACCCTTGGTCGTGATTCTCTTCATATGCCGACCACGATTTCTTAATATAAGCTTTCAGCTCAGCAAAAAATTCCTCGATAGGGTTGAAATCTGGCGAGTAGGGCGGCAAATACAGCAATTTGACCCCTGCGTCAGAACACAACTGCTTGATTCGGTCTGAATGGTGGAAAGAGGCATTATCCATTACAAGCACCGATTTCGGTGCCGGCCACTTTCCATAGTGCTGGAGAAGTTGCGTTATAAACGATTCGAAGAACACCGCATCAGTTGACCCCTTGAAAATTTATGAGAAGGCCCTCGGTTCACATGGCATCTCGACTCTTAATACGGTCAACAATCTCGGGAGTCTCTACTCTAATCAAGGGAAGCTGAGGGAGGCAGAGCAGCTGTACCAGCGAGCACTGGCGGGTTATGAACAGTCCATCGGTCCAGATCACACCTCGACTCTTAATACGGTCACCAACCTTGGTCTTCTCTACAAAAGTCAGGGGAAGCTGAAGGAGGCAGAGGAGCTGTACCAGCGAGCGCTGGCAGGTTATGAGAAGGCCCTCGGTCCAGATCACACCTCGACTCTTCATACGGTCAACAACCTTGGGAATCTCTACTATGATCAAGGGATGCTGAGCGAGGCAGAGGAGATATACCAGCGAGCACTGGCGGGTTATGAACAGTCCCTCGGTCCACATCACACCTCGACTCTTAATACGGTCAACAATCTTGGGAATCTCTACAAAAATCAGGGGAAGCTGAAGGAGGCAGAGGAGATGTACCAGCGAGCATTGGCAGGCAAGGAGAAGGCCCTCGGTCAACATCACACGTCCACTCTCGGTATTGTCAACAACCTTGGTCTTCTCTACTATGATCAAGGGATGCTGAACGAGGCAGAGGAGATGTACCAGCGAGCACTGGCAGGTTATGAACAGTCCCTCGGTCCAGATCACACGTCGACTCTTAATACGGTCAACAATCTTGGGAATCTCTACAAAAATCAGGGGAAGCTGAAGGAGGCAGAGGAGATGTACCAGCGAGCATTGGCAGGCAAGGAGAAGGCCCTCGGTCAACATCACACGTCCACTCTCGGTATTGTCAACAACCTTGGTCTTCTCTACTATGATCAAGGGATGCTGAACGAGGCAGAGGAGATGTACCAGCGAGCACTGGCAGGTTATGAACAGTCCCTCGGTCCAGATCACACGTCGACTCTTAATACGGTCAACAACCTTGGTCTTCTCTATAAAAGTCAGGGGAAGCTGAAGGAGGCAGAGGAGATGTATCAGCGAGCATTGGCAGGCAAGGAGAAGGCCCTCGGTCAACATCACACGTCGACTCTCGGTATAGTCAACAACCTTGGGATTCTCTACTATGATCAAGGGAAGCTGAGGGAGGCAGAGGAGATGTACCAGCGAGCATTGGCAGGCAAGGAGAAGGCCCTCGGTCTACATCACACGTCGACTCTCGGTATAGTCAACAACCTTGGGATTCTCTACTATGATCAAGGGAAACTGAGGGAGGCAGAGGAGCTGTTCCAGCAAGCACTGGCAGGTTATGAGCAGTCCCTCGGTCCAGATCAAACGTCGACTCTTAATACGGTCAACAACCTTGGTCTTCTCTATAAAAGTCAGGGGAAGCTGAAGGAGGCAGAGGAGATGTATCAGCGAGCACTGGCAGGCAAGGAGAAGGCCCTCGGTCAACATCACACCTCAACTCTTAATACGGTCAACAACCTTGGTCTTCTCTACTATGATCAAGGGATGCTGAAGGAGGCAGAGGAGATGTACCAGCGAGCGCTGGCAGGTTATGAGAAGGCCCTCGGTCCACACCACACGTCGACTCTTAACCAGCGAGCACTGGCAGGCAAGGAGAAGGCCCTAGGTCCGGATCATACGTCTACTCTCGATATGGTCAACAACCTCGGGAATCTCTACTTTAATCAGGGCAAGCTGAAGGAGGCAGAAGACATGTACCAGCGAGCACTGGCAGGCTATGAGCAGACTCTGGGTTCAAATCACGATCGTACTCGCCGAGTTACACAGAGGTTGAACGCATTAAGCATTGCAGACGGACAATAGTGCCTAAAGCTCCATAGGAAATATATAACTCATTTTGATAGATGCGGAGAACACCTGAAAAAATCTGCATCTTCAGTCTTATTATTCCATTTCTCTATTGCAAATATGGCCTGTCCTAGCGTATATTGTGAGATCTGGCTTTGTGAATAACCTTCGTGTTTATATAAAATAGAACGCTCAGAAGGCTTCGCCACTTTTACCTCCTGAGAACTAGTTAGTTTGTCGCTACTGTTGTATCACATGTAACGTGGTCCTTCTAGGGATCAATCTTTGACCTGATAGTGGATGTGGTAGCGTAACAATACACGATAGATACCGTACTTAGGTCCTTAATTTTCGTTTGGTATTAGATCATTCAGCCTTGTGACGGATCCTTAAATATGGGAATAGCCATATATGGCTTAGCGCAGCATGTGATTAGGGTTTGAAAAAGCTCCTCTGTGTTGTCTGACATGGAAGGCGATACCGGTCGCTACTGTATTCAATCTATCGCCATTCTTCTTGATTTAAAGCGAAGTGATCCTGGTCGTACTAGGAACAAAACTCATCAAATGTTGACTGGAGCCGTTTCGCACGTCGTAGCATTAGAAATATTGAGTTCCAGCGGGTTCGAACATCCTGGATTGGAACAAGCTTTGGCTCTTCAGTCTGAAGGTTGCAAAATGACTCCCGCTGCTATGGACCGAATTCTAAAAACATGGGCTGGGTTGGATTGGGTCTGGTATTTTTAGTCTTCAGCGAGACCCAGTAAAACCCAAACCCAATCCAACCCAGCCCAGACTTGAGTTGGGTTTTGGGTCGACCCCTTCGATCCAGTGAAGGGTCTGGGCCCCAAATTGGGTTACAAACTATACAAACAGGCTAATTATGTGTATAATTCTGCTGGTTTTATAGGTTCATGATCGCCAAGACCCCTTTTTATGTAACAACTGGGTCGAACTGGGCCTAAACTGGGGTTTCTGGGGCCCCAGTCACTGGGTCTGGGTTGGGTTTTGGGTCGAAGGTTCCGACCTGAAATGGGTTCTGCGGAAGTCTAGGTATTTCTAAGGTACAAGGCCTAGACCAGTGATATTATTAGATTATTATTAAAATGGGTTAGCGCGTCTCGGCATCAGGGGCAGAAAAAGAATAAAGAGTGTAGGTGGTGACGCCAATTTCCGGAAGTACTGAACCGGCGAATTCAATGAGAATGCCGGTCACGACAACAGCCAAACAAGATATACTAATGCTATTATACATCTCGCCTAATACTACGGAGGTAAATCTGCGTGAAGTTACACCAAGAAAGTGATGTCGTCGGTCAGCAAGAGCAGTGAGGGTTTAACTCGACGGGTGAGCACTCAGCACCATGGAAATTAACCCAACTAGCAGGGTACCCTGTCAATTTTATGGTGAGATATTAACCAGGCTACCTGCAGTAGCAGGGGCCCCCTATCCGTTCGGTAGTCAGACGTTAACAAGATTACCTGCAGCAGCAGGGACCGACCCCCTGTCAGTTCGGTGGATCCGGTGGCAGCATGTCAAGACGAATCCTGGCCTTGAGTTCGATTCGTGGTCTGGTCCACAAGGGTAGCAGCTGATATTTCGCTGAACGTGGAGAAAAGTCAGTTAGGTTTGCCCCTTTAGCGCTGTTAGTGTACCAAGATCTTCATCGGACATGCACCAGCTGATTAGCCAACATGGGTCCGAACCAGCGAACGGAATCTCATCGACTAGGGCCCTCTTGTCAGTTCAGCGATTATGCTTTGGCTAGGATACGTGCAACAGTATGAATGTCAAGTCGAAGACTGAGAACGGAATTACATCTAGCAGGGCCACCTTGTATGTAGTCTTGGGCTGTGGTCCGCCGTGCAGCAGCATGGACACAAAGGATCTTAACCGGGAGTTACACAAGGCACGGTCCATGGTTCGTCGGAGAGTGGGGGGAGTGGGGTTCACCAGGCACCCTTGTGTCTTTCAACTAATCCCTGTTGCCAACTCCCAACACCCCTCGGCACTGAACCGACAAAGCGGCCTTGCCACTGAAGGTAACAGGCTCAAAGTTCAACTACTGCGCAAGAAGGGGGCTTCCTCGTTGAGTTGATATCCCTGCTGCTGTACATCCAGTGCTCTAGTTAATTTCCGACTATTGAACTAACACCGGGGGTCTTCTTGTTGAGGCTCCGTTACCCACGCCACTGAACGTTCGCGTACCGATTTGAAGCTCCATCACTCGCTAAGTTAAAAATTTCCTGGCGCAACATCGCTTACATTTGCCGTCGTCTTCACTGCCCCTGCGGGTGGCGAGGAAGGACTTGAACATTCCACCACAACATATCTGTTAGACTTGCTGTATCTACGGTTCGTTCACATCTTATTGATGCGCCGGGCGCTTTTCAGACACCAACATTGACAATTTGTGGGCGCTATCCTACATGCTGCTATTGTACATGCTGCTATCCAACTATCATTGCTTAACACTCCATTGCCCCTGTCAATCGTTAACTTGGCCATCCACCCTTTTCTTTAGTATCGGTCCAACACTGTTGGAGACAACCTATCACTCCGATCAGAACTTTTGTTTGAACCGAATTCTTAGGGCAATGTATGCTTAAGGTTTCATGTTCACCACTCAGTGTCTTCCCGAGGGGCATCCAATTTCACCAGTTTCACCCCGCTATAGAAAGACACAAGTGTCGCGTAGGTGCGAGAGCTATAAACAGCTGTAAAGAGTATTGCCAAACATGCCTTCTTTTAATGCTGACTTCGTGCCGCCCGCTGATATGGAAGCTTGGGGCTCACAGATCGATCGAGTGTGGCGAAATTCGGGTCGACCCTTTCAGGGCACCCGATGCTTACCAATCAAGGGGCAAGAGGGACCGTTATACCCTTTCCTAAGTGCCGCTCTCAAAGGCACCGCCACTGCTTTAGAAGGGCTTGCCCCTGCAGTCGAGTACTTGGCTGCGGGACTGCCAGGGGTCTACGGAGTAGCCGCACCGGGCCTCCTCCTGAACCTTCAACGCGCGCAAGGTGAAATTGAGTACCTTTCCGAATTCATCCAGAGACAACGGCGTACAATTGAGGAGCAGACCCAGGAAATCATGATCTTATCGCAAGAACTTTCCAAATCGCAAGCTGTTATCGCTGAGCAAGCCAACGACAAACCTGGTATCTCATCGAGTCTATAATCTAGTCAGAATTGCTTAAAGGATGGCTGAGAATCTGGATATTTTACTTGCTTCAATTATCTGTTTACAGTAGTAGTAGTAGTAGTAGTAGTAGTAGTACAGTATGGATGGATGGATGGATGATATCATGCCCTGAAACGGAGGAACGGAGTGGAAGGGGTTACCAACCCCACGGCTGCGCGACGCCGACGTTGACACAGCCAAAAACACAGCGAGAAACACACACCCTACTTTCCCGCCAAGCCTCTCTCTCATTGGCCATGGTTGGTTCCTAGGTCACGTTCCTTCCTTCTCGTGTTTAGTTTTCTCTTTTTGTCTCTTTGCTTCCTAATCATCCTGCTTTGCATGTTTTGCAAGGATCATCCTTGTATGTTATGCCGTATACCCTTTCTGTCTGCTATCGCAATAATCTGCCTATGCCGGTGCTGCTTCCTCGACATTCTGGCTGTCTGCTGCTCTCTTCTTGCTACTCGCCTGTCATTCCGCCGCGCCTACGTAGCTGTAATCTGCACCAATACTTTCGCATGCCTCCAGCACTTTATTTTATTTCTATGCTTATATTCTACAATCTTGGCCTTCCACGTTCATTGCTGCCTTTCGAGAATTTCTGTATCCGAATATGTTACTCGTTTTACTATCTGTACTCTGTAAATATTTCCGTCTCCATTCTATACCGCCACGTCTTTGTTAATCTTCATTTTCATATGCCCTGATGCCCTGCCTGGCATACACGTCAAATTTACCTTCGCCCCCTATACAATTCTTTCCTTCCATTCCCGACTTACTCCGCTCTTATGGCCTTATCTTTGGAGCATAGCTCTCAAAGCTCCTCATGCAAACGCCCCGGCAGCCGCTGCTATGTAAAATGTGCGACGCCTGCCGCCAGAAGGGCCATAATTACTGGCGCCGTCGTCATCCACTTGCAGTTGTTGAGTCACCAGGGTGCACGTCTATACAATCTATCGGACATTCTGTTGGTCTAGCCTCCTCTTCTCAGCGTGCTCTGCTCTCAATGCGACCGACGAGCCCTCGCCAGAGACTCGCACACTACCTCCTGAGCGGCGTTCTCGAAAATGACGTAAAACATCATACACTGATATTCTTGCACAATCGAAAAACAATACAATGGCTGGGTTAGCACATTCTTGGTTATTCTGTTTTTTAAGGTGTTGCGGCTATTAGTCATACTACATGTCTTCTCATTGGTCGACGCTCTTTTGCATTGTCAAATATCATTCACAACAAAACCTCCCATTTTCCGGATTTTCTCGTCCCTGCCCTTCCATTTCATCGTTTCAGGGCCACAGCGTGCGCAGCGCGCGTCACCAGTTTACCCTGACCTCTCGCTTTTAGTTGGATCCCAGGTCACGTGATGTATATAGATCTATAGGAGTGGCTGCCTATTAGGCAGACACTCCGCTAGGCAGCAGGGAGATGAGCTGCTGTAACTACAAATAGCTGGATCTCTTCATATAGATGAATTATCACACTTGTACCTCAATCCAGGGTTCAACTCTTTTAGTTGGATTCTAAACCACAACCCACTAGGCTGGGTACGGATTCGTATTTTGGTCTAGTGGTTAAATCAACTCGCGAGGGGTCAGGGTAAATGATTTCACACACACACACACACACACACACACACACACACACACACACCCCCTGTATCGAAGACCTGCAGTGGGGTTTTCACGGTTTATTTCGATGCATACCTTTCCCCCACTGAGAACGTCCGTTTTTAAAGAGTAGGTCGTTTCTTTTAAAAAAAATTCCCTTGGTGCAAGGTTTACGAAAAAACCAATTGAGTTGCTGTTGACTCTCCCATAAACCTTAGGCCCAATCGTTTGGAAACATATATACATTTTTGACCAAAGCCCTCCACAATAGAAAAGCAGTTGAACCAGATGTGAGGTTTTTTTTTGCTGAATCTATGAAGGCTCAATTATCCGCAGTACTCGTCTTGCAGTACTCATCTTCTACATTATCCCTCAAAGTGTTCAACGTCAAACTTTAGCCAACCAAACGGGAGGAAATCGGTGCCAAAACCCAGAATTAAATTGATTTTATCATTGAACACGTAGTATAATCAAAATACATAAATCAAGCCCCAATTCTACGGAACCATAGGGGCTACTATGCCAGAAAAAAAAGATGGTTCACTATATTCACGTGTATGGCAGGCAACATGGAATTACCATAGATACTGCACACGAGCATATTGAACGTCTAGAGCAGGCTATCAATCATAAATTTGGGGAGAAGGCTCAGTGCCACGGAATCTGCTTTCACCGGGATCGCATACGCACCGACCCATCTTGGCTCCGAAGGGAACTCGTTTATGCATGTGCAGGGGAGAAGGGAATCAATCTTTTGAACGAGGTGTGGTACAAAACATGGATATTCCGCATCAATCTGAAAATTGAAGGCAATTTCAATGAACGAACCACACGGGAGCTGCTAGGGTTACATATGAAAGTGGAGAGGATCTTATTTACGGAAAGGAGTCCCAATGAAATTACAAAGCGCATGCGCCATTTGAGAGACGAGATCCCACCGTCAACTGATGGGTCGGTAAAGATGAAAGATACGGGCGATTGTCTATACTTCGGAAGACGATTCAAGATTGGAAGGGACATCTGATGGAAGAATACAGGAAAGATAGGAAAGGGGGAGGGGATACTACAATTGGCATTTTGTCTCCCGTAAGATATAGTAGTTTTCGAAATCACCTATAGTCGTGCCAAGCCCACCAATATACTATCCGCGTATTGGTGGGCTGCACCGGATAGCAATTCTTCATCTTAACATCACTTTTCTATACAATTTACTCCCCCGCCCCACGATGTCAGATTCAATCAGAAATATAGAGATTCAAACCCTAAAGGCTGTTGAAGCCTACTCTCAAAATGATAAGCCCAATGCCGCTAAATTAGTGCGTGAATTTGTAGTTCCGTACTCCCGACTATGTGGTCGCATCCACGGTTGCAAGGATAATTTCACCATTGCTCGCCAATCTAGGGCTTTAAATCCAATTCAAGAACAGGCATTGAATTCCTGGATTCAACCCCTACATAATGCGTATACTATACAGTAGAATTCGAAAACAGTTTACCCCTTGAGGACACACACATTGTTTCTCGGCTCGTACCTGAAACAGGTATAGTCTTTATTTAGAAAAGCGGTAAATTAACGTCCACTAATAGTCTACTGTTGGTTACAGCTAGATCACACTAAGATAAGTCCCGTCTCGGGTACAAGCCGAGAAACAAAGCGCGTATTCCTGAAGGGTAAACTGTTTTTGAATTCTACAGTATCTGAGCTTATTGAGCGTTCTGCAAACCAGCTTTTACAAAGTGCTTAATCCCATCGGGTTGTTGGCTCTACATGGGTGTATCGCTTTCTTAGCCGACTGCCACCAGAAGTTCAATATATTGACCCTAAACATATCGAAGTTTCGGCGAATTGTTCCCTTGGTTTGATAGCCTTCAATTTGTTATGAATCAGTATGAACTATGGGGATCTTCAATTGGGACGAAACTGGCTATCAAGTTGGTCAGGGAAAGCGACAAAAAATCATTGCACCTAATGGAGCAAATGCTAACCCCTACCGGGGGTCAAAACGAATTAATTACTGGGGTGGCTATCGGAGATGGCCCTCTGAACTGTTTGGCGACCAGGCGCAGGAGTGAGGTGATCTGGACTGAGTTACCGCCATCGGCCTTTATGGAATCAACGTTTGAGCCCACTGGTAGAGATGGATAATTATGCAACAGGTGAACGCTTGTAAAATGGAAGGGCACAATGGTATGGGGAGACAGTTCAATTGTTTAATTGTATCATTGGCTTTAATGTAATTGACGTTTAATATTGAAGCACCTGTTGATATCGGTTATATACTGAAGGTCGAGCCATGAAGACGAATCTGAAACGTCATAGATACTGTCGAAGATGTCTCTTAATTTGAAAACCAGATACTTCTACCTACAATTGGTTTAATGCCTCTCCGATTACAGCTCCATTCTCCAAAACCTTGCTCTCGTCTGCCAATTGGGGATCCTTCCTCGGCCATAATATGACAACGTTACTTTCCGATCAGTCCAAGTTGTCTTTCATTGACGCGGTAGGCGATCCTCGACTTCATCCGCAATGTATCTGGGTCAGTGGAGCTGGGCAATTCTGCCCCAATGACGTTTCGATGGACAGTCGCAACCTCGCTAGCAGCGAGATATTTGCCTTGAAGGGTAATTTCTCTAGACCTACTCGGAAGAACATATCAAGGATTGCTCAATTTCTATTGTGTGAGGATTGCAGGGTTTATGAATCGCGATATTCAGAAATCGTTCGACGGCTTGGCGAAAAGTCTCAAATGTCACGCCCATTGTTTCATTATGGCAACCAACTGTGCCACTACTGGGAAGGAAATAAGCTCCCAGTCAATCGCGGCATGTCGCACCCAAACGCCGAGTACCACTCATCTGCCCTCCAGCCAGGCCTACATTGAGCTATCGGGGCCTCCGAACCGGCCGATAGTAGCTGGAAGGGAAGGATGACCTTGAATTGAGGGAGCTCGCCAAAATCTTCAGTGCTGTAGATCAAATATATAATATTCGGATACTTAATTTTCGATGAACAGGTCTTCGACAGCCAGCCGACTAATGCAATTCTTCCGTCAATGTACAATATACTATAAGGCTCAAAATACGGCAATATTCTCTTGTTTATTTCCATATCTGTTCACGTCCACCGAAATGAGCACATCGCCCCTTCGTCTGAAATTAAAGAACCAGACGTTTTGTAAAATCCAAAGCAATTCTAGCCTCTTCTATACCGCCGGATAGGGAAGCTAGAGGTATGACCTGATCATATGCTGCTCTCAGTCCCGATCCCGAACAATTTGCATGGTGCTAAACTTACATCCGGTGCCAGTGTACAAGATTCCCTCCTGCTTTCGAACAAATCTGTCACCATCAACAGCAGAAGCCAACAACGCCCTCTTCGGTAATCTAGGCTTGGAGATGTTCTCTTTCAACTGTTGGGGAGGCGGAGGTCCTTCCAAAGCCATTTGTAACGTGAGAGTAAGTCTTTGTGCATGACAGAAGCATTTCTGATTTGCCATGTCTGGGTTGACGAGGTGTGTTTCTTGTGAGTGAAGATGTTATACAGTGAAAAGATGAACAGAATTGCTATGAGGGAAAAGCCCAGTTTTATACCTTTTGAAACCCCCATAGATAGCGTCATGGGGAATGATGACTGATGACGCAAAGGTAGCTCTGAATAGGTACCTAAAGAGGCAGGATAGCACATCTCAGCAGCCAGTTATATTCACCTCTTCCCATCCTTGGCGATAGCCATGTGAGGATGAACGATTATTCCCCACCACAATTGACCTTCCCAGGAAGAAAGCCTGCGATAAGCAGGCGTTCATATTTATGTCGGTTATGCAAGGGCTTGCATCGTTGGTAGAGGAAATATTGCTGTCTCTGCTTGGCGAAACCTGCTGGCTTAGGAAATTGGTCGATAATTAGACACCTTTTCGCCCCGGAGAAAGAAGGGCAATGGCTCCCATAATGTAGCACCGCAGAATTTTGAGGCGCTGGGCGCTTTTGCATGGGTCTGGCATAAAACCGACTTTTAGTGCAAACCCCACCCCCTCCTCGCCAAAAAAAACACATGATAAGCGGCCGTGGTGGCAGGCCAGATACCAGGAGAGACAAGGCAAATGTCATGTTTTTCTCCAGCCTGATGCGAAGGTGGCGAGTAATGGAAGTACACTCCCCAAAGGTGTCATCATCCACAGAGGTGACACGTCTGGAACAACTGCTGTCTACGGAAAAACTATATCTCCGATTGACGGACCTTACGCTTCCTATGAATATCTTAAAATTACCGTATTACATTACGAACCCTCTTTCGAAACACCCTATACCCATTACAGCTACTCTGCCCCTGACCCGTCCTACTTAGCAGTATTCTACTACGGATGTAAATACTGGAAGACGCGCGCGTCGCGCGCATCGGCCCTGAAACGATCAAAAACAAGAGACAGGAAAGTACATGTAAGAGAAGAGTCTTGTAGCATGTGTATGATAGTTGTATTGTTATAGAGTTCTGTGGGTCATGACCCAGTATTGTAGATACAGGTCTAACCCTAATGCATGAGTAGTGCGTATCAGGGTGACAGGACAATACCATCAGTACAGGGGATCCACCAACAAAGAGTTCAGTTGATGCACGCTAATAAAGTTTGACTGATAAACTCGGCTCGGGGTGATCACTCATCATTTTACTTGATTATGTAACTACTACCTGACCAACCTTTCAAGTCAAGCCTTTGCCGTAGTTATCTGGTTATCTAACACCAAGTCGGTTTATTAATTAAGCGGATTATTGTATTGCCGCTATAGCTTGATTGTTGTGGATACTGTACAGTAATCGTGCCAAGCCCACCAACACCTAATACTGGTAGGTGTTGGTGGGCTTGGCACGATTATATCCCAAAACTGGTGCCACCACTTTCACTCTTCAACTGTTTCTTAAATACTATTATATAAGCAAACTAGTCTATATTAGGAAAACCCTACGGGTTATTGATTTTCCTGTGCCTCTCAGAGATACAGATCGTACCGAGATTAAATACGATTTTATGGTTTTGTTACTGTATCGGTGACCCACTAGCAGTTGACGTAGTGTATTCCCTCCTCTCCCTTTCCATGTGCTTTTTGTCTCCCTTTATCTTCAACTGCGACGAAGGCCTTGCTTAAGATTGCAACTATGGATCCCTCCACTCATATCATTGATCCAGATGGTGAAGTGATAATCGTATTGCATAACGCAAACTCTCCTTTTGCTCATGCTGCTGAAGATATGGTCCCTGGCAGGCTCTCTCATGGCCCTCCAGAACCTCACAACCCAATTTCTCATCAGGAGTCCATTCCCGAAGGCGCTGCTACCGATGACTCTGCTTTGGAAACACAGATGTGTGAGTCGATGAGTAGAAGAGAATTCCGCATTCAGGTCTCGGCAAAGCATATGATGTTTGCCTCGTCATTTTTCAAGAAAACTCTCACCGGCGGTTGGAAAGAAAGCGAAACCTATCTGCAGAAGGGTTCGGTTGAGGTTACCGCAGATGGCTGGGATCCCGAAGCGCTCCTCATTATTATTCGTGCCATACATTGTCAATACAGCCTCATACCGAAGAAGGTGACACTAGAGATGCTCGCCAAAATTGCAGCTATAGCCGACTACTACGATTGCAAAGATGTTCTACACATAATCACCGATATATGGTTCAGTTCTCTGGATGAAAAGGTTACGGCATCTTCACGAGACCTAGTACTCTGGCTATGGGTTTCTTGGGTTTTCAAACACCCTACACAGTTTACAGAAGCAACATCAACTGCTATGTCATGGAGTGAAGGTTTCATTGATGCTAGGGGGCTTCCGATCCCCAATCAAGCCATCGGTAAGAGACGATACTACAAAAAGTGAATTGTGCCTAATAGAATAACAGCGTCGATGGAAAAATCTCGACGAGAGGCTATCGAGAATGTAATGCTCTATCTTCATGGAACATGCGAGGCCTTTCTAAGCGGAGATCGAGGTTGTGGGTTTGAATGCAAATCAATCATGTATGGGGCTCTTAATTTGCAGATTCGGTCAAGCTCTCTTCTTTCACCGACGCCTGCAACCCCTTTTCCGGGCATCAGCTACAAAAATCTCATACAGGAGGTATCATCATTCAGATCGCCACGGTGGTATGAATCATCCGGCCCCTTTCCGAAGCGTGGTCAAACTTACCGGCATGATTGTTCTGACTCCAGTTTCAAAACACTGTTCGCGAATTTGAACCATTCCATCGAAGGGTTGCAACTAGACAAACTTTCTAATCCCTAGAGGGGATGTTCAAGGTTCCTCGGTCAAAAAGAACTTATGGTGCCGCAAAAATCTTTTTTTCCACTTGCTTCTCACTGACGCAAGTTCGAAAGGCGCAGATGTTGAGTAGCCATAAGTCTCCATGGCTTTTGCTTATCGTTCAGTGGCTGAGGGTGAGACTATGGGTCAGCATTGATTAAGAATGTACCTGATTACCATTTTATCTGATATCATATTTGCGACCAAGTCATCCTCGTATCGTTCCGAGCCTATTGAAATGAGAAAAAACGAGTTGATTAGCGCAAATGTAGTACAGTATGCGCGATACATTGCAAAAGACGTCATATAAGTATACATGTATGGTGTGATTCTGGTTTGAGGGAATATTCATAGGATAGTTCTGTTATTACAACAAGCAGTCTGTACTATCTGCGATACAAAACTCTCCATTTTTGAGAATCAATCTCATGGATAATCCCATGCCAGAAGAGAGCAGGGTCTGATGGTATTTCCATCCATGCGGCTATTGTAATGTATGGGGATATCATCTTTTGGCGCGGGGTAAAAGGTGACGGACTTGGATATAATACAAGCAAATACAGCCCCACCATCATAACTGGTATTGGGTGTAATTATTGATACAGTGCCTAATGCCACGAATACGCGGAAAAACTCCTAAGATGGACTAGTTGCGCTTAGTAATACAGATCTGCAAAACAATCAAAGAGTAGAATAGTGGCGCCAGTTTCGGGAAAGACTGTATCACATTTTCTATATCCAGCCACGTTCCTGTACCTATATGCGAGATCGTGATCGCTCGAGATCTTGTGGATCATTTCAGGCGTTAAAACGAAGCCTTGGCGTTATGTGGCGGAGAGAAATCTGGAAGTCGATAAATGAGAAATTCGCACGATAGAGAATGAATCTATCTGCTCACCCTTGCTTACATATCCCCCTGCTGAGTGGGTAGGTGAAAAGATTTTGGGCGAAAGATATGGGGCATACTGAGTATTAGGAAATGCATGTGACTTCGCGATCGCCTAGTTCCTAGGAATTTCATAGCTTATCTCAAAATTGCGGCTACGAAGACAGCGGTAATATATACAAGCTCGATAATAGGAATGATCAAATATGATCGTGTATCACTTACATACCACTTTTGGGGAGTAATTGTTATATTGGCGGGCTTTCGCCACAGTAAAGAGTGAATTCCCCCCACATCCCCGGGGCCTAAAACCACAAACAAAGAATGTTTCTTCAGCACGGAACAATTATAACCATCGTTTGATTATTCTGGTCTTCAGAAATTAATCTTCCTCGGTCAAACACTGTGTCCACTGGGACGGCCTATACTCACACGCAGCAGTCCTTGTATATATAAGCCTCGCTTCGTCTGAGTGCTTCTAGAGAACACGAAATAAACATTAAAATAAAACAATGGTTATTTGGGCAATCCTTGCTTTGGCCGTTAGTATGGTAAATGCATTTATTTTCCATGAATAATCAACTTCTGATAAGCTTTATAGATTTCTGCTCTCGTCATCCATCCAGAAGCATTTGCTGGTTGGAATAAATCTATTGTGAGCTACTAATATAGCATTGAAGCGCTGTGTTCAGTCTATACGCGCTAACTGATATATAGCAACCCCATGCTATGGAGTCAAATACCCCAAGTCATCAAAAGGATTTTACTACAAGCCACGGTACGTGGTATATTCCAGCCCATCTATCAAGCATGTAAAGTTTAGTGACCACAGATAGTCCATGCCATCCAAATCCCAATTAATGCCAGACACCATCGACGTTCCCACAAATATCGTATCAGATGACCAAGGGCTATAGACCTACAAAATATTCCTCTCTTGTTTATTACAGTGTCGATGAAAACAGATTTTCCAATTGGCGAGACGCTTCATTACTGACAATGCGTACTATTCCCTTCATATAGTCATTGCAGTTTGGCATTCTGTTCCAAAGTACTTCCCATTGACGCGAACATGACTAAGGGGCGGGGATCTCATCTCAGCTATTATATCATTTCAACCTCAGAGGGGTTTTAGGTTGCGGGAATAACTATATCGTGATTAATGTACCGCATGCTCGAGGTTTGGAAACTACTTTGTTCAGAGCGAAAATGGAAAGCAATTTCGGGCGAGACTATTCATAACCTCACTAACTAGGTCGTCCAGCGAAACTTAAATAGAAAATGGAAAATGGTCAGCCATCTTCTGCAATCCAGTACAATAAACACAGGTCTGACCCTGAAGCACGAGGAGTGAGTATCAGGATTTCAGAATGATGCCACCACGTAAACAAGTAAACTGGCATCAGTTTCGAGCTGAAAGAAAAGACGCACCTATGCAAAAAATAGGAGGTCAGGGACTATTCAGGTGCTCCAACATTCTCAAAACCAAGAAGATGCACGTGTGACCGTAACAAACAAGATATATGTGCCCGGGACAAGGTCCAATGCATGAGCATATTTTTCATTTTTTTCCAGGAATATATGAGCACAAAAATGGGAGCTAGTGAAACTAAGAAAAGGGGCTTGGCATATACTGGCTATCACCGTCAATTGGTGTTCTAGGCTCCTCCTTTCTGTCGTTACGGCGCTGCACGGCCGGTTTATGTGATGTCTGCGCTTCTGGTTCTGAGGAGTGGCCGCTATTGCGGCAGTACTGGGGGCGCCGCAACGAGAATACCGGTGGGCTGCGAACGACAAATTGCCGCTCAGCTTTGGGGGCATAGTCTTCCGGGGTTTTTCGGATCACCGGAAACCCTTGTATCTGCTACATCCGTCATCAGTATGTCAATGAGATTTATGATGCTTACGGGGCCTGCCACTTACCAAGTCGGCCTCAATTGGTGGGGCCTCGTCCTCCTTCGTGCAGAACGTGTAGACCCAACCGCTCGGCATTCGCATTGTCAGCCATATATCCATATCGTAGCGGTCGTTGAATTCTTTCAACCGTTTGAAGAGATTGTGCCGACGCTTGCGAATCTGTTCTTGCTGTGCCCTATCATTTGGTCGGCCTGGAGCCAACTTGATTTTCGAATTTGCCATAGCAACAACAAATCCAGCTGCTGATTTTGTCAAGATCCAAGGTCCCTTTATGTAGAGCCACTCACAGATTGGTTCAACTCCTAGTGTTGTTGCGGAGCAAGGTTTGACCAGGGTTTGACCAGAGTTCTCAACCATGTAACTGGGAGATTGTGGCCAAATGGGTGATCTACATGCGAGGTTGGTGTTTGCTGAGTTACGGACAGGCGAGTCCCAGATTACAGACTGCGAAGGTACCTCGAAGTTAAACTGTTGATAAAATGTTCAACGACTGCCCGCAGACTTTCTTTTCTTTTACCACTATTCTGCTAACTCATACCATATATTGGAATTGTGGGCAGTGGCTTAGGGCCCTAATCTTTATCCATTCTTCGACCGCTGTAACTTCGTAGGCCCGATATTCCCTCTGTACAGCCTTCATATTTTAGATAGCTAGTAGAAGGTTAGGTAAGGCTGGACTGGGGCCCCACTCAAAGTAATGGGCTAAAGGATGTGATACGAAGGAATTTCCGGGGCGTTTTCGGGCTAGCTAGCACTTAATGCACTTGCCGGAAAATTCTAATTTACTATTAAATGGCGGTAAGCTCACCTAAGTGGGCTTACCGTCAGTGAGCCGACTGTGGCCAGGCTTTCTTTGTTACCTGCAATCGGCCGTCGGCTGATTTAGGGCAATGATAAACCCCGGGCGCGCCCCTAATTTGATAGTCCGCCGGCGGAGTTGGTAGCCTGTTTGTGAGGAAACTGGGCATCTAGTTCGTTTGCGAACCGGTGTAACGAACGCTGTTGCCGCTCTAGTCGATCGACTGTACGCACTGGATACCGTCGGGCCTGAAGGCATTTCGTGAAAATAGAACAAATCAGTGGCCATTCGTCACCACTTAGGGCTTATTGATAAAGACGCCTTCTGGTGATCTCACCCGCCCTGGCCGTACAGCTTTATATTATAAAGAGCACGACCCACGACATCTCTCTTCATAAGCCTCAGGTGAGCGTGCGTAGCTTTCTCAGCTTTCTCAGCTTTCTCAGCCTTGCAAAGCCCTCACGACTACAGCCTTATTGCTGCCCTATTGCCGTCCTAGAAGCTAGATTCGACGGCAGAGATCAGCCACACATGTCTGCTCCCCATCACAACGCGCTGCACTCGACGGGAATTATAGGTTCCCGCCGTTCCCGCGACAATGCAATATGGCAACCTTCGGGGCCGGCTTTCGGGGACGCCAGTTTCTTGTCAGGCCGGCAGCATGGAAGTCAACATACTTCGCTCGCTATCAATCTCAGACGCACCGCCGCCGATCTGGTGAATCTTGCGCCTGAGCTCGACGCTATTGTTACAGGCCTCTCAGAGACTCATGAAGTAGTTGTGCCAGCGCTCATTCAAGACCTCCAAAATGCACGAAGCGACATCGCTTATCTGACCAAATTGGTTCATGAGCAACGCTACATAATAGAGGGCAGAGACCAGGAAATCAGAATCTTGTCGCAGAAACTTTCTAGCTCGCAAACTCTGGTTGCCGATCAGACAAACGGCAATCCTGCGGCTTCGCCAAGTACGGCAACTAGCCGCACTTCTTCAAAGGAAGATTGTAAAGCAGGTTTGTAATTGGACAACGCGACAGTGTTGCTCGACGGGCCGGTGGTTTCGTTTCGACTTTCTTTTTCTCTTTGATCACCGTCGCTGGTGGAACAGTTCCAGAGCTCGAGATTGGTTTTAGATTCCCACTTTTTGTTCTTGTTTATGTTCTGAGATAAATGAGCTTCGACGTTCACACAATAGAAGCTTGGTCGCGGAAATGATATATAAGCTGATTTAATAACGCGTCATGATTATAGTATATATATGTCTTAATATGACTGGTAGAAAGCACGTTGTGGGTGAATTCGTATAGTTTGTTAAAATATATATCTATGCGCTACTCGATCTCACCGCAATTTCTATATATTTGGGACTCAATTTCTATTTCTATTCAACTTGCCAGTGACGACATGTAAAGTCATGTTTCATTAGTATTTGCACCCTAGTACATGTACTTCACAAGCTACCAGATACACTTATTTTTTGTTGGTAGAACTTTAAATCACGTATGTATTCCGATATAAAACTTCTTATGTACCTCTGCTAGATTGGGAAAATGATGCACCGGGGTATAATCTCGATGAGTAGCGTATGAAGTAAGAATAGACCGGCTATTTCAAGGGTAGATGTGTCAGGGCGCAAATATTACACAAATGCCACTGTAGGTGCTGAGAAGTTACCACCACGCAGGAATGCTAAATACTGATTGATTGGGCAGGGTGGCCCACTGAAAAAAGACCGACTGCTGATTTGCAAACATTGCAGCTGGTCCTCCAGAGATTTGGCGCGCTATGTATGGTTCCACTTCGAATTTGTTGGTGCATCTCCAGACCAAGCATCGTATTAAGTCTGGGGCCGACTCCATCTTCTCACCCGCGGTCGAAGGAAGCCTCGACCGGTTCTTGGAGTCGCCGAGAAAGAAGGCTGGCATTGAAGAAATGCTAGTCCGATGGGTCATTCAAACAAGACAGCCTTTCACAGTGGTGGAGCATCCGGCTTTCAGGGCACTCATTGAAGAAACGGGGCTTCTTTGCCCATCAAGACTGCTGATACTCTTTTCAACCGAATCAAAGAGGAATTCCATTCAAGTAGGGCTTACGTGAAAGAGGAGCTTGCTAGGAGGAGCTGCACACTCGCTTTGTCTCTTGACGTTTGGACGTCGGAAAATCAGATTGCGATAGTCGGTATCCTTGGTCATTGGATCACCCCTAGAGCAATAAAAATTCCCACGCAATTCATGACAGAGGAAAAGGAAAACAAGTGAGGAAGCAAGCCCAATATACAAATGCTGCTTGAACAGTGCCTAAGAAGATCTTCATCACTTTCCTAGGAGCTACATTCTCTATTGTTGTGGGTAAAATAATAGCAACACATTTTCGAGTAAATGTTTTATCGCGAAGAGCGTTAAAATCCAGTAAATCCTTGTGTTTGTTGGCTGAAGATAGGCTTCTGCAGCGCAAAAGACTTATCATTCACTTGCTCAGTCCACCGGCAACTCATGGATCCGGAAGTGATGAGGTGCACGAGTGAACTCCAAGCTTGCTTTCACCGCAGCACATTTTGTCTTTCTTCGAGAGCAGATGCCTATAGGACGATTTGCGGTAGGGTCATTCCGATAATCGCGATGGTAGGAAGGCGATCGGCGGCCATGGCAGCGCTGGCAGTGGAGCACTTCGCTTTGCCGAGACACTGGCATTGGAAGATGGTAAGGGAATGGCTCGACGTTTGAAGAGCGAATGCATTTTTTGCATTCACGTCTCCCAATGGTGGTTATGTGCCCTAGACTAACATATGATAATTTTATAAGCCACGTATTGACCTAAATAGGCAATATTACGCACTTGTGGGACACCCACAGCCTAACGCCGTGCAGCCAATGCATAATGATTTGGAACTCGACCTAAGATGTGAGGTCAACTGGAAAAATATCCAATAAGCTCCGCCTTTGCTTAAGCGAGAAGAGTATCAAATTTGGCCTGGACACAGAATAGAAATAACTGTTGGCTCGATACTTATAGGATTTGAAGGAAGTTACCCTGACTGGAATTTGGAGCAGAGGAAAGTTCCTGAACTTCACCATTGGTTAGCATTATTCGAGGTGTATGAACTGGGCAAATCGAAACTAATCTCATATTGCCCATAGAGAAAACTACATTAGCTTTCGAATGCAAGTGTAGCTTCCAACCTTACAGTTGCCTTGTGGAATTGGCAGAGGGAGCCAATTCAGAGATTAGGACTATCATCGTTCCTTATTAAGATCTGTTGTAGCAGCTTAATGGTCCTGTACGTCACATTTCTGTTTGACCTTGTTTATCGCAACCCTCTCCTCTTTTTGTTTAAACATGCTATACCTCAGGGTCTGCCTATTATGGGTTTAATTCATTTTAATGCATTTTAATGGGGGTACCGTTTGGAATTGTGATTTCTCTAGTAATGGTACGTTTATCTGGGACATCTGCATGACACAATCGAAGATTCTCCTACCGTGCAATATTAGAACAAGAAAGATACTGTGTGTCGAATAGCAAAACGGATATGAGCAACGGTCTGCCTTCGACTAACTACATTAGGTCTGGCGTTACTAAACAATAGATTCTGAAAAATAATAAAAAAGAATAAAATAGAATAAAATGGTGGAACAGATTTTGATCTGTCCTGTACTTTGAAACACGAACTTGGCAGGCGTCAGGGGGTACTTGATGTTGAAGCCTGCGAAATACCGGCATGGAAATAGGGAGGATAGGAACAGAAAAGAATTCCATTCTCCCGGTGGAATTGGAGCCAAAAACAACTAGCCCCCTCCAGAAGAAGGTGGTTGAGATAGCGCTATGCAAAACAAAGTTCAGCAAAGAATTAAAGAGAGTGTAGAGATGAACTGATTTCGAGCGCCTCTGTACAGCATGGAAATGATATTCTCTATTCCTCTTGTCTGTTGCTTTGCGTCCGAGATGGTCATGGGGACTAGGTCATTCGCCAATCATGTTTCGTTATGAAACATGCATTCGACATCCACCTTCAAGTAAGATAGTAAGATAGCACTGTTGTTGGTACCACGAAATACATAGCTGTTTCAGATAAGATAGGTCAAAGACCTATGGACGGCTGAGCCACGGACAAAGCAATAAATGCCAGCGCGCATTCAGTCAACCATGTCACCTTGTCCAGTGTCGTTGATGAACGAACTGCCAGCACTAAATGTGACGGACAAAATTTGTAGCGGACAACTAAAGTTTGTAACATAGAATAGAGAACATAGGAACGGATAGGTGATCCGTCCAAGATTCGACGGCAAGTTGACCGATTAGCACTTCCTCAAATATTATGCCCCAGATTGAGATTTGTGATCCCCATCTCTCGCAGATAGTCAGTTTGAAAATAAACCAGATTTATACATTAGAAATCAACTGCAGCAATGAACACTAATGGGCAGAAAAGACCTTTCAGAAAGGTCATGAGAGCTCAATGGCAATTGAATAAATATTGATGCGGTGCTGGAGCTTGGAATCCTTATAAATACAAGTACTTGGACATTGATTTGATATTGTTGAAGAATTGCGAGACAACAACCAATCCCCAATACTAAGAAAGCTTAAATTTAGAGGCAATACAAAGAACTAAATGGCGACCACACGATCCTCTACTTCGCGACCTCCCAAACCGATAAAGAGGCGAAAAACAGAAAGATGTACTGTCAACCAGTTAGCCACGTCCTCATGCCATAATGGGCTCAAGCTCACCGATAGAACAGTTTCCAAACAAAGGAAATCTGGGACAAGGAATGATGTCGGTAGTGAGCCTGTTATAAAACAGTTTCTCATGTCGCAGATGAACGAATTTCCAGGGATATGCATGGTGACCGACAAAGTGAACGGGGCTTACATTTTGCAAATTGCTTTACCTAATGTCTTCGAAGGAGCCGATGAATTTTCACAAGCTATTGCGGCTTTCCAACGGCGTTCTAGCTTGAGGTCACGCAGCTAACCCTAAGGCTAAAAAGGGTATATTGGTCCCATATACTGCCATCATCCTCGAGTCGTGATGCAAAGCCAAAACTTTTACATGTCTCAATACGGTAGGACTGGAAACCGAAGCTTTGCTTTTAGTCTACGAAAAGTTCGGTTTCTCCACGAGATATGGGACATTTGTCTATGTACTCAGGTAGTCATGTCTATCCTCCCTACCTCTTATTGTAGGATATATTGTTGCAAAAAGGCAGCCGACGCTGTTGAGTCAAAAAATCGTGTTTGTGAATTTCCCCCACTAGAAACTCCAAAGGATAGGTAGATACAACACGCATGAATGGATGACGTCGTTTAGCATGACCCCCGCAAATAAAAGTTGAACCCTGGATTGAGGTACAAGTCTGATAATTGATCTATCAAAAGATCCAGCTATTTGTAGTTAACCAACAGTGCCCCGTTCCCGCCTGTTGGGCTTTTTTTCCTGAATCAACGTTCTAGAATCCCTAGAGATCATACAGATCTATTACAGAAGCTATTTATATACTGTTACTTACAACCGTGCTGGAGTACTGCAAAGAAATGGGCTCTGGGGCAGATTATCCGCAGTAGATATAACGTCTCGAGAAAGAGGGTTCGAGAAAGAATCTCTGTGAATAAATGGTGAAACTAATTTTGATCCATCCTGTAGTACCAATCCCCGCAACCTGAGCCCCCTTTGGGTGGGTCTGCCATTCTGCTCGGCACGCAATCACAATAGAATTATCGCCACCAACGTTCGTTCTCGCAGTCCACCGTTCTTTCGATCAACGTCGATCATCTGTTTCCTGAATTGGTCTCTGAGATAATATCCTGCTCCTTCTTCAGTGAAGTACAGTAGAATTCGAAAACAGTTTACCCCTTAAGGACACACACATTGTTTCTCGGCTCGTACCTGAATCAGGTATAGTCTTTATTTAGAAAAGCGGTAAATTAACGTCCACTAATAGTCTACTGTTGGTTACAGCTAGACCACACTAAGATAAGTCCCGTCTTGGTCCGTGAAGCGCTGTCAATCTTACCTCTTCCTTCTCCTCCTGGTCCCCCTAACAGAGTTGATATGCTGTTGAAAGTATTGCCAACCTTTCCTCGGAGCTCTCTCCTTAACATTCCCAATCTTGGGCAATCTAACAACATGTGGTGAACGCTTTCCCGTTCGCCACAGACGCACAGATCGTTGTCTCGGAATCGGAAAGCCTTTGCGTATGTTGACAACCAGCAGTGTCCGGTTCACAACTGCGTTAATAAGTACGCTCGATTTCTAGGCAGAGAGCCGTAGAGCGGTCTGGTGTACTTGGCCGGTAGTGAGTCGTCGATCTGACGCAGATAGGCGCCGGTGCTCGACTCGTTCCATTCTTTCTTCCACTGGGAGTGGATCCCTTGCCTGATGTGTGCTCTCTCGCGTGATACAATACGTGCCGAAACTGGTGCAACTACCTACACTCTTTCGTGTCTTTTTCGCCCATGACATACTAGTCCCTTGTAAGCTCGGTATGTATTGTTCCGTTCGTAAAATACAGTGTAATTTTAGAAATGTCTTCGTTTGTAAGAGTGTCCTTCGGGAGGCGCCTAACAAACAATCACGAGTGGCTCAACCAAAGATGGCTCCAAATCTCGCTTCTTCCAACAACGAGCTTATTTATGACATGGTCCACAGTGGTGAAGTATCTCCGAAAGAGATGGCTCTGGCCGCTGGTTACTACAAGAGCACCATCTCAATGAAAACGCAGCTTTCTATGACCATATGGTATCTTTCAGTCGGTTATTACAATCTCTCAGAGTGCATTTTGGGGCATTCCTTCAGGCGCTAGGAATGTATGTTGAGGCTGGCTAGGTTATTTGCTGTCTTGGGAATGAGGCGCGCTTTCGGAATTTTCTCAAATCGTTGATGACAGATAAACGCAAGGTATCAAAATGATACATTAAGATGGTAGCGTAGCGTCCTTGCATTCCTACTATCAAATGAATAAAATTTTGCTATGGATGAGTATGCTTAAATACCGATTCCAATCCCACCTCCGTAAGGAACATAGTACGAACTAAGTTTATTTTCTTCTCACGCTTATCGTCAAACATGAGGCAATTCGATGCCAATACTGGCATATTATACCGTGAACAGACACTAGGTGTGAATACTCTCTCATTTTGGGGACCGTGGCTCCGGTGGTGGACTATGCATCTAATGTTTGGATGCACGCATTCAAGAATAAGAACATCGGACCGATCAACCGAGTGCAAAGGGTAGGCGCACAAGCAATTGTGGGGACATTCCTCACAGTTGCGACCAGCGTAGCGGAGGCCGAGGCCCACATTGCCACGGCACAACACCGATTCTGGAGACGGGCCGCGAAGATGTGGACGGACCTGCACACGCTACCGGAAACCAATCCTCTCCGCAGAAACACAGATCGGATCCGGAAGTTCAGGAGGTACCACCGCTCACCGCTATACCAGGTAGCGGACGCGCTGAAAAACATCGACATGGAATCACTGGAAACCATCAATCCGTTTACGCTGGCACCATGGGAAGCCCGCGTGCAAATTGATGATGAGGCCAGTCCCGAGACATCGGCTATGCCAGGCGGATCAATGCAAATCGCGTTCAGCAGCTCGCCACGGAATGAGCTGGTCGGGTGGGGTGGCGATCGAGAAGCAACCACCTCGTTATCGGAAAGTGAGGCTGAAGGTCTTCTCCGTCACGGTGGCCGCGAGAACCGAGCAAAATCCATTTTCCGCGGAGCTGGCGGCAATGGCGCATACACTCAAGACACTGGTGGGATTGAAAGACTTTAGGATCACACTGATCACGACCAACAAAGCGGCGGCACTCACACTGAAGAGCCCTCGACAACAGTCGGGTCAGGAATTTGTCTGCCAAATCTACAAGCTGATGACAAGACTGCAGAGGCATGGAAATCGGGTCAGCGTCCGGTGGATCCCCACCAGCGAGGACAACAAGCTACTGGGAATGGCGAAAGAACAGGCCAGAGTCGCAACACAAGAAGACGCCGTTTCGCAAAAACAGATTTCTAGGATGAAATCAACAACTCTCAAGATTGCGCGGTCCCAAGCTGCCCCCAGCAGCGAGCTGCCCGAGAACGTAGGAAGACATTCCCGACGAGTGGATACCGCACTTCCAGGAAAACACACGCGACAGCTGTACGATCGATTATCATGGAAAGAAGCGAGCGTGCTGGCCCAGCTCCGCACCGGCATGGCAAGACTCAATGGATATCTCTTTCGAATCAATGCCGTCGAGACAGATCAATGTGCATGTGGACAAGCAAGAGAGACCGTGGACCACTTTCTGTTTCGATGTCGGAAGTGGACCGCGCACCGGAAGGAAATGCTGCAATGCACCCACACTCACCGAAGTAACATGTCCTTCTTCTTGGGAGGGAAGCCACCCTCCGATGATCAAAAGTGGAAGCCGAATTTGGAAGCAGTGCGAGCCTCAATACGATTTGCGATCGCTACGGGCCGACTTGAGGCCACTTAACCTAGCCAACGAACGCGGGTAGAATACCTCCCCCCCCCCTACTAACCCCAAAACCTTGTGACAAACGGTAGACGCGCTTCAACTGCCGAGGATAGGATGTTGAACACTTGAAGAAGCGCCTTCAAGCCAGTCTACTAACTAATGCTAACCCACAGGGTCCAACTATGAGATTGAAAGCTGAGAAGTCAATGCCGAAGGAAATACTGTATGGGCTCCAATGAGACACGGCGTATGCCTAAACATGCATGTACTGGTAGATTAGTGATAGTTGCCCTTTCGGCTCAGCCGCCGGGCGTTAATGAATTGTGTGTGTGTGTGTAGCAGAAAGCAAAATGGGTGTGTTTTCCCCGGTATGGCTGCCTCTTTGGCCAGCAAATCGGCGGTGTCGTTCCCGGGCATTTCGCAATGTCCAGGTATCCACTGTAGTCGAATCGATGTGCCGTGTGTCTTGGTGTTCCTGGCTGCTTGCAGAATGGCATGGATGATCTGTTGTCCCGACTTATTCCTGGGTTTCTGGACTGCTTGCAGGTCCGACTTGCTGTCACTGAGGATAGTGGCAGATCTCACCCATGTATGGGATGTTCTCCAGCGTCGGAGGGCGACCTTGTTGATGACGTTGATGGCATACAGGATCCCAATGAGCTCGGCAGCGTGGACGGACCATCGATCCATGGGTCCAACCTGAACTTGTATGCTGTTGGTTGTTTCTAGCGAGTCATTCAGCACGGCCGCTGCGGCACCCAGATGACCTTCTCGTCCCGAGGCATCTGAGTACACCACGATGTCCGCGGTTGACCGTGCAGCCTCGGCCCTTTCTATCGCGACCTCCCTGTCTGATTCAATCTCGATTTCCGAGAAGCCTTCTTTTTGCCATGGTGGTAGCGGGGTTGGGTCAATCATTTCGATTTCCTGTAGTCTCCAGGTTCATGGTTTTCAAGTAGAACTCGAAATCAGTTTACCCCTCAGGCACACACACTTTGTTTCTCAGCTCGTATCCGAAACGGGTATAGTCTCTATTTAGATAAGTGGTAAAATCAATAACCACTCATAGACTACTGTTGCTTACAGCGAGGCCAGATTAAGGTAAGCACCGTCTCGGGTACGGCCTGAGAAGCAAAGCGTGTGAGCCTGAGGGGTAGTGGATGTTAATTTACCGCTTTTCTAAATAGAGACTATACCTGTTTTAGGTACGAGCCGAGAAACAAAGTGTGTGTCCTTTAGGGGTAAACTGTTTTCGAATTCTACTGTACCCGAAACTGATTTAGTCTTTATTCGGATAAGTGGCATGATAATCACCACTCACAGACAATGTTATTTTATAAGATGGTTAAGTTAGGCTAAGCCCCGTTTTTATTACGGCCCGAGAAACAAAGCGTCAATGCCCCAGGATTAAACTGTTTTCGAATTCTACTTACTGTACCATTATTTCTTAGGGGGTGGATGGCGCAGTTGGTTAGCGTCGCCATCATGGAAAGTTTCCGGAACTACAATTTCGGAGATTCTGGGTTCGAATCCCAGCACCCTCACCTTCCTTAACCGTGTTGTTCGGTAGCAGGGCAAGTGGTTTACGCCCTGTAACCTGCAGAAAAGTGGTCCTGATACAGAAGGGCGGAATTGGTCCCTCCGCATCTTCTAAGGTTCTCAGATTCGAATCCCAGTGCCGGCAACACTACAAACCCATCACGTCTCTGTTGGGAGAAACTATCACACGGGGTAATGGAGTACCCCAAAACCTTTTCACAGGTTACAGTGGAACAAGAATGGCCTTCACCGGTGAGGCTCACCGCAGGAAGTTCAGGACAATATCGTGGAAACAATCATGTATTTATTTCATCATAATGGTAGGCTGCATATCGCTCAAAGCAGTTGGATTCTAAACCACAACCCACTAGGCTGGGTACGGATTCGTATTTTGGTCTAGTGGTTAAATCAACTAAAGCGAGGGGTCAGCGTAAATGAAATCATCCATCCATCCATCCATCCATCCATCCATACTGTACCATTATGAGCCTTGGGACGTGTAACACAGCAAATATCGATATTCATCCGCTTAACGTAGAGGAAATTTTGTAGGGCTCGCTCAGTCATGAGTCCCCTTAGTCGATGCCTATCTAGAACCTGTATCTTCTGGCATAACGGCAATGATCGCCAGATGTTCAACAGACTGAGACGCCGAACGTTTCCACTTGTTGAACTACCTGCTTCGCAAACCCTCGCTAACGTTTAAGGACACGGTGACTCTCAAATGGTCAAAATTCCTTTTTCTCTGTTATAAATAGAAGAAGCTGGAATCTCACGTCCTCAATCAGAATGAGACAATCTTTTTATTACTTTGCCGTGTACCCTATATGAAAGACCAAGTGATCGCGATTGTGCGCGAGATTGGCCGACAGCGAGCCATCAACAGATTCCATAGAACCTGCTATTCACTTCTTCAGGAACTGCGGACAAAGGTCTCCATCGCATCAGCCAATCTGCTTCTAGTATACCATTCAAATACAGCACCTACACCTGGGGGCTACTTTGCAGCTAAAGAGATGGCTAGTGAGCTTGAGGAGGCTGTGAAAGGGGTTCGAGAAGTCGAAGCGCAGGCTCTCGCAGCCTGGAAATCCATCTTGAATCTAGAACGGAGCAATTCAGTTCCAAGTCTTACATATCTTGGGGATAATTAGCAACGAGATTTCAGGCGTCAATAAATGTCCCAAGATTTGGTCGTACGGGCCAGAAAGAAGTCGGCATCTCATCCGCTGTGGATTTTCTCCGAGCCCACTCTTGCCCGAACGCAGTCAAGCTCTGACCGAATATACCCACGAGCGGACTTGAAGAGTCAGCCGGATATCATTTATTCTCCACATTTTTATTTTATTTGTTGTGTTGTCTATTGTGCTTTCCTTGAAAAAAAGAATTGCTGTGACCTCGTTCAGGGGAAGGGCAAAGTCAAAACTACCCAAAAGATGACATATCACCACAGGCCCCGACCGTGCTCTTACACGTATTGTTCCAACATAGTTTGGCCCGAATTTGACTTCGTTGAGCTCCACATTCACGCCAGTAGCTAGGTATAACATCATCTCATGCTTTCTACCGGATAGTATTCTTCGACGTCATGAACATTCACCTCGTGCTCATGAGTAGGGGCTTCACAGTGAAGCGTCAGCATGGAATGTTTGGCTAGTGGTTAACGAGTGAACATTTATGTCCCGCGTCACTCTGTAGTGTCACCACGGGGCAATAGTCGGAACTTTCCTGTCTTCTGATGAGGATAAACACCACAAAGTGATATATGAAACCTCTCGAGAACCGTCGCAACGATATTAGCAAGGTTCTCTCCAGAGTGGCTGCCTTCAATTTCAACGAACTCAATACAAGCTCGATATTGCTGGAAGGCAGAGGACATCCAGTGAGCATTAATGGCTAGCATTGGTAATGAATTCTGACTTGTCCAACCATCCAAAGATAGCGCAATTGAGGATGCTGAAGACATTAAGATTCGAAGCTCACTGTCAAGAGCAGCAAGCCGAAGACATAATCGGCGGGACACAGTATCCGCACTTGGTACGGAGTCCTGAAAGCCTGCAGACCTCAACATAGCCTTGAATGAAGGCTGTTCGACGCATGTAAACGGTTGGCAGGTTGATACAATCCAATTCAAGACAGCTTCTTCGAATGGGGGCTTCTTTTCCTTAGAAATCCATGAGCTTAACGGACCTTGGCACCCTGAATGGCCGTCCTGGAAGAGCTTGTGGGTTTGCTGCAGGTGCAGTTTCAACGCTGTGGTTGAAGATCGCAGTTTCGATGCAAATCGAAAGAATCGGCAGGTGGATGGCGACACAATACACAGGTGTTTAAGCTCGGACCGCTCCTTATTTCCTAATCTCCAGGTACCAGATTCAGGTGTACTAAGGTAGTGTTTCCAAACCCAGCTCCGCTCTTTCGACCTAGTCTCATCTTTCTGCTTGATTTCGATCCTCTCTACCTCGCATTCGACCTGAGATATTGATTGCGAAGGACGTATATCCGTATCAAGATTCGACAAACTCATAGGACATTGCTGGGAGCCGTAGGAGAGGTTGAAATCGGAGGAGTCGGCGACTTAAGGGCGGACCGGACCGCCATCTTCTTTCGGGGAGGCGGAAGTGGTATATCCTCTGCAAGGAGGCCATATTCATTAAGCGCCGCATAATTGCGTTTATTCTTCCTAGTATTAGGACAGTCAAATGTTGTAGCAAGTGGAGAAGTCATCTGTAACGTTATATTACAGTAGATTTCGAAAACGGCTTCCCCTTAGAACACTCACGGCTTGTTCCTCGGCCCGTACCCGAAACCACACTAGTTCGAATTTGGATTTGGTATTGTCATCCTTGGCTCACAATGCATGTTAGCTTACCACTAGTCCTAATTTAGGCTAGTGTGGTTCCGGGTACGGGCCGAGAAACAAGCCGTGAGTGTTCTAAGGGGAAGCCGTTTTCGAAATCTACTGTAGTATTTCAAGCTTGTGTCTTGATCGATCGCTTACCCTCGGGCACCCTGAAGTGACGGTTTGCAGTAGCTTTTGAACCCGATTTGGATGTTGTTCTTGGTAAAAGCACGTATACGAAAAGACACGTTCTTGTGGAGTCTCCGCTAACCCGATTAGACTATCCATCTACTCTTCATTAAATGCAATGTGCAACTATTCATATTATGACTCTATATTGATATATTACGTGTATCTCAGTACGATCTATGGGCTAGTATAATTTGAAGCAAAACAGACCACATATAAGATTATCGATTTGTGGAGTAACCTTAGGAGTCGAATAATATATATTTGGATGCAGGTTTTGAACGAAAATTGCATCTATTGATACTGCCCTACAGCTTCTTAATCTTAAGGCCAGATTGCCCAATTTTGATATCAGACTGAATCTAGCCTACTTATCTCTGTATCCAACTATTAGTTAACTAATTATTAGACTACCTGTATGAGGTGTTGATTGCTGGCTATCGTTTTGAACAACAGGCGTGATTGACCGCCTTCCCAATGAAGCTTTAGAACAAAAAAGTTCGCGAACTTCGAATCGAATTCGAATCGGTCTTGAATTCGAATTCGTACGAATCGTTATGTTCAATATTAGTTCGAATCCAATCGAATTTGCCAAAAGTTGGATTCGATTCGATTCGTGCGGAGCGGTAACGGAAATTAAGTCCGAATAACGCTAATCCATGCTAGCTCACCGCTTCATAAATCCAGCAGAACCGTCACCGAATTGCTACGGATGAGTCAGCGTTATAGTATGTACTGTTATATTACATCGAACCCCCAGATTTGGCGATCTGGCAAGTCGCTCGCTAGCTCTTTTTCTTTCCCCCCATTATTCCCCTATGCAGCGCAACCGCTAGCCATAATATAGAAGGTTGTGCTTAGGCCGTAGGGAGCTAAACCTGTTTGGAAAAGATTTTATCTACAGTAGTTCCCGAAACTGGTGTCACCACTTGTACTCTTTGATTCTTTCTCAAACCCTAACTGCCAAGACAAACTAGTCTATATTGGGAGTGTTTCCGGAGTACCCCTGTCAGTGGAGCCTGTATTGTTTCTTACGCATGGTAACCGGGACACTGCGGAATGTATTCGCTTTTATCGTCCCTTGGTACGCGCAAATCTTTAATTCACCACGATTGGTCACACCAGGATGGCGCCTGTCCTAGCCCTTCAAGGCACGAGCTTATCCACTTCCACCGTCTTGCCAAGCATCAAATACGTGTGCTGTTGCTGAGCTGCTTAAGAGTTCTAATACCGAGCCAACACAACTAGTACAGTTTCTCCTGCGCACGCGGTAGTAGGCGAGCAGGCAGCGCTTATTACGGCGCCTACAGGTGGTCTAATGCGCACTTATCATAACAAACTTCTACAGTCCCATTACTTGGTAGCGTATTAGCATGGTCTTCGGCGAGTCGAGTCTTAGTCTCCATCATCTACACCTATAGCTTATCAGCCCCTCCCATCGGCCCTGGTTCATTTACGTTACAGATTAACACTACCGACAAGAAGCTCAAGATTGCCCCACGATGGACATGAGAGGTGCTTCTTATTTTGTCAACTCTCCTAACGGATTTCCCTCGGCGCTGCATGACTCATCTTTAGTGGCCTTTTGTTTGGGACTACCAATATCCATATCTCATCCAAAAGACTGTTCATTATCAGTAAGGTATTGCAGAGGGATAATGTGTGATTGAATCCGTTTATCCAATTAGAACACCGTTTCATAGGCGGACTTGTGGTCTTGCCGACTGCGTTTGACGATCGCACAGGGAGAGAGTAACAGCAAGTTCCGGCTCGCTCGTGGATCTCAACGTTGGTATTTTTCCTTATACATGTGGGATTATGTCATTCGATCTGGATTCAATAGAAAACCGCTACCAAGATGGATCAATCTTCTGGGGTTGTTGTGATTTTACCTAGCCACACCTAGAATCTGCGAAGTGATAAGATTGATGAGGCCTGAAGCTAGACAAACTGTGGATAGCATGTTGTAGGATATTTGACGAGTCATTGAGTGTGACCAGAAGATTCAAAGCCAATCAGACGAATTTTCTTCGCCGGGTTGGTTAGAAACCTAGAGCCGGACCGCTTTGAGGACAGTGGAATAGCGCCCATTATTTGGAGCATTTGGACAATCTCTTGGCGGCTACTAGCTGAGGCGGCCTGGAGAGCGTTGCCGTACTCGCCACCCTGCGCGTTGATATCCGCTCCTTTGCCTACAAGAAGTTTAACAATCTCTTGACGGCCTCCAGCTGAGGCGGCCTGGAGGGCGTTGCCGTAGTAGCCGCCCTGCGCGTTGAGATCCGCTCCTTTGTCTACAAGAAGTTTGACAGTCTCTTGATGGCCGCCAATGGAGGCGGCCTGGAGGGCGTTGCCGTAGTGGCCGCATTGCGCGTTGATGTGCGCTCCTTTGCCTACAAGAAGCTTGACAATCTCTTGATGGCCTCCAACTGAGGCGGCCTGGAGGGCGTTGCCGTAGTAGTCGCCCTGCGCGTTGATATCTGCTCCTTTGCCTATAAGAAGTTCCACAATCTGTTGATGGCCTCTAGTGGAGGCGGCATAGAGAGCGTTACTGGACTCGCCGCCCTGCGCGTTGATGTGCGCTCCTTTGCCTACAAGAATCTCTTGATGGCCTCCAACTGAGGCGGCCTGGAGGGCGTTGCCGTAGTAGCCGCCCTGCGCGTTGATGTGCGCTTCTTTGTCTAAAAGAAGCCTGACAACCTCTTGATGGCCTCTAGTGGAGGCGGCATAGAGAGCGTTACTGGACTCGCTGCCCTGCGCGTTGATGTGCGCTCCTTTGCCTATAAGAAGTTCCACAATCTCTTTATGGCCTCTAGTGGAGGCGCTCTGGAGAGCGTTGCCGTACCAGCCGCCCTGCGCGTTGACATCCGCTCCTTTGTCCAAAAGAAGCTTGATAATCTCTTGATTGCCTCTAGTGGAGGCGCCCTGGAGGGCGTTGCCGTACTCGCCGCCCTGCGCGTTGATATCCGCTCCTTTGCCTATAAGAAGTTTGATAATCTCTTGATTGCCTCCAGCTGAGGCGGCCTGGAGAGCGTTGCTGTACCAGCCGCCCTGCGCGTTGATATCCGCTCCTTTGTCTAAAAGAAGCTTGATAATCTCTTGATGGCCTCTAGCTGAGGCGGCCTGGAGAGCGTTGCCGAACTCGCCGCCCTGCGCGTTGATATCTGCTCCTTTGCCTATAAGAAGTTCCACAATCTCTTGATTGCCTCCAGCTGAGGCGGCCTGGAGAGCGTTGCCGTACTCGCCGCCCTGCGCGTTGATATCCACTCCTTTGTCTAAAAGAAGCTTGATAATCTCTTGATGGCCTCTGTAGGAAGCGGCCTGGAGAGGGTTGCCGTAGTAGCCGCCCTGCGCGTTGACATCCGCTCCTTTGCCTACAATAAGTTTGATAATCTCTTCATAGCCGTCAATGGAGGCGGCCTGGAGAGCGTTGCCGTACTTGCCGCCCTGCGTGTTAATGTGCGCTCCTTTGTCCAAAAGAAGTTTGATAATGTCTTGATTGCCTTCAGTGGAGGCGGCCTGGAGAGCGTTGCCGTAGTAGCCGCCCTGCGCGTTGACATTCGCTCCTTTGTGTAAAAGAAGCATGACAATCTGTTGATGGCCTCTGTAGGAAGCGGCCTGGAGGGCGTTGCCGTAGTAGCCGCCCTGCGCGTTAATGTGCGCTCCTTTGTCCAAAAGAAGTTCGATAATCTCTTGATGGCCTTCAGTTGAGGCGGCCTGGAGAGCGTTGCCGTAGTAGCCGCCCTGCGCGTTGACATCCGCTCCCTGGCTAACAAGATGTCGTGCTGGGGCTACGAGCCCAACAAAGCAAGCATAGTAAAGCCTAGGACCTCTCGGACGAAAGATGTCATAGACCGAACGATTATCAACCTGATTTAAATCAGTCCATCGTTGGAATGTTGCTTTATTTTCTAGGAACCTGAGTATCATTTGAACTATCTCCTCGGAAGCCTGAGCGGACCAAGCATGGCCTGTCAGAAGTTCCGCCGCAGACCTTGCCATTGGAAAATCATGCTCGTTGCTACCGGTGATGTCCGTGAGATAAGTTAAGCAGGTCTTCGCTATGGAAATGCTGGCAGTCGTAATCTCGAAATTATTCTCTCCGAGAAGGTACTCTTTGACGGAAAAGTGGGCAAGATGTAGTTCTTTACCGGTACCATGAACGACTGTCACTAAGCTGTGACAGTAATCCAGAATATCATTGTCGCAAAACAGTCGACGCTTGGTGTCAAACCCTCTCGACTTATTCTCGATCTGCGTCGCTATTACTTCTCTAGCCTCGGATAGCTTGAGTGGTCGCTTGGAGTGCACTAGGAATTGCAGGAGGCGTATCGCGTCGTTTTTTAGCTCCTTCGGTATGCTTGCAATTATGCACCGATATGTCTCATTTAGATTCAGCGGTAAGGATACGAGAGCCTCCTCCATAGAAGCTTCGTGACGACATCGAGCTAGACTGTCCAATTGACAGAACGCCCACCTAAACCTAAGCAGGGCGTCAGCAAACCATCAGCATATTAATCAAAGTTGTAATATCTCACATCCCATCAGCCCCGTCACCAACCTTCCTTCGGATCCCCTCAAGTAGATCTTGGGACAAAGGCTTCTCTACAAAATCACGCCGTTGAGCAAGTTGTGCTGTAACCCAAGATCGGATATCAGAGTTGACAGCTTGCTTATCCAATATTAGGCAGCTTTGCTCTCCTATTGAAGGGGGAATGTAGCGCAGAAACTCGGATTCAGGCCGACTGGTATAAAGCAGTTGGATATGGACCAACGATGGCCTAGACATCATATCCTTGATCCACAGGAGGACATTATCCTTTGTTTTCGATTCATCCAATGCGTCTAGAACGATAGAGACCTTTCTCTGTACTGCGAGCATCTTGAAAACAATATCTGATAACGTACTTGTCGCAGGTTGGCCGCCGCCACTCTGGTGTGCTTGAAATAATGTATCAAGATAAATGGCAGAACCGACCCCGCCTTGGTAAAGTTGGAAAGCAAGCGACCGCAACATGCCATCCAATGTCTGCTTTGTGGAGTCGCTAAAGTCAAAGAAGAAGCTAAGGATTAGACCGTGTTTTCCCTTCGCGAGATGATCAAGCACAGTCGCACTAAGAACCGTCTTTCCACATCCCGCAAGCCCGTGCAACCATAATTGTCGACGCGACCCCGAGTGCCACGACTCGAAGACCGGGTTTTCCAGGAGCCACACGCCTGTCCCCTCATGGCGGAGCGTCTTCGCGTGGTTGGCATTCGTAGACGGATCCGGGGGACAAAGCCAGCCCCTGATCTTATCGGTACGAAGATCAGTCCTGATGGAATCAGTTGCAGCTTTCGTTGCAGTTGTCGTTTGCTGCACGCCAGCAATCTGTTGTTGGACTACTCGCAGTCACGACGTATGTCAATCTAAAATGTAATTCGGTCTCGTGCATTTGCTAGCCTATCTAGTGACCGAAATAAGAACTAACCTGACTGAAGCACTTCCAGTGCCCTCTTGGTCTCTTTGACCTCCGCAGCCGGCACGTAGGTCAGAAGTTCTTTTGTATATGCAGCGGCGGTCGCCGAGGCGTAGCGTTGCCATCGATCATTTTTGTGAGAATCGGCGTAGTCGCAGATACCTCGGATCACAAGACAGGGAAAGTGGTTCATCAGGCCAGCCGCTTCCATCTCAAAGCAGATGCAATCCTCGCCGAGGTCAGCGATAATCCGATCGCGAGCGGCGGCGTCTTTGACGAGTGTGTTGCCGGATACAATGGTCCCATAGTGGATATCCGGGTCTGTAGTGTCTCGAGTATCGCGTTGAACCTCATCAGCCGCGTCACACCCCTGACAGTCGGGGCCGGGGATGTGGTCGTATGGAGATTTGAAGAGGCGGTCGTTGTCAAAGCCCTGGTGAATATAGCCAGGCTTTCGCTTGGATATCTTGCCCATCTTCGGGTTCTTCTCCAGCATTTCTTGAAGGAAGCAGGGAACCTTGGAGGTTTTTCGCTCGTGGTAGGCCTGGATTCCGCCAAGCGCATTGAGGAGGACTGTCGGAGGCCGTCCGAGGAAGCCTTTGCGCTCACGCTTGTCACCAGGCTTTGCCTTGATCAAGTCGTACTGGCAGACCCCACCCATGGTCCCACTGGGCTGGCTCACGACAACGTCACCTAGCCGGATATCGTGGTCCTTGTCCGGTCGAGCGATGCCGCCGCCTATGCCGACCATAAGACCTACACGGATGGATGGCAAAGAGGCAAGCAGGCCCGAGGCCGTGGTCGCAGCCGAGGTGGTTCCGTAGACTCCAGAAGCCAAAGAGGCAATGACGATGTTGTGGTCTCCCACACGACCCCACGTATAAACGTTCGTATCGGCTTGATTTCTAGTAAAACCGGTTGGAGCTGCATGTTCCTCGTCGAGCATCGCTTCTGCAGCGGCCCGCTCGATGGGAAGAGCAGCGATCCAGGCGATTTGATAGGACTCAGGGCTGTCGAGGGCATTGTGGGATGACATTATTCGGAAGGAAGCGCACTAGACTGCCAGATAGGCGGGTGGAAGGATAGGGTTGTGCGTTTCGCCTCTGTCCTAGGGGAAACTGGAGTTCAGTCACACGAGAAGAGACGGAGACGTGGCTGCGTCGTACTCTTTATCACTGTCAGTCCAAAGGCACAACCCTTTCAATTGCAAAATAGCACTAACGTTGTCAAAGGTCCGATTCACTCACAAGATAATATTGGAGAGACACCAGGAAGCAGTAGGAGAATCAATAGGTTTGCACTTATCTCGAAGATGGAAGAGGTGCGGTAGCATAGTAGATAAAATCTATAGCCCTCTCAGGCCCCAATACGCAATATTGTGCAAGGCACGTATCACAGCCGCAGGGCGGCAAGAGACAACATGCTATTGGCGGCAGCAGGTTATCCCTCAAATAGAAGGTGGGGCGTGCCGTTCCGAACACTCGAAAGCACCGTTCCTGTCCATACAGACCATCCAACTGCCCGTACGTTAGTTTCATGTTGCCGCTTAACATGATCAAAGATGCATTTCTAAGACAGCCGTTTTCCACCAACGAGTCCCTATTGCTTAGAGAGGGGGAAAAAAAGCTAGGCCTGGAGAGATTGCTTGGTAAAATAAGCCATTCTTCGGATGGTTATCCAGTGGTTGGAGATCGAAGGGAACTGACATCTTTCCATTGTCGAGGCCCACTCCAGCTCTTGATATTTGACTTGTTTGCATTTATATGGAAAATTCTAGCGACTCGATACAATACTGAGACACGAGGTACAATCACTTAGCGTGAAGTACCGTATAGGTAATCTAACAGGAATATTGATACTCCGGGTCTATTCCTAATACAGTATAGTATATCTTGGCATTAGGGTTCGGGAAACAATCGAAGAGTGTAGGTGGTGACACCAGTTTCGGGAAGTACTGTATCTCGCGGCTAGACTGCGACATTGCCCGTCCACGGTGGGCGGTGGGCAATTTGGATTTTCGAGTGCCCGTCCACAACGCCCACCGCCCACGGGCATGCCCATTGCGGGCATGCCCACTATGCCCACCATTATATGAAGTTGTCTTAAATATATATAAAAATTAGTTATATAGTAAATTATACTATATATATTTATATATATCTTATTAAAAATTCGGAATTATTAGTGTAAGTATATAAAATATACAAATTTAGTTGAAATATTTTGAAATCTGTCAATAAAAGTCACGTGTTAAGCTAATTTTGCTTACTAAAATCGCCCACGGGCGCCCACGGTGGTCATTGCCCGTGGGCGTATAAGGTGGTGCCCGTCCATGGGCATATCTATAGTGCCCATTGCCCGCTTACATAAGGCCCATGGGCAAGTCGCAGTCTACTCGCGGCACTTTGCTATGTACTGCGCGGCTCATTTTCGTAGACGTACTCTGGTTCTCCCAAGTACACACACACACACACACAATTTATTAACGCCCGGCGGCTAAGCCGAAAGGGCAACTATCTCTGATCTACTATACACGTCATAATATATATAGTACTGTGTCTCCTCAGAGCCCATACATAAAGCCTTGCAATATATGTCATCTCAGATGTCCGTATCGCAGCGGATCCTCGTGGGTTAGTAATTTTGTTAGTAGGCTGGCTTGAAGGCGCTTCTCCAAGTGTTCAACATCCTATTTTCGGCAGTTGAAGCGCGTCTACCGTCTGTAACACGAGGTGGTTGGTGGGTTAGATCGGCGAAAGGGGGGGTGATTTATGTTCGTCGGCGTGGTTAGGTGGCCTCGAGTCGGCCCGTGGCGATGGCGAATCGTATTGAGGCCCGTACCGCCTCTAAGTTCGGCGTCCACTTCTGATCATCGGAAGGCGACTTTCCTCCTAGGAAGAAGGATATATTTCCTCGGTGGGTGTTGGTACATTGTAGTAGTTCCGTCCGGTGCGCCGTCCATTTTTGACATCGAAATAGGAAGTGCTCCACGGTCTCTCTCGCTTGTCCACACGCACACTGGTCCGTGTCTGCTACGTTGATTCGATAGAGATATCCATTGAGTCTTGCCATGCCGGTTCGGAGTTGAGCCAGCACGCTCGCTTCTTTCCACAATAATCGGTCATACAGCTGCCGGGTGTGTTTGCCTGGGAGTGCTGCATCAACTCGTTTTGCGTGTCTCCCTACGTTCACTGGCAGGTCATTGCTGGGGACTGCTTGGGACCGTGCGATATTCAGTGTTGTTGACTTCATTCTCGGGACGCGTTCTTGCGGGAGAGCATCTTCTTGTGTCGCGGCTCTGGCCTGTTCTTTAGCCAGACCCCGCAGTTTATTGTCTTCGCTCGTTGAGATCCACCTGATATTGATCTGGTTTCCATTTCTCCGTAGCTTTCTCATCAACTTGAACACTTGGCAGACGAATTCCTGGCCTGACTGTTGTCGAGGATTCCTTAGTGTCAGAGCCGCCGCTTTGTTGCTCGTGAGCAGCGTAATCCTGTAATCTTTCAGTCCAACTACCATGTTCAATGCATGTGCCATCGCTGCTAGCTCCGCAGAGAACGGATTTTGCTCTGCTCTTGCACCTAATGTGACGAAAAGGGTCTTCAGTTTCAGTTTTCGATACCGAGGTGGCTGCCTCTCGATCGCCACCCCAAATCCGACCAGCTCGTTCCGTGCTGAACTGCTGGTTGCGATCTGCATTAACCCGCCTGGTACGGTCGGTGACTGCGGAGTTGCTTCAACGCCAGCCTGTACGCGTACTTCCCATGGTGCCAATGTGAACGGATTGATGGTTTCCAGTGTTTCCATCTCAATGTTCTTCAGCGCGTCTGCTACTTGATACAGCGGCGAACGATGGTATCTTCTGAATTTCTTGATCCGTGCTGTATTCCTGCGGAGAGGGTTGGTTTCTGGCAGGGTATGTATGTCCGTCCACATCTTCACGGCTCGTCTCCAGAAACGGTGTTGAACAGTGGCAAGGTGGGCCTCCGCCTCTGCTACACTGGTCGCAACTGTGAGGAATGTTCCTACAATCGCCTGCGCTCCTACCCTTTGGACGCGGTTGATCGGCCCCATGGCCTTATCCTTGCATGCGTGCATCCAGACATTGGACGCGTAGTCCACGACCGGCGCCACCGTCGATGTAAATAGCTGCCGCGCTGTCGCTGGGGATAAACCCCGAAGTCGTCGAAGCTCCATCGCGGCCTCCAGGCCCTTGGATGCTGCCCTCGCAATATGTTCCTTGTACTTGAGCTTCGTGTCCATGAGGACGCCCAAGATCTTGACACGGTCCTTGGGCTCAACGGTTTGTCCCTTGATAGTGAAAGGTCCCTGATCCAATTTGTAAGCCTTGGGAGCAAAGTGTATGATGGCTGTTTTGTCTGCTTCAAAAGTCGCTCCGCTCCTTTTCTCCCAGTCGAGCGCTTGATTGATAATTGCTTCAATGCCTTCCCGGTTGCTCTGGGCGGTTCTCCCAAGTACAGTCAGTAGCGAAAACAGCTTCTACCCTGGACAAGCACATTCTATTGCCAGGCCCCACTGACAAGTCGCTAGTGCTGATTTTTTATTCACCACGTATGAATATACTGCCTTGCCAAGGTACTGCATGGTATTTGCCTGTATATTAACTGTCACATATTACAGCGCTTAGTAAGTAGCTCGTTCCCTGATAGCGGCACATTGGGGTTTGTGATGGCTCAACCCCACAGCCAATAGCAGTTTGTCTCTTGCCGCCCCCGTCTTTGGCTTCGGGTCTAGCATCAGACTTTGCTTTGGGGGCCGAGAGGGGTTCCTGACTCTCATTACATGGCACTCTTCTCAGCCCATAACTGCTAACATCTGCCATTTCAAAACTCACTGCTTCATTCTAAGCGAGATTCTATCCGGAAATGGACCAGGCCCTCAAAATGCCTTGTTTTCCAGTAGAAATGTTTCAGATCGGTTGGATATGCGCCCTACCGGTCGAGGTTGCCGCAGCCACGGCGATGCTGGATGACAACTTTGGCATTCTCGATGAGCAACACCCAAGTGACTCAAACACCTACACATTAGGCCGAATTGGTAAACACTACGTCGTGATCGCCTGCCTCCCGGGCGGCCAATATGGAACTACGTCGGCCACAGCTGTCGCAATCAACATGATTCGTACATTCTCGAAATCGCTCCGTATTGGGCTGATGGTCGGTGTTGGTGGTGGAATCCCGTCGGCTACTCATGATATCCGGCTTGGCGATATCGTGATTAGCTGCCCAGAGAACGGATGTGGGGGCGTGATTCAATATGATATAGGGAAGGTTGTGGCCGGAGGGAGATTCCACCGCACCGGCTCTTTAAACAGCCCTCCGAGGGCCCTGCTTGCAGCCGTCAACTTGACGAGGGCCGCTGAGCTCACGGATGATCCTCAGTACCCTAAGTATCTTCTTAAGGCGATGGGGAGAACCGCACGCACTCGAAAAACTTTCGAACGACCACAAGAGGACCGACTGTTTAAATTTGAACACAATCATCCTGCGGCTGCGAGCACGTGTGATGGATGTCTAGTGGAGTGGGAAGAGACACGTAGTCAGCGTGAGACTCGTGACCCACAAGCCCACTATGGCATTATCGCGTCTGGAAATGCGGTTATTAAGGATGGACTCACACGCGAGCAGATCAGGCTAGACACTGGGGCATTATGCCTTGAGATGGAGGCAGCCGGCTTGATGGTGGACTTCCCTTGTATTGTCATCCGTGGTGTTTGTGATTACGCCGATGAGCACAAGAACAATCAGTGGCAAGGATATGCAGCCTTAGCAGCAGCATCATACGCGAAGGAGCTACTAGGATACGTTCCTATTGGCCATGTGTCGCAAGAGAACTTGGTCGTCGACGTCTGCGGTATGTATGATCTATAGCTACTTTTTATTCAATATATTACTCACACCGTACTACACAGAAGTGATAAAGGAAGAAATAAAGGGCATCAACCAACACCTACACCGTGTCTATGATCGACAAGAACAATATTATAATGAAAAAAAAGAAAATGCACTCATAGATAAGCAGCAGCAGTGTCACACATTTTTCAGTGTCGTGAATTACGAGGAGCAAAAAAACATCAATCCACGAAGAGTGAGAGGAACGTGTCAGTGGGCCCTACAGAGTCCTGAATATATCCGCTGGAGGGAGAGCAACTGTAATGATCTTCTCTGGGTGTCAGCTGATCCAGGCTGCGGGAAGTCTGTGCTGGCCAGATCAATCATCGATGAATTCTATGAAGCTCCCAAAGCAGATATCTCAATATGTTACTTTTTCTTTAAAGAGAACGGGGGAGATAATCAGGTTGCCACAGGACTATGCTCAGCTCTCCATCAGCTTTTCAGCCAGCGACCAGATCTATTGATATATGCTATAGAGTCCTGGGAAAAGAATACGCAGACACTCCGAGAAAATCTTGATGAGCTTTGGGAAATTTTCCTAACGGCAACATCAGCTAACCCATCACACCAAACGATCTGCGTATTTGATGCGCTTGATGAATGCCGTGAGGATGATCAGGTGCGATTGATTGATAAGATCCAGTCTTTTCGCTCTCGGCCGTCAACACAATCTTGGTTGAAAGTCCTAGTGACTAGTCGTCCCTACAAGAATATCCAGAATCACTTTCGAACAATCACGGAACCCTTTCGCCATCTACACCTAAACGGGGAGGAAGAAAACAATCAAATCCGCAAGGAAATTGATGTTGTCGTGAAGATTCGAATAAAGGAGCTGGTTGAAACCACAGCATTGTCATGGAAGGTACAGCAGCGACTGGAGCAACACTTTTTGCAAATAGAACACCGGACCTATCTTTGGCTGGATCTAGTCATTAAAGATATTCGATCCACACTTGAAGTTAGCCCATGGCCTGCAGAAGAACCCATCCCAACGATACCTCGTTCAGTTGATGAAGCATACGAAAAGATTCTTAGTCGAGTCCCGCATGCTCATATCAATACCGTGCAACAGATTTTTCAAATCATTGTTGCCGCTCGGCGGCCCCTGACAATACGGGAAATGGCCGAAATGCTAGAACTGGTTCGGAACCGAGAACTAGAAACTGGGGCACAGGTGAAAATAGACCCAAATGACTTGGAACAGAGCCTACCAGGCTTATGTGGCCTATTTATTTTCATCAACAATTCTAAAATCTACTTGATTCATCAGACAGCAAGGGAGTTCCTTATCTCAAAGGGGAATAAACGACCAGAGCGCACAGAATTCCGGCAATACTTAGATCTCCAAAAGGCCCACCTATTTCTTTCAAAAGAATTGATGGCCTACCTAGACCGGAGAAATCTAACCGAGGAAAAAGAATCCCCTGTGAAAAGAAAGGCGCTGCTAGAATATGCCGCAACCTATTGGGTTGAACATGTGCGTGAGGCAAGAAGCTTGCCTATTGAAGTTCTCCAACGGGCGACAAATCTGTGTAAAAAGAGTCAGGTCAATATGTGGGCTCGATTTGCAGAACCGCAAAAGTCGCACTTGCGCATGCTGTTTTATCATGAGAAACTGCCAGTCTTTTGGGCAACGAGGTGGGGATTGGAACAAGTTGCGAATATGCTTTTAAGGGATCCAGAGTTTAATATCACCGACGTCTTGCACGAAGCCGCAGCAGACCCACTCATAGGAGACACAGTCATGCGTCTCCTACTTGATCAAAGAGGAGACGAAGTTATTATAACTGAAGAGGTAATCCAAAGATCGGTTCAGAATCGGGCAAAGGGGCTTCCGATTATGGAACTTTTCCTAGGTCGAAGAAAACACGAAATTAGGATCACCGAGGAAATATTGCGAAAAGCTGCAAAAAACACAGAAAGCGGGTTCTCCATCATTAAACTTCTTTTGGATCAACAAAAAAACGCAATCAAGATCACGAGTACGGTGATGGAATCAGCCGCGGGGAACACGCGTGATGGTGCAGACATCATCAAATACCTCCTAGATCGAGAAGGAGTTGAACCGAAAATTACACCGAGAGTTATCCGAGCGACCTTGGCGAATGATCCCCCAGAAAGGGAAATGATATTACAGCTCCTACGTTCAAGGAGTTACAAATTTACTTATATGATCAAAAAAACGATACCGCTATCTCAAGGTCGTCAGCGATGCCGCGCGAATAGTGCTAGCAAATGGGACAGATTGATGGGCCAGTACAAAGTTTCAAAGAGGAAATGGAATTGAAATACTGTAAATGTGAAATGTACTGTTGATTGATCTTCCCGTGTGGTCACATTTTCATGCTCATGGCATTTATTATCCCGAACATAAGACATTTACGCGCTAATCACTTGAACGTCACCGCTTCCTAACTTTAGCGGAGTTTTGGTGGCCAGTCAACCTAAAGTCCAATTAGTCATTGCCTTGAGACCATACTGTACTCGAACGTTGAGTTCTCTTCAAGGTATGGCAAATAGTGGCTTGGCGGCGGGGCCGCAGAATAGAAACGCAATGCGTGGGATGGAAGCTGATTTCGCTACCGACTGTAACGTGGGCATTATAAGGACCGCGATAACTTTGGGAGATGAACCCGCGTCACCCCGATGGTGTGTCTGACTTTACGGAACGCGAACCATGGGAACACAAGTCGGATTCGCTCCATCTCCTGACTTTTGTGCTAGCACCTACACAGCGCTATCTACCTTAGGCCCCCTCCGCGTCAAGTGTGGTGACCATGACATCGAATCCATAACCCCATTGATTCCCCAAGTTCTGTGAGTCGCAAATCAGGGAACCCTCGATGATGACCCGTTATGTACTTTGTGGAGTTAGGAGTGACATCCAATAATCCGGAGGCGTCACAGAACACAGCGCCATATGGCTGCTCTCGAGTAAAAGGCTAGAAACAGGTCTTCTACGAAAGACGCGATTGGTATCACCTGGTATATCTACTTCAACGATGACTCATCTCAGTGGATCGTGATATCTGACTTTTAAAGGTAATTTCAGGAAGTAATAGTGATGATTGGGGTTGAATATGAAAAAGTAAGTACATGTAACTTGCTTTGGATCTTCTATCCCACCCGGGGAATTAGTATGTATTGAGCGCGGATCTTGAATTTTATATAACTGCTAACTGAGAACTAGACTAGTCATGTACAAAGGATGCAGCCCAGGCCGTCATGCAGATTGATACATGTTAGGATAAGTGGGGTAGTTAACCCTTGGCAGATTAATTACCTCTGGGCAGCTGGCTCTGTGGGTGTCTTTATACTTATAATTATGGCAATCACACAACCCGCATTTTTTTCGCAATCCCATTCGATACAGTAACACCTATGAATTAACTCAACATTACTGCTCGGTCTTTCGGAGTTTAGTCCAGTGGCTCGACAGGAGGTGTTAGAGCGGCCAAAACTCCGCGGGGGCAAGGAGAAGCAATCTGCAAAACTTCAAAAGTCAGGTGAGACCCTACTACAGGAGTGTGTGTGTGTGAAATCATTTACCCTGACCCCTCGCGAACGATATGCAGGATACGACTACTATATATATCCGTGTACGTACATGTAGAGTGTTCCACTTCCTGAAAACGAACTTAGAGCCTCGTCAAGGCCTGTCGTGGCCTAACTGCCAAATATAAACAAAGGTAAAAAAATGGATAGACTTGGTAAATCAAGGTACCGAGCAACAGCTAACTATTAGTCAGCACTTACACATGGTTGCCCCGCTTTCGAAATGTTTTTAGCTTCGCGAACACTCCCTCCACAAGTAATCATATCACTGTCTCTTGCTCCTTGAGGTCGTTCACATCCATTTTACACCACACCTCCAGCTCCGTGGACCACACAGCTGGTGAATATCTCGATGGAGATCGAAATCAAAAAATTTGCGACAGACGATGAGCTTGTCGAACTCGGCAAAACCCAGGCAAGTAGGTTGGTTCGCTCGTATCCTTTCAATTACTAAGTTGGCACAGCTCCAACAGAACGGCTGCACTATTTCGAGCGAGACAAGGGATATGTCCAGAAATATCTCCGCGCCGGACAACACCGTGGCCTTCATCGCCGACATCAGCTCACCAGGCGGCAAGTTCGTTATCGGGACACACGCACAGGCGCCGTGGGAGAACGGCACCGTCGCAGAAAGGGCAACACAGGGTGATGCGCAAATTCTAATAGGGCCATGGCAGCATGAGTGGCAATTCTATGCAGTCGGTTCGATCAGAATAAGATACCTAGTGAAACGCCCCACCGCTACATAACCTGTTTGCGTTGACTGCGGAAGTAGAGGCAGAGTTGATTGGTGATGGGGATAGTGAGGAATGGATTTGCTAGCGGGTGAAAGGGTTCTGTCAGCAAGAGAGGTCCTGGGCAGCTGAGCTTTTTGGGTGATGAGCCCAGTTGAGAGCTCCAGGAGATCGTCCGGGGTAAGCTCATATACGCTCCCGGTAAGCTCTGGAAATCTGTCAGTCCACCACTCCATCGTTTGTAATCTAACTTACCCGTCTGATATTGCGACTGGGGCGTCAAGGAGACGGCTGTCCGTTGCGAAGGTGTCGGGTCAGTCGCTAACAGTGTGTCGGGTTCGTTAGGGGATTTGCTTGTCGCTGTACCTGCTGAGGCACTTTCGCTGAAGTGGCTGGAATGGTCATCATCTGTCGATTGGTAAGTAGTTTGAACAATTGAACTGACACTGCCTCCTCACCTGCTGGAGTCAGTCGACCCTTAAGATTATGAACGTATTTTCTGATATGGGTGGACAGATGCCATTTTCTCTGCGCTAGGATCGCTGGAAGCTCCTTCCTCCATGTCTTCTTCATTTCCCTATGGGCTGACTTGCCGATGGCAAGGGCAATAATCGCGGTGAGCTCCTCACCACCGATGGCATGAGCCTGCTGCAAAGTGTCGGTATATGGATCCGTGCGATTTTTGTCAGCCACTAGGCCGAAGGCCTCGTGTATGCGCTTCTCATCTCTGGCCTTTATCCTTTGGCCAGCCCTAATCCACTCCACCCAGGCGGCAGACATTTTCAGGGAAGTTTCTCGATCCAGCGGTGCGTAACGAGAGCCCTTTCCTGTTTGATTGGTTTGGTTGCGTGCTTGGGTTACTGATGGGCGATTGTGACGGGGCATTTTGAATGTGCATAAATGGCTGGTTGCTACAAGAACAAACGACCAGTTCGGGGCGCGAACCGGGAACTTTATGAGTTCTCGCTGGGAATTTAGCCCATTCTCGTTGGAAAGGCGGCTATTCCGGTTGGGGCATTCGAGCCAGGGGCTGGTTTCAGGACTCAGCCAACAAAGCCACAGCCACACCTGAGTATGAGTCCGTGCGCGGCAGGATCCTCCAACCTTCGTGATTTCCACGCTCATGCATTTTTGTATCCATCATCCGCCCACATTTATGAACCCACTTTCCCCTCACAATTGTGATTTCTTCGATTTGCCCCAATGTACTCAGTCATCAGTCCGAATTTATCTCGTGCAAGGAGATCTTTGGCAAGAACAATGTCGTCTCTTACTCCTGGGCATGTTCTTCAAGGCGCCTGTTGGAACTATTCCCTTATGGAACATGTCAAAGGAGATCACACGCACAATTCCGACGTTTTTAAGGCCCAGGTTGTTCCACGTGAGAACGCCCGCGTCGTCCCCGAAGTTCCCAAATGGTTTGTTGTATTGCATTAACCATATCCAGACTCTAAGGCTAACTCTGCCACCTAGGGCTTTTATCAAACGGGCGTCTAATTTTGAATATGCAACTGAGAACCTGCCACGTGAGGTTAAGATTTATGGCCTTCCTGGTGTCGCCTCGGCCGAGTGCTTCCGGAAAATGTATGAAAAAATCGACGACAGCACCATCGCTTTGGAATGGTTGGACACTACGCTCGCAGAGGTGGAATACCATCCTGACATGAGAATCTACTCCATCATCAAGTCTGTTTTAAAGGCAGCATTCACAAGTTGTGTCGTTCTGGAGGACCACAAACATGTAAATACAGGTAGAATACCTGGTCTTAACGAGCTGGCATTTGCTAATTACTCCAGACTATAAACCCGCCAATATCTTGCTTTCTAACATCGACACTGACCGTGTTATCGCTAAAGTGGGGGACTTGGGACTCGGTGAGCAAGTATTGATATGCGAGATATGCCATTACTTATACGCTTATAGTTGTCCCGGTCGGCGAACTTCTTAACGCCCAACCATTTGCTATGCGCGCCCCTGAAGTCTTCCTAGGCGAAGCGTGTACTGAGCCATCGCAGGTCTGGGCTGTTGCCGCGATGCTACTTTGCTGGATCAAACCTGGTGTGTTGGGCGCTTGGGACAGCCCTCATCCCTTGATTAACGAAGCTTGGTCCATGGCAAAGATACAGCGACTCTTTCCCCACTGGGAGATTCCCACTCTTGAAATGGTGAAGGGCGACACCCTTAAAGTTGCAGTAAATTCTGCCCAATCTTTAAGTACAGAGGTGCCAGAACTGCAAGCAATCTTACCTTTCGATGAGGAGACAAAAAAGGTGGACATGCCACAGAAGTTAAGAGATCTTCTTCGTTTTATTCTGGTACCTGATCCGGAAAAAAGACCCTCCGCCTCAACTGTGCTTGCGTCGAGGGAATTTCGAGATTTTGAACATTACGTGAGCGTATAGTCTAATCAACTTGGAGGATCGCGTCTTGTTTACATAGGGGTGGATAGTGAATAAACTGAATCTCCTAAATCTCTGTTTGTGGTGTCTCACGCGTAGGCGTTTCGTCGCCCTTTCCCCCCTTGTTTTCTTGTTGCTCCTGCCGAAGATAGTCGTCCCAGCCCATAACCATGCCTTCCATGCCTTCATAGGTGCCTTGATCCGCTTGTGCCCAATAATGGCCCGTTCTCCTTTAGTTCGAGAACTCAAACGGAATGCCGTGGTCAACCCTCCAATGAAAAGAGGCAATCGCCCAACTTTACGGTGATTGCCGGGTTTTCCAACGAGACGCCCACTCCCCAACGAGACGCCCGCTTCCCAACGAGAAGAATGGCTTAGGCAGCTCCAAGTCGATAGAAATTCATGATAGATCGCGCATGCCAGCACCACTTAGTCTGTTTGAGTTTGAGCCACTGATGCTGGGCTATGCCTCAGCTGTTCATAGCCGACAAATAAGAATGAGCCCTGCCGGCTTTGCAGCATGTTCCTTCATCAAAAGCAAGCCCACTTGTGTCTGACGTGCATTGGAGCACATTGAAAGGAACATCAGGATAAATCGGCGCGAATGGTCCGGAATCCACCGGCTTTGATAGAGATCATTCCGTCGAAGAACCCATTCCCAACGAGATCAATCTCGTTGGACTGAGGTAGGAGGCAGCTATGATACTTAGTCGAATATATAAAGAGGGTAAGTCTCCTGGAGTTACTGCAAACGCATCGACTCAGTCACCTCTATATCTATTAGTTTACATTTATTGAATCCTACTTCAATCCCAAACCCAATATGTCTAAGCATCTCATCGGCTACGTCTTCAACAAGGCTCTCAACAAGAATATACCAGTCTATCTCCCCACCATCTGGAACAACATCATGCGCGTACCCGAAGTCGTCGATCAAGCTGTGAAGACCGCAGCTCTTGCCACGGTCAAAGCTCCCTTGAAAAACGGCACGCTATTCAAATTCGAAGACATGCAGAAGATGGATGAACTCCTAATTACGTGAGTGACTTATTCGATCTTTCTACGCCATCTTGGCTAACTATCGCTAGCAATACCCTTCATCAAAGCCAGACTGATCCCAACAATCACTGTTCAGTTCAGGGCCAGACTACTGGAGGTGTCCGGATCAAAGCCAATCACGCCCAGGAGGACCAGTCCAAGCAATATGTAATTTCTACCCTACCACTCCACCTGTAAATTAATACGCAGCTAATTCTATTCTATAGGTTGCTAACTAAGTATTTGCTGTGTAGTATCCAGTCATTTGCACGAGCTTTGGAGAAGCATGCCCGGGAACGCAGATCATTGCTTGCTACTTCATGCGTGTGGCTTTTACAAGGAGGTCGAAGCATATCTATCCAACTGTTGTCATTCCCTAGCTATGTGCCAAGATGATATTGAATCAGAATTGATGTTTATTGATCGGTATATTGGAAAATTCGCCTCAAAGTAACTGAAACTTTAAAGTAAATTAAGAAAAGCCCTGCGCACTCCTAGACTTTCCTCGCCGGCACCATAACATCTTATGAGCCCAAGGGGTTGGGGACTAGTAAACCAGATACTCCAAACTATAGCTTTTTGATAAGAGCTTTTGTTACTTACGTGGTTCGTTCAATTTAAACGATGGAAGTTGGTGGTTTTTCGATAACGTGGATCCCGGCGGGTCCGTCATCTCACCTCAGAATTTCTGCACTTTCCCAACTGTTGTGATATGAGGCTAGTGCAGATCAGAAACTCAGCCGCACCATCGGAATTATTCCCGAGGTGTCTATGCGGAGAAGCAAGTTGATTTCCAATCAACTTGATCTTCTCGTTGTATGTATAGCCTCATGTTTCTCTCTGAATAAATAATCAATTGAATTCCTCTGAATTACAACACATGTTAAACTTACTCTGGGAAGCTCAAAGCATTTCTAGGAGCTGTCTATCCCCTAGGAACCACAATTTAGCTCCTGGGGCTATCGCTAATTCCTATGAAAATGGGATCTACCTGTGAGGGTCTCACGTATCCGTAGAGGTGACTAGCAACTTGAGATGAACAATCAATATTAAGAACTACTGTAGTTGACTCTCGATGCCATGTACGATTTCTTCAACACGACTTGCGACAGCCACAACCATGTAGACCTAAATTCTGCACTGTACTTATGCTTGAATACCCTGGAATTCTGAATCTTCAATCCGCATTTTCCTAAATGCAATAGCCATGGAGTTGTGGTCGGTTGAATCTGATCATTTTCCATGCTGAAGTGCTTATCTAAGCATGCACTAAACCCTTCTGAATTTCGTGGTCAAAACTAAACCCTTTTTGATTTTCATGGTCAAAACTAAGCCTCTTTCAGAATATCAGCGTACCTAGGCTGCGGCATATCGTACGATAACGATAATGACCCGTTATCGTTATCCGCAAATTGCGGATTGCGGATAATGGATCATTATCATCATCGTCATTGCAGATATCCGCGGATATCTAAACGATAGTTTGGATATCAGCAAACTATCCGCACTAGCATAAAATTCGCTAATATATCCTATTCTGGACCATCAGGTGATACTTATGAAGCTGACAAAACACTATTTTACATCTGAATCTTTACATGTTTGGTCATAACAGTACTCATCCCCTATTTCCTTCACGTCTCCTCATATTGCCGTTGAGCCTCAGGATGATGGTGATAATGATCTCCCGCTTCTTGAAATGCCAACTGAAGGGTCCACGCAGGGGAGATCGGGGAGGATTCGGAAGAAGCCAAAGCAGCCAGATGGATTTGCATTTAAGGTCCGCAGCTTTGAGATGGCTCCCCACCCTCTATTTAGCTTGTCCAATAGATCAACGTTCTAGAACCCCCAGAAACCATAAGAATATGATACAGAAGCTATTTTTAAGCTGTTATTCACGACTGTACTGGAATACTGCCAAGAAAGGGGTTTTGGAGGACTAACCGTAAAGGGTATAGCGTATTTCGAAAGAGGGCTTGAGAAATAATCTCTGAGAGGAAATGGTGAAACTGATTTCGATCTATTCTGTATAAACATGAAAAGGGCCAACCGTGATTGATTTCGCTATTCAGCGATTTTCAAAAACAGTTTACCCCTTGGACACTCATACTTTGTTTCTCGGCCCGTACCCGAGACAACGCTAGGCCGGAACAGGTTAGTCCGTACATTAAACTGATCTCCAAGTGGATAATATCTTACCACTTATCCTAATAAGTGTTCAGGTTGTTTCGGGTACGGGCCGACAAACAAATTGTGAGTGTCCAAGGGGTAAACTGTTTTCGAAAATCACGGTAGAAGAAGATATCGTATTTAATCTTGTTAGGAGATTACGTCAGGAGCGCTCGGCATTTCTACTGCCCTAATTATTGGAGGGTCGACCCCCGGTGTTTTGGAAGAATAAATCATAAGTATAATTCCTCATGACCATGCATTGGCGCCAGGCAGTAATGGACATATTCAACAATATCCCTTATTTGATAAACGGGCGTATCCTACTCAAACCAGTCAAAGTCCTCCGTCATCCATGAACCATTGCCAGGCTCTACGTCGCTCGACCGGTTCGGAGAGTGCCTGACACTGTTCGTCGAAGGGAAGACACTTTGTTGGTATGGGGGCGCACTAACATTGGGTACATAATACCTATCCATAGTTGCAGGTGGTAACTGATTTGGACCCTCGGCCGGATTGGCTGTTTGCTGAGGATAAGATTGCGGTATCATGGCATCTTGGCCTTGGTTCAATGACAGTCCTATTTGACTTGGCTCCGGTTGATCGGCCCTCCGGTGCCAAGCGGCTGCATTGTCCCCAGCATAGTCTTGCGGTGTATGTCTCGGTAGATATGGCAATCCTTGTGGAGCCGACTGGGCAGGTGTGGGCTGGGACGATGGCACTTCCATGTTTGAAACAAGCTGCTGGGCTTGGTCTCCTAGTCGAGCTCCATTTGATGAAATATTTGGTGTAGGCTCCCTGTACTCATCCCGGTTGGACAGCACAAGTAGACTTGACTGGACTCCCAAACTATTCAAGTTGGCTTTCAGTTCGGATGTCAAATCCTGGTCTCGGATTTGCTCCAGTTGTTTGAGGAGCTGAGCAATGGCTGCCCTGTAGGATTGGTATTTTTGGGCACAGGGTTTATGATATTGGACAAATTGCATCTTAGGCAGGCCGTAAGTACAAATCAAGTAATGCATGAGTTAGACTTACGGCCTTTCTTTTCCCCCCGAGACTGACTGCCAACTGGTCCATCATAGCTATAGCCCCCTTTTGTCGCACCGAGCCAGTAGGCGATGTCGGATGGGCTTCTTTCGCCATATTGACAGAAGTTCTTCGATGAGGAAAGGTCTTCGCTAGGGATTCTCAACGGCAAGAGCACAGGCATGGACGTACTCGGTATACTGAACAGAACGGAGTATACATAGCGCAAGTCGACCTTAAGTACTACCTAAGACACCTCCAGGATCATAATCCCTGTATTGCTACCCTGATGATTTTTCCATAATCTAAGTATCAGTTTTGGCCATCTTTCCTTCCCTGGTCACTGCCTGCGGCAAACATGGGGCAAATGTCCGGAATATTAGCCCACTCCAAACCTCCCAGGATTACCATGAAATGGTCATTAAATAGGCAAATAGGCCTATCAAGTCTCTTTCTATACGCGCTGTTGGTGTGATCTAAAATCTGATTGGGTTGCACAGGCCGTCTGTTGAACCTTAAATTTGCCCTAGACGACTAACTACGCCAAAGCACTCTCAATCCCTCCCAAGTACAATGGCATATTTTTTTTATCTGAGAGGAGTGACGTTCTTATCGCTGACCGAGCCACTCCAGGTCAGCTCTATACCACATTGAATTTGTCACCATCTCGCGTCGATCCTGCTCGGGCGAGCCTGTACCACATAATGAGACTCAGTTGTTCCATTCCGCGCTAGTAACTGAGCCGCTCAGTGTTACTTGCATCACACCCCATCCTCCCCGTTACCTTATTTCACTTCATTCTGGAACGCTTATTTAGAAAATATATGTAAGCACTCATCACTGTTTCTATTTATTTTTAGCGGAAACACAGTGAAATAATTGAAGGATAAAGCTGGGAGATCATAACCAGGTGGGCCTCGTCATGGTAGGAATTACCTCCAACAACCACAGCAAATAAAAGCTTTGGTGAGTGTTTGCTGTATCCGTGCGCGCCCGTCCTGGCTTAGCTCGTAGATACTGATGTATCTCATTACACCGGCACAGACCCATCTCGGCCAGGCCTGCCATCGAGCAAGTGCGTGATCAAGAACGGATGCAGGCGCGTCCTCTGAGACCGGACCCAGCACAAAATACTGAACTTTATCACGCGCGCCGGTTTGACGCTAGGTAACGTTCCGGTCATGTGAGGCTTGGCGCCAGGGGTCAACGACCATCCTAGCTAGACAATGTCAACAGAAAAATAACAACGAAACTTAGTGACTCAAAAGGTAGTTATATGTTTGACGACAAGGCATGAAGTCCCCATAATAAGGCATCTCTCGGTGTCCTTTCCTCATACGACTCCACAATTCCACGACGCTCATCGGATATTTCACGCATGACGAGGGCGACTACAATCTTCTGCGGCGCAGGACATGACCAGGGGCTTGCGACAACACGCCATGATGTCCCGCTGGTTCATCTTTTGTGGGTATTTGCGGCTTTTTCTGATTTTACTTGACCACTCGGATCCTGTCGGAAGCTCCAAGCAGGGAGTATGTTTCGTACCGTTCGTGCTAGCCACCATTGAAGGCGCCACTGAATCCGGAACCAGAGGCATGGGTTCATCTGACTCAAAGGTTGCTCAACGCTTGACATAGGCTTCCTGGCAACCACGGTTGCCAACCCCAAACACCACATGGGCTGTTGCGCCATTCGCCACAAACAGCACTGATGGCCTAGACCAGGAATCCTAGTCGCTCCATGGCCACTGGCCTAAATGACCATCCGCGGGCTTCCGTCGGTAGTCGGATCTGGCCTTCCGGAGGTCGGGTACCAGGGTTATCGCCAGCCTCTGGTCTTGTCCTGCGCCGCGGATTATTGTAGCCACCCTGGTCAGCGCGAGATTCTGATGAGCGTCGTAGAACTGTGGTGTGGTATGAAGAAACGACACCGAGGTGCGTTATTCTGCGGTTCATCTGCATTGTCATGAAATTTATAACTCTCTTGCGAGTCACTATGACCTAGATAGCCCTTGGCTTTTCGTTGTTGTTTTCCTGACCTCGTGTACAGACAATGATCGGCGGCCGTGATGTCAAGCCTCACATGACCCGAATGTGATAGCGCTCGTTCGCTTGTTGTCCTGCCCAGTGGCAAACTGGCGCGTCTGATAGGCCCGGAATATTTTTGTACTGGATCCGATCGCGAAAGGCACGCCCGCATCCGATCCTGGTCGCCCACTAGGTTAATGGCGGTCTTGTTAGAGGCTCCAACTTTGGCTCTCTATGCAGGCGCAATGACTAAAATCAATATCTACGAGCTAGCCTAGAGGGGCGCGCGTGGATACAGCGAACACTCACCAGACCCAAGTATCTGCTGTGCTAATTCCAACGTTGGGGACCGCGAGTTATTGCATATATTTGTCTAGTCGTCCGTTTTAGAATGAACCGAAATAGATAATAGGGATGATGAGGTGTGGTACAGACTCACCCGAGCGGGTCGACATGGAGGAGGGCGATGAGTGCTGACATGGAGGGGCTCATTCAGTGACAAGAGTTCCCCCCCTTTTGTAGAAGAAAAACAGGGCCATTATCCTTCTGGGGGTAGAGGGAGCTTTGGTGTAGGAAGTCGTTCAGGGGAAGTTAAGGTTCAACAGACAACCTGTGCAGCCAAGGCAGATTGTAGATTGCACCAACAGCGGTTATAGAAGAGTCCTGATTGGCTAAGTTGCCAGTTCAACGCCCACTATATGATAATCCTGGGATCCATATGTTTGGACTGGGGTCAACAGTTCGGAAGGTTGCTACGAGGTTGCGGCAGCCATTGACCACGAAGGATGACCGCCAGTGATACCCGAATTAGATAAGCATGGAAAGAATAGACAGGGTAGCAATATTAGGGGAGAGAATCCTGCTTAGTATCTTAAGTGTAGTACTTAAAGTCGACTTGTGCTAGGTACACTAGATCTGTTCAGTATCGTAGGTCTCCAGCGAACATCTTTCCCTCAACGGAACCCTTCTTTCACTATGACGAAGGGAGCCCATCCAGCACCCTCCCCCAATGACTCGGTGCGACAAAAGGGGGCTATAGCTATGATGGACCAGTTGGCAGTCAGTCTCGGGGGAAAAGAAAGGCCGTAAGTCTAACTCATGCATTACTTGATTTGTACTTACGGCCTGCCTAAGATGCAATTTGTCCAATATCATAAACCCTGTGCCCAAAAATACCAATCCTACAGGGCAGCCATTGCTCAGCTCCTCAAACAACTGGAGCAAATCCGAGACCAGGATTTGACATCCGAACTGAAAGCCAACTTGAATAGTTTGGGAGTCCAGTCAAGTCTACTTGTGCTGTCCAACCGGGATGAGTACAGGGAGCCTACACCAAATATTTCATCAAATGGAGCTCGACTAGGAGACCAAGCCCAGCAGCTTGTTTCAAACATGGAAGTGCCATCGTCCCAGCCCACACCTGCCCAGTCGGCTCCACAAGGATTGCCATATCTACCGAGACATACACCGCAAGACTATGCTGGGGACAATGCAGCCGCTTGGCACCGGAGGGCCGATCAACCGGAGCCAAGTCAAATAGGACTGTCATTGAACCAAGGCCAAGATGCCATGATACCGCAATCTTATCCTCAGCAAACAGCCAATCCGGCCGAGGGTCCAAATCAGTTACCACCTGCAACTATGGATAGGTATTATGTACCCAATGTTAGTGCGCCCCCATACCAACAAAGTGTCTTCCCTTCGACGAACAGTGTCAGGCACTCTCCGAACCGGTCGAGCGACGTAGAGCCTGGCAATGGTTCATGGATGACGGAGGACTTTGACTGGTTTAAATAAAATATTTCGTCATTGCCCGGTTATGAGAGTTGTGACTTCTTCGTTTGAAATTCGTGGGCCAAGCTCGATCCTCCCGATAATAGAATCGAATGCCTCGTACTGTAAGAGATCATCGTAGCCCGGAGGTGTGGATGAGCTTCTTTGGTTGGTATTAGTTCCTGAATGAAGCACACTAGGAGCCACCAGATGTACCCAAATTGTGTACGTCTCCTTTAGCATTCGCTGGGGTCTTGCAAAGCTTTACAGCGGGCTCGCTGTAAACAATGGAAGCCTAGCCGACCAAGACGTACTCGTTAGTTTGGCCCTACTTAGCTTAGGACGCGTAAGAAATTTATAGCCTTGCCCCACGAACGTGTGGTTTAATAAACACAGCAGCACATAGGATTTATAGTTCGAAACCAAGTAGTTTCCTATTTCGGTGTACAGTATGGAGGGAACATTCTTAGAACCAGTTCGTTACAGTGATATTTGAAATCTGTTGTGATAGATGGCCAGTGCAGACCAGGAACCAAGCTGAATCATCGGTATTAATTCCTCTACAATCTTTACGACAAATCAAGTTAATTGTCAATCAACTTGGACCTCACATTTTATATATAAGGTCCTGAATCCCCTTGGAAATAAGCACAATTAATCATTCCTCTGAATTACAAGAAAATCAGCTTTAACTCCACTCTCTCGCCCTGACTCGTTTATCAGGAGAGTCTTTATCTCGAAGTGTTTTTTGTGGCTTCTTTTGAAGCACCAACCGCTAGTACGCGCTCGGGGCTACAGTACTTCCGGAAATCGGTATCACCACCTCAATCGTCCCCAGAACCCTGATGACAAACCCGCTAGTCCAGATACGGAATACTTACGGATGAATGATATTCCCGCACATGACCCATACAGTACTCTACTGGATGACGCGCGCGTCGCGCGCATCGGCCATGAAACGATGGATAGAATGAGGCAGGGGAGAATTGACGGGCTTTGATTGGAGGAAAAGCGGCTTCTTATAGCCATTATAGCAATTTGTATATGGAAATCATTTACTTATTATGACTAGCTGCGAATGCGCTGCAGAATGAGGTCGAGTTCCTTGAAAACCGGTGTGGCTTTTATCGAATTCAACGGGACTACTTTCGCGACAAGCTTGGCCACTACATACCCATGACTCAATTGCCACCGAGACCACCGACTCCAGAGTGTATCCCATCTACTTCACCTTAAACCAGCGCAGCTTGGGGACTTTGACCTTCTAGTGTATGCAGTTGGCTTCCTTTTCTTCTATTTATTCAAGTCTCCGAAGCCTTTGAATAGAAATGGGTGACCTTTCCGGCTTTCAAAGTATCACAGTATTAAGCATCTACCGGGTGAATATACTACTGGGGGTAAACTTGGAATGGTCTACGTTGGGATAAACCAGGATATGGGTCCACCTTACATCCTAGGCTCTTAAAAAAGATCATGCTAGCCAATAACTAATAACATCACCCGTGGAGATTTTGGTCACACCAAGCGCGCTAAAAGAAAATATATAATTGGCTTCTATTTCGTTCAACGACTATTAAGTGGATTAGTGCTGGCCTAGGCCCCTGAATGAACATCTGGTCGACTTTTGTCTCCAGATTTTGCCACTAGCGATAACGAGCGGGGAAGTGATCGGAATTTTGGGACTCGAGAGAAGAAAGGAGGGGTAGCAGATAGCAGAGGGGATTTTTTCGATACAAATAGGCTGGTAGTTTTGTGACTCATGCTAGAAAATATCCCATCACTTTCTTTTGAAATCACTTGGGTATAATGAAGCAACTTCATATGACCCGGGACGCGGCATTGCTATTGGCTGAACTCAGGCACCTCATTGGGGAAGAGCAACTTGTGAGAACAATTCTCTACTGAACGTATTCCTTATCCTTACTTCTCCGATCGCAGAAACGCTTCCAGGGCCATGAAGAGTGCGAGAGAAAGTGTCAAATTGCTAGGGGTATCATGGTTCAGTTAATGAACAGATTGGAGAAAATTCGACATCAGAACAACATAGAACCCGGACTCGTTGTTCAGTTGAAGGCATTGGGTATGCAATCGCCACTGCTGGACTCAGTCAATGGAGCAGATGGGGGACATTATTGCGCCCCGAATGTATTGAATAGCGAGGCGGCATCCTCCGCCATGTGCAACCCGCAGATCCCGTCCCATACCTGCCAACAGACTCAAGGGTTTGATGATACTCCGCCGCAGGCGGTGCCAGCCCATTACCCATCCACCCAAACCCAGCCAGTTGGACCATCACACATGCCGCAGCTGGGGATCAACTCCCCGATAGAATCGAGGCAGATGGTATCTGGAGTATTGAACGCAAACCGGATGTACATGTATCCATCTATACAGCAAAAGGCTAGAACCGTGCCCACACCACAGGGAGCCCAACCAGTTCCATCCCTTCCAAACATTCATTTTGAGGAGCCTCTGTCGACTGAGTTGGACATCAGCGTTGAACCATGGAGTATGCACGGAAGCCTCAAGTGGTAGAGATTGGTCTTGTTTGTTTCTACGCTACCTCATTATGGATCCAAGTTTTCTTTTTTTTGATTAATTTTGCAAGGGTCGACCATGGTAAATTCTTCTAGGTCCTCTAGGCAATATAATGCAAGTCCATCAAACAGTCGGCGTGATAGACCTACCTTGAGATTTGAAACATACTCGCCGACATATACAGTAGTTTTCAAATTTGGTTATACAGACTCGCTCGAAATCAGTTCACCTCTTTACTGGCTGTCTTCAATTCTTTGTTGAACTCTATTTTGCATGACGCCTTACCATATACGGTTAGCCTGCCCCTGACTCACATCTCAGGCAGTATCTCAGTACGTATACGAAATAACTTCATGATGAATAGTGCTTGTTTGGTCTGGTATTTATGATGATAGAGTGATATTAAAGCAAAAGGCCCTATTAGTATATCTATCTGAGCCACACCCACAGGGTTCTTGATAAACATGCGGGGGCTCTCTTGGCTTCTAGTCCGTTAGAGTAACGGTCAACAACCAGTACTGGGTTTTCTTTCTTTGTGGGAGTTATGTTCAAGGTCTGTTCAAGGTTCAGAACTTCGTACCCCTAAGCGCCAGCTGACGTTAACCTGGCGGATTTTGCTGCTGCACGTAAGCTGGACAAGTCTATGGTTAAACTGATGGATCTAATGCTGCAAATAGCCATGTCAATTCCAATGGTGGAATGTGCAGAGGAGCCCCGCTCGTTCAACTTCTTCCCTGCTTAATAATAACTACTGAGCGAACAGGGGCCTTCGCCCTTCCTATATGTTATTCCGTTCGCATATTTGGACTTATGTTGCCTAACCAGCTGGTGCTCAACTAATCAGAATGTTGACCACACTAACAGCGCTACATGGGCATGAGCAGTTAGGAAATGCTAGCTGCTACCTTGCTGGCACAGACCATGAACTTTATATCACAGAACTGCTGAGGTTTAGCGTTAACCTAGTTCAGGTCGCCGAAGGCAGGGCTGCGGTGTGCTGGGAAGGGAGGTAGGAAACTTGTGCCACCCGTTTCCGTGCGTCGCATATCGCATTTCTGTCACCTGTATTGGACTGTTAATAAAAGCAATTATCCAGCGCTATTATAAACTGCCAGAAAACCGTCAGTCTATGATCGTTACGAAGACCTTTTCTGTCCATCGTGAAGCAACCTCGCAAAGTCAAAAATACACGAGATGGCCCAGCATAACGGTATGGCATTAGGAAGTGGTAGGTAAATGCTACAAGTCTCAGGCTGGCTGACGCAATTACCTAGGAACGGATCTAAAGCAATCCGACGAACAGAAACAAGCCGTGGATATTGGTCAAGACGATATTGGTCAAGACGATATTGATGCTGATGAAGACTCCACATGGGATCAAATGAAGTACTCTGAGGAAACTGAAGACCAAATAGACATATGGGAATATATATGGGACCTGAGAGATAGGACCAACAGGACATGCTCATTATGTTCATCAAGCTCGGATGTGTTTTTGAGGAAAGAAGAGGATCCAAGAGATTTGGGAGAGCATATGTCCAAGAAGAATTCTGATGGTAAGTCCATTATATACTTGACACAAATTTGGATTAAACTGAATCTGCTTGGTCGAGACTGACAAATCATTGCAGATAGAGCGGAATTAGGGCTTGATGGTCTTCCTTGGCTTTTGAAGCAACTACAAATACAGCGTGGGGGGCAAAATGGCGATTCAGACTCTGAAGAAACAGTGGCATTAGGAACGAGCGAGGTTGACATGCCTCAACAGGGTTCATTGGGGGGAGAAGTCCTAACCGATCGAAAAGAGTCCGCGTCAGGTGTGAAAGACCTAAGAAGTGACAAATGAATTGACAATTTCCCTTGGTAGTAGCAAAATATATTTACTCTATCAAGAACTTCGATATGATGGAAAGCGAAAGGATAGGGACCTCGAGAAGGGAAGCAGGAATATAATATGATATGGAGCGATTCACAGTAGACTAAAATCTTTCATAGAAATGCAAACCCATAGATAAAAGAGCCACGAGAGCATATTATTTTATTATGGTCAAGAAGAGAAGCTTTTGACTAGCTCTAATACTTCGAAAGATAGCCCGCACAATGTAAGAGTTACGAATACCTCCTCCATGCGTTGGCGATAGACAAAAATCAGAATCCGGACTTCAGGTTGTCGTATTTGGAGGAAGGATAGCTCAGCTGATTGTCGCTCTTGTCCAGAGCCTTAGTGCCTCCAAAGACATCCACAATCTGCAAGGTTCAAAGTTACTGAGATGCTCAAATATGGAAATTGACTGAAACATACCGTCGTGACCAAACTATCATCACCTTCCGTGTCACCGCTGAGCTCCCACCACATACCCCCACCAAGCCCCTTTGATTTGATGTACTCACCCTTCTTACGCGCAATATTAGGAGTATCATAGCTGATGAACAAACGCGAGCCCGAGCTGTAGCAGTAGCTAGCCCCTTCCTGCTCCAGATTTGTGACCGCACAGCCGGGCTGAGGCAGGGCCTTGTAGTCCCACACACCGTTCTCCCAGCTACCAACACCAACACCGTTAGAGGATTGGCCAGGACCGTTGGTGTCAGTAAAGGCCCGGCCATACAGAGGCATACCTAGAACAATCTTGTTGGAGGCGACTTCGTGCGAAGTGTAGTAGTTGATTGCTTGGTCTGTATTGAACGGAGTACTGGAGGGGTTGTTGTTGGATACGTGTAGGTTAGCGCCATGGCCAGCAACGGCGTCCCAGGGTCCAGCGTAATCGTAGGCCATCAGGTTCCAGAAATCAAGGTACTGATCCATCTGGGCAAGATGCTCATTTTGGTAATTTAAAGTTCCTGAAATTTAGATTAGCGTTGCTCGGAGGTTTTGACGGAACTCCACGTGCCGGCAGGGGATGCAGTAGTGAGCAAGTAATGATAGCCGTCTCCGTTGGTCGAGCTGTACGAGTCTAACGCCTGAAAATGTTTAGTGATAGCAGAACCATGAATAAAAGAAGTGTGAAAATACCTCACGAAGGCGGCGTAGGGTATCAACAAATTGGTCCGCTTCGTTAGAATTGGCAGGGTACTTTCGATAATCAGCATTAAATACCGTGAAATAAATACCGTGAACAAGATATCAAATCTACCTCAAAATCAACATCAATACCATCAAAGCCCAGGTTCTTCAGCAGCTCAATAGAACTGTCAGCAAACTTCTGGCGTCCCCCATCTGTCTGAAAGGCTGCTCTGAGGTTGGAAGAATAGGTCCAGCCTCCAATCGACAGAAGAACCTTAAGGTTGCGATTTTTCTTCTTGAGTAGGAAAAGTTGTTTGACACAGCCATAGACATTGTTTCCGGTATCAGCCCAGGAATCAGTCGAGTAGTGCTTATCAGTGTCCGACCAAGGGTCCGTCAGGACCACTTCACCAGAGGCTTGGGCATCGGCAAATGCGTAGAGAATATGAGTCAGTCGCTTCGCTGGAATATTCTGAGGCTGGAAATTGCGAGCATAAATGCCCTGATGATGTTTGGTTAGTAAGTTTGATCCAGTAGATATATAGTATAGACGAGACTCATACCCAGTTCACAAAGTAGGCCACAGAGCGATATCCGTTAACATCACGAGTAACAATGTCAGTCTCATTGGTCTTGAGCAAGGAGGCAGTATAGGAAGCGTTTGCCAGCCACGCCAGGCCCAGCAAAAAAGGAAAAACAAAGTTCATAGGTAAGAAATGTCAAGGTTATATCCAATGAGATTACTTCTGGCGAGCTTTGGGAAGAGAGAGGGTCGTCAAAGAGCAAGGGGAAGCTAGGCTTTTTCTACTCGAAGTGACAAATAATTTCACTGACTCATGTGACATACAATAGCGCAACCAACCCCCCCCAATAAGATCTCAGTCGTGGTCCTGTAGCGCAAAAGCCAACGGCAATACAGTATAGCGTTACTCACTCTGAGTTGGGGTTTCAACGGCCTCCAAGAACGGGAACGACTCAGCTTTGATGTGCAGACTGGGGAACTATTATTGTGAATGCTGAACATTTAATTCTGTTATTTGCCAGGAACTCAGAATATACCTCGGCACTAAAATAGAACCATGTGGATTCCTGAAAAGAAAGAAGAAGGAAAGCACAAATCAGATGATAACTTTGATGCATGGGCTGTTCAACCTCTTTCGCTACTTTTTCACCCTACCTTGCGATCCTTTGAATATTGCTTGACCCCTGTGCGTCCGAGTTTCATGATTTAGCCGTCAGGGCACTGTCTGTAGAGATTATAGTACAGTGATATTCAAATCAGTTTTACCAACAATCTTTCTCTTTATTTCCCACAGGCTCCACCTCAAATGCACTAGCCCGTACTTGGAAATGTCTCTACCACCTTGCGTTTGTCCATGTGTTTCTTATGAGTCGGCGTAAATTACAGCAAGTTTCCATAGAATTTAATAGAATCAGCATGGTTCACTGGCCAGCGAAGCAGCGGCCACCAAGCTGAGAAAATAGGAAATATCGTCTTCCGAAGGAATTGCATCCCGTGAACAAGAAATAAAGATTGTCTGGACAAGATGACATGCTAACAGTTCCGTCCGCATTGTTATGCTGTCCTCTTAGCGCGCGATTTTGAAATCACTGTGATACCACAGCAAATCCCAGCACGGCCTCGGCCGTTAGAAAAGCCTGTTCAGTGGATGGATGGATTATTTTATTTACCCCGGCCCCTTGATTATAAGCCCCTCTTACCCTGGGTGTCTCTCAGTTTGCTCCTTCAGCATGCATTCATGGGCAGATCAACCGGGACGCCGCTTCAATCAAGCTAACCTGATCTCCAGTCCTCGGTGCGAGTGAGCTGATTGAACACCGGCTCTTTGTACGCCGACAAGCGCATCCGTTCTCTCGCACCATTCAGACCCTCTCCTGAAAACCTCGCCCTGCCACTTTTATCAGTTGAATTTTCGTGCTTTGGGGAAAAAGCGGTAGCCATTTCAATACACGATGATCATGAGGCCTCGATATCGACACATATCATATCTTGCTCGTAAACATACAGTGGAATTCGAAATCAGTTTTAACTTCACACTCTTACAACTTGGTTCGCGAACCTTAAATTGAAACACGCTAGTCCATATTTGGAATTGTAGTCGATCCATGATTTCCAAGAATAGACATTGTATTTTACATGACACGGATGGGACCCTGCCAGGTGTATTTTACTCGAAAATGCCATACAATGGCAGAATTGTATAGTAACGGCTATACCATACGCTGGTATAAAAATATTGTACTGTACCGCTACACATAATTGCGTTTCGATGATCTGGCATGATCACCAGCTCCGGACCACCTGTTCTGTCTTGATACGGGTAAAAAATAAATCCAAGTACTTATTAATTCTGCAAGGTAGTGTCCTTGTTATTCTGTATTGCCTTCTCTAAACTTGTGTAGCAGTTCTACGAGTCATCTTCGTAGTGTCGTCACGTCCACCTTACGTAACAGTTTCACTATCCTCTATTGAGAAGTTTCTGCAGCCAGTGACAATGGTATTTGACCCTCGTTGTCTTGCAAGTCCACATCCACATTCCCTGTCTGGAGTAAGAGTTTTGTTATTTCGATATAGCCTCTTTGCGTGGCTACGGCGAGTAATCCGCGGCGTTCAAGACCCCTCTATCTCATTTCAGCTCCTTCCTCAATTGCCTTTCGAGCCATACTTTCAATCCCTTGGAGAACAGGCCATACCAATGCCGAGCTCGAATTGCACGAGTTGACGCGATAGAGGTAGGGATTTAAAATTGAATAAAGACGTCGGTTGGTTTGACATATTGAGTTGATATCTTCTTCTCCTCAAAATGTCCCGAGGTTGAGGATCAATTCTGTAGGTAAGTGGAGGAGTGACATGGTAAGGTGACTTTGGACTGCCAAGCAAGGCCAAGCAGACAGAACGCTTGAGACCTAGTTAATCAGTTCAAGATCCTCATCCTGGCAGAAGGAAAGGAAATATCTCGTCATTATATAACCCTCTTTTCACATAACTCCGAGTGCATTAGGCCGCCAGCACAGCCCGCCAGCACAGCCCGGTCAATAATATATATGATTAGACAAAATACAGTTGCTGCCCGAAAGGGGTTGGTTAACCTAACTAGTTGGTTAGTTAGTTAGCGTGGGCTGCAATCTGTGTAAAATACATTCCTTGGGGTCTCATTCTTGTATTGTGTGGAATAAAATCACTATCCTAGGAAGCGGTCTGGGTAGAAGGGTTTCCCGCCCAATCCAATCAGAACTCGCGTATTCCCAATCCATTTTTCGGCAAACCATATATGCCTTCAGCCGTACATGGATTACCAGGGGAACAGCTAATTTTAGATTAGCGTGTCTCCATTTAGATTCCAGGAATTAAATCACAAGAGTCATTCCACTGTATGTCCCTACCTATTCTTTTATTATTTCGCCACGTCCACGCTGGCTAAGTCAAATTTCAGCTAAAATAACGCTTGCTTTCACCCAACGATGGCACATCGCTGGCCAGATATTTACAGTTCGACTATTCCGCGCTACCATAGGTTGGAGAAAGTACCGAACAGCGCAAGTGGGTGGGTGACACCTGGTTTGGAACAGAAAGCATCAAGAACGGCTACCGGGCCATTAAAGGCCTTTACAAGGCTCTAGGTTTATAGTAGGTAGTGGGATAATTGCCTTGCGCATGTGAGAATATATATAGTTGTGATACCCTGGATATCGTCAACGGTGTGTTCAAGGTAAATGGTCCTATATAGGCCCTCCTGTAGAGGCACTTGTGATTACTACCCTATTAGACGATCTGCCTTGTTTCCAATAAAAATACAAAAGTTCGGCTTCTGATGGAGAATCTACAGAGCGGAGATCCAGATATGGAGAAACAATACTGTGAGATTCGCCTGGGAGCAAAAGGACGGAGAGGAAGAAGAGAGAGGGAGAGAAGAGCTATCTAGCTATCTATCACTATCTAGATCTGTCCCGTATGGGGCTACTGCCTAAGGCAGAATAAGGCACCCAACAGCTTCCTTGTCTTCTTCTATTTGTTTCTTGTTTACGCCACCAAAGAAAGATAAGTCTAATATTCCGCAACGATTCACGCTTTTCAGAAGTAAATGAGCCCTTTTCCGTCTGGAAAGAAATAATAATTTTGTATTGAATGTTCAAAAATGAACATTTCGTCTTCGTCTAAATACCGTCTTCAGTCCACAGAGGGCCCTTTACTTTCTTGGATTGTCGAGATTGGTCAGTGCCCAAGTCAAGAGAGTTTTGAGTTCGCTTGGTGATGCTGCGTATAATCTCATGTTTCACCTCCGCTGATGGGTAGTCAGGATCCACTACTTTGGTATCCTCTCCGACAATTCGTGACTTCTCTTCCAAAAGCGGAGTGACAGCTGATTCTGCTAGGTCTGAATTAGATTCCGGTGTCTTGCAACTTTCGAGGTATTTTGCAGATAAAATGCTGTTCGTGGAAACAACAGTTGCAAGAGGTTGCTGATTCTCAAGTATGCTTAGGTGAGGAGTGGTTTGTTCAACCTGACCAACACCAACCTCAATCTCGACTGAATTTGGTGACTTAGGGCTATCATATAAATCAATCAATTTAGGAAGTTCTGATCCCAACAATGATGTCTTGTTGCACTTCATCGTTTCTCCCAGTGCTTCATCATCTGAAAATTTAACCACAACGCCACCTGTGGCTATAATCGGGCTACTTAGGTGGGAATTGTGTAGTGGCGGAAGACCAAAGATTGCATCTTTTTTGTACCTTGCCACCATCGGCAAATACGTTTGCTGGGCTGTAGAAGAGAAGATGGCCGACCTTTGCCTTTGCGGGACGCGTTGTCGCGGACATGCGCACACTATCGCATCTTCATAAAAGAGGAGCCTCTGTACCTCTGAAAGACAGTCTACGGAATGCAGAATGGCAATATATTCCACTGACGAGCCATACAATCGTGAAAATGCATGACTATGCCCATCTTCCCATAGAACCTGGATCGCAGTGTCTTCATTTTCAACAACTCTCACATGCCGAGGCATGTCGTGGAGCTTCTGCTGGACCATTTGTGGAGATAGATAAAGAGACTTATTTGGCTTCGACTCACCGTAAATGGTCCACTCCACGGAAGGGTTAATCAATGCTACTGCGCGATGGTAAATTTCATGAACAATATGCTCACAAAAGAAGGAATCGCTCTCAATTTGAGGGCTCATTCGCACTGGACAGTCACTATCAAGATGCGCTCTCTGAGTATACAGCCACCTTTCGTGGATATATAATGTCTTTTTGTTCTTGGCAAAGGCGATATCGGTTTCTTCATCCCCGGCGCGCACATAAAGGACACTAACATTTCTAGTGATAGAAGTCGCCACAAGCAAAGCCCGAAGGGCTCGATCAAATTCCTGTGCAAACCGCGTACTGGGTATCTGGATTACTTCGAATTCTTCTAATCGTCGCTGTAGCTCTTCATCAGGCGTGAGAATCAAGTTATGTTTTCGTAGGATTCTCCACAACACCAGCGACAGAGTCTGTGGCTGGAGTTTGAGATCTTTCGTGATTATCTCTAGGCTCTTGAGTTGGTGTTAGAAACTTATTAGTATGCTCTATATTTGGTGGCACTCACTTTGCATCCGCTGTTCTCGTGATGAAAGAATCCGGCGGTCTTTTGGGAGTCTTCTTTCAGTTTCGCCCAAATAATTCTTGCCACATTTTCCGTCACCAAGTCTTCAGCATTTTGGACGTCCATCCGTGTGGGATGATGTCGGAGAAAATCAATATAAAGTAAGAGAGCGCTTTCGTTCCCTCTTCGGATGGCACTTTCCCAAATCTCGGCAATTAATTTTGACCTCTTCTCAGGTTCAATCAATCGACCCAAGCTCCGATCAGGGTTTTCGGTAGCCAGGTTGTAGCCGACATGAAGGCCACTCCCATTATTATCACCCAGGCTGAATTCGATTCCTTTGAAATAGAGATGTCCGGCAAATTTCTCATCCAGAATCAAGTCGCCCTTTAGAGTACGAATAAGGGGTGCCGGGGGATTGACATCGATAGTAGCCCGCATCCAGCTCCAGAAGATATCTCTTGTCAGTCTGCTCTCATTACAACTATTGTGTTTGCCTCCCTTTGTGATGAAGACAGAAACATCCTTCCAGATCTTGGCTGTCAGCTGCTGGGAGATACGACACTGTAGGTCTTTTTCAAGGCGCGCCATGAGACGTTTGATTTTTCCCTTGCTCGCTGGTGTGACCTGGCAATACAAATTATGGTTGAGCTTGCCCCTAAATCCAAAGTTCCAATAGCAGTTGTTTGAGCATATCTTTACATTGAAATCCTCACGGCATAAAGCGAGAGCTGCCACTTTGAGCCCTTTGCCATAAACACCTGATAGACGATCATCATTGTTCTTTGTCGTATACCCTATTTCTAGACACCTTGTATCAAGCTTTGCATTAAAGTTAGTCAGTTCGACGTTTCCATCTGATTTCTTGAATCGGATATATCCAGCCAGTTCTTCATATTTTAGCGAAGCATGTCCATTATTTGTCTTTGGGACCGAGACAATAATCGCCTCATCTGTCTCTGTCACATGAGGACAGAATCCAAGAAGAGAGATTCCATGAACCTGAAGAATAGAATCTTTCCTGCAGGAACCGGTAAGTAAACATTACATTTAGTAATTCTCATAGATTTACGAACCAATTTTGATAAAACTCTTTGAAAGCATCGTACGAACTCCAATTCGCCTCATATGATCGGGTGAAACCAATTGGTTGTATTGACGGCTCCAGAACACCGGTGCTATCAGTGTGAGTTTCCGGTTGTGTATCCATCCCAATTATTCCAAAATTTGATGGAGTGAAGTATGATTTTGATAAAGAAGGCTATTAGCAGGACTTCTTTGGGTGGATTCGCCCCTTATATATGAATTAATCAAGTCATTTGTAATAATAAACTGGTGGCATCTAACCAGTAAAGCTCAAGCTGAATCCAGCCTATAACCTATCCCCGGATTTTGCTGTGGTTATTCTAGACGCAACTGAGGTGGTTTACCGCGATATTTTTCTTTCTCAACATTAGCACTGTTTTGCGTATGTTGAGCCTTTCGGTAGAACCAACGTGGGCCATCGATAAGAGAAAAATCCATACGATAGACCAAGTTTATTGTTATCGTAAATGGAGCCGAACATGTTCTCAGGCTTAGGCTAAGATTGTTGACCTCGAGCTTTTGATGGGGATGTATGAACAGGTGATGGCTTCATCTGCAGCTCGAAATCAAAATTAGTAGCGTTGTTTATTGCAGCAAAAAACCAATTCTGAAGCCTTTACAAACTAATTGGATAAGAAAGGTCGTGTTCAAGAATGTTTGTGTTGGAACTCGGTTTGGTGAAAGAGAAAGATGCCCTGGATAATATCTCAAAAAAAAAAGTTGGTCGGTCCTTTCTCCTGAATTCCCTAATGTGATCCATAGGTCTGTCTCAAGAAAAGATAGATTGCTGTCCTACATGAGTATAAAAGTCCAAGTTGAAGACACCGCAATCTATACTTTATTGTCGCGCTTTCTGGTCTTGATTTGATGCTACAAAATCTTGATCACTACCAATCTTAATACACGCAGATTGCTATGGATACAGAATTCCTCGGCCGCGTTCCAGCTGGGCTGGATAGCATTCGGGAGCTCTCGGAAGAGGAAAATAGCATTAATATTCAATTGACTGATGACGAAGATGAACCATCGTGTTCAGAAACCGAGTCTGACAAAGCATTCGTTGTTCCGGATGATATTCAATTAATCAATCCGGAAGATGATTCTGATTATGAACCTCCTGATTGCGATTACGAGCAATCGACGCAGACTTCCGATGAAAGCGAGGTCAGTCATCCATTGAAGCTTGGAAATATATCACTAATATCAACCAAGGATGATACCCTCAATCCAGAGATATTGGGTAGAAGAAAGGTTTACCGACGACGACACTCAGTCACTCAATATCAAATCAAGATATGGATTGATGGAGAACACATCGGATTTTTGTTTGACTGGATGCGAGCCTTTCAGGAAGCGGATAACGAGAGCACACCTTTGGCAAATCAACCCAAATCTGTGGAATGTTGATTGCTTGAACATCACAGGATAGTTTTAGTAGTGTTGGAGGACCCTTTTTTTCATGATATTGTGTTGTAACCAACGCAGCTGCAGCTCCACATCAATATACCCATGAAGGAAGAAAAGAGCGGCAGGCCCACAAAGCGAGAGCTTTCCTGATATCCGAGATTGTCGCAAACATCCGAGATTCGTCACGTTACAGACCAGAAACTATTCCTTTCTTAGTAACCTGATAACTTATTGTATTAATGCTTGTCTGCTTTTAGAGAGCACTAAATAATCAGTACAACCAATCCAATACAACAACGTTCATCTGGGCAATCTTTGCTTTGGCCGTTAATATGGTAACAGCATTTATTTTCCATGGATAATGAGCTTGTGATAACCACTATAGATTCCTGCTCTCGTCATTCATCCAGAAGCATTTGCTCATTGGAACAAAAATATTATGAGCTACTAACATAGCATTGAAGCGCTATGTGCAGATTGTACGCGCTAACTGGTATATAGAAACCCTATGCTGTGGATTCGCATACCCCAAGTCATTAAAATGATCTTACTACGGTACCCTGCCTAGCCTGTGACATACAGGAGAATTCGAAAACAGATTACCCCTGAGACACACACGTTTTCTTTCCCAGCACACTCCAATCGCGCTAAGCTGAAATCGGCCATAGAAAGTCCCCACACGAAAATTGAACTGCTACCCTGCTGGTCCAGACCTCGGAACGGTCTCTAGGTCTAGATCTACGGAGACAGCGGTACAGTATGTATGTATGAATGGATGGGTGATTTCATTACGCTAATCTCTTCCCTTTTGGCGATATGCAGCCTACCACTATGATGGATTGCAAAAGGTGGCCGCACATGGAACACAAGTATAATATCTGCTATGTGTTGCATTGTATCTACGACTGAACATTCGAGTCTTGCTCTCGTCTACTCTCTGCCAGAACATGATTGGAATCTCTAAGGACGAATCTGGCCTCCCATTTTTTCTCTCCCAGCATAATGATACGCTGAAGCTTAGTTATATTCTCGGCGGTCGACGATGTGTTGAAAAGATATGTAACTAGGTATCAAAATTATTCGTAAAGATACGTATATGAATAACCGCTCAAAATATGCAAATCAGCAGTGAGAAAAATGTACTGCACGAGGCTTTCCAAGTTGGAACTCAGGTATTTACATTTACTAGATTCCCACACTTGCGATGAACGATAGTAAATCACGGAACTTCCAATTCAGTGGAGCATCCTGACCAAGTTGCACCGCTGCGCCCAAAGCGCCTTGGTCTTCCCGGGGCGTATGCTGATTGCTGTTTGCTTCTCGCACGCAACGTTTAGAGGTCTCTTGGGTCTCACAAGAAGTAGTGAGACATTCATCTCTCTGTTGCGCTTGACCAGAAATTATGCGCTTGCTACTTTTTTTCGCTGTCCGCTTGGCAATGTAATCTGCAGGGGTTTTCCGGGTAATAGGCAAGCCTTGGATTCTCTGCAAAGACATATCAGCGGTGAAACGCAGTTCTTGGTCCTGTCACATACAGCATCGATCTCCTTTGGCCACACTGCTTCTTCCTCTGTAGTAAAGGTATGGATTCGCCCGCTTGGCATTCGCATTGCCATCCATATGTCAATTCCATAACGGTCATTAAACTCTGTCAATCTCTTGAAGAGATTGTGCCGTCGTTTCCGTATTAGTTCTTGCTCCCCCCGACGGTCCAATAGTGATAATGTTGTCTTGGCGTGCTGTCTCGACATTTTAGTGATGCATAAATAAGTCGATGTTGAATTGCATTCGACTTGCAAGTTTTTATACTTCAGTTCCATAGTTTGCAATCCAGGACAAGGAGGCAATATGCGAGTGATGGTTGGAGACCATTCTTGCAAAAGGTAACCGCATATGGAACACATGTAATACGGAAGCATTTCCATCCGTTCAAACGTTCAACGCGGTGATGTCTTGGCGAGCACAACCCCCGTTTATCTGTCTCTGATTACATTTTTGGCTAGTTTTCCCGCCCATGAGTGCAAATAGGTTAATTACCCAAAGATGGTGATATCTGGTTCCATTTTCAACACCGCCAACGCATTGAGGCCATATGCTGCTAATAGGTTGTTTTTGAAACTTGATCTCGATTTTAAGGCAATCGTCCCATATGGTTTAAACGGGAAAAAACCCCCACCCAAGAGAATGCTACAGATTCTAGATCGTTGGCCAGTTCATATCCGAGAATTATGGCTGCAGTGCTGGGATAAGGCAACAGAACAGAACAAAACGAAAAGGAATTCATACAAGCTGGGCCCAAAATAAAGCATATTTGGTAGGTAAGAGAAATTTCCTTTGCACTCTCGCTCGTTAACCGGGAAGTTTACAGTGACTACCGACCTTGCCTTCCATGTTGGGAAATATGTATACTTACAGCTCGCCAAAGTCGCAGGTCGGGTTTCGACCCCGGACCCAAAACCCGCCAAGAAAATTAGATAGCAGTACTATATACGTGTTTACACGATTTTCTATATGGTAAAGGCTGTATTGTAATGGTAATTCTGTAATATACACGCTCATGGGTCCTTGGCAGGTCGTCGCTAAACCCGTGAGTACCCAAAAAACCAATATGGCGAGGTCTAGATATACTCTTTTATACCCCAATCACATGAAGCGCTAAATCTAATATCCATCGAGTATAAATTACCAGTTTTGTTTGTATATGGTAATAATACGACTTGTAACATGATTACTCATGCTGTGCCCGGAGCAAGTCTTTAAATACGAAAACCAAGAGGCCATGTTCCTATAGTAAGTATTGAGATATATACGGTGGTTACTCATCATGCTTGTGCCGCATCAACTGCCTCTATAACAATCCCTGCAATATCGACATTCTTCCACGAAGCTGCGACAACCTCGAATATCCATGGTTTTGCTTGCTTCATAGCTTCCAGACAGAAAATGTCCTCCGCTGCTACATCTGCCGCAGGATCAACAGCTGCAAGAACTTTCCATTGCCGCCAAAACCATGTACGTCGATACTTGGTAACAATCTTTTTCTTAGTGAATGATCCTTCTATAGCAGCTTCAGGCGAGTAAGCTTTCCGTGCGTAAACTTTGATATCTCTTTTTCTTTTCAAATCCTGAAAGAGTCTCGGCGGATTGTTTTCCTCTGCCACAATAAAGGAAATACAAGGTCGTTGCCAGGCGTCGTACAATTTGCCTTCATCTCCTCTCTTGCGTTTACGTAAATATGGTTGAATACCCCACGTAAAAATTCGCCGTTCATGTAGCTTCAACAGAGAAGGAACAAGGCTATGTGTCTCCTCTTCTATGGGGCCATAATGATAAGGAGACGATGAGATTTCACCTCGGAGGAACTTCTTATTCAACTCGAGTAGGTCAGTAAAATCAGTCGAGTTACTCCAATCTTGGTCGTCTTGTGGGAGCTCGGGCATAGTGGATGTTGAGTTTAGTATCATGAATTAGAGAAAGGAACTGATATTTATATAGTACTAAAAAGACAGAACTGGTGAGTTGGACTAGATTATTTCTTTCAATCTCTTTTCATTCTTGAACTATGTGTTTGGGAAGACGTAAGAAGGTACTGATACTCTAAAAGGGGGTGGGGTTATTCCACGCAAACGGGAGTCGGATTGAAGGGAGATGAGAAAGAACAAATTCAAAATACAGTATGTAACGACAGCCAAACTCACATGCATTAACTAAGAAATGAAAACGTCCCATTTCATCACTACGGAGTAAGAAAAGAGCAGAAATGTCGTGTCGAGTATAAAGAAGGGATGATAAAAGGTGTCTGCTTTGGTGTCAACTAAGACTATAGCCGTCAGGTCGAGATGGGTCACCCGTGGGACCCCATCGAAAACAATATGGGTCGGCAAACAGTGCAAACATAGGAAGAAACGTGAGTGCATATTTTATGTAGTTCTAGGCTGTATTCTTTGTATCTCTCTTACAGGTAGAGCTTAGAATATATGTCAATTGGCCTCGATTTTGAATTTAACACTCCGATCTCTTATATACAGCCAATGATACGCCCAGTTCTCATCATCTTGTCTTGGGCGCTTCCAAGCTCTTACTGATGCACACATCTGAGTGCTTCCCTCCTCAGATTCAAGTAGTGGAGCACCAGCCTCATCTTTAGAAAGTTTGGTCGTGGATGGTAAACGCGAGACGGTGAATCATCACGAGAAAGGCCAGCTTCGAGATGTCACGCACGAAGAGGTCCGACTCAAGCGCTTTTAGTGCAAATCTAGCCGGTCATAGAGGGAATACTGCCATTTTCGTTCCGGAGCATGATCTATAAGTCTGAAGTAGGTAGTTTCACCATGTCCTTGGCGGGGACCTCTTGATCATTCGGTGGATGGATTTAATCAGGGTACCTACCGCAGCAGGGACCTATTGTCAATTTGACGGTTCTAGTCGCCACATGCCAAAATAGATCCAGACCATGACCCCGTTCTATGATCTGGTTCAGGGGGGTAGCAGCTCACATTTTCCTTTAACCCACAGGAGACAGTTGAATTTGCCCAGGTAGAGCTATTAGTGTGACCAACACCTTCGTTGGATATGCATCAGATAACTAGCCATCATCAGTTCAAGGCTGCGAACGGAATCACATCGGACAGGGTTTCCGTGTTAGTGTGTGGTTACAGCAGGGAGCCCCGTTCGGCGGTCGGACTTGACCAGGGTGCCTCTAGAAGCAGGGAACCCCCTATATAATAGCCGCATGAGCAGATCGTGTGATAACAGCCCAACGCCGTCTTTATTAATGAGAAATTCAGCACTGTAGATTTTCCTGTGATTTGATTATACTTCACAAAATGTCTCCCAGTCCGACAGTATCCAGTATCTACAGTCGATCGATAGGATCGCCGAAATTGGACATTCAGCTGGTTCACAATCGAACCAGTTCCTCGGTGTCATCTGAGCCTGACTGTCCCCAAATCACGCTGGCCGATCATAAAGTTGGAGACGCTAGGGGTTTTAGCACCGCCTTGGAATCTACCGGCAGCCGGTTACAAATCGCAAAACATTCCACACCTCAATCAAATTGCGAATACCAGAAGATCCTTGCGGATGAGCTGACCGGCATTCAATGGGAAAATGAGTTTTATGGGGAGTGCACTGAGATCTATGAAGAACTGGTGCTAGCCACTGTAAAGGCGTCGCAGAATTTGTCATCTCAGTCCCAGTCGCGTCTGTTGGATTATTATTTTGAGCCGTACACATGCCCACCCAAAAATGACTTTATTCTTCAGGCCGTCCGAGATCTAGAAATTGCGCTGGGGGAATCTCAGTCCCGCGAAATTGCAGCGCTTGAGAAATGGGTAAAACATTGGGACCCTAAACCCGGTGAACGTATTTCAACTGCCTGGATCTGAAGCTGGTGGGGAAAGCTTGTCAGAATGGGAGGCTGTTCGCGGCCAGTGATTGAAACTTCTATTCAACAGTTGAATACACCAGAATTCGAAAACAGATTACAGTGGAATTCGACATCAGTTTTAACTCTACACTCCTGCGACTTGATTCGCGAACCCTAACCTGTAACACGCTAGTACGCATTTGGCCTAACCGTCGATCCTTGATTTCCAAGAATAGACGTTGCATTTACATGACGCAGGTGTGACCCTGCCCTGTGTATTTTACTCGAAGATGCCATACAGTGGTAATTCTGTGTTATGTTGTCCACCCCCAGCAGGAGCTCTCTGAGATATACCCAGTGCAGATACTAGGCGCATAGAAATGAGGGGTCCAGCCCCATTACTCGCAAGCACACCACATCTGCATCAAGCTGAAATGTCGCGGGGTCCGGCAGCCATGCATAAAAACCGCACTCCTCAAATTTGTAGAGAGAACTTATGTTTTTGATATACGGCCGAGTTTTCCCTAACATTCTGACTCCCACTTTTCAACCTATGGGTTCTACAGGCTTTTCAGCATGGTCATTGTAAAGTGAGAGGAAACAAACACAAGGAAACACATAAAGAAAACTATACATCTCGTTCCATCCTTTCAGGGTTCAGATAAGACCTGATCCATTCTACAGCCTAACTCAATCGATGCAAAAGATTCTGCCAGTATCACTGTAGCAGTGGTGAATAGTCAGATAGGGAGCACATCGCATGGTTGTCTAATGAAGCGCATTGAGTTGCTGTGTATCCATCGTATGGATATTAATAGTTACAGACCCTAAATCATATGGTTTTTGCCCACCTTACATTTCATGGTATTAAGGATTGTTAGGTGTCTCCCTTTGGTTGGTATGTTTGCACAAAGGATTCTACGAGGAAATTACGGTACTATAACAATGACCATTGTATTTACCAATGAATACAATACAGCACTACATTGGGAAGTGCTAAAATTAGGTTCGCGCGTCTCCACTTAGGTAGGGTACGGGAATCAAATCGGAAGAGTGTGGAGTTACAGCTGATTTCGAATTCTACCGTACCCCCGAGACGCACACGCTGTCTTTCCCAGCGCCTCACTCCGGTTGCGCTGAACTGGATTCGGTCAGAGATAGACCCACCGTTCTTCTCTCGAATGTGGCTTTGGTAGGTCACCCAAATTACTGTAATTACGGTTTCCGGCAGCAAAAATAACTGCCGAAATGCTTCGTGGCCATACTGTATGGCCACCTTGTTATACTGGGTACAGCAAGATTAGGCCAAGGAGTGCTAGAATATTTTAGCTCGCTGAGTTGCAAGTTTTGGCAGCACCGCTAGCGTAATGTCTGTACTGCCGTAATATACCGTGGAATCGCTTGAGGATCTGGGCCAAGGTCGCCCGCTACTTTTTCCTCTTTCCTAGCCGCAGTTTTGCCCCTTTCCCCTCGCATATTCCTATACAGTAGAATTCGAAAACAGTTTACCCCTCAAGCACACACTATTTGTTTCTCGGGCTCGCTTAACAGAAATGTTGCTTCAACGCAACGTTTTGTTGTCAATGAATGGTGGAAGTCCAAATTGGCGGCAGAGGTATGAACTAAGCGAGCAAGGGTCACACCCCTACCAGTTCAATGCTCGGATTTGACCAGGAGACATGCAACAGCAGGGATCCCCTGTACAGTAGAATTCGAAATCAGTTTGCCGCCCGCTCAATGATTTATCTGCGCTAAGGCCTTGGCGGTGGGGCCAGAAAAGAGTGATGAAGAGTGTATTGGTCAAGCCGATTTCGAGAACGACTGTACCCCTCAGGCAGACACACTTTGTTTCTCGGCTCGTACCCAAAACCAGTTTAGTCTTTATTCGGATAAGCGGTATAATAATCACCTATTGCCAAGTTTTGTCACCCCCCTCTCAGTTTAGTCCTTGACTTAGTCAGGATACATCCAGTAACAGGGACCCTCTGCTAGTGAGTTCGGCAGACACACTTGTCTGTCCAGTGACGGCCATTCTACAGTAGACTTTGAAAACAGTTTACCCCTTAGGCACACACGGTGGCTGGAGAAACTGTCAAAGAGTGTAGGTGGTTGCACTAGTTTCGGAACGTACTGTATTGGTTGGACGTTGACCAGGGTGCCTATAGCAACAGGGGCCCCCTGTCAATTGCCCGTCAGTTCGGCGGTTGGACGTTGATCAGGGTGTCTACAGCAACAGGGGCCCCCTGTCAATCCCCTGTCAGTTCGGTGGTTGGACGTTGACCAGGGTGCCTACAGCAACAGGGGCCCCCTGTCAATCCCCTGTCAGTTCGGTGGTTGGACGTTGACCAGGGTGCCTACAGCAACAGGGGCCCCATGTCAACCCCCCATCAATCGGACGTTAACCATGCTGCCCGCAGAAACAGGGACCGGACCCCTGTCACCCCCCTGTCAGTTCGGTGGTTGGACGTTGACCAGGGTGCCTACAGCAACAGGGGCCCCCTGCCAATCCCCTGTCAATCCCCTGTCAGTTCGGTGGTTGGACGTTGACCAGGGTGCCTACAGCAACAAGGGCCCCCTGTCAATCCCCTGTCAGTTCGGTGGTTGGACGTTGACCAGGGTGCCTACAGCAACAGGTGCCCCATGTCAACACCCCATCAATCGGACGTTAACCATGCTGCCCGTAAGCGGCCAAGTCGAGCGACCTGCTCTAAGATTGCCTTACCTTGCAGAAACAGGGACCGGACCCCTGTCACCCCCCTGTGAGTTTGGTAGTTAGTGATTGGGCTTGACCAAGGTGCCTGCAGCAAGAGGGACCTCCTATCACCCCCATGTCAGTTCAGGCGGTTGGACTATACCAGGATACCTACAGCAGCAGGAATCCTCTGCGAGTTACTTCGGTACAGTAGATTTCGAAAACGGCTTCCCCTTAGAACACTCACGGCTTGTTTCTCGGCCCGTACCCGGAACCACACTAGTCTAAATTAGGACTAGTGGTAAGCTAACATGCATTGTGAGCCAAGGATGATCAATACCAAATCCAAATTCGAACTAGTGTGGTTTCGGGTACGGGACGAGAAACAAGCCGTGAGTGTTCTAAGGGGAAGCCGTTTTCGAAATCTACTGTAGACACTATTGTCTGTCCAGTGACGGCGATCCTGCTCAACATACGATAGCAAAGGTACCAAGCTCCCCAGGCTCAACGCATGTAAAATTTCCGGGAAAGTTTCATTGCCCAAAGACCAAGCGTGGTGACATTGCCTCAGCTACAGTAGAATTCGAAATCAGTTTTAACTCCACACTCTTACGATTAGATTCCCGCACCCTAAGTGGAGACACGCTAATCTAATTTTAGCTCTTCCCCTGCTAATCCATGTAGGGCTGTATTGTATTCACTGGTAATCACAATGAGTCATTGTTATAGTACCGTAATTTCTTGTAGAAACCGATAGAATCCATCGTGCAAACAGATCAAACAAAAGGGAATCCTAACAATCATCCTGGCAATACGCGGGGAGAATCTGCTACCGCTGCCCTCGCTGGAAACGGGAAACCTGAACAGGTGCCACCCCACGGGGAGACCAACCTGTCCTCCTGAAGCCAGCCCGCTTCTTCACAGCCTGATTCAGGTGATACGAGCGGAAATATGCCAACTGATACAGAGAGTAATCTCTCAGATCTGCGTTTCTTTCTTGTGCTACCCGTCGAGCCACTTTCTTGGTCCAACCATGCGATCGAAGGGCCCGACTGATAGTGTACGTGGATACGAGCACGTCGAATTCATCGTACAAGAACTCTGCCATCTCATCCAGGTATAAATCCGGTTTCTCTAGCAAGTGGTCGCATAGCGCTTCGAGCATGACGGGCGTGATCACACCAGAACGGCCGCCAGGGATTAAGGGTGCTCGGACATCGCCAAACATTCGGAGGTTTGCACTGATGGTTATGATGGAACGTTTGTTGTAGCCAGCCGCTTCGGCCATCTGAGAAGCAGAGAGATTTGCTGCTGATCATATCGCGGACCATCACAAGCTGGGAGGATGTAAGTCGAGGCGCCATAACGGTCTTTGTCGTGCTGTCAACCGAAGAAGTTGATGAGTGGCCAATGGTGCAGGGCAACGAGTTGGGTCTGGGTCGGTTCGGGCCGACAGTCGAGCCGACAACCAGTGCCCACTTGACAGGTTCCGCGTATGTTCTCTTGAGCATGATAGGATTAGGTCGTGTACTTCACCTTGAATATATGTCAATCCTCACTTCTTGTGCACTACTATAATTGCATCTTTAGTCTTGGCTTCTTACTAGAGGAACATATGATTAGTCACATTAGCGCCTGAAATGCACTCCGGATCACAGCCTCGCGCCCGGCGTCTAATTTACCCCTCTTATCTCGCCAAAAAAGCCCAACCTAAAATCGAACCCGAGCTTTTACACTTGCGTCGCCATCGTACCTACCTACGTGGGATTTTATGCCGTGTCCTTCCAAATGGATGGTTTATCCTCGGCGGCAAGCGTTATCGCCGTCATTCAGCTAACGGGAACTCTCGTGAAGCTTTGTGGGGGCTACATTCAAGAGGTGAAAGATGCACGAGACGAAATTTTAACCCTGCAGCGGGCGATTGCAGGCCTTCAAGGGACACTCCAAGACCTGCAGAGATTTCTTCAAAGTAACCACGGAAAGGCCCTACCTACCTCCTCACGACTAGTTAGCAATTTTACCGATTGCCTCTCCGACATCCGAGCCTTAGAAGCGAGACTTGATCCAGGAAAAGGAAAGAAGCTGATGAGAAAAGTGGGATTACGAGCCTTAAAGTGGCCCCTGAAACGCACAGAGGTGGAGAGCGTTATTCACAATCTCGAGAGATATAAATCTTCATTCCTCTTGTCTTTGCAGGTGGATCAGAGGTATGTTTATCGAGCACGCTTATATGACTCTGTATCATTGACTTGAAGATTGTATAGCTCTCTGATGGTCGGCGTGGTCGACAATACCGATCGTATTAATCAATATATGGATCTTGGGAAGTTGGAAGGCGCACCGGAGGCAGTGTTTGGGTCATTCTCCGATCGAGACGAAGTCCAATGTCTCCAAGGTACTAGGACCGAGCTCCTCCAGCAGATAATGGGATGGTCTATGTCACCGTCCCAAAAAAGCATTTTCTGGTTGAAGGGAATGGCTGGGACAGGAAAATCCACAATATCTCGGACTGTGGCAAGGTCGCTCAAGGACGCCAACCAGCTAGGTGCCAGCTTCTTCTTTAAGCGGGGCGAAGGGGACCGAGGGAACGCGAAGAGGTTTTTCCCGACATTAACAAGGCAACTGATGCTCAAAATCTCTGGTATGAGGCCCGGCGTGCAAAAGGCACTCGACCATGACCCTGACATTGCGTCAAAATCGCCTAGGGAGCAGTTTGAGAAACTACTCCTTCAACCGCTGCTCAATGTTGACCAACTTGGCCCGCAACCTCAAACCGCTGTGATGGTGATCGACGCTTTGGACGAATGTGAACATGATGAAGATGTCCGAAACATAATTCAATTACTACCTCTTCTACAGCAAGCCAAAGCGGTTCGCCTTCGGATCTTCTTGACTAGCAGGCCTGAACTTCCAATCAGCCTCGGCTTTTCAGAGATCGCGGATCATGAATATCAGGATCTAGCTCTTCATGAGATTCCCGAAGAAGTGACAGAATATGACATACGCTTATTCCTACAGGACCGATTTACGAAGATCAAACGCGACAGGTGCATTGCCCCTGGCTGGCCTGGCGATGACGTCATCCATGAATTGGTCACGATGTCCGTTCCACTTTTTATTGCGGCTGCCACTGTGTGCCGGTACATCGAAAACTCAAAATGGGAGCCCAAATCGCGCCTCGCGGAGCTTCTGAGTGACCAAGCTAAATATACATCAAAATTGGATAAGACATACCTGCCAATTCTGACGCGCCTACTGAACGATCAAGAGATTGATGAGCCGGAGCAGCAGCAGCTCCTGCAAGAGTTCCAGCAAATAATCGGTGTCATCATCCTTCTTGCTGTTCCGCTTTCTATAAATACGCTATCGCTGTTTCTTGGGATAGAAGCAGACCAGATCAGTTTCAGATTAGATTTATTCCGATCAGTTCTAAGCATTCCTAGTGACCGAGATCAGCCTGTTAGGCAGTAGATTTCGAAAACGGATTCCCCTGTGGACACTGGCGCATTGTTTCTCGGCCTGTACCCGAAACCACCCTAATCTGTATTAGGCTAAACCGAAACTAATTATGTCCTAAGAATAGAATAGCTATAAATTTCAGAACCGTTTCATTACATATTATATTGTATATTACATGAAACAGCTATACACTGCCCCTCTATGCCTAACATTCCATCATTTTGCAGCACCACCTTTTCAGTGGAATCATATGCACAATATGGCACCGAATCTACCTATGTCAACGCTATGTTTTATTCATGATATGATACAAAGTGATTCACTAACAACGTCTCAAATGGCTGACGCAGCTGAGTGTAGCGAAAAGACTATCAAAAATACTCGCAGAAACCTGCGACTGTTTGGACAAGTTCATGCCCCCTCAACTCGTATCGGTCGGAGACGAAGCATAACACCATCCATGTTAGAAGCGCTCTGTGACCATCTGTTGGAAAAACCAGGCTTGTACCTCGAAGAGATGGTTATCTTTCTATGGGATGAATTCCAGATGCTAGCGTCAACCTCTAGCATTAGGAGGGCTCTCGTATCCAAAGGGTGGTCTAAAAAGTCTGCTCGGCAGAGTGCGAAAGAGCAGAACGCCGAGCTACGAGAAATATATCTTCATAACCTCTCTGATTTTGAGTCGTACCATCTTGTTTATGTTGATGAATCTGGATGCGATAAGCGCATTGGGTTCCGACGAACAGGTTGGTCACCACTCGGTGTAGCACCTCGGCAAGTGTCTCAGTTCCACCGCGCTATCAAATTTTGCCTGCGTATGCCCAAGATGGTATTTTGATGAGTCGAGTCTTTCGCGGCTCGACGGATGCCGCTATGTTTGAAGACTTCGTTGATGAGCTCCTTCGTCATTGCAGGAGATGGCCAGAGCCAAAGTCTGTTCTGGTCATGGATAATGCATCGTTTCACCACTCCGAGCGGATTTCGCAGATGTGTGCTAATGCGGGAGTTAAACTGGTGTATTTGCCTCCGTACTCGCCAGACCTAAACCCGATTGAAGAGTTTTTTGCTGAACTCAAAGGCTTTATACGACGCAATTGGTGCTACTACGCAGAAGATCCAGACCGAGAATTCGCCTCCTTTCTCGAACGGTGTATCAATCAGGTTGGGGCAAAGAAAAACAGTGCTAGGGGCCATTTTCGGCACGCAGGCCTTAGTGTTGAGAATTTAGATAATTGAACCATACAGTAACATGAAGCGATCGATCCTACATTCAAACCCATCTCATTATCATCATCTGCCTTCGGCCGCCCGTGCGGACCAGTACGGTGCCACATAGACCAACAACGTAGGCCATGTGACCCGTAATGAGCGATCTTTATCTCAGAAGTACTCTGTGGTTCCATTACGTAGCGATTTCTTCACTAAGCAGCCTCTGTGGCAAAAAGCTAGCTATTCACATGGATTAGCGACTCTATTAGGTACTACTAGAATTTTATGGAATATTCCGCAAGCAGGATAGAGCCGTATAAAGTATCCCCTTCTCCCATGCCCTTCTTTTATAAAGGGATTAGAAACTAGAGGAAAGAGAAAAACAAAAATGATTGAGTATTACATACTAAATCCAATAAAGGAAACCCGCCCTGATGCATGTCCTAGGGCAAGTACATTACCGTTTATCTTGAACCTACTAGGTCGAGACTCGATAGGAAGCCACAGAACCCTTTTGCCATTCAATGCTATCCACTGGCGGTGCTCAATAGAGATGCTTGGAGCCGCGTGAGATGGATGGGGCGTAGAGGAGAGGGCCACTGAATCAACCGAATCTGAATGGCCTTCGAGGGTCTGGGAGAGCGCGCCCGTCGCTGGGTCCCAGAGCCGCACTGTCTTATCCTCAGAGCCGGACGCTAGTAGGCGGCCGTCGGGCGAGAAGGCCACTGATCTAACCGGATCTGAATGGCCTTCGAGGGTCTGGGTGAGCGCGCCTGTCGCTGGGTCCCAGAGCCGCACTGTCTTATCATAAGAGCCGGACGCTAGCAGGCGGCTGTCGGGCGAGAAGGCCACTGAATCAACCCATTCTGAATGGCCTTCGAGGGTCTGGGTGAGCGCGCCCGTCGCTGGGTCCCAGAGCCGCACTGTCTTATCCCAAGAGCCGGACGCTAGTAGGCGGCCGTCGGGCGAGAAGGCCACTGAAGAAACCGCTTGTGAATGGCCTTCGAGGGTCTGGGTAAGCGCGCCTATCGTTGGGTCCCAGAGCCGCACTGTCTTATCCCAAGAGCCGGACGCTAGTAGGCGGCCATCGGGCGAGAAGGCCACTGAATCAACCGCTTGTGAATGGCCTTCGAGGGTCTGGGTGAGCGCGCCCGTCGCTGGGTCCCAGAGCCGCACTGTCTTATCCCCAGAGCCGGACGCTAGTAGGCGGCCGTCGGGCGAGAAGGCCACTGAAGAAACCGCTTCTGAATGGCCTTCGAGCGTCTGGGTGAGCGCGCCCGTCGCTGGCTCCCAGAGCCGCACTGTCTTATCCCCAGAGCCGGACGCTAGCAGGCGGCCGTCGGGCGAGAAGGCCACTGAATCAACCGCTTGTGAATGGCCTTCGAGGGTCTGGGTGAGCGCGCCTGTCGCTGGGTCCCAGAGCCGCACTGTCTTATCATAAGAGCCGGACGCTAGCAGGCGGCCGTCGGGAGAGAAGGCCACTGAATCAACCACTTCTGAATGGCCTTCGAGGGTCTGGGTGAGCGTGCCTGTCGCTGGGTCCCAGAGCCGCACGGTCTTATCCCAAGAGCCGGACGCTAGTAGGCGGCCGTCGGGCGAGAAGGCCACTGATCTAACCCATTCTGAATGGCCTTCGAGGGTCTGGGTAAGCGCGCCCGTCGCTGGGTCCCAGAGCCGCACTGTCTTATCCCCAGAGCCGGACGCTAGCAGGCGGCCGTCGGGCGAGAAGGCCACTGAATAAACCCAATCTGAATGGCCTTCGAGGGTCTGGGTGAGCGCGCCCGTCGCTGGGTCCCAGAGCCGCACTGTCTTATCCCTAGAGCCGGACGCTAGCAGGCGGCCGTCGGGCGAGAAGGCCACTGATACAACCGCACCTGAATGGCCTTCGAGGGTCTGGGTGAGCGCGCCCGTCGCTGGGTCCCAGAGCCGCACTGTCTTATCCCCAGAGCCAGACGCTAGCAGGCGGCCGTCGGGCGAGAAGGCCACTGAATCAACCCAATCTGAATGGCCTTCGAGGGTCTGGGTGAGCGCGCCCGTCGCTGGGTCCCAGAGCCGCACTGTCTTATCCCCAGAGCCAGACGCTAGCAGGCGGCCGTCGGGCGAGAAGGCCACTGAATCAACCCATTCTGAATGGCCTTCGAGGGTCTGGGTGAGCTTGCTCCATCCTTCCTCAACTTGTGGTAACTGACATATCCAAGTGGGAAGCGACCGTTTGAACTCTCTACGTATTATCCCCGTTCGGGGTGCAAATACAAGTCCTGCGCAATAAACTTGAAGGGGGGCCTGATCAACTATCTGGCGATTCTTCAGAATAAAGCGCTTTGCATCGTGAATGAAATCTGAAATCAGAGAAGAGTCGTTACCCTAAATCTGTCAGAGCATATCATCTATGATTATCTTCGGAACTTACCGATATGGCCGTTTGGAGCAGATCAAGAATACCTGATACTGCTGACGTAAGGCGCAGTAGGCTCATTGCTTCCACCCAGTGCAAAAAGTGCACCTGGAGAAATCGATAAACATTGTGCATCATGCTAGCCAAGTCCGTGCATTGTACCAGATGATGTGCCCAGTATCGACAGGCGTATTTCAGTTCGGGAGTTATATAATGCTGAATCGAATCATTGCTAATTTCATTCCATTGTATGCCTTCGCTTGGCAGTTTGCAGATATTTTTCTCTAGGCTGTCCTGCATGATCTGACGGCATCGTTCTGCAAGACGCTGGTTTGCGTACTTTCCATTGATCCAGAATTTGCTTTCGTCTTCGCGGTGACCCAAGAGAAAATCTCGGAATGACAGATGGAGGATCCTGACTGGTGTGTCGAAATTGTTTGGTACACTGAGTACCGAGTGGAGCTGGTCTAATCGACATTTGACATCATCTGACTCCCTGTCTATTAGGTGGCTAAGGGAGTTGATCGAGAGCGGAGTGGCAAGAACAATGATCACCCCGACTATCTCCTTGAACTCTTCGAGTAATTTCCGTGACTCTGTTTCATTCTGGCCAGTGAGAAGTTGCTTTAGCACGGGAACATAGGTGCTGTCCATCTTAGACACATAGGTTGATTGGTCTGTCAATATCGCATCAAGTCTCTTTTGAGGGTTCCATTTTACATCACTGATAAAACGACATATGGTAGCAGCTGCAATGAACAAAGGGACGGCCCTATCAACCAATATCTTGGTAGCTGCGGCTCCGGGCCAGTCTGGTGGAAATGAGCGCCTCTGTTTTAGGCGTAGGAACTGATCCTCAAAATACAAGGATATGTCATGCTCTATCACTGGCTTTTCGATCTCATGGAGGACTAAATCCTGGTGGGCATCGGTGATCCCTTCGAAGCCCAGCCTGATCGGCAACTCAGGTCTGCTTGTCAATACAAACCGTAGTTGCACAGAAGTTGACTTTCGAACTTGTGGCAAGAGCCGGAGAATAATCCCTATATCATCTTCTGAATCGCATTCATCTAGAGCATCAATCACGATCACTCTTCTTATGGTCTCTTCGTGCTGCTCAATACCAAACAGTGGATCCAGTAGAAGCTTTTCAAATTGTTCTCTCAACACCTTTTCCGAAATATTAGGGTCATCGTCAATTGCCTTTTGAACTCGAGGCAGCATTTGAGGTACTCTGTTGACCATTTGCTCGGTCAATGTTGGGAAAAGCTTTTTTGCTGTCCCTCTGTCCTCTTCACCTCTCCGAAAGAAGAAAGTGGCCCCGAGAAGCTGCTGCTCCTGAAGACGGCTTGCAACTGTTTGGGAGATTGTTGATTTCCCTGTCCCTGCCATGCCGTTCAACCAAAATATGCATTTCCCGTGTGGCGATTTTGCCCACTCTTCGATTTCTCGAAGCAGGTCAATCCGGGTCCCCGGGAGACATTCACTGTGTTGATTGTCGTAGGAGTCGAATGCTGCTTGTTTTGCGGTCTGTAGTCTGCTGAGGTCTATCTTTTTGTGGATCAAATTGGTAGATCTCCTGAGTCAGCGTCAGAGTTGGCCCTTGATATGAATAATTAAGAGATCGGATTTCGGTCCGGAGCCTACGTTTGATCAACCTGCAAGGACAAAGCAAATGTTGTTTTGTACGACTCAAGCTCCATGATAGCAAAATCTACCTCCGACCGTGCCAGTGGCCATTTTAAGGCTCGAAGGCCCCATTTCCTCATCTGTTTCTGCGTCGTTTCCGGATTGATTCTCTCTTTCAAATTTGTAAGTGCTGAGGAGCATTTAGCAATATTGTCGACCAGGTCTTGCGTAGCAGTAAGTTTGTTGCCATCAGATCCACGGATCAGCTCATCGAGAGAGTGAAGGACTTGTGAAAGGGCGGCGACCTTCTCTTGGAAACGCTGAATATCCTGCTTCGCGCTCTTGACGTTATTGAGATATTTTCCACATATTTGTAAGATAACTCCGGTTAACTGAATAACTGCCATAACACTTGCTGCACCCGAAAGTGGATCCATGGCTAACAAGCCTTCCACGGTATTAATGATATCAGATGTACAAAGTAAGATGTCGCGAAGGATGATAGACAAAAATGGAGCTTACGCCCCTCAAGGAGGGGTAGGCATCAAAGTGAGGCTAAGAGTAAAAGTGGACCCTGATTGGCGCTTGTCCGATCGTTTAAGCCACGCAACTACCACAAGGGGTCGTTCGTTTCTGTCCAAGTGGAAACTCTTGCAACCATTGGCTGCGCCCGGCACAACTGGGTTCGAAGTGGCATCAATAGAATGTTACGAATAAGGGACACTTGGGAGAGTGAGAAGATCGGTAGGGGCCTGTGAGTGTGTATTGGGATTGATGATTTGCAGAGACCCGCTATCAGCTTCCATGGAATTCCGTTGAATTCTCGTATTCATTGTGTAATGTACGAGCAATATATAATACCATGCTCAGGCATTTTACGTATCCATCAATTTAATGCGGCCCGCTCAATGATTGATCTGCGCCAAGGCAGCCGATTTCGAGAACGACTATACCGCTCAGGGTTCAGATATAAAACAGACCAGGTCAGAAGGGAGGCCTAGATGCATGGTGGGGAATTATTGCTGATCGAGGTATTCAGCCATCGACAGCAGCCGCCGATGGTAGAAACAACCTCAACAATGAGCCCACACAACATGAACGACCCGAGATTGTCATATCCAATCAATAAATCAGCAACAAATATTGCTGGTGGAATACTACGGTACTACATCCTCAATACTCCAACGCATTTTTCGAGTGAATATGAATAACCCTTTGACGCGATATCTTCCGCAATTTGTTGCTGATCGTTTCAAGCATTACCGTAATGACCAACATCAAAAAAGTGATGCGCTAAGGCGATTCCATCATTGTTGCAGGCCCTTTGATATCCGTCACATTAGCCATTCCCGTACATATGGTTGCATTCGTTTTCTTGTTTTGAATATTAAAAAATAATTCTAGTCGGTTTACGTGACTTAACAAGCGCCAAGACATTCAGCAGCTACACCTAGCTGTGGGCAAGGATGAGACCAGATCGCCAGAACTGCCGTTGCCATGGCGATTGCCTCCATAGAATATTCTACGGGCGAGTACGGTAATTAACAATGACTCATTTGACACATAATCTCAATACGTTTTATACTACGATACAGCTAAACAGGGGTTAATTTTGAGTGAGCTCTATATGGATTAGCGTGGTTCCGGGTACGGGCCGAGAAACAAATCGTGAGTGTTTCGAGGGGAAGCCGTTTTCGAAATCTACTGTAGGATTCTACATCTATCATTTCGGGATTTTCTGGTCCGGACTAAAACCAAGTTTCATGTGGATGAGCCACAAAAGCAGAAAGAAATTGCTCAGTTCTGTCTCAGGACTATGCAGGGCCGTCTACAGAAAGATATCTGCAATCTGGCAAGCCCTGGAACGCGTAGGGCAGACATCGACCCTCAACATATTCGCCAGTCTCTACCACCGGAAATAAAGTACTCTTGTCGCTACTGGATACACCACCTCGAACAAAGTCAGGTTTTATCTTCCGAGATAGAAGAAGTGCAGCTATTCCTTCAGAAGCATTTTTTGCACAGGGTGGAAGCGATGAGCCTGTTGGGTCTTATTTCGGAGGTTGTGGGTATGCTTGATATACTACGCACGGTTATACAAGTAAGTAACATAGTATACAGCCGCTCGTGATTTATACTAATAAGCATAGGGCGATGATGATTCTGTAATGGCTGACTTTTTTTACGACGCAAAGCGCTTTGTTCTGAAAAATCGCCAGATAGCGGATGAAGCACCACTTCAGATCTATTGCGCAGGATTGGTATTTGCACCTCGAACAACAATAATTCGTACAGAGTTTAAGCGAGAATTTCCTAGTTGGATATCCCAGCTCCCAAAAGTTAAGGAAAGATGGAGTGCAGAATTACAGACGCTTGAGGGCCATTCAAGCTGGGTTCGGTCGGTAGCCTTCTCGCCCGACGGCCGGCTGCTGGCGTCCGGCTCTTTAGATAAGACCGTGCGGCTCTGGGACACGGCGACGGGCGGTCTACAGCAGACGCTCGAGGGCCATTCGGACCCGGTTGGGTCGGTAGCCTTCTCGCCCGACGGCCGGCTGCTGGCGTCCGGCTCTTGGGATAAGACCGTGCGGCTCTGGGACACGGCGATGGGCGGTCTACGGCAGACCTTGAACGCCACGGGAATGGTCACCGGACTCGAATTTTCTCAAGATGGTTCATATCTAATCACCAACTTAGGCACCTTCGATGTTCAGTTCGGGCTCCAACATCATGCTTCTAGTTCAACCCATGGGAATCTGGCGATTTTTATTGAACAAGGACAGTGGATAAACCTGAACGGCAAAACTGCACTATGGCTTCCTCCTGACTTTCGGCCCACCTGTTCTGCGGTTGATGGGGACTTACTTGTCTTGGGACACGCATCAGGGCAGATTTCTTTCCTACGATTTTGCCTACAGTAGGCGTCAATGATTCGCATGGTCATTCCCTCTCTATTTTCTAATGTCTTTGTAAAAGAAGGGCCTGGGAGAAAAATAGAATTTATATGGCCTTTCGTGCTAATAGAATGTGCCATCAAGTTCCACGATGTTCTACAAAGTAGATCCTATACAACTAATGCGTTGTGGTTTGCCACAATTAACTAACTAGATGGCTGAGTCAGTAACAAGATCTGGAAGGTTCTACGCCAGCCGAAACAAGAGTACATATCATACCCCACTAAACAGCACTCATTTTTCAGACTAGAGTCTTAGCAGAGGGGCCCAGGATCAAGAGTGTGTAGAACGGTGACTCGGCGGTAGCTGGAATTGTTGTTTAGAGGCTAAAACTGTAAGTTAAGCCAGGAAAAAAAAGTAGCTGAATTTGTTGAACATTTAACCCATCATTTCCACGAACTATTACTACAGCGCTTTTGACAGACTTGGGCCGAATCTCCACCATAGGTGGGGCTGTGTTACACTGATATTGTGGGGATGGCCATCAGAATACTGAGTAGTTTACGGTTTCCGCAGCAATGTGAGGCGACACTGTGTAACTGCGGGTTCAGAAAAGCAGGCAGAATTGCATGACATTCACTGCTAAATATGTTCTAGAAGAAGCTCCAAAGTCCCGGCGCCATATAGAGCTCTTCTTCGGTCGTGTTGGCCTTCGCTCGTTAGTTGAAGTTAATGCCTTGGTGACTCAGGTTTTTGAGTTTAGGTTTCCAATTGTACTGTACCTAGCAATTTTCTGATACTTCTTCGATTTCCAAGCCTGCGTGCCGAAATGACCTCTAGCACTCTCTTCTTTTGCACCGACCACATCAATACACCATCCAAGAAAGGCATCAAAGCCTTGATCGGGTCTACTTCATAACAGCTCCAGTTGCGTTTAAAGGCTTTGAGCTCAGCAAAAAACTCTTCAATCGGATTCAAGTCCGGCGAGTAGGGTGGCAGATAGACCAATTTTACCCCTGCATCCACACATCTGCGTCATCCGCTCTGAATGATGAAACGAGGCGTTGTCCATAACCAGAACGGATTTAGGTTCGGGCCATCTTCCGCAGTGCTGAAGAAGCTGCGCTATGAAGTCCTCGAACACGGTGGCATCTCTGGACCCGCAGAAGACACGCGAGAAAACAATTCCATCCTGGGCATACGCAGGCAGTATCTGATATCGCTGGTCGCGGTGAAATTGTGATACAGTACTTGCATAGGGGACATACCAAGTGGTGACCAGCCTGTGCGCCTGAACCAAACCCTTTTATCACATCCGGATTCATCTACGTAAACCAGCTGATAGGATTGAAAATCCGATAAATTATGCAGATACCATTCTCGCAAATCGGCATTTCGCTCCCTCGCTTGCTGCCGAGTGCTCTTTTTAGACCAACCTTTGGCAACAAGGGCTCGTCTGATGCTGGAGGTTGTGACTAGGGTGCGGAATTCATCCCACAGGAAAACAGCCATCTCATCGAGGTATAAACCGGGCTTTTCAGACAGGTGTTCGCAGAGGGCTTCGATCATCAGTGGTGTTACAGTGCGTCTCCATCCTATTCGAGTTAGGGCTGCGTGCACACTTCCAAATCACACTTCCAAATCGCCGCAAGTTTGTGCGAATATTTTCAATCGTAGCCTGGCTGCACTCTGCTTATTCGGCCATTTCAGATGTGCCAAGTGACTGGCTCTCTATCATGTCGCGGATGAGATGCAGCTTGGATGGTAGACGTCTCGGAGCCATTTTGTGAGGTCAATTATGACATTCTAGAGAGATAGACAGGTGAAGATGCGCGGTATGGCAGAGAATTACCATTGTATGGCATTTACGTGTAAGATACACAAGGCAGCGTCCCACCTTCGTCATGTAAAATACAATGTCTATTCTTGGAAAACATGGATCGACCACTATTCCGAATGTGAACTGGCTTTTTCAGATTAGGGTTCCCGAATCAAATCGCAAGAGTGTGGAGTTAAAACTGATTTCGAATTCTACTGTACAGCAAAATCCAAAAACAGTTTACCCACTGGGAGACACTTTTTGTTTCTTGGGCCATTATTATACAGTAGTGACCGCTTTCGCCTTCCATGTAGGACTACACAGAGCAGCTTTTCCAAACCCTAATCACATGCGGTGCCAAGCCGTATATGGTTAACCTCATATTGAAGGATCCGTCACAAGGCCGAATGGGTATAATACTAGACTAAGTAATGTACCTTTCCATGATTTGTTACGGTTCTAATATTACAGTACCAAACTCACGAGTCACGATAACGTCATTGCAACTCACCGCTAAGAGTATATCGGAATGAAGTCTTTATTTCCTGTGGAGTGTTAGTGTCAGGACCCAAGTACATACTACTGAGAGGTTGGCAATGAGATGTACAATGAGAGACAAATTATGTGCGAATATAAGCCTATGTATTACATAGTCTTGATATGTTGGTAAGACATTGAGGGCGACAAAGGCATAGGGGGAAGGATAGGGACGATCAAGACAGGTCCCCATATCTGTCCCACCAGTCAACCAGATTAGCGCAGTTTCGGGTACGGGCCGACAAACAAAGCGTGGGTGTCTAGGGGGTAAACTGTTTTCGAATTCTACTGTAGTAGACCTTAAGTGATCATATATCGGACCCGCCCAATTGTTTGGCTTGGCACCGTGTGGCCTCTCCAAGATCCAAGACTCAGCGTGAGTTAAGTCATTGTAAAATACCACAACCCTCAAGAGAATATTCTCGGTGGGGTTCTAAAATAGGTGTGGGGGGAATTAGATTAAGGTTTGAGTTCCTAGCATGAGGTGTAATGCATATATACAGTATGTAGAACCTGTATGAGTCTAACAGTACTCTTGCAATAGAAGTAAAAGGGTCGTGATACTCCACTAGGAACGAAGTTCAATGGAGATGAATAGAACTATTGCTAGTCCTCTATGATTGAGCTAAGTACGGGTAGAAAGTGAATAGGCTTGTAAAAGGGCGTAGAAGGTAAGCAAGGGTATTGTAGCTGTGTGAAAACGGCTTTATGTCCGTTCTGTGCCTCCCACCATAGTGGCGTCCGTCTATCACCGTCTCTATTGTCGGGGGAAACACGATAGTCTCTCAGCAAGAGCTCAGTCACTTTGTGAGACCGTGCTTCTGACGAATATGATAAAGGTATTCTGTTTGCAGTATCCTCCGAGTTCGGGAAACTTCCCCCATGGAACAAATTTCTTACGACGTCGATCTGCGAGAGATGGGGAGCACAAATCTCAATCTGGGGCATGATGTTTAAGAAAATGCTGATCGGTCAACTTGCCGTCGAATCCTGAACGGATCACATATCCGTTTCTATATTTCTCTATTATATGCTATAAATCTTGGTAGGCCGCAACAGCTTTTGTTCGTCGTAGTGGAATGTTCACTCGGCTTGTTGAATCCTCTGGCGCAGCCTTGAAAGAATAAAAGAGAATTTTTAGTGGGGTTAAACAATATGTCCGCTAGCTCTAGACTCTACAGCCTTAATCAAGAAAGTTTGAAGCTAACTCTCGATTATCCCATGTCCTATCAATTTCTGGACTTTAGATCATTTATTGGGGGCATACAGAAGCTTTATTTCCAACGTTCACCAATCGCAATCTCAGCACTCCAATGCTATGCACAACTTTTATCTCGCACACTGGTCGGACGGCTGATTGACCTACATTTGGGTCCATTCAGAAGTAGCGCACCTTTGTGTGAGGATGTGCGGGAGGTTTGGAAAGCCTACAAAACTGAACTCCAGAGAAGGGGGAATGTTACTGAAGAAGCTAAACGGCTTATGAGCTTGTAACAGGAATATATAAGATGTTGAGCAGGCACAAGACTTAAAATCCGTCCCTATACTGGCTTGCTTAATGGGGTCTACATGATACATCGCCCCGATGAAATGAATGAAAACGAAGGTAGGTAGGTGACTCCTCCTGTTTTCCTTGATCGATCCAGTTCTCCGCCAATCAGACGGAGTATTATTTACTGTTGTCTTATCGGCTAAAATGAAGTAAGTCAAGGAAGCAGCATATTATATTTATTTTAGGCAAATTAAGTTGCGCAGGGAAGCTTTGAATACCAAATCCACTTTCAATGAAAGAGGACAGTTCTTATTCTTTTCATGCCTTCGAACCGCTCATGATTGCCCTTTGAAGCAAGGAAAGCTTACCGAAAATCGGCTTATGTTGTAAGAAATAGGTAGAAAGCCCTGTTTCTTTTGCCATGGATCAAAGAAAACAAAATTTTCTCACTGAATGACGATCAATTGGATTCTTGCTGGTATTTTAAAAGAGATAAAGATGAGCATAGCTGCTTCACGAGGCAAGGCAGGGGATATCCGCTTGAAGATGATGAAAAGTACTCTTCCCAAGGCGACAAAAAAGAATCATGTCATTTTCCCTAAGCTACGCAGGAGTATGGCGAATAATTGCACTAAATTTCATCACTCACCATTTCGGCATCAGAGCTCCGATCGAGAGTCAAATCTCAACGAGAAGCTCTTTGGTATGTTATTTTGCTGCTTGGATTGATTTCAAGCTAATCACTTCTCCTGGCAAAGAGGCTACGCTGCAGTTGATTGATACAACTCGGTGCTCTTTCAAATCCTCATTCATCCGCATAAACGACGGAAGACAATCTCGTGATACGATTTTTAAACGGCAATTCATCTCGAATATCCTTAAATGTTCCCATACCAGCCAAAACACGTTGACACTAGCATTGTACTATCTCTTAAAAATTCAGCCTAACGTGCAAGGAGAGGTTTTCAGTTCTAAAAGAGCATCGCCATTGCAGCTGATGGAGGATAGCCTCCGTATATTCTTGGCTGCCCTCATGCTGGCAAATAAATACTTAGAGGACCATTGTATTTCTGTATTCGGCTGGAGCCAGTTATCGGGCTTTCAAATATCCGAAATCAACAAGGTTGAGATGATTTGCTTGCAGGCATTGGACTGGCGTTTGCACATCAGTGTCGAGGATTTTGAACAGTGGGGAACTTCATTACTCGGGGTGGATAATTGATACTTTTTGGTTTCTTTCCGAGTAGTTCGCGGATTCTTTGACCCATCCTGTAGCAGCAGAATGCCCTTCAAGGCTGATTACCGATTCTCGGCTTTTTGATTTCACAAAACCATTACCCATGTTGCTCACGAACAGCATGATACAAATAAAACTAGACTGGCCTAACGCAGAGATACATATACATGATATTACATTCATCAAATATGCTACTTCAGCTGCCGCTTGACATACTATTCATCGTTTTTGATTTTGTAAGCTTCCTCTGAAACCTTTTAATACGAGTCAGTTACCCAAAAATGACGAATATGTGTTGCGAATAGGCTGTTCATTAATTTTGGGTCAATCGTCCCATATGGGTTAAATGAGAAAAGGATTCCATACAAGAGAATACTACAGATTCTGGATCGTTGGTCGGTTCACATCCAAAAACTATGGCCGGGGTCCTGGGGTAAGACAACAGAACAAAGCGAACTGGAGTTCAAAAAAGCCGGGCCCAAGATATTCAATTCAAAATCCCAGTACCACTCTTATTATATTTCTCTCGGGGTGCCATACGTCTTATCTGTAGTACGCTCTTATTTCAAGCCACATAGGTCTATGCATGTCCCAAGAGGGGTATCTCGTTGAATACAACTTTAGCAGGAACGGAGATAGATCTGTATAGGTGGGAGGCTGTTTCCCCAACCAGAAAACCCTCATTACATCATGTAGTGATAACGTCGGGCTCGGGAGAATCTCGAGAAGTGGCTCCGGGTCCTGCGGGATAACGATAAAGTGGCCGCGCAGAGCACGGTAAGATGCCGGAGATGCATGTCCACCGGGGCGTAGCTTCAAGATAATGCCGAGGGGGTGGCACCTAGCAATAAGACACTCCTCGACTGGGGTGAGACTTTCAAGAACTGCCGGGTAATTCTGACACATTGTCATGTTCACACGGTTCAAAGCGGAAAGCTTCGGAAGGGAATTCTGAGATAGAGACTTGAGGCAAGTTAAACACACATCCTACTCGTTCTCATGCCTACCGCAGCTGTCAAGATGGCCGGCCATTGGTTGAAGTAAAGGGTCAGCGTCTTCTATTTCCACTAGCTCCGGAACAGGCACTAACCTCCCACAGGATGAGCACACACCCTGCTGCGAGGCATCGTCTATAAGAAGCTGAAATCGGGTAATGGAAGCTCGTATTTGAGTCTTAGATAGTACAGGTCGAAAATCCGCAGAGGCTGACTCTCTCGATTCAAGATCATCACGCAATAATTTCAAAGCTTGATTGGTGATGTGAACGGAATCAACCTCAGTATCTGCCATATGCCTTTTGGAATGTGGAAGGGTTTGAGAGGGTGCCTGCCTCTTCGCTGGGGTAGTGGATTGAACCGAGCACCTCCTTAGTGGTGATTCGACCTGCCGGGTCCGACGGTGTGAAGGCATCACCACTCCGAGTTCGCTTCCGGTTCTCGTTCAGCAGGCTTGCCGTGTCACTGGTCGTTCGAGCTTGGGGGTCGTCCCCTGCGGCGCTGGCGATGGTTTCTTGGGTGTTTGTGGGATGGGGCTCGGGCCCTCCCGTAAGTGGGTCCGCCATCGATCTAGGGCTAGTTCCCGCTCGGTGCACAACGTCGCAGTTTTATATCGCAGTGGATCGATAGATGAGCGCCTACAGTGGAATTCCGATAGATGTGCTGCTACAGTGTTATTCGAAATCAGTTTATCTCTCCGTTTGTTTCCCTAGCCCCACTTCGAAGGCACTAGACCATATTAGGAGGTAAATCCACTGCCTTGCGTTTGTCCAAGTATCTTCAATGAGTGACTATAAATTACAGAAAGTTTCCATAGAATCTGATATATTATGCTAGTCAATGGGACAAGGGACATTGTCAATTCATTCGTCGCTTCTTAGATCTTCCCCACTGTACGTGGTATCTTTTAGATCGGCTAGAACTTCTCCCCCCAATGAACCCTGTTGAGGCATGTCAACCTCGCTCATTCCTAATGCCATTGTTTCTTCAGAGTCGGAATCGCCCACCACGCTGTAATTGTAGTTGCTTTAACTGCCAAGGAAGATCATTAAGCCTTAATTTCGCTCTATCTGCAATGATGTGTCAGTCTCGATCAAGTAGATTCAATCTAATTCAAATTTGTCCCAAATACATAGTGGACTTACCATCAGACTTCTTCCTGTACTTATGTTCTGAAACTTTTTTGTTCCTCAGAAACACATCCGAGCTTGATGAAAATGTCCCGTTGGTCTTATTTCTCAGGTTCCATATATCCCCACATGTCTATTTGGTGTTCCGTTCGAAGTATTTCATTTGATCAAGCTACGTTTAACCTGCTGAGGTATGTATATCAAAATTTCTCTGCAGCATATTTCCGACCTAACTAACGCTCTAGATACCTTTCAGAGAGCTCCGGACACTGGTATCAATACGGTAAATTTCAAATTGCTTCAGCCATTTACATTTGACATATCGTCCGATGAATGGTTAGCCTTTTCTATTTCAAACCGTCCCGGCCACTAGAGTACTTGTAGGACATGGGGCTTGTAATCCCTGCAGCAGGCGTGTTAATCCAGCTGACTGCAACTGGTCGGCAGAGGCCTCGGCGGGCAGAGTGCCGACATAAGCATTGAAGTTGTAGATTCCACAGGGACATGTGTGGACAATATCCCGCAAACTAGTACCGCATAGAGAATCGACCGTCATTCCTTCACGGGTAACCTTGAATCTCTGCGCACCCACACCCATCGGCACAGAATGCGACCACACTCCGGCCTTTGCCTCATAAGCTTCCGTCTTACGGCCAGACTGCACATGCACCATCGCTGGCGTCTTCAGCAAAGTTACTATGAACACCGCGTCGGTCATGTCATCAGCGCCATCGGGTCGAGCACGGACGAAGTCGCCACTCCTACTATTCGGGTTTCCTTGCATTGATGTGTCAGTTGCATCACAGTTGACATCCTTTGGGGTCGGTCGGTACCAGTAGATTAGCTTTTCTTCGTCGAGGAACTCCAGCGGCAGCTTTGAGCCAGCTTTATAAGCTGAGATGAAAGGCTTGGCCATATCGAGCCAACCGTTATGTGGCCTGCTTATGGGTTATTCACCATCCCCACCTTGGATTCTTGGGGTCTCTGCTTACATGCCTATGACCCATTTGGAGGAACCGTCGTCGATGTGAGGCGATGAAAGCGGACCAATGTAGTGTGATTCACCGTAATCATTCCAAGAGATGAGCTCCACGAAGCGGGGGCTGGTTTCCAGGGTCTCCCTCCATCGTTTATACCAGAGGAGGCCCGAGGGGAACACCCAATTTTTGGCGAGAGAGACTTCGCCACCGAAATGTGTCGAAAACCAAGGTGATACCGCTAATTGTACATCAGTATCAGAAGAACAGCTTGTTCGACCCACTCACATGCAACATAGGGCTTTCCCTTAAGTACCGCCTTGTAAGAATTATCACCATCCGCAACAGTGTAAGGTGTCCGGCATTTATTGTTTCCATTATTGTCCCAAGCGATCCAGCTCAGAGCGGCCTGAACATTATCAAAATCTCCCCGACCGGGATGGAAATTCGGTGCAAAATAGATATCGCTGCGTGCAGCCGACCTGATTGCGTCGATATCAACACCATCACCGGCAAAAGAAGACGTAAATACCTTCCCATCAACCTTGAGCTGGCCGGGAAGATTGGCATACTGTGCGATCTTTGCACCGACTGCACTGCCCTGACTAATCTGCCACCAATTGAAGTCGAAGGAGATGAACACTTTCATGCCATTGTTGGAGGCAGATTCGTAGGCAAAGTCCAGCTGTGTGTCTGTGTAAGAATCGGTGCCGATGTTCAAGGCAAAAGCGTCGATGCCTGCATATTTGGCACGCTTCATATCATCGTCATAGTCACTGGCATCTAGGCGGTTGCTAACGATGCCAACCTAAGCACCGTTATTACTGAATTTGGAGTCAATAGAGGATACCGGCGTTTCATACCATAAAATGACAGAAGACAAGTCTGTTTCCATGGTTTTCTTCAGAAGTGTACTCAATTGGGAGTGAGGACGCCATAATAAGGGGTATGTACCCCGTCAGGGCCACAATGAGCTTGGAGAACATGAAATTAAGCATGCTCTCCAGGTTTAATAGGCAGTCCCAAGAAAAGCGCCCAGCCAATATAAGACAAACAAGCCTGTTACAACGGAGGTCGACTCTACCTCACCTGAGGAGCAACTGAATACTATTTTGAAAAGAGAACACAACTTCTATTCAACGAAAACGGTTGCGTAGATAAAACAGCAATGGGATTTTTGTGTCTCCTGCTCTGCGTGTCATCTAAGAAATGATTCATGGCAAAAAGGAGAGATTCGCCTTCGCCTATTTGCTGGGTCAGCATTGAGTTGAACTGTTGAAAAGTCTGCTAAGCAGGGTATTATCTCTAAGCTCTGATTTACGATACAGTAGAATTCGAAAACACTCTACCAATGTACCCTTGCTGAGTCTGCCTGAAATACAGTAACGTCAAAGCGAAATCCATATGTACCGTGGCGACCGTTATCACGTTCCATGTCGGAGAACGGAAAGAAGCTTTTCAAACCCCTATATCGGCAGGATCATACAGTAATGGATTTACCATACGCTGGTATAAAAATATTGGACTGTACCGCTACACAGAATTGCCCCAGTTGGAGTTTCGATGATCCGGGATGATCTCTAGCTCCGGACTACCTGCCCTGTCTTGCGTACGGGCAATGGGTAAATTCAAGTACTTATCAATTATGTAAGGCAGTTTTCTCGTTATTCTATATTACCTTTTCTAAACTTGTGTAAAGCGATTTTCGAAAACAGTTTACCCCTGAAGACACAGTTTTTAACCACTTTTATCAAAATCTCACCTTCCAATCTATTTCGAGTCGTTACAATCCGCCTGAGAATTCCGAAGCTGAGATAAGGAGAATGCGGTACTTGCGCTCGCTGGGAATAATTATGACAAACGCTTTCCAGCAAATGAACTCGTTCCATAGAGCTTGATCCGGAACTATCTCCCATATCTCCGGTCTCAATCCACATCAATATCAGAAGTTGGTGGTTCGTACGGTTGCTGGAAAGCGTTCGTGATAAGCTTACTTCGCGGGACTGGAAATAGTAAGGTTTGTTGAGAAAACCTTGATTTACTCTTCGCCAAAGCTCTATGCCCTACGGTTTCATTAGGGACATACCTTATTTATCGCCACAAGAGATTTATATTAAGATGTAACATGAATTGCTCCAAAAACTCGTGCGTTGATTTATTTCTAGAGGTGGAGTAATGTTACAGAAATATCAGTTTAATTCCCCGTTCGGTATTACCATCACATGTGTTGAACAGCCCTTGTAAGCTGTGATCGAAAATCAACGCACTGAGCAATCGCGCACACTCCGTGTCATCTTTGCCCATAGCTTGCTTTTCTTATGACTTGGAAAAAGGCAGTAGTCTTTCTTCATATGCTGGTTCAAAAGTGTAATCCTGCAACCGTGTTTGATGTCCCTACCCTTGCAGGCGGGACCATTCCACCCACCAAACACATATGGACGCGGTTGTTTGTAGTCAGGATCCCATTTTACGATATCGGATGACCGAAGTTCCTTTATCGCCGGATTATTGTAGTAACAGTATTCCGAGTAGACTCCTTGCTTTGTGTTCGTAAAAACTTTTTCCAAAGGTAGCTCTACCGTATCAAGAGATTTAATAACCTCGTAGATGTTTAGGGTAATGCCAGAAGAGAAGTCAACCTCGTATTTATTTTCGTCATATTTCCAGCCATCCTGAAGAGCGGCAAAGAACCTTTCACTTTCATATCTGAGATCACCTGAGTAATCACCTGCGAGAAGAGCAAGATAGAGACGATTTGACGATTTCCTAGGGCGATAGGCGCTCAAATGGCCAATGAGAACTGGAGAACATCCATCAAATGCCAGGGCAAACTTCAGCCAACTAGTATCTTTGAAGATCTGTTTCCAGATGGTAGAAGTGGTATTTATGATGTTTTCGACATCTGCTGGTGTCAGAAGGTCCTTGATACTTAACCAAATATCAATTGGAGTTTCAAAGAGTTTCATTGTGAATGACTGGTACTGGTGCTGTTGTCGGTCCAGATCTTACCAGGGAAATTATTTATACTTCGCAGGGCTATTTCTGAAATGACTTGATCTTACAAAATAACAAGCAAGGGTCCCGCATTCTTGCCAGGCCCTCCGAAATGCACCTATACCTGTGGTTATAGAGCTGGTCAATATCAGAATATATGCTCCGGATTTCTCTGGAAGTTGCGGTAGCCTAATGCCCTCCCTGCCCATGCGACCCGCGCTTATTTGCACCCTAGCTCAAGTAGATATTTTCTATGGGCGAAAGATATACTGTCGGTGTTCAGTGATTCATGTTCAACGTTGATTTGAACGTATCACTTGACGCTGATGCGAGTCGGCTTCCATCTTGCGACCAGGCAATCGAGTAGACTGAACCGCTATACCCCTCGATAATTGACGCGCACTGGCCCGTGGCCGGATCCCAGATCCTGGCGGTGTTATCTCTTGACGCTGATGCGAGTCGGCTTCCATCTTGCGACCAGGCAATCGACATGACCGAATCGCTATGCCCCTCGAGGGTTGAAGACATGGACTCCAATCTTTGTCCACTAATAGCTCATTCAAAACCCAATCTGGTCTCTCCCTTTGATAACACCTTCTCGTGAGGCTCGGCATGGGGCTAAATATCAGAGGTGAACTGTATACTTGAAGGGGGCAACTTTCAATCGCTAGCCTATGGTATCGAATGAATCGGGACGCGTCTTGAACTTGGTGTAAAAGGGCAGCTGGTTCGCCATTTTCCTATTACAGTAGTTCTAATGTCAGAAGTGGAGATTGGTTTTGGTATATGAGCAATTACTCACCTGAAGTAAGCCCTCGAGCTTGAGCATAGCTGCTATGCCTTGTGATATGCTTCATAGAATGCTTAGGGCTTCAAGCCAGTGAAGGTACTTCTTTTGTAGAAATTCATCAACACGCCCTCTTTCATCAATGTCAAGATTTTTGTTTTCATAACATCCGCTATCATAAAGATGGTCAACCTAATAGACACACGCATATTGTGCAGCTGCTAATGGATTCGGATTGGGTGATATGACTTTCTCAATCGGGAATCCAGGAGATTAAAGTTGAAAGATGTCTCGCTGAAGTGTCTTGAACATAGCTTTAAGAGAACGAGACAAAATTGTCTGGTGTTCAGCTTCTATACCTCTAGGAAAAACCTCAGTTTGCGTCTCTCTGAGTAGAAATTCCTTTGCGGACTGATGGACGAAAATGATAGTGTCTTCGCGTACAGTCAAAAACGAGCCACAAATCGCGATAATCTCTGATAGAGCTTCAGAGTCACTAGAGAGATCATCAGGTAGCTCAACAAGAGAGGCCAGCTCGTCAAACGCGATAGGCCGATACACTATGGACATGACAGCTAGTATTCGCTTGTAGGACTCAGCATCTTCGGATTTGCGAACCTGATCGATCATCCGACCGTATAAGGCATTCAGTCTAGGAGGAAACGCCTCCGGTTTCCTAAGAGCGTGCCTCCGCGATATTCTATCAAGATCTTGACAGACTAAGGCCACCCAAAAGAAAGTTCCTTGCGAGTTGGATGACAAGTGACGGCAGACCGTATCACGAGTTTCATCGCTATACTTCTTCACTTTCGCCAGGTAGTGAACCTTGTGTTGAATGAATTCGCTCACAGCTTCAGATACAGACGCCTCATTAAGCTCTAAAGAGATCGGAGCGGTATGGGTAGTGTTAAGAAGCTCTTCGATATCACGCCAGTTGCGGCTCGAGACAATCCACTTGATCTGTGGGTACGCAGACGATACCTGAGTAATCAAGTCGAGAAGGGAAGGTAATCCTATTGCACATTCGTCTAGCGCATCGATAGTCAAATAGGTGCTTTGTAGGGCCGGGTCTTTCAGAATATCCATAAAGATCCTCGAGAGGGCATTCCATGCGTTTATGTCCTCGAACAGTGCTTTTCCCGCTTTATCATACTGTTTTTGTACATGGGAGAGAAGAGTGCTTCTCGACAAGCGAATATATCAGGCCACGGAAAACAGCCGTGGCATTATTGATTCGTACGTCTGTAGCTTGGCAAAAAAAGAACGAGACATTCGCAGTGTCACCAAATGTTCGTGTTAATTCATCGATGATACCGCACAGCAGCATTGTCTTGCCTTTGCCCGGATCACCTCTGATCCAGAGGAGGCAGTTGTTCTGGTTGTCTCGCCATTGTTGAAACTCCTCGTTGTCGAGAACCCAGCAGTATGAATCTTTGAGCAGCCCTCCGTTGGTGTTCTGAATACGTCTTTGTCATGGTGAGGATCAGTCGTCCGCAGATCCCGCAGGCACGCTTGATTCAATGCTTCCGATTGTACTTGAGCAGTCACACCGGTTAGGTATGTTCTTTTAGAGTCATGCGCCCCACTCACAGAACTGATTAGTGATATGACCAAGGTTCTGTCCAACTTGGAACCCAGAGTTTGACCCGTCATATGATGTCTTGTATGCCATTATTGCAGCCAGGTGATTCTTAGAAGGGTTAGTCGCGAGCACATGGCTAAGTCGTCGAAGTACCCCGCTGAGGGGTATCGAGATATAGGGTATCAATCGTATGATTATTTCCAATATATGAAACAGTACCTCATCATGTGATTTGAAGTTACAATACGTTTCGATACTCTGAAATGGCCTAAGCCGAACACAGACTAGCGTGTTTCAGGATAAAGTTTGGGAAAGAAACGAAGAGAGTTAATCGTGCCAAGCGCCCAACACACATTCTCTGTGTTGGTGCGCCCCACTCAACGATAATTCCCACACAACGATAATTTTAATGGGATGAATTGCATTTAAACCACTATTTACATATAACCACCAGTAGTATCTATATACCAATTTGCACCATTACTATCTCTTGCCGCCATTGAAGCTTCATGCTCAGCTTCTACTAAATCCCTTGCTTCCTGAGCTCGCCGTTGAGCTTCCAATTCCTTGGCATGCTTTGCCTGTATGCGCTTCAACTTCTTAGAATCAGCATCTCTCCTGTCAACCATCTTCCTATTTGCACATATAGGTGATAGGACATTGCCTTTAGTCCCAAGAAGCGATTTCCCATTTCTTGGGGTATTTGCAATTGAACTGGACGTACGGGCCTTCTTTAATTCAGCCCGTAGTATAGCATTTTCGTGGGATAAAAGTGAAGTTGCATCCATACTTCGTTGGATATGCCGTTTCACCCTCTGAAAGTAGTTTTCCATTTGCTTAACGTCATCAATAAGCTTAGCATTAAGCCTATTAACCCGCTCAATTGTATCTGGCGGCGAATTGGTGACTGAGCTTGCGAATTCCGGAGGGGGAGAGGGAGTGAGAATCCTAAGGGGGGACCCTTCAGATTCAAGAGCTCTTTGACGTAGAGGACCGAGAATAAGCTCTGGATCTAGGGGGTAAATACCCCTAGATTTAAATGAAGATCGGATGATTCTTTGGGTGAAAGCTTGCTCTCGGACACCCTGAATTATCCTAAAAAAATCCCGCTTCTTGCTTGCACTTCCACCCCACATTATAGCTTCATTATTCGCTATACGAAAATGATGCTTTAAGCATTGGAATGGCTGGCCATCTAGCGGTTGGCAGAGATGGGTTGTATGGGGTAAAAAAAAGACTGGGATAATGAAATGCTGGTTGCAAAATTCAATAAAATTGATCGTTGTATGGGATCCATGATTATCCATTAAAAGCAGCCTTGGCCTGCCTTTTTTAACCAGAGATTTTGTAGCTTCATGAAAAGAACAAAGCCATTCAAAAGCCGTATTATCATCAATCCAGCCATTAGGCGTAGGCTTAATCCGGAAATCGGGGGTAGTGATATTTTCATACCACTCCTCCATATGCAAAGAGCCCTTAGGTAGAAACCAAGGTAGCATAACCCAACCATCGGCAGATATACATTCAATGCCAGTAATAGACTCTTTTTGACCACCAGTAGGATTGGTATAATTAGCATTAGGTGCAAGCACCTTTTGCCGCTTTCCTTGGCCAATTTGGTAGCCGGTTTCATCCCAATTAAAGATCTCATGGGGTAGAAATTGATGCTTTTCAAAGAGCGTACGAAGGCTGTTAAACCAAAGTAACATTGGGCCGTATTGCTCGCTATCAAGCCTCACTTTTTCAGCCATTTTTGGGTTGATATAGGGTATCTCAGGGGGTAGTCTTTGCATATAGCGGTATACCCAGTTAGGGCCCACCACCTGATCGCTGCCAGCCCGGCGTAGAATTGAATTTGCAGCCTTTTCAATGAGAGAGGGGGATATACCCATATTGCTAATATGTAGGGTATCGATCCAGGTTTTCAATGCTCTCTCCTGAATTGGGTTTAATGTCTTTTTTAGGCTGGCAGCAGTGGTTTTACTTCCGCGCCCGTGAATACGGGCGCGAAGCCTTTGGTATGGAACGCTGAATTCCCGCGCCAACTGGGCGATATTGGTGTTATTATTCAGATGAAAGGCATTGGTAGCTCTTAAAATTTGATCTTCGAGATTTTCAATTTGTTCCGACATCGTGGTATGGTATAAAATGCTAACAAAATTGATGCCAAAGTGGAAAATTATCGTTGTGTGGGAATTATCGTTGAGTGGGGCGCACCAACACAGAGAATGTGTGTTGGGCGCTTGGCACGATTAAGTGGTGAAACTGATTTCGAGCGCGTCTGTATACGAATTGTCTCGCATAGAATTATGGTGATTCCAAATTAGATTGTCTCCTTCGAAATTCAATCTCTGCGTTGTGGTGTAATGTATGACGGTCGCGAACTGCAGTTCGACCATCGTGGTGGTTTAGAATCCAACTGCAAACCGATATACAGGCTACAGCAGCTACATATATTCGTGTATGTATATGTACGATGTCCCACTTCCTGAAAACGAACTTGAGGCTCGTCAAGACCTATCGTGGCATAGTTGCCGTTCACGTTGTTAGGATGCCCTAATAGCGCGCGACTTCGAAAACGCTGTGACGCCTCAGTGAAACCTAGAACGGCCTTGACCATTCTAGCCCGCGACACGGTGTCTGGTTCACTTTTCTTCCCTTCGGTTGACCCTCCCAGCAGACTCGACACGCTGTTAAACGCGCACCAGCTTCATTTCTCAACACCCTTTAAATTTCCCTTGAATTTGGGTAGTTCACTAGCATGTGGGTGACGGTCTCCTGTGCGCCGCACACGCAATGGCCATTGTCGTGGAAGCGGAACCTCTTGGCATAGGCGAATAAATAACTATGGCTCGTGCGTAGCTGTGTTAGTAGATACGCCTGCCCCTTGGGCAAATTCCCATACAGCTTCCTGGTGTAGGCCGCCGGTAGAGTATTTTCGATTCTTCACAGGTAACCACCTTCGGTGGACGCATTCTATTCCCGCCTCCACTGAGCGCGGATATTGTCGCGGATAAGCCCTCTTCCTTGTCAACACAGGGTGTGTTCTTCCCGGGCTTGTCGCGTCCTTGGCTAGCCAATCTACTCCGTCGTTTCCTGTGTTGTTGCAGTGTCCAGGTATCCATTGAAGACGAAGCGCGACCCCCTTTGCTTGAACCTCTACTGCAGTTTATAGGATCGCGTGGACGATGCGTTGTCCTGATCTGTTTACTGGGTTCTGCATTGCTTGTAATTATGCTCTGTTCTTGGCCGCTGATGGCTGGATACACATCTATGATTTACATTTAAAACGATGCTCGTGCTCCAATCAGCGTTAAATTTCTTATTTACTCCTCCAATGGCACGTTATTCCGTGCGTCTAAGGGCTTCGGCTGTCTTCCAGGTCTCTGCGTGGTCACCCAACGTACTGTGTAGGGTGGTTTGGCAATCCGTAAGAGGCATACCACATCCTCGTAACCCAATAAACAAACCGAACCTCAGACGCTTTGTGTAGAGACTGGTCTCATGTTCTTGCGATGTTCCAATCCAAGCGGCCATTTGAACAGGATACTGCGAGGTGGCGTCGACAGGAGGCCAGATCTGATGAAAGTGACGAGCAAGATTGTCGAGCTGAGTAGACGTGAGAAGGTAGAAAGCTAGGATGGTAGCAGGGAAGTCTGGATGTTGCTGGCCGAGACCGCTTGAAACTAATGGATCAAGGGGCATCTTGAGATGTTTAAGGTGGCTATGGAAGTTCCGATGAGAACTTTTGGGGGTCGCTTCTTCCGGCAAGCTGTTTTGTCGCATTTTTGCTCGTGAGAGTTTCCTTTCGGGCTCACTAGCTAGCCAGTGTCGCCACACTACTATAGTCCTAAGTGCGTGTAAACGACACCGAAGTCTCCCCGTAGATAGTGAAGACGGGACAAGTCCTGGTCTGCCTTCAAATGCAGAATGAAAGTGGCACTCAGAGGCGCCCTGGACAGAGAGAGATGAAGAATCGTAGTAAACCTGATAATAATGATCAGTGGCTGAAGTATTGATGTGAATACGAATATAAATCAATAACGGGATTCATTTAAATGCTAGTACACAAAATATAATTACGAGAAATAGTGTAATTAAAATGCTCAAAAATATAGATTCAAATAGCATAAACAATGCAAGTCACGAGGTCTACAAATTTTGCTTACTGAAAAGGCCTATGGGCAACGTCGCAGTCTAAGCGTACCTAGAGACTCCTATCAGTACGGTGGTTGGACGTTAACTAGGTTGCCTCGAGCAGCATTGAACCCCTGCTCGTTCGGTGGTTGGATTTGACTAGGATACCTACAGTAGCGGGGAATCCCTGTTAGTTTGACGGATCTAGTGGCAACATCTTAAGATAGATCTCTGATTCAGGGGGTAAGCAGCTCACATCTCGTTGAAGCCATAGGAGCTAGTTGAATCTACCCCGTTGGCGCTGTTGGTGTGACCGATATCTTCGTTGGATATGTACCAGCTAATTAGCCAACATCAGTTCAAGGCTACGAATAGAATCATATCGAACAGTGTCTCCGTGTTAGTTGTGTGGTTGGGCTTGACCAGTGTGCCTCCAGGAGCAGGGGCCCCCTGTCGTTTCGGTGGTTAGGCCTTGCCCGGGGTACCTTTAGCGGCATGGATGTCGAGTCGAAGTCTACGAATGGAATCATATCGAGCGGGTCCTCCTATTTGTTCAGTGGTTGACTCTTGATCCTGTGGCCCAATATGCAGCAACAGAGATACATAGGATTTAAATAGAGAGTTACATCAACCACGGTTTATTTGTTCGTCCAGCCTGGTTGAGTCAGTAATCATGCCAAGCGCCCAACTACATTCTCTGTGTTGGTGCGCCCCACTCAACGATAATTCCCACACAACGATAATTTTCCACTTTGGCATAAACTTTGTTAGCATTTTATACCATACCACGATGTCGGAACAAATTGAAAATCTCGAAGATCAAATTTTAAGAGCTGCTAATGCCTTTCATCTGAATAAAAACACCAATATCGCCCAGTTGGCGCGGGAATTCAGCGTTCCATACCAAAGGCTTCGCGCCCGTATTCATGGGCGCGGAAGTAAAACCACTGCTGCCAGATTAAACCTACGCTTAATGGCTTGATTGATGATAATACGGCATTTGAATGGCTTTGTTCTTTCCATGAAGCTACAAAATCTCTGGTTAAAAAAGGCAGGCCAAGGCTGCTTTTAATGGATAATCATAGATCCCACATAACGATCAATTTCATCGAATTTTGCAACCAGCAATGCAGATACAATTGATTAGTGCTAAGCTTATTCATGACATTGAGCAAATTGAAAACCACTCTCAGAGAATAAAACGGCATATCCAACGAAGTATGGATGCAAATTCACTCTTTCCCAAGAAAACTACGGGCTGAATTAAAGAAGGCCCGTACGTCCAGTTCAATTGCAAATAACCCAAGAAATGGGAAATCGCTTCTTGGGACTAAAGGCAATGTCCTATCACCTATATCTGCAAATAGGAAGATGGTTGACAGGAGAGATGCTGATTCTAAGAAGTTGAAGCGCATACAGGCAAAGCATGCCAAGGAATTGGAAGCTCAACGGCGAGCTCAGGAAGCAAGGGATTTAGGAAGCTGAGCATGAAGCTTCAATGGCGGCAAGAGATAGTAAGGGTGCAAATTGGTATATAGATACTACCGGTGGTTATATGTAAATAGTGGTTTAAATGCAATTCATCCCATTGAAATTATCGTTGTGTGGGAATTATCGTTGAGTGGGGCGCACCACACAGAGAATGTGTGTTGGGCGCTCAGCATGATTAACGAATCCAAGCGTATTGGGGGGAGCTTCAGCCATTTGTGAAGATAAAGAGCGAAGTAAAATTGCAATAATCACGTCGCAGAGCAGCTCGTAGGAGAACATGTAGCACAGACTCCTGCCTGGAGACTGCTTTTATGTATTTCCCAAGATCACGTGGAGCGGGGTATAAGCAATGCGCCATACGAAAGCGAATCGCAAGACAGGTTCATTCAAGCCTCCTGTGCGACCTAAGAATTGTTGGGTTGAAGTGTACTGTAGCCTAGGATATTGCTAAATTATGGTACAAAAAAAAGTCTTATCTGGCCCTTGCTTGCAGTATTCTTCTGCTCAAAGAATTTTGAAGCTCCTGGGAGTCTAAGGAACTTTGTTTTAGATACTGAGTCTAGGGTGGATATTTTGTGGATCCAAGATTAACATTTGTCGGAATTGTACCCTTCATTTAGATTTTGGGGACGAGTTGCAATACCTCGTGTAGACCGCAGTCGCTTGACCTTACCCTTTTCGTAACAATTGCTGCCAAGATTGATAAAAGTGATAATGGCCACCGAGCCAGAATGATTGGTCGGATTATGTTTGCACTTTTTATAAATGGTTGCAAACCAATGGTCCAAATTAGGTCTAGAAGCCGTTGAGGCCATACGAGTGAAATGCTGACACTAATTTTTAGGCGATTATCTACGCTTATATTGAAATACCGCCAAGACACGGGGTCAAGGGTAGAGTAACTGTAATAGGTCTAGTAGGTTTCAAAGGAGGGTTGGAGAAATAATCTCTGTGTGTAAATGGTGAAACTGATTTCGATCCTCCCTGTACCAAATGATCCTGTAACCATTTGGTCGACATCCTGTATCTCCAGAAGACCCGTTGAGGAATCTACGGTGTGATTAAGGTTATTGTGATATAAATTTGTGGTGTTGTGAACCGAGCGGAAGCTTATCCCTAACCGATGGCGGACCCACCCGCGGGAGGGCCCGAGACCCCTCCCACAAACACCCAAGAAACCACCGCCAGCCTCACTGAGGAAGATCCCAAAGCCAGAACCGCCACCGAGAACCGGAAGCGAACCCGGAGTGGAGATGCCTTCGCCCCGTCGGATCCAAACGGTCGAATCACCACCAAAGAGGTGTGGAAACTGATCAGCACGCTGAAAGACATCATCCGCCACCAAACAGCGACCATCACAACCACCCAAAATGAACTCCAGGAGATCAAACACAACCAGAATGTCCTCCAGGAACAGAACGAGAAATTGCACGATGAGGTGAAAGCACTGCGGGCACCAATCGAGGCCACCCCACCGGTGACAGCGAACAGGACCTTGGCCACCGTCACAGCTGAGGGCGGCAATGGCACCTCCCCGCTCAACCCCCAACGAACCGAGAAAGACTAGGATTGCGTCCGAATCAGCACCCAGAGGACCTTTGTCGACCCAAGAGACAACAATAATAATTACGGAAATACTTTCGGACGATATCTCCCTATCGATGCGGCCAACAAACACATTCGCACTGCATTGCAGAGCGATGCCACGACGCAAGACGCCCAAGTGGCCGGCATCGGCACCACTAAAACTGGCTACATCATTCGATTCAAAAACGCGGAGTCAGCTGAGATGGCCCGCAACAACGCCGAGTGGCTTCATAAGTTGGGCAATAACACAAAGCTGGTAAAACCGCGATTTGGAGTCGTTGTACACCGGACTCCGACAGAGGAATTCGATCTAGAGACGGGACACATCCAGGCAGCAGAGAAAATCATCGACGACAACGGCCTAGCGGAGCACGGCTTCCAGATCGACGAGCTGGCCTGGATGAAAGCGAAGGACAAGCCGTTAGGGAAATTCGCCTCACTAGGAATATGGTTCGACTCCCCAGAGGGAGCGGAGCATATGCTTCGGAAGCGAATCAACTTGGAGCTTAGAAAGGTTGGCGCTATACACGGACCCATCGAGCCCGTGGGTGGTCGAGGTGCGTCGGGCGTTATCGCATTCGGGTCATGTGATTATTGGCATAAAGGGCCACCGATGACTTGAGACCGACCATACACGACGTCGGCGGATAAAGCGTATTTTAGCACTAGACCATAATACAGTAAAAACCAAGGTTCCTGTTTAGGGCCTTGCGGGGCCATATCTGTCTTAGTTCTTGTTTGACAAACGACGGAGAACCGTCCAGGGTTTCTTGAAACGGGGGTACGAGCAGGATAGCCATTGGAAATGTATAAGGTCCGTAGCATAATGAATCCTCGACGTAACTGATGCCATAAAAATCAGTCGCTCGGGGAGCCGGATGACCGCCGCCGTCAGATCCGGGGGATTCTATAGCCACTTGCTCCGCTTCTATATCTTTATTAACCCAAAGCATGCTTCGAATCGCCCATCTGCCTTCCCTCCAGGTGGAAGGAACCATCTTCGTTCACTTGTGATGTCCCATCGGGGTTGTTAAGAGCCTGCCGTGAATTCTCCTCGCTTGGGGTTCTTGGATTGCTAACGCTGCTGCGTCTCGAGTTTGTTCGTCATTCATCAAGCTGTCATGCACCGCGCCCTGTTTTCTTACGTTCAGTTGGATGATACGGAAGGTTTTACTCATGACGTGACGGATAGAGCTTCCAGCAGTTCTTGCTATACGATTCATGCGGGCCTCCACACGGAACGCATTTTGAAACCGTTTGGTTGCAGTCACTGTGGCGATGGCCCTCCGCAGCGCATCTTGCAGACTTCTGGACGTTCTTGCACTGGAATGCCTTATGTCCAATCTCCTGACAATTGTAACATTGCATCGGTCGTGGGCGATATTCAAAGGTGCTAGTCACGCCGGATTCTCCCCCGGCGTGGAAGAACCCGTCGGCCAGGAGCCTCCGTGCATCAGTGCCTCTGGTTATGTAAACAACCATCGACCCGTAGGCCTTTGCGCTTTCCTTTCTGCTGAGCCACGCAATCTTAGCAACGGTGACTTCGTTCTCCTCGCTGAAGGCCGCTGTGGCTCCAGCTCGGATCTCATCTTTTTCGTCCAAAACTACAGCCTTGTTGACGCTATCGACTTTGATCGGGTACAGCTCGTCATGTACCACCCGGGCTTCTTCACTGATCTTCGCTTCTGCCACTTTCTTGACCAGCTGGTATATTCGAGGGGATGGGGCACGCGACTATTTCCTACCATTCCCATTGATCAAGCAGAAGACCAAGGAGGCAAGACAGAACAAAGCCGCTAGCCACGTAATGATGACCATTTGTCGGCCAATTGTGAATTGGAAACCAATTGCAGTTGAAATGATATTCAAAGCTTCAGCAAGAGACACATAGATCCCTGTAGCTAACCCAGATGCAGCCATGCTTGCTACTGCGGCGATCTGTATAAATGTCAGACCTGCATGGGAAGCGGCTGGAGGATTATGACTTACTCCTGCGATAATATTTATTACTAGACCCCCCCCTGTGGAGGACTGAACTGTTAAGCCGAAGATTATTCCGACAGAAGACATCACACTACTTGAGATAAAAGCGATTATATAGGCTGATTTCATCCCTTTCGACGCTATACGATAGACGTGTTCCGCTCTTTGAACCTCGGGCGGATGTAACCTTTCCGCCCATGGGCCTTGAAGTCCGAACACGTCCGTAAAATTGAACCAAAACCCAATGTCTGGTTTAGTACAGCGTGTGATCTCCCTGCTCAATGTACCGGATTTCCCTTCACAATATCCCCAGAGACCAATCACATAAAAATCCGCTAGATTTGACTTCAACTTTAAGAGGTCTTTGGTAACACTACTTTCGTTTTGTCCATCGTGACTTGTTGTGTCAGAATAAGAAAAGCCTACAATCTGATCATTTATTCTTTTCCGTGGGATTACAGGTCTATTACCCGCCAATGTCAAAGATACCTCATTTACCAGTGATTCTCCACTCATAGCTTTTCCTACAACTTTCTCTACTTCAGCTGAGAACCCGGTCAGATTTGCCTAGTCATTGTAAGCATTCACCTCTGAGCTTGAGTGTAGATGTTGACCTTTATGAAGAATAAGCTACTCTGGGAATTTTGTTGCCCTGTACAGCCGATCCCAATAAATACTAACAGGATGGATGACGTTATGACAAAAATATAAGGCAGGAAAGAAATAAAATGACTGTTGAAACTTGCCATTATGGTTCCTTGGGAACTACCTCTGTGAGAGATTCCAGGTTTCAGTATTGAAGAGCTGCGAGAGTAACCTTTTATACAAGAATGTACGGTGGCTTTCAATCCCAGTCTAAATATGCGTAGAAACTTCAACGAAGACTTTCTTTTCTTTCCTATCGACTCTTTTCTATTTTCTTTTCTGCTTTCTTTTATTTTTCTCTTATTTTCCATTTCAATATTGAGCCAAAATTGCCAACCTAATTGAAACAACATCTCCCAATTACGAGAGCGTTATGCAAACAACAAGACCAAATGATAGTTCAAACCAAATATACCGATTTGGTTTCATCTTCCACCGCAAGGTCACACATAGTGTCCCGGTCATTATGAAGATACCCCAGAAATATGTACCTAACAAGTAGAAATATTCCACCACTTCCTGAGGATGGATCATGAGAATCCCGAAAGCCGTTCGTATTCAATTCTCGTTCTTCCTAATAGGCTGCCCTCCTGGAGAGCGGTTTCGAAACCGATACGATACCTCCGCGAAGTCTAACACGGTGTTGCCTCACAAGATAGTATTTAACTACCCCCACTATCTTCGCAACCCCTCCTAAGCTGGAAACGCCTGTTCAACAACCTTGTCACCTACATACTTCTGCGACGCTTACCTTAACCAAAATCTAGGCGTAGGATCAATTGCCCTCATAAGTTTCCCACCCTCGGATATGCATAGAACAAAAAGTATATATATTTGTTCTAAAGCATGCTTTCAAGCTAGAGGAAGTTCGGGTCCGCAGATTAACACCCCCCAGATGAAATTAACAGTTACCATATTAGATGTACGCCTTTGTTTCCACTCGTCGGCCATTGTGAATAACCTGTATCAAGAAATTAGCGGGGTTCCTTTTTGTCTGTGGGATGAAAGTCAAATGATTACTGTGTAATAAAAAAGAGAGGGATTGCTCATAACTATGTTTGTTTTACCGTTATCATGCGTAGTTATCATCTCTATTGATGACTATAAGTAGCTTTGCTTTCCCTGAAAGCCCATCGTTCGAAATTCAGACCGGTTGCCACAGTACAAAATGCACCTGCCAACTTATCTCTTTATAGCTGCCTTAAGTTCCAGTCTTGTCCTTGGACAAAAGTTTACGTTTGCTCAGACTGCAAATAAACAATTCATAATCAAAGCCGATGGTGTTCATGGCTGCAGCGGCGAAACTAATTCGTTTGGCAAGTATATAATTTTTTTTAAGCCAAAGATATCATAATGACATAATAGCTCAGGTTGGCCATCCAGGAGCTTTTCCATTCAGAAGGATCTCTGCACCTCCGCATGGATGATTCTTAGTTATGATGACCAGTCAAAAATGGGAACTGTTTATTGGGCGAATTCTGGAGGAGACGTGGCAAAGTGCTCTCTTAATATGAAGAATACTGGGACTTCTTGCGATGTGGAGAACATAAGCATGTCATCTGCAAAATCAACGTCGGCAAAATCAACGTCGGCAGAATCAACGTCGGCAGAATCAACGTCGGCAGAATCAACGTCGGCAGAATCAACGTCGGCAGAATCAACGTCGGCAGAATCAACGTCGGCAGAATCAACGTCGGCAGAATCAACGTCGGTGTCATTGAAAATCATAACGACATTTTCTACAGTCTCAACAGGTATCAGAACGTCTGTGACACCTACAGGTTGTGCAAAATAGTGGGCCTTGAGGACAAGTGTTTCACTGTATTGAACGACAGGCGCTCAAATCTGCAAGATAGGAAAATACAGTTGGAAGTAGATCCCCTGGGACAGTATAAACACCGATGTTTGGAAAGATAGCTATTGGATTTATCCATCTACTTATCAGGTTTCTAGATCAAGGACGTGTTTTTTTTCACGTTAATTGAAGCTTAGATAGTTAATACACCATGCTTTTATATTCTTTCATTCGTGGGTTTTGTGAAGCTTCTCGTAAGCTATTTGATAGAGACGTCCCTATGCAACGATTTACAACACTAATATTTTCACAGTAACTGCCGCTGATATCTGAGAACAACGTAATCCCAGCGCCTATTTATACAAAGGCAGAATTCTTAGCTTGACGGGGATCGATCATATAGTAGCCCCATTTATTCCTATTTTCCCTTTGTTGCTGAAGATTTTGATGTATGGGCTATATTGCAAATACAGTGTGACAGACGGAGGGATTATTTCATTTGACCTGGCCCCTCGCTTTTGGCGATATCTATCGCTGTTGTGATACAATGTTAGCGCCGTACAGGAGCCAAGTCGCTTTGAATGAAATAAGTTATAACTACTGTCAAAGAATTTTCGGGAAAAGCTGGTACTGACCGATATGCTTTTGTCGGATGTTGACGAGAAGCGTTGGTTGAGGAGCTCCTCTAAATCCTAGGATAGCAACCGCGGCCCTTTGGAGCCAACCATTTCAAGGCCAGTGCAATTCCCCACTGCGTAGCATATTGTGTAACTTACTATGTCTATCTGCGACTATTTGGTTCTCAGGCAAAGAGAGATCCAACTACAACATGTATATACTGGAAGGTAAACCCTCTTGGCACAGTTACCTAACCTGTTTGGGTTGAGTTCCTCTTGGAAGTTAGTTTTGAATAGAAGTGCTGTTTTTCCCAGCCAACAATGTCCCCTGTGATCTAGATTACTCTACGTAAGAAGCAATACAGGGCCCACTGATAGGGATACTCCGGAATAATTCCCAAAATGGACTAGTCTATTTTGGCAATTAGGTTTGAGAAAGAATCGAAGAGTGTAAGTGGTGACACCAGCTTCGGGAAGTACTGTAAGGAGCTGCCCTCGGCGGACTACGACATCTGCGCCCGGAGCAGATGCGACAGCTCTACCAGACCTGTATCACGCCGGTAATAGACTACGCATCGAGAGTCTGGCACGATCCACTCCGAGACAAGACCCACCTGCGACACCTGAACACGGTGCAGAGGACGTCGCTGATCCGTATCCTTTCAGCATTCAGAACCGTAGCAACCTCCGCATTAGAAGTTGCAGCTTATATTCTTCCAACGCACCTCCGGCTCCGGCACCGCGCTCAGAGCACCATCGCAAGAATGCACACCCTTCCACGCGATCATCCCATATGGAGTGCACTTCTACGAGCCTAGAAACGTAGGAACAATGTCGGGTCATACTCTTGGTTTCCCCTCGCGGAGGCCCTGAAGAATATGGATCTAGACCGGTTAGCGGAACTGGAGACGATTGACCCAAAACCACTCCCACCATGGCGATGTGAACCATTTAGCGAGATTGAGATCGGATCGGATCGAGAGAAGGCAAGAGAACGGGCTGAGGCCGTACGGTCTAGGACCGACGTCGTCGTCTACTCAGATGCTTCCGGACGCCAGGGGCACCTAGGCGCCGGTGTCGCCGCGATGAACGACAACCTAAAAGTTATTGAATCTCAACAGACCCAAGTGGGATCGATGGACCAGTGGTCAGTCCACGTGGCCGAGTTGATCGGTATTTTCTATGCCATCAGCTTAGTGCAAAAGCTCGTACATCAACGACTAAGAATCCCAAACCCCGGCAACAAATCCGGACAAACAATCATTCACGCTATATTACACGCGGCGACCGAGGTCCAAGCGAAGGGCATTGCTCTCCGTCTCCAATGGATACCTGGACACTGTGACAACCCAGGGAACGAAGCGGCAGATCGGCTGGCCAAAGATGCGGCAAGCCCAGGCAAAACGCATCCCTTCCGCCCTCTGCTCACAAGGGCGAAAGCGCTCATCCGCGAAAACATCCAAGCTCGGTGGGAACAGGAATGCAAATCCTCCACCAAAGGCGGTCATCTGTGGAAGATCGATAGAAATCTGCCAGCTACCTACACCAGAAGGCTTTATGGGTCTTTGCCGAGGAACAGAGCGTATCTGTTGACACAGCTACGCACGGGCCATAACTGGTTTGCTTACATACGCCAAGGCCCACCGGTTCCACGACGACGACCCCTGCGCATGCGGCGCACAAGAAACAGTCACTCATGTCTTGGTGGACTGTCCAATGCTGAAGGAATTAAGAAGAGAATTAAGGGGAAAAGTCGGGGACGCGTTTAACAACGTGTCGTGTCTGCTGGGAGGCTCAAGTGAAGGTGAGAGGTAAACCAGACAGCGTGTCGCGAGCTAGGACAGTCGAGGCCGTCCTAGACTTCGCCGAGGCGTCACGGCGGTTTCAAAGTCGTGCGCCACGAGGGCAGCCTAACAACGTGAACGGCAATTAGGCCACGGCAGGCCTTGACGAGGCTCTAAGTTCGTTTTCAGGAAGTGGTACAACATACATGTTCGTACATGGATATATATAGTTGCTGTAGCCTGCATATCGCTTTGCGAGTTGAAACCTGGATTGAGGTAGAAGTGTGATAATTGATCTATATGAAGAGATCCAGCTATTTGTAGTTGAAGCAGCTCATCTCCCTGCTGCCTAGCGGAGTGTCTGCCTGTTAGGCAGACACTCCTATAGATCTATACACATCACGTGACCTGGGATCCAACTTTGCGAGGGGTCAGGGTGACTGGTGACGCGCGCTGCGCACGCTGTGGCCCTGAAACGATGAAATGGAAGGGCAGGGACGAGAAAATCCGGAAAATGGGAGGTTTTGTTGTGACTGATATTTGATAATGCAAAAGAGCGTCGACCAATGAGAAGACATGTAGTATGACTAATAGCCGCAACACCTTAAAAAACAGAATAACCAAGAATGTGCTAACTAGGCTTTGACAGAACCCACAAAACCCAGAACCCAACCCAACCCAACCCACAAATGGTTTGGGTCTTGGGTCCAATTTCATAACCCACAATGGGTCGTGGGTTAGGTTTCTCAACCCACAAAACCCATTGGGGCCCCAATTGGGTCGGCAAACGATGCAAACATGAAAAATTCAAAATTACTAAAATTACACTATGTTTGGAGTGTGAAATCATACCTAAAATGAAGGTAAATCTAGTTTTTATTAAAAGTTTTATATCAGAACTAGAGTTAAATATTAGTTTGTTTATTAAAACCTTCGAAATAAGTAGATTCTAGAGTCGAGAATAAATTACGTGGTCTACACAAACAGTGGTGTTGCTTGTCTGTCCGTGAATATATATCTTCATAAACAAACTATATTTCTGCCCAACTTCCAAACAAAAGGGGGGGGGGGGGGGGGCTTTTTGAATAGACATATAAGTTTAATGAACCTTTCGTTCGCTATTTTCAATATTTTCATTACAGTGCCGACCGCTTTCGCCTTCCATGTCGAGCAACACATAGAAGCTCTTTCAAACCCTAATCACATGCTACGCTAGTCCATCTTCGGTTGGTCTTGTATTTTAGGATCCGTCATAAAGGCGAATCGTATAGCCTAAAACAAATAGAATACATACCAGTGTTTCACCGTATGTAATTTTACAGACCTAAACATACCAAGCCCATGACCAAATAAGCCAAACTTAGTCCTAGCCTAGTCCATCCCACGGCTTTCTTCAACGCCATCCATGTGACATTATGCCATTGGAGGGAAGCTTGTAGTTGAGATAGCATTGAATTATAGTATAGCTGAATTACAGTCATTCTCGAAATTGCCTTGACCAGTACACACTGAGATTATCTTTCTCGGCCCCACCACTAAAACCTTAGTGCCAGTCAACATTCTGAGAGCTGTCTCTATCATGACGAATGATAAACTGATCACCGAAAGAAGTACCTGGCTATTACATCGGGTAGAGTGATGCTGAATTTAAGCCTTGCCGCCTATTTATCTCAAAGGCCAGGAATAGAGTTAAACAATGCCGGGGAGGACAGCGCGAGCGCAAGAGATATTGAATTAAGATCGTTATTTAAAGAAGCAATTGGCAGTATTCCTCGTCTCCTTCCCTAGCCCCGCCCGGTGATACATCTGCTCCGCCTGGTCCAGCTTGCCTTGCTCCCGATATAGAATTCCGAGATTGTTGACAGACTCGAGAGTCGACGTATGGTCCGCTCCGAGTGCTTTCTCGCGTCCGGCTAGCGCCCTCTGGTGCATCTGCTCCGCCTGGTCTAGCTTGCCTTGCTCCCGATATAGAATTCCGAGATTGTTGACAGACTCGAGAGTCGACGTATGGTCCGCTTCGAGTGCTTTCTCGAACCCAGCTAGCGCCCGCTGGTGCATCTGCTCCGCCTGGTCTAGCTTGCCTTGCTCCCGATATAGAATTCCGAGATTGTCGACAGACTCGAGAGTCGACGTATGGTCCGCTCCGAGTGCTTTCTCGCGTCCGGCTAGAGCCCTCTGGTGCATCTGCTCCGCCTGGTCCAGCTTGCCTTGCTCCCGATATAGAATTCCGAGATTGTCGACAGTCTTGAGGGTCGACGTGTGGTCCGCTCCGAGTGCTTTCTCATACCCAGCTAGTGCCCGCTGGTGCATCTGCTCCGCCTGGTCCAGCTTGCCTTGGACCCGATACAGAACCCCGAGATTGTTGACAGTGCCGAGAGTCGACGTATCGTCCGGTCCGAGCGCTTTCTCGTACCCAGCTAGTGCCCGCTGGTGCATCTGTTCCGCCTGGTCCAGCTTGCCTTGGACCCGATACAGAACCCCGAGATTGTCGACAGACTCGAGAGTCGACGTATGGTCCGCTCCGAGTGCTTTCTCGCGTCCGGCTAGCGCCCTCTGGTGCATCTGCTCCGCCTGGTCCAGCTTATCTTGGTTCTGGTATAGAACCCCGAGGCAGGTGACAGTGCTGAGGGTCGACGTGTGGTCCGGTCCGAGCGCTTTCTTATACCCAGCTAGCGCCCGCTGGTACATCCGCTCCGCCTGGTCCAGCTTACCTTGCTTCCAGTATAGAGCCCCAAGATTATGGACAGTGTCGAGGGTTGACGTGTGGTCCGGTCCGAGTGTTTTCTCCTTCCTAACTAGCGCCCGCTGGTACATCTGGTCCGCCTGGTCCAGCTTACCTTGCTTCCAGTATAGAATCCCAAGATTGTTGATAGTACTGAGGGTGGACTTGTGGTCCGGTCCGAGCACTTTCTCCTTCCCAGCTAGTGCCCGCTGGTACATCTGCTCCGCCTGGTCTAGCTTGCCTTGCTCCCGATATAGAATTCCGAGATTGTTGACAGTGCCGAGAGTCGACGTATCGTCCGGTCCGAGCGCTTTCTCGTACCCAGCTAGTGCCCGCTGGTGCATCTGTTCCGCCTGGTCCAGCTTGCCTTGCTCCCGATACAGGATCCCGAGATTGTTGACAGTCTTGAGGGTCGACGTGTGGTCCGGTCCGAGCGCTTTCTCGTTCCCAGCTAGTGCCCGCTGGTACATCTGCTCCGCCTGGTCCAGCTTGCCTTGGTTCCAATATACAACCCCGAGATAATGGACAGCCTCAAGAGTCAACATGTGGTCCGCTCCGAACGCTTTCTCGTTCCCAGCTAGCGCCCGTTGGTACATCAGCTCCGCAGCAAGAAGAAGTACTTGGTTCCAAAGTAGGTTGGCAATCAGTGAAGCTTGGCCGAGTCGACGAGGCGCAATGTCATATATAACGTCGTTCTGGCACAGGCGCTGTTGTACTAGCCGCGTGGCATGAGCAGCCAAGGGAGAGTAAGAGAGCTTTCCAAAATCATTCTTGTCGTTATCGTTTATAGACGCAGAAATGCAGTCAAAGGCATACCAGTAATACGTTGCGTCGATATCCTTATTGAGTGCTGCCAATGTCCAGTCATGCACGCAGTTATGCATGCTCCATGACCCAGATGTCTGGTGAGTATCCAGGAAATAATATTCGGCCAGGACTCCCATCACTCCATCGAAGTTCACGTCATCTGTGATCACTTCACTAAGCCACTCAGGAGAACTATCAGTAAGTCCAGCATGGAAAAGCTCGTACCAAAGACTCTGGTTATCGAAGTAGGCCAGTAACTTCAGTATTTTCGCCGCTTCCGGGTCTTCATTTTTTAAACGAGAGTATGATATATCCCATGTCGTGTAGAGTGTGCGCTCCTCATACTCGTTGAGTCTGGTAGGCCGTCGGGGATCAATGTTCCATCGTTTCTCGTATTCTTGAAGGTAACGTTCGAAAGTGAAGCCTTTTTTGCGCTGAAGATATGTCCCGGCGGTGGCCAAAGCGAGAGGAAGACCCGCAAGTCGTTCTGCGAGGCGCTTTGCATTAGGATCTAACAGTGGTGATTAGTGGATCCCAGATGTGTTTGGTTACACATGTGTAGCACACCTGATTGAATATTCTCTCGTTTTGATCGGGTTTGTAGGATGGCGAGGCTATCCTCTATATTCTGGAAGGGTTTTATGTCAAGAGTGCTCCCAGAAACGTCATCTGGCCGTCGAGAGGTGACCACAATAGCTCCATGAGAAGCTGGGGGGTAATAGTTGTCAATCCGAAACTGGTCGGGGTCATCATAGTTATCAAATATTAACAACCATTCAGTATTCTTTGGGGTAGATAGCCATTGGTGTACACGTCTCACGATCTCTTTGTCCTCTAGCACCCCCGGGTCCTCAACGTCGAAGATTATGCTGGCTATCAATCGGAAACTGTCTTTCAGTGAGGCTTCAGACACTGCATTAAGCCAAAACCCTGAGGTATAAGATCCACGGCCGGACTCTGCGTAGGCGATCGCAAGCTGGGTCTTGCCAATACCACCCATACCGCCTAGAACTAGGCGCCGTTGTTTTTGAGCCTTAGGATCAGGATGTAGAGCTTTCCCGATCTCATCAAGCTCGTTGCCACGACCGACGAAGAGTTCAGAGGTGATGGAACGCACTTGACCGAGATGGACGCCAACAGGTCCCCGAAAACTAAAGTCTTCTTTGTGCTTGAAGGTCACTACCAATAACGGTTAGTTGAGATTGTTTTCAAGTTGTAGCGTTGAGGGGAATTTAAGCTTGTTAAAAAGGCCGAGAGTGTAAATGGCGTATGAAAATATGTATTGGACATGAAAACTAGCAAACACGAAATGAAGTTGAGATATAGGAGATAATGGAAGTGATATAGCCGATGACTGCCGCCACACTGGGCCACCAAACTTCGGATCGAAGGAAATCAACTGTGCAGGATAGCTACCCCTTACCGGAATGGAAATTTTGGGTTCCGACATGAGCATTGTTGTTGATTTGCTGACCACTGCCACTATTGACATTATTGGTCTGTGCCCCTACACCGCTATTAAAAGCTAAGGCCGTGTGCCCTTCGTCAGGAGCCGAGATCTTGGAAGTTTTCATCTCTTGTCTCTTACCATATTCTGCCAGAGTGTCTCGTGCTGTTGGGGTATTATCGATCTGATCGATCGGAACCACCAAGAGGAGCTCTTTGGCATAAGCCGCCGCCACCATTGCCGCATATCCTTGCCATTCTTTATTCTTATGTGAATCGGAATAGTCACAGATGCCCCGAATGACTAGACAAGGAAAGTCGTTCATCAGCCCTGCCGCTTCCATTTCGACACAATAAACCCCCAATTCCTGGGCTAGCTGATCTCGCCGCCGGCCATCTTTCACCACCTGGTTGGCAGACGCGATCAGCCCATAGTAAATCTCCGGATCATTATGGCCACGCGAGGATCGTATGCAGAGTTTTGACTGGTCGCAGTTTATACAGGTGGCACAGTCACCATGCTCATATTCTGCCTGGTATAAACGATCGATCTGAGTTGGGCGTGTAAAGGTTGCAGCTTTTCGGCCGGTCGCTTTAGCTTGGGCGCTGGAGGTAAATTCGGGGACTCGGCTGTCCTCTGTGAGATGGTGGGCTTGTAATGTGGAGAGGGCGGTTAGCAGAGCCTTAGGTGGCCGATTTAACATCCCTGTCCGCTGGAAGTGACCATCGCTTAATATTTTTCCAAGGTCGTACTGGATCACCCCCCGGATGTATCCGTCGGCCGGCTCACCACAATATCGCCGAGTCGAATGTCTGCCTCGTTGCTTGGTACACCACCACCGATACCGACCATCAGACCGAACCGAACAGAGGGGAAACTTGAGAGCACCTGCATCGCCACCGTTGCAGCGGACACAGTACCATATGCGCCACTAGGCAAACTCGCAATAACGATATTGTGTTCCCCAATATTTCCCAAAATATAGTTATTCTGGTCCGCGCGTGGGTGAGGGAGAGGATCGTGTATTTCGTCTAGCATAAGCTTCGCGGCCGCCATCTCCACTGGCAAGGCGCATATCCATCCGACAGCGTAATCATCATGACACAGGATTTTGGCAGTAGCCATGATAGATTATTTTATTGTTTCTCTTCAAGGCCGATTTATGAAGCGATTAATAAATTTGGAAAAATTCATAATATTATGATGTCGAAGTCTAGGAAATGAATGCTCGAGTTGAGGAGAAGCGGGGTGGAAAAGTGAGGCTGAAGCAATATTGCCTTACATCCAATCATATTCGTATAGTGGAGATGGATGTGACTAACATGTTACCCGATTAAGAACCCCCAGGTTTGCTTGTTTTGCATCGAATCTTCCAGTCACCCAGGCTTCTAGAGCCTTGTATTTTGTGTACTAGTGTTATTTATCACTTGATCAGGACCAGGACCCTCCCTACGTTGAAAACACAAAGACATTCGCTGAAATCTGTATCACATGACAGGCTAATCCAGATATGGCCATAGCTGTATTTAAGGAATGGTCTCAGGGCTGACTAGTTTGTACCGTAAAAGGCCAAATGGAAAAGCAGACAGCGTTGCGATGCAACTGTCCCTAGCTCCGGCACTATCATCCTGATCTGCTGCAAAATTGCACGCAAACTGCGAGATACATACAGAGAGGAACTGTTGACAGATTGCCTATTCGAAGACCGCTTTGTTTGCAGTGTTTGCACAGAACCTTCCAGGTTGGAAATTCCTAAGTAAATTACTGTATCTTCCATACTAGTATCCATGGATGATGGTATTTATTACCTGGTTCGCGACAAAACACATTAATTACACGCTACTCATATCTGGATTAGCGTATCACATGATTAGGGTTTGAAACAATCTCTCTGTGTTTCCGACATGGAAGGCGATAGCGGTCGCTACTGTATATCAAAACCATTGAAATGAGTGTATTGAAGATTACGAGTGCACTATTTTATGACTGCCGGGACCTGAAGACTATGCAAAGTTGGGTTTTTGAGTGGCCCCAATGGGGCCCCACGATGGGTCGTGGGTTGGGTCGTGGGTTGTGTCAAAGACTAGTGCTAACCCAGCCATTGTATTGTTTTTCGATTGTGCAAGAATATCAGTGTATGATGTTTTACGTCATTTTCGAGAACGCCGCTCAGGAGGTAGTGTGCGAGTCTCTGGCGAGGGCTCGTCGGTAGCATTGAGAGCAGAGCACGCTGAGAAGAGGAGGCTAGACCAACAGAATGTCCGATAGATTGTATAGACGTGCACCCTGGTGACTCAGCAACTGCAAGTGGATGACGACGGCGCCAGTAATGATGGCCCTTCTGGCGGCAGGCGTCGCACATTTTACATAGCAGCGGCTGCCGGGGCGTTTGCATGAGGAGCTTTGAGAGCTATGCTCCAAAGATAAGGCCATAAGAGCGGAGTAAGTCGGGAATGGAAGGAAAGAATTGTATAGGGGGCGAAGGTAAATTTGACGTGTATGCCAGGCAGGGCATCAGGGCATATGAAAATGAAGATTAACAAAGACGTGGCGGTATAGAATGGAGACGGAAATATTTACAGAGTACAGATAGTAAAACGAGTAACATATTCGGATACAGAAATTCTCGAAAGGCAGCAATGAACGTGGAAGGCCAAAATTGTAGAATATAAGCATAGAAATAAAATAAAGTGCTGGAGGCACGCGAAAGTATTGGTGCGGATTACAGCTACGTAGGCGCGGCGGAATGACAGGCGAGTAGCAAGAAGAGAGCAGCAGACAGCCAGGATGTCGAGGAAGCAGCACCGGCATAGGCAGATTATTGCGATAGCAGACAGAAAGGGTATACGGCATAACATACAAGGATGATCCTTGCAAAACATGCAAAGCAGGATGATTAGGAAGCAAAGAGACAAAAAGAGAAAACTGAACACGAGAAGGAAGGAACGTGACCTGGGATCCAACCATGGCCAATGAGAGAGAGGCTTGGCGGGAAAGTAGGGTGTGTGTTTCTCGCTGCGTTTTTGGCTGTGTCAACGTCGGCGTCGCGCAGCCGTGGGGTTGGTAACCCCTTCCACTCCGTTCCTCCGTTTCAGGGCACTGGCGATGCGTACTGCGCACGCTGTGGCCCTGAAACGATGAAAAGAAAAGGCAGAAACAGAAAGTTAAAGCCATAGATTTGCTTGACTGATATTTGGATTGAGTATTGACTAATGAAGAGGTAGAAAGTAGCTGACTAATAGGAGCAACATCTTGGACACCGACAAATTAGTAATCTGTTAATCAACTATCGTATTTCGATTGTGCAAGTATATCGGCATACAATGTTTTCGTGGTCTTTGAGAACACCTCTCTGGAACTGGCGTGATGACCGGTGGCGAGGCTTTGATTTCGTTGGGCGTGTCTGGCCACGTAATTTGCGTGACTTCCTCATCGTCGGTCACCAGGTGCAATAACTTCAAGGGATTCCTGGGACTGGTGCATGATAGGAAGTGATTCAGTCTGTAACCTTGTAGGAACTTGAGGAATAGACAAAAGTGTTCGCCTTGTACTGTAAACCACAATTATGATAATACAGTAATATTCGAAATCAGCTTTACCTCTGCACTCTCTTACACTGTTTCCCAGAGCCCCGCCTAAATCGCACTAGTCCAGGTTAGGAGACTGATCCGCCTACATGGCATCTATCCTTGTACCTTTGATGAGTCAGGTTAAATTCTAGTAACAGTAATGAAAGACGATCTATAATTAGCAGCATGCGAGCATCGTAGCAAACAGAGCAATAAGCTTACATAACGCAGTTGTCCAGCTTTGATAGGATTCAGACCGAATTCCCCGCATGTTAGGCTGGACTTTGTCTTCTTGACTACCTGCTTGCCCCTCTAAGCTCTTCTCCCACGTAGTTCATGAGGCAAAACATCTCCTGTTGCCTTTCAGAAACTCGCCTACTCTTGTTTCTATCAGTTTAGCAGTCAATATCAGTGTGCATCTACCACAAACCTTCCTGGTATGAGGCTATTTTCGAATGATGTTGGATTCACTAACATTTTCGTCCCCTATAGCTATTGACAAAGTCGCGAATATGTGGGCCTACATCCAGAGCTTATTCAGAAGTCAACAAGAGCAGGTACCCACACCAACACCAGTCACGATTATGGCTGCCCGCTTTCCGGCCGACGGAAAATCTCCCCATTTAGTGCCCCTCCGGACGACTTCACAGAGCAATCATCGATTCTCTTTTGACGGACACGTACCAGACATGCGAGAATATTGGGACATCCCAGATCCATGGCGTTATGCGGACAAAGTGAGATTTGAAGTCACCGAACAATTGAACCCGATTTGTGATGGGATTTATATCATCTTTTTCACTTTTGCCATCGATGATCTTCAAGAAAATCCCAACTTCCCTCAAGAAATTCTAAATGACCGATTTTTTTACGGGGACGTTTTTGTTGTCAAGCTACAGGCACAAGAATATGGTGAATATGGCTGGGCGGTTTATGATGATGTACCCACGGAGTTTCTTGACTTGCCTCAACTGAGAGGTAAGAGAACACTCCGTTCGGATATAGAATATTTTTGTCATTAAGCGGGGTTCGGTGTCATATGTGAGGAAATTTGACCATCCTAAGAGTCCTGTCAGAAGTAAATACATAGGACTGCACATAGAACAGTCCATCAGTGGTCCTAACACCTGAAAGCTTACGTGATCTTAAGAAAAACTGTCGAATACTAAGATTGAATACATGGTGGAAACAGGGTATTTTACCCTGAATATCATGTGACACCTGGTACCACCCATACCATACAAAAGTGCATATTACAGTTAGTCATCTATGTCCGCCCAAATTGTTGAAAGCGCGGGTTTTGTAATTTTAGTTAGAGATTCCAATATATCTGAAATTGTCCATACGTTGTCATACAGCCCAGATTTCTGTCAAAAACCAATAACTAGTTAAAGATGGCTCGGGTAAGTCATTGATACCCTCATTACTGTAATTTACCATAATGTGTAAAGATACATTACATTGTTGGATGCAATGTAGGCGGGTCAGTCCCCTATCTAGGACTAGTGCGATTAAGGTGGGGCTCTGGGAAGCTGTGTAAGAGAGTGTAGAGGTAAAGCTGATTTCGAATATTACTGTAAGCGCATGGGAAAGCACTGGTACAAGTGATAGATACGCGGGCGCGTGGGAAGAACGGCAAGGATAAAGGGAAAGGAAGGGGCGAATAGGAAGAAGAGTGAAGAAAACCAATAATATGGCGACATGGTAACATGGCAGCTGGCAGGTGGTTGCAACAGCGGATAGGAAGGGGTTTGTTGTAGTTCAGAGGAATAAATTGATTGTTCATTGTACCAGAGGGAATAACTGGGGCTATATATACAATGAGAAGGTCATGTTGATTGAAAATCAACTTGGTCCTTCGTATAGACAATGCAGGAATTAATTCCGCTGGGGCTGCTTGAGTCCTGATCTGAACCAGCCTCATATCACAAGGGTTAATTGGGACAATATACTAGGATGACCCTTGTGAAACAGGCAGGCCGAGAGACCACTCAAGACAAGTCCCACCTAGACCTCGCCATATTGCTTTTTCGGGTACCTGTGGGTTTACCCACGACCCGCCAAGAACCCATGGGCCCGTATATTACAGAATTACATATGTAATACACGAAGTAACACATATAAAGCTCTGTAATATGGTATACATTACTGTTATTTAAATTTCTTGGCGGGTTTTGGGTCAAGGGTCGAAACCCAACCCACGACTTTGGCGAGGTCTAGTCCCACCAAAGGAGGCCGAACAAAGACGAGAATGAACACGTGATCACGAATCCAACCAACAACCAATGAGAGAAAAGCGTAGGCTGTGTGAATCGCAGCGTTCTAAGCAGCGTTAACTCAGCCTTGCGCAGGCGCACGGTTTGTAATCAGTTTCACTCCGTTCCTTCGTTTCAGGGCAATGAAATCTACTACTACTACTACTGTAGGGAGCTGGCGATCATCGCAGATCATCGAAACCCCACTAAATGATTTGACGCACTTCTGTGGCGAGGTACAGTATTTTTACACTAAGAAGTATGGTATAATTACTGTACAATTTCTGCCGATATTATAAAGCGGTGATTGAAAGTAATTACTAATTAGTGTATTTCGGGTTTATTTTCCGGGAATCAAATCAAAAGAGTAGAAGGTAAAACTGACTTCGAAAACGACTGTAATGTAACTCTCGGTTCAGATCGTTCGTATAGCGCGTGCATATTTGGTTAGTCACATAATTAAGACCCAACCTCTAGATTAACAGGAGGGCCATGCTCGATGTGATTCCGTTCCCAGGCTTCGACTTGGCCTCCACGCTGCTGCAGACACTCTTCCAAAACCGGGCGCCTCGTAAACGACGAAGCGTGCATCGTAGTGTATATATCTGTGAGGAAAAATGGACCATCATTTAGTTATCTACAACAATATGATGGAACTGGTGGGTGGTAAACACCGTGTTGGGGTCTCTCGGCCGGGCACAGTACAGGACTACACTGGGCCGCTCTGTCCACTGGTGCGGTTTATCGGAAATAAATTCAATGCGAAGGGATAGTAATACGTAGGATAGCAGCCATTAATGGTCAAGCGTGATATTTGAACACAGGGCACATCAATAGGCACCGAGTATGGATATGAATTGTAGGTTCTGTACAGCTCGCAGCAATTCATGGGCCTTTTATTTTATTTTATTTTATTTTATAGATTTGGGCGGAGGGAACCTTACTTTTAGAAGGCAGATCTAAGTATATTTGAGGACTCAAATACCTCTCTTCCTCTTCTTCTGATACATCTTTAATTTTAAGGGATAAGGGTAGTCACATGTTAAAGAACCCACAAAATTGATTGACTTTTGAAGTATTTATAGCCAGCTTCAAGCCCAGAATAGCCACTTCGCGTGGAACATTTGTGTAATAAATCAACTGCCATTTCTGAAATCAATATTGTAAACTTACTCATACTGCGAGGTTGTGCCGAGAAGTCAACATGCCGGTCGAGCAATCTCAACAAATCGAGGTTTATAAACTACTCTTCGAGGCCGGCTTGCTACAGCATATTGGCCAAGATCAGAAACCAGCCGGAAAGCTCCCGGATACAATTATCACTGGGAAAAGCCCACTTAGCAACCCACAAAAGACTAGACTTGGCACGGCGATTGACGTGGTATTGACTCACATAAAGGAGGCAGAAGATATCTGGCAGTGGCGTGCTTATAAAGGAGAGAATCTACGGGATCTGTTCGAGCAAATCATAGAATATGCAAAGAATGACGGTAGAGGCGAGGAAGCTGAGGATGCTCTAAAAAGTGGGTCTACTGTTTCAACCTCTTGATTAAGCTAACGGTACGTAGGGATCCAATCGATCGCTGGCGACGTACCGCAGCCATCAACTTTACAGCATAAGGAATCAGCAGAAGACACCGCTGGCGAAGAAAACATCCCTCCTGTGAAAGCAGAAAATTCTCCCCTACCAACAGGACAAAAGGACCATATTTCAAACGTCAAAACATACACCCCTGCTCCAAAACTGGTTTCCAAGCAAAATACCAGACACCCAAATATGCATATCACTAACCATTTGGGAGGTTTGAAGTTAGATCGCAAAAACAAGTCTATCACTCGTACGTGGGCTGAAGCAGGCTACGCGAACCTTGAAATAGAGAAAGATGAACAGAGGACCTGCGTCTTATTTGAGATAAAATCGGCACGCCCAAAAAGAAATAAGAATGAGCAGACTGAGTATATCAGCCGGTATGGAGTTCAGAGATATGATGCACGAAATCAAAAGTACTATGTCACGATCGTAGACAAAAGTGAGATCGGAAAGTCCACGGCTGAAGACTGGAATGATATCAACAATACGGAGACAGAGATTAAATTGATTCATATTCCTTCTCTGCAAGACGAACAAGAAGACTATGGGGAGTTGGTCCAGTTCCACTTCTGTTGTTATTCAATACCAAAAAACCGAGAAGCCGGAAAAGCCAAAAGAACACCTCCTGTTTACTCTTGTATCAGAACTTCGAAGAAACAAGGCTTTCAACTGGTCACATTGTCAAAGTTCGAGACAATTGACGCCAAGGCAAGGGAATATGTGCGAGTCTCCTACGAAATAATTGGCCGGCCGAATCCGTGGGAGACAAGGTCAAAGAAGGTTAATGTGGTTGATCAGGATTGTCATGAGCCCATTGAAGACAGGACGAGATCTGGGGGGATTGTTGAAATCCCCCGATCGAAGGATTCGCCGTCCAGTGGTATGGGAATGAACAGTACGGGGCTAAATGAAGATACTGAAAGCAAAATACGTCATCTTATTCGTAAGGAAGTGACAATTCAGACTGAAGAACTAGGAAGAAGTATGGACAACCGGTTTAAGGTCTTCGAAGATAACATCAAAGACATGTTTGAAAGGCTTGTATCTCCAAGGCAACTTCTTTCTCCGTCGGAAGATGACTAAATATGGGTAATTCCGAATTCCGAAGTATGTCAGGAAATACGAAGACTTTTATAACTCATGCGGTTCCCCTGAGATTATAGACGTTACCTGCAGTTGTTGCCTTGATGCATTCAATAAAACAAGATTGGTCGACACTTGTGCTGCTGTCAATTTTCCTTCGCGCTTTTTTTCAAATTTTTAGGTAGTAGAATGAATACAAATAATATAGTTTTTAGGTTTTCAGCTAATACTTGATATCTGTCAAAGGCTGCTAGCTGCAATAAGTGTATCAAGATAAGAAACTCTTCCAAAATACGGACATTTGGTACAGGGTGTGTGTGTGTGTGTGAAATCATTTACCCTGACCCCTCGCGAGTTGATTTAACCACTAGACCAAAATACGAATCCGTACCCAGCCTAATGGGTTGTGGTTTAGAATCCAACTTCGCGAACGATATGCAGGATACGACTACTATATATATCCGTGTACGTACATGTAGAGTGTTCCACTTCCTGAAAATGAACTTAGAGCCTCGTCAAGGCCTGTCGTGGCCTAATTGCCCTTCCCATTGTTAGGCTGCCCCGGTGGCGCGCGACTCCGAAACCGTTGTGACGCTTCGGCAAAGTCCAGCACGGCCTTGACCGTCCTGGCTCGCGAGACGGTGTCTGGTTTACCTTTCTCACCTTCAGTTGAGCCTCCCAGCAGGCTCGACACACTATTAAACGCGTCTCCAACTTCTCTCCTTAGCTCTCTCCGCGGTTCCCTCAAGTTTGGGCAATCCACCAGCACATGGGTGACTGTTTCTTGTGCGCCGCATGCGCACTGGTCGTCGTCACTATAACCAACATTCTTGCGGTAGCTGGATAACCAGTTGTGGCCCGTGCGCAGCTGCGTCAAGAGGTACGCGCGGTTTCTCGGCAGGTTCCCGTATAGCCTCCTAGTGTAGCTTGCTGGTAGGGTGTTATCGGTCTTTCGTAAGTGACCACCTTTGGTAGATGAATTCCATTCTTGTTCCCACTGAGAGTAGATGTTCCGACGGATGAACGCCCTCTCTCTGGTGAGGAGCGGGCGGAAAGGATGGGTTTTGCCTGGGCTGGCTGCGTCCTTTGCTAATCGATCTGCAGCGTCGTTTCCAGGATTGTCACAATGCCCTGGCACCCATTGAAGGCGGAGTGCGATTCCCGCCGCTAGAACCTCGGCGCCAGCCTGGAGGATTGCGTGAACGATGCGTTGTCCTGATCTGATTCTCGCGCTTTGAACCGCCTGCAGGGCGGACCGGCTGTCGCACAGGATCGTCGCTGTCAGTTGCCTGTCTGCTGTTCTCAAGTGTTGGTGGGCGACCTTGAACACTACACTGATCGCGTAGAAGATGCCTATAAGCTCCGCGACGTGGACAGACCAGCGGCTCATCGGTCCTACTTGGACCTGTTGCGCCTCGACTATCTCTTGGTTGTTGTCGAGTGCTACAGCGGCGGCGCCTAGGTGGTCCTGTTGACCAGAAGCGTCAGAGTAGACAACAACGTCGGATGTCGAGCGAGTGGTCTCGGCCTTCTGTGCCGCTGTCTCGCGATCAGACCCGATCTCAATCTCAGCGAAGGAATCGAGACGCCACGGCGGTAGTGGTCGTGGATCGATGATTTCCAATTCGTTTAGCCTGTCGATATTCATGGTCTTCATCGCTTCCGCGAGCGGGAAGCGAGCGTACGAGCCGACATTATTCCTGGGTTTCTGGACTCGTGAGAGCGCACTCCAGATGGGGTGATCCCGTGGTAGAGTGTGGAGGCTAGCGATGGTCCTCTGGGCTCGGTGGCGGAGACGCAGGTGGGTGGGGAGAACGTGTGTTTCCACTTCCAAGGTCGTCGTGGCCCGAGTCCAGCATGTAGTGACAAAATGTAGAAACCCCAAAAGAAATGAGATTGGCTAAGAGAGAAACCAAAGCTGCGAGCTTATTGTTTCTGTATGAAGGGCACTGAGATACATGGTAAATAAAACAGAGCAGGATGCCACTTCCACATAAATGGATTTTCGGGTCGACAGAGGCGTTGGCGTAGATGTGCTTATACCGTAATGCGCGGCGGGTCTTCGAAAAATAATGGCTGGCCTCCATGTCGGGGAAATTATCTGTCGTTTGCCTTTTTTTAGGCAACTCAGACAAACAATAAAGCTTTTTCAAGTACAGGGGCGAAAGGTCTTTTAAACCGGTCGTTGAACAAGAGGAAGGAAAATACGCCCTTGGGAAATACATCTTCTTCTCTTCATCTCTCTTAGCAACTGAAGTACTTTAAATTGAACACTACCTTCCCGAAACGTGCGAATATATGGGTTCTCAGAGTTGTGCGATCAAATAAACAGCCCGACGCATGTTGCACGTTTGACTTCTATTTTCATATTATTGCCTAGATCATAATTAGAGCTCAGACAGGCTCTATCAACCATTTGTTATGTAAAGTATGAAAGGATATGAATTGTTTTCTAGTTTAGCCTGAGAATCTATTCAATAAAGTAAAGTCTAACAGACATGACCCAGTGAAACTTAGTAAATCGCAATAAACTGGCCATCTCGGAATCAGTTTCTCCATTTTGTTCGAAACGGGTATAGTCTCTATTTAGATAAGAGGTCAGTTAACATCCACTTATGAACTACTATTGCTTACAGCTAGACGGATTAATATAAGGCCCGTAGCGGGTACGAGCCGAGAAACGGATCGTCTGTGCCTGAAGGATAAATTGTTTTTCGAATTCTACTGTACAGCGGTTTAAGATTATGCGTACGGTTTTGAGCCTTTACTAAGTCGATTTGGCCCCACGAAATGGCTCAACCTAACGAAATTTTGTTCAACAAAACCAGCGAGCGACTTTCTCTGCATCACATCGTTGCTCAATTGACCCCGTAGAAATATTGTCGACATGGAGGTGATGAGATGTTACCACCATGCAAACTGTTCTCGGAATCCGTCCAGGCTTAGCTCGTAATTGCTCATCTATCTTGTTGGGCCGCCTAGAAGCGAGATTAGCGCTACTCACGGACCCGCCATCGAGCCACTGAGTGATCGGGGACGAGGTGCGTCGGGCGTTATCGCATTCGGGTCTAGTTAGGATTAGCCCAGAAGACCACCAATCACTCCAGTCCGTAGACGATGTCAGCAGGGACAAAGGGACGGAGAGCCCAGGTTTTTTGGACCGGAGGTACGAGCAGAATAGCCATTGGAAACGTAGAAGGTCCGTAGCACAGTGGATCACCAAGCCCTGTTCTTTGTTCCCGTGCTACTAACCTACGAAGACCATCGTGCCCTTTCGCCAACCACAGCGCCTACAATACTTTGCGGCGCAGAAGCTGACCAGGGGGCCTGTGACAACTCTGGCCCTAGCTTCCGGGGGACCAGATCCGGCTGGGAACGGGGCGCACGGACGGCAATATGGACGCACCAATGGGCCCTGCCTGCAGTGTTGGGCGTTGACAACCGGGATTGGCTGAAAGGCGAAGGGTACCTGGTAAACCCCACTGAATCCCACTCTCCCGCGGTCGCGTTATTGAAACCGTTTAATTTGAAATTCCTGCTGCTACAGGTTCAACCAGAGATTAGGCTCGATCGCGAGACGGACAATGAACCGTGGTTGATGTTCTGTCGGTTCGGATTTTTTGTACCTTTGTTGCTGCATGTTAGGTCACAGGATCCAGACTCAACCGCTGGAAAAATAGGAGGCCCTGCTCGAGGTAAGTCCGTTCGCAGGCTTTGACTTGACATCCATGCTGTTGCGGGCAACCTGGTCAAGTCCGACTCCCGAATGGGCAGGGGGTCCCTGCTGCTGCAGGTATCCTGGTTAAATTCAACCACCGAACGGATAGGGGGGCCCTGCTGCTTGAGGCACCCTGGTCAAGTCCGACCGCGGAACGGGCAGGGGGTCCCTGCTGCTGCAGGTATCCTGGCAAACGTCCAACCACCGTAGTGACAGGGGGTCCCTGCTGCTCGAGGCACCCTGGTCAAGTCCGACCGCCGAACGGGTAGGGGGTCCCTGCTGCTGCAGGTATCCTGGTCAACGTCCAACCACCGTAGTGACAGGGGGTCCCTGCTGCTCGAGGCACCCTGGTCAAGTCCGACCGCCGAACGGGTAGGGGGTCCCTGCTGCTGCAGGTATCCTGGTCAACGTCCAACCACCGTAGTGACAGGGGGTCCCTGCTGCTCGAGGCACCCTGGTCAAGTCCGACCGCCGAACGGGTAGGGGGTCCCTGCTGCTGCAGGTATCCTGGTCAACGTCTAATCACCGTACTGATAGGGGGTCACTGCTGCTCAAGGCGCCTGGCCAAGCCTAACCACCGAACAGATAGGAGGCCCTGCTCTTTCATTTGATACCCCTGCCTCTGCATATTGACCCGCAAATTTGAACCTCCACCAGTAATTAACTACAAACCTTTCTTGATGCAATTCAACTTCTGTTCATCTATGTGGTCACTGCTCTAGCGGCCGGCACGCACGAACTGAAAGGCTCCAATGCAGGATCCTCGCCGGGTACATTTTGCCTACTGTTTTATTGCTATACGTATCCTGATACGCACCGAGCACATACACCAACCATCGCTATTAATCAGCAACTAAGCTACACGCTACTACTTAATTCCCCACAATTTCGGAGAACAAGCGCAAGAACTCACATGGAGCAGCCACACTGGGACGCTAAGCCCTCACCTCATTAGCTAGCTGGTACTTCGAGCGCCCCCACAAATGTACTCATTGCCCAGTAGAGCTAGATCGGGAAATGACACCACTTTACTTGCATTCAGCTTGGGAGCTTGGTACACCGTACCCTTGCTCTCGCATGTTGAGTAAGGTCCCCGTCACTGGACAGACAAGGGTGTCTGCCGAACTCACTCGCAGAGGGCTGGCTCCTGCGGGGTACACTAGTCAACACTGAGATAATAGAACAACTATAACTATGCCACATGAAAAATGTCCCTCCAAGTTGTGTCTGAGCTATCGGATTCTTCAAGTTACAAAATCCAACGTCCGGTTTGATTTGGTTCAAGCTTAGGCTATAGACCACCCAGTTGCCAGTCTACCACAATTACATTTCCACCCTTCTACCATGTCTCGGCGCTGCATTGCTTGGACTAATGACGAATTACGCTCTCTTGTCAATGTCGTATCGTTTCATCGCTTGCTTTCAATACCCTGGCCACAAATTACCGGCAACTGGAATGAAGCTTTCAATGTTCAGCGCACGCCCGATGTACTCCGCGCTAAATACTTTTCCTTGATACGAAGAGATATAAGGTACGTAGGAAGTGCAACTACTCTTGAGTGCTCGTCTAATTTCTGAGGATTCGTCTAGCAGAAGTGCTCATGGCATTTGACTTGTGATATGAGGTAGGTGCAGATCAGGCCGACACTGATGCTTTGGGTTTTTGAAATGCGGCCGGATGGACGAGGAGACTTCGCTCTAGGGAAAGAATCCTCCCGAAGGCGTCGACGATTATATTGTCCACGCAATGACTCTAAAGACGTTTTCGTTTCAACCACTTATTCTATAAAGCTGTTCGTTTCTTCCACGAAAGATTCGGTAACTTCTTGAGTAATGGGTTGTGGGAATCTAATTCATCATCATCCCACTGCGACTTGTGATACAGTAGAATTCGAGAACTGTTTACCCTTCACGCACACACACTTTATTTCTCGGCACGTACCCGATACGGGGCTTATCTACATCCGACCAAGCTGTAAGTAACAGTAATCTATGAGTGGATGTTAATTTACCACTTATCCGAATAAACAAAAATCCCGTTTCGGATACGAGCCGAGAAACAAGTTGTGTGTGCCTAACGGGCACTGTAAACTGTTTTCGGATTTTACTGAGTAGAAACTAGGAACGCAATTATCCAATAGCATGTGTGTGTTGTCTTGAGGCCGATTCATCTGGCGCTGACAACCAAGATGACCGATTTCTCGGTCGAGAACAGGCCAATGTTCAGTCGGTATGAATGTTATGTCAGAGAATTGGCTTTGGGTTGGCTTTGAAGAATATAATAAACTGTTTGAACAGATCAATGCAATTGTTTCATGAACTTTGCTTGCCAAGTTACCCGTATGTTTCTGGTGTTAGCCAATCAAGTAACGAAAAATTAAATTATAAATTTGGTCGCACCAACGGCACGAAAGGAGAATATTTCACTGGATCTTCTTCGAGTTGTGAGCAACTAGGCTACTAGCGCGGGGTCCAGAACGGTCTTGTGGTGATTTCGAATATCACTGTATACGGTTTGGCACCGTATGTGATTAGGGTATGACAAAGCTCCTCTCTGTTGTTCGACATGGAAGGCGAAAACAGTCCCTACTGTAGCATCTAACCATTAAGGCTCAAGCTGAGTGCAGCCTATTACCTATCCTCGTATAAATTGAAATTGACCCAGCGTTGCTCTAGTTGTTCTGGATAGCAACTAAACTGGTTTACCACGATCTTCCCCTACCTCAACTTAGCACTGTTTTGTTTATGTTGAGCCTCTCGGCCGTGAATAGAACCGAACATGTTCTCAGGTTCAGGCTAAGATTGTTGACATCGGGGATTCGACCGTTGTAATTGATGGGGGTTTATGAACAGGTGATGCTTTCATCTGCATCTCGAAAACCAAATCAATAGCGTTATTTAACACAGCGAAAATTAGATTCTGAAGCCGTTACAAACTATTAGACAAGAAGGGTTGTGTTCAAGATGTTTGTGTTACAAGACGGGCTTGTGAAATAAAGATGCCCTTGGTTTAATTACATCCCAATGAAAGATGCCCTGGGTAATCTCTCAGAAAGAAACGTGGTCCGCCCTTTCTCCTGAATTCACTAATTTGATCCCTACGTCTGTCTCAAGAAAATATGGATTGCTGTCCTGTATGAGTGTATAAAATTTCAATTCGAGACAACCCAATCTATACTTGATTATCACGCTTTCTGGTCTTGATTTGATGCTACAAAAGGTTGATCACTGCCAATCATAATAGACGCAGATCACTATGGATACAGAATTCCTCTACCACATTCCAGCTGGGCTGGATAGCATTCCGGAGCTATCGGAAGAGGAAAACAGCATTAACATTCAATCGACTGATGACGAATATGAACCATCTTGTTCAGAAACCGAGTCTGACAAAGAATTCGTCGTTCCAGATGACATCCAATTAACCAAGCCGGAAGATGATTCTGATTATGAACCTCCTGATTGCGATACCGAGCAAACCACGCACGCTTCGGATGAAAGCGAGGTCAGTCATCCATTGAAGCTTGGAAATATATCACTAATATCAACCAAGGATGATACCCTCAATTCAGAGATATTGGATAGAAGAAAGGTTTACCGACGACGACGGTCAGTCACTCAATATCAGATCAAGATATGGGTTGATGGAGAACACATCGGCTTTTTGTTTGACTGGATGCGAGCCTTTCAGGAAGCGGATAACGAGAGCACACATTTGGCAGGTTAGCCTAAATTTATGGAATGTTGGTTGGTGGAAAATCACACAATAGTTTTAATAGTGTTGAAGGACCCGTTTTTCTCATGATATAGCGTCGTCATCTTGGTAGACATCACTCATTTAATAGACCCATCGTGCTGTAACATGCGTTCTGTGAAGCTCAAAGGCCTCGCTTGGTGAAGTGCAAATCTCCACTCTGGATACCGGCTTGGCAGGAAGCGCTAACCCAAAACAATTTTGACGATTCCGCGCGGAACTGTCAAAATTGTTTTGGGTGAGCGCTCCGTAATATGCCATGCAACTTAAAGAACTGCTGCATTGGTCCCTCTCTTTTCAGGAAGACATCCTTGCCTTCATTTTCATCTTTGAACCTACCATGGTTAACCAGCAAAAAATGGCCAAGGCCAATATTGGAAAAATTGATTGCGTCAAATTGGGCACCGACAACAGCAGCTTACGAATGCATTGCAGAACGAGATCGAGTTTATTCAAAAGCTGTGTGGTTTTTATAGATCTGAACGGGACTACTTTCGCGACGAGCTTGACTGCTACATACCCGCGACCCAATTGCTATCGAGACCACCGACTCCACAGCTTATCGCATCTACTTCATCTTAAACCACGAGTCCACGATATTACCGCCAAGACAGGGGTTCAGGGGAAAAAGTAACCGTAAAAGGCATAGCGTGTTTCAAAACAGGGTTTGAGAAAGGATCTCTATGTCCAAGTGGTGAAACTGATTTCGATCCATCCTGTATATCTCCCATCCTGTAAGAAGGCAGAGCGTACTCACCCGCTGTATTCACCCCAGAGCACCACGGCACATCCTGTAGCTTCTCGGGTATCTAGTCAGGTCCAAAGCATCCTGTGCCGGAGAAATTGTTGTGAACCGAACGGAAGGGATGGCGGACCCACATGCGGGAGGGCCCGAGCCCCCTCGCCCAACCGCGCCAGGAACGACAACGACCGACGCGTTGGACAACCTTAACTCGACCACCGCGCCTCGGACAAGAAGACAGGCCCGGCCTAGTGATGGCCACACCACCGCAGCGCGCCCCGAGACCTCGAGCTCCGGAGACAACAATGGACGCGTCACGACCCGGGCAAAACACACCCCTTCCGCCCGTTGCTGACAAGGACGAAAGCGCTTATTCGCGACAACATCCGCGCTCAGTGGGGGCCGGAATGGGAATCATCCACCAAAGGCGGTCACCTGCGGAAAATCGACAATACTCTGCCGGCGGCCTACACCAGGAAGCTTTACGGGAACCTGCCCAGGAACCGGGCGTACCTGTTGACACAGCTACGCACGGGCCATAATTGGTTATCCACCTTCAGGAAGGCCATTGGCTTCCGCGACGATGATCACTGCTCGTGGCACTAATTTCTCTATATTGGGACTAGCGCATGTAGGACCTGCTCGGTATACAGTAGTTTTCGAAATTGTCGAATACTAATGGACACAAGGTATAATACCCAGAAAATCATGTGACAACTGGTACCAAGCATACCATACAAAAGTGCATAATACAGTTAGTCATCGATGTCCGCACAGATTGTTGAAAGAGCGGGTTCTGTCATTTTTAGTTAGAGATTCCAATATATCTGTTTTTGTCCATACAGTAGAATTAGAAAACAGATTACCCCTTATACACTCACGCATTCTTTCCCAGCGCCCCACTCAGATCGCGCTAAACTGAATTCGGCCAAGGAAAGTCTTCACTATCTTTTCTCGATGTATTTCTGGTAAATCACCAAGATTACCGTAATTACAGTTTCCGGCATTGGGCAGACCATGCTTGCCGGCGCGCCCCGCGGACCTCACAAAAAGAGGTGATTATCAGACCATGCGTTAGTTCCGCCATACTAGCAACATAATTCGATCTCGCATGCCCATTTGTACAGGATGGATCGAAATCAGTTTCAACACTTACAGAGATTCATTCTCGAGCCCTTTTTCGAAACACGCTGTAGCTACCACGGTTAGTCTACCCTAACGCCTTTTTTTGGCAGTTTTCCAACACAGTAGTGAAAAACAGCACAAAATAGCCTCCGTAATAAGCTTTCGGGGCTTCTGGAATGCCGAGCCTGCAAACAAGGCAAACAAAGGGGGAATGCTGGGTGTTGTAAACTGCACGTGACTTGACAGTCTCGCAGTTCCTGGGAGCTTGGGAGCCATCGCAAATCATGCTGACGTTAGATCGGTAGCAAGGCAGAAATTCAGTTGCCTTTTCATCGCCTTTCACCGCCAGCAGTTATTATCCCACACCTTCCAGACTCACGAAATCATTCCATCCCTCAAAATTCGTACGACTCAAAAACACTTTTGCAACTTCATCGCCATGTCTTTCTGCACTAAAAATGTCGTTGTTGGGCTCGACGAAACAACCACAATAGGATCACTATCATTCGATATCATATCAATAATTCTCCATATCCTCGATCGCCCTGCTCTCAAATCACTTTGTTCGGTCTCCCAGCGTTTTCGAGATTGGGCGCAGCCCCTCCTTTTCAGAAAATTTCTGTCAAGTTTTACATTTGAAAAAACATTGATCCGGCTGCAAGCATTTGTGAATGCCCTCAAAGAAAACCCGTCTCTTTATGGAGCGATCCGCGTGATCGAACTCACTACCCTTCAACGCAATATCCCTGACACCGCCAAAATTGCTCTCTTACTCGGCCCAATACTCACTCAAGCCCCAAATATTTGCAGACTTGCCGTCCCAGTTGACGAATATACTTTGGAATCACTTCAAAACGCCGTATTCCCATGCCTACGGGACTTTTCAGGCATTGATTATAGCAGCTGCTCAAAAACGTTATCCCAATTGCGGCCGTTTACGCTTAGTCCAGCGTTATCGTCAATCTATCTATGTGGCCTTTACCAGAACAAGGCTTTCGAGTTACCTGGTAAACTGAACCTCCGCCATATCTGTTTTATGCGCAGTCATCTAAGCTACGAAGCTATTCACGGAATCCTCGAGATCTGCCCATATCTACGGTCTTTTGAATATATGCACCCTGCAACTTACATTCAAAAAGGGACCCACTTCACTCCAGACCAGATCACCCAGTTTCTTTACTCTTCTAAAGACAGCATTGAGAGTCTTAGCTTGAAATTTCCTTATGATAATGATGATGATTGGTCTGATGATGAAAATTTTGCCGAGGAGCATAATGAGTATATGACCACTAAGGGTGTTGAGATCGATCAGTACCTTGGTCCACTCACAAGCTTCTCCACTCTAAAATATCTGTCGGTGGACCAAAATCATTTATCTAGCGAAGCGGTACTGCCTGATTGCCTAGGAAAGTTGGATCTTAATCTGCGAGATCCTCTCAGGATCGATTTAATTCGCCACTTGGCTCGCGTCAGTCATACTATACTGTCACTGCAATCCATTCAATTGAGAATTGATGATTACAATCCAACCAAGCCCGGCTCATGATCGCTGTAACGCAGCCGAAAAGGGCCTCTTTGAGAAGTATTATCACTGCCGCAGCGGGCCCTAGTGTAGCTTTAAACAAAACAAGACCTATTACGATCGGAAAAAAGATATCTTCGAGCTTAGGTAATGGAAATATGCTAATTTATCGCATTTACTATGTGTTTTCGACTGCGCCGCTCGCTTGTGTGCGCCGCTCGCATCTGGAATACGTTACAGTTTCCAATTTATCACGCCGCTATTGGATTCTGGAAACAACGCGTAAATAGCAACTAGAACTTTCAGTCCATTTTAGATCTGAATGCCAATATTGTTAAAGCGTTAATTGTTCTGTTTAGGTTGTTGTAGCGAAAGCTGCTTGGCTTTCTCCGTAATTTCATCCACCTCGGTAGATTTCCCCGGCTCGTACATAAACTGTTCAATGATCGACTTCATACCGCCAGTTTTCCAGACTATAGGATCGCGAGGTCTGAGGCCCTGGTCCAATACCTCCTTTATCAGTTCCCGCCAAACATCAGCATGGGATTCCTTCCAATCTTCGATAAAAGCTTCGGCTTGGGCCCTCGTTCTGAACTTTTTGTGACAAGAACCGGGCTCTTTCTGAACTTCTTTCTCAGCACCGCATCTTCCGCTAGTAATCGCAAGTTAGCTATGATGCTCTCGTAGCAGGCGGCTGCAGTGCCTACCGGTACAAATCATAGATACCAGGGTTTACCCCATTAGCAACCGCATAGAATCCTTTTCCATTCAAAGGTGCTGTTTTTCCTGCGTCGACCTTCATTACCTCCTTAGCCTGGGTTGTACCCATCTTGTTCATGTAGGTGCGGGCTTCTCCGAGTGTTTCAAAGGCACCGTGCAATGAGGCACAGCCTGTCACTCGAGGATGTGCGTCTCCCCTGCCACTTCGGTTAGGACCGATCATACCTGCGATTTCAGACAGCATAGTACCATGATGAAAATATTGTAGGTTCCTCTACACGCCCGGTAAAAACTGCGTAGTATTCATTATGTTTTGGCATGGCTTTTTGGACTCCACGAGAGGCAGTATTGCAAAGGCATTCAAAGAGACGAAGAATGTATTCGATATGGAGCTTAGGTCGTGGCAATGAATGCCAGTTCTTGAGAGGAGCGGGGTTAATTAGTGAGGCGGAGGCATACTACTCTCACAACCAATCAATTTCTGTCGTGGAGAAGGGAATTGTGCCTGTTCCAGGATTGCCATGTTTGCTCGTTTTGCATCGAATCCTCCAGTCCAGGCATTTACTTCTAGAATTTTGTATCTGCCATGCTGGTATTGCAGCTCCTGGTATTTATTACCTGGTTCGGTACAGAACTAATTATGTACGCGCTATCTACATATGGGTTAGCGTGTCATGTGATTAGGGTTTGAAAGATAATCTCTCTGTTCCCGACGCGGAAGGCAATACCGGCCGCTACTGTATGTGTGTGTGTGTGTGTTTCATTTACGCTGTCCTCTCGTCGAAGTTGGATCCCAGGTCACGTGATGTAGATAGATCTATAGGAGTGGCTGCCTGTTAGGCAGACACTCCGCTAGGCAGCAGGGAGATGAGCTGCTGCAACTACAAATAGCTGGATCTCTCAATATAGATCAAATCACACTTGTACCTCAATCCAGGTTCCAACTGTCGAAACGATATGCAGCCTACCACTACTATATATATCTTCCTATGTACATGTATCGTGTACCACTTCCTAAGCGAACTTAGAGCCTCGCCGAGGCCTGCCGTGGCCTCTGCCGTTGTTATGTTTGTGCTGCCCTTATGGCGCGCGACTTTGAAGCCGTTGCGATGCTTCAGCAAAATCCAAGACAGCCTCCACTGTCTTGGTCCGTGAAGCGCTGTCAATCTTACCTCTTCCTCCTTCTCCTGGTCCCCCCAACAGTGTTGATATGCTGTTGAAAGCGTCGCCAACCTTTCCTCGGAGCTCTCTCCTTCACATTCCCAATCTTGGGCAATCTAACAACACGTGGTGAACGCTTTCCCGTTCGCCACAGACGCACAGATCGTCGTCTCGGAATCGGAAAGCCTTTGCGTATGTTGACAACCAGCAGTGTCCGGTTCGCAACTGCGTTAATAAGTACGCTCGATTTCTGGGCAGAGAGCCGTAGAGCCGTCTGGTGTACTTGGCCGGTAGTGAGTCGTCGATCTGACGCAGATGGGCGCCGGTGCTCGACTCGTTCCATTCTTTCTTCCACTGGGCGTGGATCCCTTGTCTGATGTGTGCTCTCTCGCGTGATAGCAGACAGCAAAATGGGTGTGTTTTCCCCGGTGTGGCTGCCTCTTTGGCCAGCACATCGGCGGTGTCGTTCCCGGGCATTTCGCAATGTCCAGGTACCCACTGTAGTCGAATCGATGTGCCGTGTGTCTTGGTGTTCCTGGCTGCTTGCAGAATGGCATGGATGATCTGTTGTCCCGACTTGTTCCTGGGATTCTGGACTGCTTGCAGGGCCGACTTGCTGTCACTGAGGATAGTGACAGATCTCACCCGCGTCTGGGATGTTCTCCAGTATCTGAGGGCGACCTTGTTGATGACGTTGATGGCATACAGGATTCCAATGAGCTCGGCAGCGTGGACGGACCATCGATCCATGGGTCCAACCTGAACTTGTATGCTGTCGGATGTTTCTAGCGAGTCATTCAGCACGGCCGCTGCGGCACCCAGATGACCTTCTCGTCCCGAGGCATCCGAGTACACCACGATGTCCGCGGTTGACCGTGCAGCCTCGGCCCTTTCTATCGCGACCTCCCTGTCCGATTCAATCTCGATTTCCGAGAAGGCTTCTTTTCGCCATGGTGGTAGCGGGGTTGGGTCAATCATTTCGATTTCCTGTAGTCTCCAGGTTCATGGTTTTCAAGGCTTCCGATAGCGGGAACCGAGCGAACGATCCACGATTGTTGCGTCTTCTCTGGGCCCGACGTAGGGCGCTCCATATGGGATGTTTTGGGGGTAGGGTATGCAGTCTAGTGATGGTATTTTGTGCGCGGTAGCGCAGACGAAGGTGAGTTGGCAGTACATGTGCTTCTACGTCAAGAGTGGCTGTTGCAACCGTTCGAAAGGCAGATAGGACGCGGATGAGAGCCGCCCGTTGCACAGTACGGAGGTGTCGTAGATGGGTCTTGTCTCGAAGCGGATCATGCCAGACGGTCGAGGCGTAGTCGACAACCGGTGTGACGCACGCTTCGTAGAGCTGTCGCATTTGCTCTGGGCGGAGCTGTCGCAACCCCCCAAGCGCGATATTGACCTTGGTGGCTCGTTTAATGGCTTGCTGTACGTGTTCTTTCCACCGAAGCTCATGATCGAAGATTACCCCCAAGAGTTTGGCGGTCGTAGATGGCTTGATAGCATTACCATTCATGATAAGCTGGCCCTGGCTCTGTTCTTTTCTCTTCCGGGTGATGTGAATAAGTTCGGTCTTTTCCGCAGCGAAGCAGGACCCAGTTCGCCGGGCCTAGGCTTCGATCCGGGGGATGTCTTCGGACTGGATTTTGGCCAGGTTCCCTTCAGCGCTCCAGCCAACTCGCCAGCGGAAGTAGTCATCGATAAAGGCGGATGCCCCACCGTGAAAATCGACCGGCTGGTCGACCAGATCGCAGTTGAAGAATGCAAAGAGGATAGGTGACAGTGGAGAGCCTTGCGCGAGCCCGGCATTGTCTAGCGGCACCACCTCGGTTTGGTAATCGTCGAACCCAATGCTAGCCTGGCGCCCGCTCATGAAGCTCGCAATCCATGTTCGCGCTACCGAGGGGATACCCTTGCACTGGAGGCGAATATCCAAGCTTGTCTTGTTCACCCCATTAAAAGCTCCCTTCAGGTCAAAGGCCACCAGTGTGACGACCTTCTGTCTGTACCACGCCCGGTCGATTGCGTTAGCAAGCATCAGGAGGGCTTGCTCGGTTGTTCGTCCCGGGCGCCCTCCGAACTGAGTATCCGGTAGAAGACCGTACTGCTCCGCGAAGAAGGACAGCCGCCGGGCCATCACCGCTTCCAATAGTTTTCCGAGTGTGTTAAGTAGCGAGATCGGGCGGTACGCTCCCGGTAGCGAGTAGTCTGGCTTCCCGGGCTTCCGCAGGACTACAATTCGCGCGCTTCTCCATCGCTGTGGGTGGTATCCTAGTTCAATCGACGACGTGAAAATCCGAGTGATTATGTTTCCAAGATATTTCCAGAGACGTTTCCAGATCAACGTGGGCAGACCGTCCTCGCCTGGTGCTGTTGTGCCTTTGGCAGCCTTGAGCGATCGATAGATTTCAATCTCGGAGATTGGATGCCGTCGGATCTCGGTGGGGGCGTGAGCAGGCGCCTCCTCTTGCGCAGGCGCCATCGACGGGAAGAACGAGCCCATGAACGCCTGAGCTTTCTCCGCGTTGTCAACTAGCTCCCTGTCGCCGACTTTGAGGGCCGGAAGGCAACCCCAGGAGTCTCGTGGTTTCATGTACGTCGCTGCTTTCCATAGTTTCCCTTCACCGGCTTCGTCTAGGAACTGCTTCCAATGGGATACCTTGGCCTTCTCAATGGTCCGAGTCCATGCCCGCCGTGACCGGCGCATGTCCTAGAACATAGCCATGGTGCGGTAGTCGGCTCGTCCGACTTCAGCGCAGCTCTCTTGCCACTTGCGTCGTAGGCGTTTCACATCTTTCTGTTGGGCTTTAAGGTCGGCAGTGAACCACCGTTTGGAGTATGGGGAAGGTCTCAGATCGGGTGTGTGCTTGTCGACTGCATTCGCGGTCGTGTTTATAAGTCTCTCTACGACTGTGTCTAGCGCCTCGGCTGAGTCTGGCTCCCCGGGTTGCTCGAAGAGCCCCTGGACCTCCTTTCCAATCTTCTCCCAGTCCGCCCGGTCGTACGCCTTTCTCGTCTTGGTGGTGGGGTTGCGCCGCGCTTGGAGGTACCATTCTGAATAAGTGCCTCGGTGATCTGAGCCATAGTTGTCGTGGTAGAGGTGGCATTTGATGAGTAGGTCTGGTCTGTTCGTCACCGTCTGGTCGATCGTGGAATTTCTCCCTGGGTGGCTTAACGACCAGAAGGTCGCGGTTCCCCGAGGGAGGCAGCTTTGAAGGTCATGATCATGGAAGAAATTGATCAGTTCGCCGGCGTCCTCGATGAATCGAGGTTGAATGTGGTTGCTCCCCCATGCTGGGTGGTGGCGGTTGAAGTCTCCGGCCAAAATAAGGCTAAAGGTTCTGCCGTCGTCTCGTTTGGTGTTTTGAATCGTGTCGTGGATTGCCGATAAGGTGGCTTCCGCGGATGTTCCATCAGGCGTGTGCATCGGTACGGGCGGAATATAGACTGAGAAGATCAGGATTTGGGAGTCGGCCGTCCAGATCTTGATCGCCGTCAGATCCGGGTGGTTGCATCTCACTTGTCGGTGAGAGGAGGTTGAGAGCTTGCGATTGACATAGATAAGGGTTCGGAATCGAACCGAATCGCTCTCCACTGTAGGTTGATATAGTCGCCATGCGCTGTGGTTCACGTGTGTTCGGTAGGCAGTGATCGACGGTTCCTGGATAAGGAGCACGTCCAGTTTCTGGCTTTGATGGTCGTTGACGAGAGCTTCCATGCCCGCCCTCGATTTCATTGTATTTAGTTGTAGAATTCGGAGGTTGTTCTCTAACATTGCGTTAGGGGCGCCGGGGCTGGCGTCGGGCAGAGCAAGTCTCCAGTCGGATGTTCACCGCTGCATTCTAGGCAGCGCGCTCTGATGCCCGGAGGACATATTTCTCGCTCATGTTGGCCGCCACAGTGGCCACATTGGGGCGTCTCTTTACAGGACCACGCTAGATGGCCGAATCCTTGGCATCGGAAGCACCGTTTCTTTTTGATCTCACACTTTTCCACTCTTCCAATGTACCGTTGATCGATCAATAGACCATTGTCCAGCATCCACTCTGCTGCCTCTAATGAGTTGAACCAGATGCCCATTGAGGCGAACGTTCCCAGTTCTTTGTCTCTTTTCTTCAGCCAGGCTATGTCTTCGATTCGAAATCCGCGGTCTGTGAGGTCGTTCTCGTTTGCGACCTTTTCGATGGCTTCGGTTTTCCTGTTTTCGAGGTCCAGCCCAAAGGTCGGGATATGGTGAACGGCTACTCCGAAACGTGGCTCCACCAGTCTAGTGTCGTTGCCCAGCTCGGTCAGCCACTCAGTGTTGTTGCGGGCCGTTTCGGCCGACGCTTGGTTTTTGAATCGGATCACATATCCGGTCTTGGTAGTACCAATCCCCGCAACCTGTGCGTCCTGGGTGGATAGCGTCTTCGACAGTGCCGTCCTGATGTGGGCGTTCGCAGCCGGGGTGGGGAGGTAGCGGCCGAACGCGTCTCCGTTATTCTCTGCGCCCAGCGCTTCAGTGACATATCGCTGAGTGCTGATTCGGACGCAGTTCTTGTCCTTATCAGTTTGTCGCCGGGTCTCCCGGGGTTGCGGATTGTCCGTGCTGGCCGCAACGGCCGCCCATGATCGTGTCGGGGTTGGAGCGTTCCTCTCGTTTACCTGCGACCGTAGCGCTGCAATCTCTTCCTGTAGCTTCTCATTCTGAGATTGGAGCTCGTTCTGGTTATCTTTCACTTCTCTCAGTTCGGTCCGGGTGGCGTGAATGAGCGTGGTTTGCTCCTCGATGGTGTGTTGCAGGTGTACGATAATCTGCCAAATCTCTCTGGTTGTCACTCGTCCAGTGCTAGTTCCGGTATTGGTCAGTTCCACGGGTTCCGGGGCCGCGTGGGTCTGCTCGCTTTCCACTCGTGCATGTCTCCTGGTCCGGACCGTGGTCGTTGGTGCAAGGTTTTCCGTTACGTCGATCCCTGTGGAGCCCCCGTGGGTGGGTCCGCCATTCCGCTCGGCACACAATCACAATAAAATTATCACCACTAACTTTCCACCAAGGTACAGCGATTTTTCGATCGTTCTTCTCTTCCCGCCGGATACCCTTGAGCTCGAGCGGTCGTGTGATCCGCGTCTTGTTTATGTACAGTCGAAAGGTACAGTCCCAGCGATACCCAGCGATACAGTCAGTAGCTACAGTAGTATTCGAAATCAGATTTACCTCCGCACTCTTCGACTTTAACTCCCGAACCCTAATCTGAAACCTGCTAGAATGCGCTCAACCTGGCAGCATTTAACGGCCATGACCAGGAGGTTAATTTTCTACTTGCTACCATGAAACAGGAGGTCAATACGACCGACGATGCAGGAGCAAACCCCTTGATGTGGGCCTCACGGAACGGACACGACAAAATCGTGCAGATACTGCTAGAAAGAGGAGCCGATATCAACACCCAGGGTGGAGACTACGGAAATGCGCTCTATGCAGCTTCTTCTAGAGGACACGATAAGATCGTGCAGATACTGCTAGAAAGAGGAGCCGATGTCAACGCCCAGGGTGGGGCCAAATCGACTTAGTAAAGGTTCAAAACCGTACGCATAATCTTAAACCGCTGTACAGTAGAATTCGAAAAACAATTTATCCTTCAGGCACAGACGATCCGTTTCTCGGCTCGTACCCGCTACGGGCCTTATATTAATCCGTCTAGCTGTAAGCAATAGTAGTTCATAAGTGGATGTTAACTGACCTCTTATCTAAATAGAGACTATACCCGTTTCGAACAAAATGGAGAAACTGATTCCGAGATGGCCAGTTTATTGCGATTTACTAAGTTTCACTGGGTCATGTCTGTTAGACTTTACTTTATTGAATAGATTCTCAGGCTAAACTAGAAAACAATTCATATCCTTTCATACTTTACATAACAAATGGTTGATAGAGCCTGTCTGAGCTCTAATTATGATCTAGGCAATAATATGAAAATAGAAGTCAAACGTGCAACATGCGTCGGGCTGTTTATTTGATCGCACAACTCTGAGAACCCATATATTCGCACGTTTCGGGAAGGTAGTGTTCAATTTAAAGTACTTCAGTTGCTAAGAGAGATGAAGAGAAGAAGATGTATTTCCCAAGGGCGTATTTTCCTTCCTCTTGTTCAACGACCGGTTTAAAAGACCTTTCGCCCCTGTACTTGAAAAAGCTTTATTGTTTGTCTGAGTTGCCTAAAAAAAGGCAAACGACAGATAATTTCCCCGACATGGAGGCCAGCCATTATTTTTCGAAGACCCGCCGCGCATTACGGTATAAGCACATCTACGCCAACGCCTCTGTCGACCCGAAAATCCATTTATGTGGAAGTGGCATCCTGCTCTGTTTTATTTACCATGTATCTCAGTGCCCTTCATACAGAAACAATAAGCTCGCAGCTTTGGTTTCTCTCTTAGCCAATCTCATTTCTTTTGGGGTTTCTACAATTTGTCACTACATGCTAGACTCGGGAAAGAAGCTCCCTTCCTTTTACCTCCTGTTGGACCACACTGGAATAATTCTGCACATATGGGCGACATCCGTATCGGTCTTGCTTTTAGAGGCTACTGGTAGTGTGATACGCAATTGCATTATCCTAGAAGTGACACTAATCGGGATTGTTTGTGCCACATATTTGGTAATCTGGCCAAGAGACAAGAAAGAACGAGTTCTGCTTATTGGGGCGTTTGGGACTTTAGCTTTATGCGCCGTCTCATTTAACAACGCTTTTTCGTCGAATATGTCTCGACTGACGGTATCCTATATCTTTACGGCTTTGATTAATGGCATGGGAGGGTGGTTCTACTCCCGTGGGTCGATTCAAGTACCGAGCCAGCGTTCACTCAAGCCCTGTACTGTGTCAGGGCATTTGTTGATGCACCTATGCTCCCTGATTGCGTCGATAGTTCACGCTTCAATTCTGGCTTCTTCTGTCTGTGGATGACAGGATTGAGTCTTCTTGTTTCACATAATCAAATCGCAATTATGAATTTAGCTCTTATTTTGACGGTTTGTACAGTAGCGACCAGTATCGCCTTCCATGTCGGGAACAGAGAGATCACATGACACGCTAACCTATATGTAGATAGCGCGCAAATAAGACGTTTTATACCTAAACAGGTAATAAATACTAAGTGCTTAAAATACCAGTATGGAAGATACAAGAGTCTAGAACTAGACGCCTGGACTGGAAGATTCGATGCAAACCCAGCAAACATCGAGGTCTTTGAGCAGGTAATCTGTCAACAATTCCCCTCTGCATCCCGCAGCTGCATTGCTGCAGAGTGCCCGATAGTGTTTGTGACTTGTCCGGGTCCAAATTGATAGGCAAGGCTTGACAGTAAGCTTATTCAAAATCTTCGCCACTCCTTAAGCTGGACTAGCTTCAGATTTTTTTGATTCAAAATATCTGTTTAAGGGCAATTAAATCATGTCAACGCTGTCGAACAGTTCAGACTTCATGCGAGAATTGCTCCTCCAAGGACAATTTTCTGACATGGAAATCATCTGTCAAGACGTCACTTTCAAAGCTCATCGTGCTATTGTTTGTACACAATCAAGGTTCTTCAATAGCGCACTCTGCGATGGCTTCAAGGTATAAGTAGAAAGGTTTTGATAAATAGCTCAGTTACTTACTTTCCCAGGAATCTCTCGACCGCTCCATCAATTTAACAGATGAGACACCAGAGACAATCGAACGTGTTCTCTCTTTCCTCTACTTGAGGGAATACCAGGATGATGGGCATGCGGTTCTACTCCAGCCTACTGCAGATCTCATTCCTTCCATTGATGCTTCAGACTCAGTCAGTCAAGGGGATAAATCCGACAATACGGAAGCTTTGAAAGCAAGGGCTTTAAACAACATATTGGTGTTCACCGCCGCTGATAAATTTCAAATCGATCCATTGAAGAATCTAGCCTCAGAGAAGTTCTCAAAATGGGTATCTGAAAATTGGGACTCGCCCATATTTTCCGAGGTAGTTGAAGAAGCTCTAGCGTTGACTCCTTCTCATGAAACGAAATTGCAGGAGATTATCGCCGTGATTATTTCAAGTCATATATTCGAACTTATCGATAGAGCGACTATTCTCCCTGTCTTAAGTTCCTTCGGATGCCTTGGGTTACTGGTAATCCTGGATTTAGTCCAAAAGGGACGAGTCAAACAGCCGAGCGAATATGACGCCTTTCAGGGACTTGCTCGAAAACTCAACTCACGTCGTCATTGTCGGCATTGTTCAGCAGCATTGAACGTGAGAATGGAAAGTGGGGAATACCAGATTGGAACTTTTCGTTGCGCCGCCTGTCATACACGACATTAGCTACCGCATATGTCCCAGGCCATACTGTACTTATTATTTATATTAAATTGGGTTACACACGACAGCAGTCTGGCTTAGCAGACGGGACCAATGACACCGAAGAAAGGCTTTTAGCTCCGCAAAGAACTCTTCAATCAGGATCAAATCAGGGAGTACGGGGGCAAATAGACGCGTTTGACTCACTTATCAAAGCACAGTTGCTATATTCTCTCAGAACGATGGAAGATGCATTGTCTATGCTGAGAACTGACTTGGGCGCGAGTTATTTTTCTCAATTATGGAGGAGTTCTTCGAAAAAATCTTCAAAGAATGAAGCATCTGTCCCTCCTCGGAAGACATGATAAAGTAGACTCTGATACCGTTGCTTGTGATGGAATCTTGACATTTGCACAGATGTATAGGAGACCAGCCACTTCTGATGATCCTATCCGCTTATCAAATCTAGTTTCATGTACGGAAAGGTGGTTGGTATGAGCTGCATTCTGAGATAGGATGATAGTAATTGTGGCGTAAATCTGGGTTGCGCTCTTTTGCTTTCCGCCGAGCTGTCTTCTTGGACCACCATATACAATGCAGGGCATCGCTAATCTTGGACTAGTATGGATACACCAGATTCATCAAGAAGGCAGAGCTCTACCTCATGAAGGCACGACTCCGGTGTTTCAAGTAAATGATCTCACAGAGTTTCCCGCATAACTGGGGTGATGCGCCGTGGCCGTCCGGCTTTGATAGGAGGAGCTTTGAAACTACCGAAAAAGCGCAGGTTAGACCAAATCCTAGGAATGGCTCGCTCGATGCAACCGGCAGCTGGCCCCACCTCCGAGCTACTTCATTCATCACTGCTAATCATATCACGAATCAACACGAGGGTTGACCTTGCTAGGTTAATCCCATGGTTCATTGCACTGCCAATGGAAGTGCCAACCAAGAAACCCCTGGTGAGATTTCGGAAATTGGACGCGGGGCACTCGGGTCGCAGCTTCTCGTCTTACAGGTGATAAACATTTGTGTCAACAAAAGAGGGTCGCAATTCTACTAGTGCGCCCGGAATATTCAGCACCCCCATCTGCCTGATGATCCTAAGGCTCCCAACGACCTTACTAAGCTCATCCCCTATTTATTCTGCACTTTCTATAGTATATAAAAAATCACACTCTCAAGTACTCAATTGGCTATGCCTGTCCTAGTCCGTACTGTAACGACCACGTTCCGACAATTTGCCCCGTTAATATGATAATCCGGTAAATTACAGTACATTTCTAAAACATATGAGGCTGACAAAGCTTTTCCAAGAGTAGCTTAGTGTATTTTAGCACTTAGGGTTTGGGGAATAAAGAAAGAGTGTGAAGGCTGACACCGATTTCCGGAAAATACTGTAGCGCTCTCCACAGTACCGGACAACCTTGCCAGCATTAATTAGCGGTCAGATATTGGCCGCTTTTACAGATTCAGTCTTCAAGACGCTGGGCGCTGGGCGTGGGAGGACACGTCATCACGTTAATGTGCTAGCCCACGCCTCTTTTGGCCACAAGCTTATATAAACTGCCTTCCACACAATCTGTTCTTACAAAAACCCTTTTGAAAGACATTTCGCGAGGTCTGGACCGGATCGCATAGATGTCATACAGAGAGTGGTACGAAAATTTGCTGGGCAAGTTTGGGTCGTTGAATGAATACATCGACGACATACACGCCAGACGCGTTGGTCGGGATGCTATTCTTGTGCAGGTCGGCCTCGAGAGGGAGGAAAATCTCAAAATGGAAGCGGTATTAAAGTGGATATCTGCCCGGATGGGTATTATTGGGCGAAGCAGGGTGCTGGAGCTCAAATCTGCGTTGTTTACGGGGATACTACCCATTGCCCGGGCTGTTGACATTAAACATGAAGAATATGTCTTGCGTGCGACGAGAATGGGCTTCCGGTCTTGGCTCGCGAGAGGAACAATTGCAGCGTGCAGGATGCCAAACTCATTGAGCGGCTTGAGTCTGGACCGTTACAGAAAGGACAAGCCGTTCTTGAGACGCCCGATTTAGATCGTCTTCTTGGGGAAATGTTGACGATGGACCGGAACGAGTTTTTTTGGTGTCATCTCCATGGATTGATGCACTTGGCGCCTGTCGAATATGCCGTTTTTGCAGCTCGCACGTCAAAACAGCTCGCACACCAGAATAGGAAACAAGCCGAAAAATTCCTTTGATATTTGAATCGGGTTCCCGCCCAAAGAGGACCGCAGATTAAGCCAAGCTACCATATATTTAGGGAAAATTTTCTGGAGCTCTACTTTTCATTACACCATCCATATATCTTTCCAGCAGCGAAACGATGTGAGATATAGCTTGCCCTATAGTATAACTGGGACATTTACTCATCTTATCCCAGAAACATGCTTGGCTCTGTCTCCTGGCAATGCGTTTGCTGCGTTAGCAAAGACACTCAATTCGTGAGAGTCAGAGCCATGAAGCACCAACCTGCATCTCAGTTTACGACACTTTTGCTGTTCCTACTTCCCACAAAGCGACATATCTGCATTCATACTATATGCAAAGAATGTGTTCAGACGCGACAGTTTGTGTTTCCAGACGAACAAATGAGCATGATTTGGAAGGCCAGAGTCCAGTCAAAATTCTCCAAGCCAATTCCTTGGAGAAAGCAAAGCTGGCATCTTTGGCTACCAAGCACGGAATGCCAAGAGATCAACGAACTGATAATGGATAGTGGAGAAGTCTGTTTCAGTATCTACATGGATACACTCTTACTGTAATATTTGCCATCACCTGTCTATTAGTTCAAATTGATATTACCTTAGTTTAATTTGGTTCCTGCTGTTCTAGGTTTAACTAGAGAGTGGGCTCTATCGCTGGACGAACGATGAACCGTCGTTGATGTTCTCTCGGTTCGGATTTTTGTATCTTTGTTGCTGCATGTTGGGTCACAGGATCAAGACTCAACCGCTGGAAACATAGGAGGCCCTGCTCGATGTGAGTCCGTTGGCAGGCTTTGACTTGACATCCATGCTATTGCGGGCAACCTGGTCAAGTCCGACCCCCGAATGGGCAGGGGTTCCCTGCTACTGCAGGTATACTGGTTAAATTCAACCACCGAACGGATAGTGGGGCCCTGCTGCTCGAGGCACCCTGGTCAACTATAATTGTTCTTCATTTTGATTATCCATCTCTATGTATACGTCAGACCCTCACACTTTCCAGGAACTTTCAAAGAGAAGGTGACTTGCTGCGACGGATCGTGAACTCCGGTATATGAGTGAAGGCCCCTGCACGCAAAAGAGTTTCTTGGGCTCCATCGTTCATGGGGCCTTGATAGATGGCGAGACACTAAAATACATCGTAGGGTGACGTATACCGTTGAACCTGGTGAACAACGGTATACGTCACCTTTTGCCTCAATACTACTGGTACTGTATGCCATTTCCAAGTTCCAAATATGTGCAATAAGAACTGATTGAATCCCCATGGATGGTAAAGTATCAAAATTTCTACCGGAAATCGCAATTATAACAAATTGTCTCGTTCGTTTAATCTTTTTGCCTTGAGTTCTCAAATTCACCCCGCGCTCATTCCCAATTTTGAGATATGGCAAATTTTCTTCCGGCTTTCGATTTAACAAGTAAAAGACAAGATTCGCGTACTGCCAGTGTCAAAGCCGTTCACCGGAGCTTCGTTGAGCTTTGGGTTGAGTGAGTAGCCACGATATGCTTTCTCAATTTCCCTGTTTATTGACTCCCCAGGTTTCTTGTTGACAGTGGGAGTGTTCCAGTTGGCTATAGGGTGGAGAAGGGATCTTCTGCTCCTGATATTACCATGATCAAAGAGTTCATCCTGTGGTGCTACACGTGTTCTATAAAAGGACATCTTCAACCCGGAAGACCAACGGTGATTGCTACTCTCGCGTGCGCGGAAAGGTTTTTCAGTGGGTTTGAGATAGCTACTGGGAACAGGGTTGCTGCAGAAGACCGTTCAGAGGTATACAGGGTTAGTATAGCAAGTTGCGAAAGTTGATGATGTCGGCCGGGGCTTACCTTTTTATAGTGGATCAGGTTAGACCGATTGGCCACTGAGGTGATATGAGGAGTCGCTGAAAGGCCACAAGTACATACTAAATGCTTGATTCTTTGTGTCAGTATACACCACATCAGGTGTTTCGGTTGTTCATCGAGCTTGACATTTGTCGTTACAGTAGACATCGAATGCCAAACCAAGCAAATTCGCGCATTGAAGATAATGATTTCCTGTTCTAACTGTAGAGTATGTGACCTCTCAAATAGCAGCCATGCATTATTCATCCATGACTAATATGGTGGCAATACGGCAGGGCTATGATTACCAACCGAAGAATGGCTTTGGATTTTGGCCGAGCGATCAATTCAATCTTTGCATTTTCTCCATCTGGGAATTCGGGCCGCATGGGATAATTGGTAGTCGTAAACAGATTCTCTGTGGACATAGTCGGATTGTTTCTCAGCCTGTACTGTATAGACAATGTCGATGATGATTTCATTTATCCCGGCCCCTCGCAAAGTTGAAACCCTGAATTCTCGGCGTTCACGATCTTTCGATCGTCAAGAGAAGCAGGATGAAACATGGTTGGGTACAACAAAAAAAGTGAACGGGAAGGTAGATGAAAAGGATTTTTTAAAAATAATTTGCGAGGTTGAATGAGGTAAGGGATTCTGGATTGCCAAGAGATGAGATTACTGTAATTTACACCAGCTCATCGAAGACAGATCCAAGTCTGGCGGAAGGATTTCTCAATGCGGACTAGTGCGCTTTAGGTGGAGCTCAGGAAAACAAAGAAAGAGAGATTGGAGTTAAAACTGATTTCGAATATCACTGTACTATCCACTGCTCCAATTTGGCGACTGGGAGGGAGGCCTGACATATGATAAGGATCCACCGGCCTGTATTCACTACTTGATTGAGTTGAAGGTTACCCTCAATACTGTAATCTAGTGCTTGGCAGGGGGGATCGAAAATCGCCGTACAGTCTCCGATTCCTTTATCGACATAGCTACCAATGTCGAGCTTAAGGCGCAAATTTACTTGCACCAAATAAGCTTCAATTAAGACTGTCTAAGTTACTATTTCCAGTTGTCGGATTATATAAGACTAAAATGACGTAGACTCTAGCCATCATGAGTGGTTCGCTCTAAGCAATCAAGCTAGCCGTCTTACCAGCCCACCCCTACCCAGGGTGGGCAAAAGGTATGGGGGCGGTAAGACGGCTATAGTATTTGGATGCGTACCCAAAAATTGCACCCGGATCTTAAAATTATGAGCCTTGAATGCTGCATATTTAACTAATACCCCAACAGAAAGTCAAATCTGTCTTTTCTTAGTACGTCGATATTCTTCATTCGGGGTACTGAAATATTTTTTGCCGAAGTTACTCGTGATAATGGCTGGCACACATATATTATTGCTGCTTGTCAGGTTACATGAATTCTGTAATAACATTTTCCTTTCCGCTGTATAAAGACGTTCTTTCATTCCCAATTGATTTTCAGCATAATCCAACAACATCTTTAATTGTTCAATTCACTGCTGAAATCCATCAAAGCCATGGGCAAGTTTCTGCATATTCTGATGCGTAAGAGATTGATTGACTTATTTGAAGCTGAGCACATCACGAGATTTACTGATTTTTATTATTAGCATGGAAACCTCAGGCTCATATAAAACATGATCCCAACAGATTTAAGCTCAAGGTCTCCTCCCCAGGGCTACCACAGACAGACTCCGACAAGGAGATATTCTTTCCGGACTGGACACTGAGGCCAGGATGGGTTTCTCGAGAGACTACAGATAATTATGGAAAGAAATTTATCTCCTTCAAGAAGAAGGGTACCGAGTCTCATCACTTTGATCCAAATAACCATTCCTTGGCTGCGATGAGGGGCAAGGAATTTGAGAAGGTCCCAAGTGACAATGGGTTTAAATACCGGAAGAGATCGACGGCTCCGGGATGGAATGACTATTATTTATATTAATTACGGTAAGGTAGCTGCATACCTTTCGTCTTTCGTGCATTCGATCCCCTTCTTCCGGACTTGGTCAAATCGTCTTGCCCTAAGATTTTTCTTCTCAGGACGAGCTCGTCACCGTCTTTGTATCGGATATAGCGTTAGTGAAGGGTATATAATGTTCTCTCACTTGTACCTATCCTATTAGTGATGGTCTGCCAAACTTGGACTTCATTTTAGATCAATTAATACTGTATCGTCATAGAGAACTAGCGTCATGTTACAGAATTCAATTTAGTTTCACCACATTATATCCTCCGCATATACTGGTCAGAACAAAGACGCCACAAACCCACATTTTTCGTACTGCCAGTTCCCAGGCCAGATGCGACGATCGCAACCAATATACAGCTGGCTGAAGTTTAGAGCATTCCTTCTCTGGTTGATAAGGATTGTTTTGTACGCATATCCGACTGCAGGAGATCTATCAGAAAAATTGATTGGACATTGCTAAAGCTGGGGCCACCAAATCGATGAAAAAATAATCAAATAGTCGAAAAAATAGAACTAGCAAAAATAAATTGTGGGGTAAGAAGTCGGCATTCCAGTCAACGTCTGGCAATATGGTCAGACTACACTCTTGCTTGTGTTTGAAATATTTATTTGTGTGTTATGTTCTTTAAAATCAACAAATTGGGTCTTTTGACTGCTACATAATTACTCTAACTGCATATAGAATATCAATCACAATATAGACAACCTGATTTGGGGGATAAACCTCAAAAATTTACCTCCATACTTCTAATTTTCCCAATGTGGGTCAGGTTGGCTGAGAATTCAGAAAGATTGGTTCGTCATCATCAATAAGAATCGTGCTTGAAGGGCTGGTCATCGTGACTTGAAAAGAAGAGAAGTCTAGCTAGGTGCTAGGTCCACAAGTTAGGAGGAAAGTAGAGATCTGACTGAGCTAGAGTTGGGCGCAATGCTCATTATATACCCGAGAGCCAAAAGTTCGAGTGGGCTACTGCTAAGGGACGATTGGACACTGCCTTTTGTGATCCATCGTGCATATGTATGTAACCCGATTAGATTGCACAAAACTGAACTAGCATACATATAACATTGAGTGCTTAACCGCAATAAGACTGTGACACTATGCCATCTACGGGGCCCGAATCGGCCTGTTGAGGCCGCTCGTCATATCGGTTGATTTGGCCAGTGATCTCCTACCATGCTATTTCTTAGCTATATCCTGATCCTCCTTGGGTCCTCGGAACATACTGATCGGCATGCTCTTGCCTTTATTATGATATCAATGGTGATGTTAGGTGACAACCCTCCCGCGAGATTCCGTCGAGGATTTTCAGGCTTTCCCGTGTTCCAAATTAGGCCAAACAATTCCAGCGCTTTGGTCGTACATACCACCCCGTACAGACGCGCTCGAAATCAGTTTCACCACATTACTCTCTTGCCCAAACTTAAACTTGAAACACGCTAGTCTATGTTTGGTTTAACGAATTTCAAATTCTTCTCACGATTTAGCACCCCAATACAGGATGGATCGAAATTAGTTTCACCACTTAAACACAGATATCAAAACCTCTTTCGAAGCACGCTATGCCTATTACAGTTACATAACCCATAGCCGCTTTCCTTGGCAGTATCCCAGTACAGTTGTAAATAAGTGCACAAAAATAGTTTCCGTAAATCTGGATACACACACACACACACACACAATTTATTAACGCCCGGCGGCTAAGCCGAAAGGGCAACTATCTCTGATCTACTATACACGTCATAATATATATAGTACTGTGTCTCCTCAGAGCCCATACATAAAGCCTTGTAATATATGTCATCTCAGATGTCCGTATCGCAGCGGATCCTCGTGGGTTAGTAATTTTGTTAGTAGGCTGGCTTGAAGGCGCTTCTCCAAGTGTTCAACATCCTATTTTCGGCAGTTGAAGCGCGTCTACCGTCTGTAACACGAGGTGGTTGGTGGGTTAGATCGGCGAAAGGGGGGGTGATTTATGTTCGTCGGCGTGGTTAGGTGGCCTCGAGTCGGCCCGTGGCGATGGCGAATCGTATTGAGGCCCGTACCGCCTCTAAGTTCGGCGTCCACTTCTGATCATCGGAAGGCGACTTTCCTCCTAGGAAGAAGGATATATTTCCTCGGTGGGTGTTGGTACATTGTAGTAGTTCCGTCCGGTGCGCCGTCCATTTTTGACATCGAAATAGGAAGTGCTCCACGGTCTCTCTCGCTTGTCCACACGCACACTGGTCCGTGTCTGCTACGTTGATTCGATAGAGATATCCATTGAGTCTTGCCATGCCGGTTCGGAGTTGAGCCAGCACGCTCGCTTCTTTCCACAATAATCGGTCATACAGCTGCCGGGTGTGTTTGCCTGGGAGTGCTGCATCAACTCGTTTTGCGTGTCTCCCTACGTTCACTGGCAGGTCATTGCTGGGGACTGCTTGGGACCGTGCGATATTCAGTGTTGTTGACTTCATTCTCGGGACGCGTTCTTGCGGGAGAGCATCTTCTTGTGTCGCGGCTCTGGCCTGTTCTTTAGCCAGACCCCGCAGTTTATTGTCTTCGCTCGTTGAGATCCACCTGATATTGATCTGGTTTCCATTTCTCCGTAGCTTTCTCATCAACTTGAACACTTGGCAGACGAATTCCTGGCCTGACTGTTGTCGAGGATTCCTTAGTGTCAGAGCCGCCGCTTTGTTGCTCGTGAGCAGCGTAATCCTGTAATCTTTCAGTCCAACTACCATGTTCAATGCATGTGCCATCGCTGCTAGCTCCGCAGAGAACGGATTTTGCTCTGCTCTTGCACCTAATGTGACGAAAAGGGTCTTCAGTTTCAGTTTTCGATACCGAGGTGGCTGCCTCTCGATCGCCACCCCAAATCCGACCAGCTCGTTCCGTGCTGAACTGCTGGTTGCGATCTGCATTAACCCGCCTGGTACGGTCGGTGACTGCGGAGTTGCTTCAACGCCAGCCTGTACGCGTACTTCCCATGGTGCCAATGTGAACGGATTGATGGTTTCCAGTGTTTCCATCTCAATGTTCTTCAGCGCGTCTGCTACTTGATACAGCGGCGAACGATGGTATCTTCTGAATTTCTTGATCCGTGCTGTATTCCTGCGGAGAGGGTTGGTTTCTGGCAGGGTATGTATGTCCGTCCACATCTTCACGGCTCGTCTCCAGAAACGGTGTTGAACAGTGGCAAGGTGGGCCTCCGCCTCTGCTACACTGGTCGCAACTGTGAGGAATGTTCCTACAATCGCCTGCGCTCCTACCCTTTGGACGCGGTTGATCGGCCCCATGGCCTTATCCTTGCATGCGTGCATCCAGACATTGGACGCGTAGTCCACGACCGGCGCCACCGTCGATGTAAATAGCTGCCGCGCTGTCGCTGGGGATAAACCCCGAAGTCGTCGAAGCTCCATCGCGGCCTCCAGGCCCTTGGATGCTGCCCTCGCCAGATATAATATTGCATTGGTATACTAAGATCTAGTCTGTTCTTTTAAGCCAATACAACGGAGAGATGGGCAAATTCCCCCCCATGCTTTCCCAGCTCCTTATCCAGCTCACTAGTACTCTCATTCCTAGATGTCCGCAGATCCTCTTGCCTTCAAGATCTTAGCCTTTGGGGTTCCAGCAGAGCCAAAAACCTTCCCCCACACTCATATACCCGTTTGCTCCTTAAGCCCACCCTCCAGGCCAAGTTGCAGCTCTGCTAAGTCCCCTTAGGGTCACGGCATAACAACCTTCCTGCTTCTTGTGAACCGACATGCGCATCCGTCCTCTCGGGCTATACTGACAGTGTTGTAAGGATCTCTAGTCAGCAGCCGATGGCGACGCGCCAACCTTCTTCCTAGCCATCGTTGCCATAGTATACCTCAGTCCACAAGTTGGCGTGATTTCTTGCTTCCTGATACCTAGTATCCTCTCGTTCTCTAGGCCGACCATGTCTTGCAGATGGTCCCTTTATACACCCAAGCCTGCAGCGTATAATCTTTCCATCCACTAACCAGAGTATCCTCCGATTCGAGGTAAGGGAGCCAGCAGCCGATGGCGATACACCTTAGCCCTAATCCCACAAATCCAATTCTACCCCACAGGTGTCCTGCTCGACTTCGATCCGCGCCTCTGAGAGGCTCTGTGAACTCCCCTTGGGGTGACGGCATGAGAGGCTGTAACCGTTATCGTCGGATGGTTTTTAAATCGTTCCTGTGTGCCAAAGGGGCCTCGAGGTCGCTAGAATTGCGGTGGAGGCAGGCCGCAACATCGCGGACTCGTTTCCTCTGGTCGTCATTGCGTCTCTCATTGGCTCTGGAGTAACAGAGACTCCAGGTTCGTAGCCCACGCCTCGTACAGGCTGAGAAATCCGATTTCGTGGGCCAAATCTGGATACAGACGCGCTCGAAATCAGTTTCACCTTTTTATTCTCTTAGATTTATTCTTGAACTTTATTTTGAAGTACGCTATACTGTTTGTGGTTACTCTACCCCTGACCCACATTCTTGGCAGTATCCTCGTACGGTAATAAATGATGACATCGAAATAGCGATCGTATTGTCCCTGTATTAGCTATACGCTATACTTGTCTAAAACAATTTCTTGCAACCAAATCAAACGTTGCGGATGGTGACGATTGAATATTTACTGCATTCAGCGGCTTAAGCAATCTGCGATATGTTCAATGACTCGCTAAGTATCATTGTATCAGGTATCATCTCGAACTTTGACGAAGGAAGGCTTGGCGTCATGTAGCGGAGGGATGGTGGAAAGTTCCTGATTTGGGTGGTGGAAACCCCCTAAGGGCTTGACCGCTGGGGATTTTTGAGGGACCATACAGAATTACTTTCTCCATGCTCACCCCTGCTCACCATCTGCTCAGTGAGCAGACGAAATGTTTTTTGGTTCAAGGTCTGGGGGATGCTGGGGCATTGGGGAATGCACGTGACCCTGGCTTTTTTGTTTCTGGAAGACCCATCTGAAAAGAGCGGGCGCTCAGTCTCTGCCAGCTGGGTAAAACAGAAAGCGCATATAAATATATGGATACTGAATTGTGCGCCTGGTCTTACCCAGGCGGTTGGCTGCTGGCTTCTCTAGACGTACGTACTGACCTATCTATAAGCTCCAAAACTCTGAAAGCTTAATTCCATCCATTATGTGACCGTGAGTTGGTATACCTACGGTTTAAATAATTCTTCCAGTCGAAGACAATTCAGGAGAAAAAGGTCGGCTATTAAATGAGACTTGAAAGAGAGATACATGTAGAAATTCGAGGCAATAGAAACACTGATCAAAGTCCATTGAAAAGGACTTTATTCTGTAAGCACAAGAAATATAATATGACCTGATAAACAGCCTATCGCCAAATTTGTTGCTGACATAGCAAATAACGAAGAATAGGCCGGTCTGTACTTGGCAGGCAGCCACAGGAGGTTGACTCCATTATAGGTTATCCAGAAAGAATCATCGCTCAAGCCATATCCATGTTATGTTGCTCAGGCAATGAAATCGAGCCATGAGGCATAGACTTGACATAACCAATTGAACCTATATCGAATGTACCAATATTCGTGTGCAAATGATTGAGATTAACTTGATCGAATTGAAGGAAACCGGGGGAGCTGATGTGGAGGGTTGACGAACACTGGCCAGTCACCGGATCCCAGATCCTGACTGTCTCATCGTCGGACGCCGATGCGAGTCGGCTTCCATCTTGTGACCAGGCAACTGAGGTGACCTGGTCACTATGCCCCTTGAGTATTAACACGCTCTGACCGGTGACCACATCCCAGATCCTGCCTGTGGTATCCCTAGACGCTGAAGCAAGTCGGCTTCCATCCTGCGACCACGCAATCGAGTTGATCCACTCGCTGTGCCCCTCGAGTGTTAGCACGCTCTGGCCGGTGACCGGATCCCTGATCCTAACTGTCTTATCATCGGACGCTGATGCGAGTCGGCTTCCATCTTTCGACCAGGACATTAAGTCCCATTCGTGGCCCTCGGTTTGAAGACATGCACTCCAACTTTTCTCAATCACTGGATCATTCAAAACCCAGTCTGGTCTCTCCTGCGCATGATATATTCTCATGAGGCTCTCTGTTGGGCAGAAGATGAGAGGTGAATAGTATACTTGTAGAGGGCTGCTTTCAATTGCTCTTCTGAAATATCGAATGAACCTGGAGGCGTCTCGAGCCCGATGCAATAGGGATTGTGACTCGCCCTTCTCCTATTGAAGTGGGTTTAAGAAGAGCACATTATTTCTATATTTAAATAACCACATACCTTAATTAACATCTCAGGGGCCTTGCATCGCTTGGATACCATATGAGATACGTCCTAAAATACTAAGCGCCTCGAGCCAGTGAAGGTATTCCTGCCGTAGAAACGCATCCACGCAACCCATCTCATCAAGGCTCAGCTCATAGATTTCATTGCGCTCGCTACTTTGAAAATGGTCCACCCAATAGACACACGCATATTGTGCGGCTGCTAGTGGATTTGGGCTGGGTTGTCTGATATCCTTAATCGGGAATCCAGGCAACTTGATATCAAAGATATCACGTCGAAGTGTCTTGGACATGACTTCGAGAGATCGTGCGAAAATAGTATGGTGATCAGCTCCCATACCTCCAGGAAGTATCTCATTTAGTGCCTCCCGGAGTAAAAAGTCCTTCGCGGACTGATGGACGAATATGATAGTGCTTTCTCGTAATGTCAGGAACGAGCCACACACTGCGATGATCTCCGAAAGGGATTCATCATCATCGTAGTCGGCACCCGGCACTTCAATAAGTGATTTTAGTTCGCTAAGCGTGATAGGCCGATACACTGTTGACATGATAGCTAGTATTTGCTTGCAGAGTTCAGCATCTTCTGACTCGCGAACCTGATCAATCATTCGACCGTACAGAGCATTCAGTCCAGGAGGAAATGCTTCTAGCTTCTTAATGGCGTGCCTCGGTAGTGTCTTATCAAGGTTTTGACAGACTAAGGCCACCCAAAGGAAAGTGCCTTGCGAGTTTAACGACAAGTGACGGCAGATCGTGTCACGGGTGTCACCTTTATATCTTTTCACCTTCGCCAAAGAGTGAACCTTGTGCTCAATGAATCTATTGACAGATTCGGACACAGATGCCTCGTTTAGCTCCAATGAGATCAGAGTGATCTCGGTTGCAATATCAAGGCGCTCAATGATTTCAGGCCAGTTACGGCTAGAGGCGATCCACTTTATCTGTGGGTGGGCTGATGACTCTTGGATGATCAAGTCCAGAAGGGAACGAAGACCATTTGTGCACTCGTCTAAGGCATCAATGATTAGATAGGCACTGTTCAAAGACGGGTCTTTCAGAATGTCCGTAAAGATGGCCGAGAGCGCACTCCATGCATTTATGTCCTCAAATAGGGCCTTGCCCGCTTGGTCGTATCGACCCCGCACGTGGGAGAGAAGAGATGGGTTCTTCTTTCTTCTCGACAAGTAAATATATCAAGCCCCGGAGGACGGACGTCGCACTATTGATTCGCACGTCGGTAGCCTGACAGAAAAAGAATGAGATATTCGCAGAACCCACATTTAATCGTGTTACCTCGTCAATGATACCACACAGCAGCATTGTCTTGCCTTTGCCGGGATCACCTCTGATCCAGAGGAGATGATTGGTCTGATTGTCTTGCCACTTTTTGAACTCCTCGTTGTCTAAGATCCAGCAGTATGAGTTTTTGAGCAGCCCTCCGTTGGTGCTCTTGATGCGCTCTTTATCATCGTAGGGATTGGTCGTTCGAAGATCCCGCAGGCACGCTTGATTCAACGATGCTTCCGCTTGTACTAAGGCTGTCACTCTAATTAGTAGCGTCCTATTGAAGCTTTGTCTCACCACTTACGAAATTGTGCAGTGATGTGACCATGATTCAGCCCGACTTGTAACCCAGAGTTTGAACCACCATATGATACCGTACATGTCATGATTGCACCCAGGTAGTCTTGGGTGGGTTTGTCAGTACACGGTTGGGTCTCCATTGCCATTGTACCCCGCTATCATGTGATCTATCTAGACGTGGAAAAAATCAATCGTCTTGATCTCTTACTCCATATTCGCCTAGAGAGGCAAGGTTTCTTTCTACCTGCCCTAGCCAGTAATAGTTACTGCATTAATGGAGTTCCATGGTACATTTCTTTAGCTCCAGTGGAAGGTTAAGCTCTGATTAGAGTGACGAACCTTGAGATGAACTGTGGAGTAACAATCGTATTGATGATTCTGAAAAGTTACAAACCCACCGATCGTGTAACAATAAGTTACAAAACATTTCGAGATCTTGCAACAAACTAAATCTAAAATGGCCTAGCGTGTTTCAAAATAGAGTTCAAGGAATAATTGAAGAGAGTAAAAAGGTGAAACTGATTTCGAGCGCGTCTGTACCAAATTCCATTCCCGCAAATTCAAGCCCAATTAGATGTGTTGTGTGCAGATGACGATGTGTGGTCGTGTGAAAAAGATCAAAAACTTTGACATCTAGGTACTCTCCAGATACTTTGCTTGGTTGGGGCTCTGTATGACTGATCTGTCTGATAAGACTGTTATCAAGAAGCTCTTGTCCAGCAATCCATGCTTCTGCGCGCTCCTGCATAGAAAATAACGAGGAGGCATGAGAACGGTGCCTGAGGCGTTGGACGTCCTCAACACTCTTTTTAAAGTTGGCAGGGATCGCAAAAATCCACACCTCCAGCTGAGTTTGACTTCGGCGCTTCCCCTTGTAGTACTTATCTGCCTTGAAGATTCGGTCGCTCAATCGAATGGTGTCCGGGCCGATGATCAGGATCTGGCATTTGTCCTGGAACCAAGGCTCAAACAGTCGCATGGTATGGTCAAAGTCTCGTAGTGGCTGTAAGAACGTATATACTGTATCCTGGGCTGGTGTAATCCGAAGTGAAGCTAAGAGGGCGCCAACGTCGGAAGCCGTCAGCTGTTCCATTGTGCTGCGTGCTATCTCATAGTAGCCTGCGTGGTGAAACAGCAATGAGATTCCTTTTTGACACTGAGACATCTTGACAGATGATGCGAACACAGTGAGCTGTTGGTTTTGGAAAGAATTTCAGCATATCCTCGTTTGGCTCAAGCTACTATGGAGATCTTACCGAGGAGCAATCGTAATAATAAGTCAATTTGAAGCATTAAACGGTAAAGAAAATTGCGTTTGTCTATTGATACAGCGGGGACCAAGGTATCTTATAAGAGCTTTCAGGAAGTTTCAATGCAGCGTGTGGTAAGCATGGGCCGCAGTTCGCTCCTGGAAGCCACTCCTGCCCTAGAGTACTGCAATACTGCCAAGAAAGTGGTCCAGGGGCAGAGTAACCGTAATTGATATAGCGTCTTTCGGGAGAGGATTCGAAAGAGAATCTCAGTGTGCAAGTGGTGAAACTGATTTCGATCCTCCCTATATGATCCTAGGAACATATGAGTCTCGCTCGCGCATAGAATAGTGGAATGGGTTATCGACATTAAGAATAGCTCTCCTTGTCTCTACATACAAGGTATAGCGCGAGGAAGCAACTAAAAGGGGCCACCCCGACATGAAGCGATAGCAAACATGACACACTCGCAAGAGGAAGAAGTTGGTCGACCAGGATGACCTCTGTTTCATCTTGAAGAAACATTTCGCGTCCAAAACTCCCAGCCTTCCCGATTTTCTTGCACTCCCACTCCAACCAGCTGGTTGATACCTTGAACGCCGTCAGCATTTTCAAACATCTTCTGATCAATCTCTTCGCCAGCTCTTCAATAGTTTGATCTTCGATGTCTGGTCGGAAAAGCGTAATAGCACATCCACCACATCCAGCACCGGTAAGTTTGGTCCAACCAATATTCGCATAATCCACGAGCTCGCGAATACGCTCTAGGGGGGTAGCTAGACCATCTCTGTCTCTTTCCCTTATAAATGTGCAAACGTGGTTAATTCGCAATCCCCCCGACGAGCCCGCTGCGTACAAATTCCATCCACAAATACTGCACTGACTATGTCTATATACAGTCTAGAGTCCTAAGTTTCCAGAATTTTCTATAAGGGAGATGCATCTGACACTGTATCAGGACAAGTTTAGCTACAGTGGGAGTCGAAAACAGATTCTCTGTGGACATAGACGGATTGTTTCTCAGCCTGCACTGCATAGACAATGACGATGATGATTTCATTTATCCCGGCCCCTCGCAAAGTTGAAACCCTGAATTGAGGTGCAAGTGTGACAATTATGTTGAGTCTATGAGAAAAGATCCAGCTACTTGTAGTCGCAGCAGCTTCTGCCGAGCGGTGTGGCAGCCTAGCAGGCAGCCACTCCTGTAGATCTATATACATCACCTAACTTAGGATCCAATTCGCAAGGCAATATGCAGGCCACAGAAGCTGGTGACGAGCGCTGCGCACGCTGTGGCCCTGAAACGATGAAGATGAATGGTGGGGACAAGAAAGTCAAAGACAAAGCCATGTTGATATGCTTGACTGATACTTCACAATGCCATGAGCATTGACCAATGGGAAGGTCAGGGCGATTACAACAGCGGTTACGAAGGGGTACTCAATGCAATGCACCAGGATGATTTCTGTAAACCAGGTAGGACAAAAGACCAGCGGAGATATGTGCACATGAGAGAGGAACAGGAAACAGATGGAAAGAGCACATGACCAGGAATCCAACCAAACACGAAAATTGGCTGCGTGTCTCGCCGCGTTGGCGGCCAGCTTTGTGAAGCCAGGGTCACATAGGTCTGGGGTTAGTAACCCTTTTTACTCCGTTCCTCCGTTTCGGGGCATTCCACTTCTTGAAAGGGGACTTCAAGCATTGTCAAGGCCTATCGTAGCCTAATACTGTATATGACGTTAATGTGAGTCGTCTCACTATACACGTGCACCCTCCCTCCCCCGTCTGCCCAGTCCTCCACCGATGACATCTTCTGTTTCCAGGCTTAATTAGTCTTTATCTCGCTATCTGACTGCGAGTGTGACTATCGGCAGCGGAGAGACGACTCGGCTCTAGGCAACGTGGGCGCGGCTCCTGCCTGTTTCCATTGGATACGTAAAGCCTCGGGAAATGGCTATATATACCCAAGCCATTTCAACAACGAGGATAGCGCACCGGACACTAAAGATGCGAGGGTATCCACGCGATATGTCATCATGATCGTTCTGCTCCGCGACATGCATGCAGTGGGAAGAGAGGTCTGTTATTCTCGAAACAAGTCTAGCTCCACCCTAATGAGTTCTCTGCCATAGCCGGAGCGCTAATCGTCCGAGAGCGAGCAGTTGTGCGGCTGCCCTGACTGGGTACACTACAATCAGAAGCGAGCACCGGTCCCGCAGTCTGCTCAACTGCTGAGGTTGTGCTGTGGTGGAGCTGCTTTCTTTTGTGGTAGCGGCGGGCAACCCAAAACATACCGGCACCGTAAGCAGCGGCACCAGCCACAACGCCGACACCTATTGCAATGGAGCTCGGACTGGCCTTGGAGCTGCTGGCGGAGCCATCACTGTTGGTGTTTTCGCTACCGTCCGAGCTACCACCATCCCTGCCGCCACTAGTAGAACTATTGGCACTGCTGGGGTAGCTTCCAGAGTACTCGAGAGGGATTGTCTGGTCGATCATGGTCATCAGTGACTGGATAGGTTCTGCAGTCTGGTTGTACAGAGCCGAGTTGGGGTTGACTTTGAGAGTTCTCAGTGCATCGACCTTATCTTGAGGGAAGTAGAATATAGAAAGGGTGGCGTTGTAGCCTGTGGCCTGCCAGTTGTAATAAGGCTGGAGAGCAAACATGATTGGGGTATCATCTGCAGAGAGAGTTGGCAGAGCATTCACAATGGCCTGAGGAGTGTATCTGAGAATTTGCGATGATGACAAAGGGGTATTCACGACAAATGACCATGGGAGCTGGCTGTTAAAACCCAGCTGAAGTAATATCGAGTTGGATGGAGCCTTTCTAACTCCACTTGGTAAAATTATAGAGTCAGGGAGAGATGTCGCCTTGGGTTCCTCGGTCTGGCGGGAGGTAGAGCCCTCAGTGGGAGTAACCTTAGGCATAATTAGGATGGTAGATGGCATCCAGTCGTTGTCATTGGAGGAGGTGAGAAGCGTGGCTACATCATTTTGCGTGGTCCGGGGTTCCTCTGGGCTCTTGGACATTCTCAAATAGCTGTCCGACACAGGGATAGAAGTAAAAGACGGGTAAGAGGTGGGTGTGTGAGTCTTGGGGGTCTCGTGAGAGCCGATAACAGTAATCGAGCCAGTGCTAGAGACAGTGCTAGAGCCAGTGCTAGGGCCAGGATCAGAGGTAGTACTCGAGGCAGTGCTAGAGACAGTGCTAGAGGCAGTACTCGAGCCAGGATCAGAGGGAGTACTAGAGGCAGTACTCGAGCCAGTGCTAGAGACAGTGCCAGTGCCAGAATCAGAGGCAGTACTCGAACCAGTACTAGCGGCAGTGCTAGAGCCAGTACTCGAGCCAGGATCAGAGGGAGTACTCGAGGCAGTGCTAGAGACAGTATCAGAGGCAGTATCAGCGGCAGTACTCGAGCTAGTACTAGCGGCAGTGCTAGAGCCAGTACTCGAGCCAGGATCAGAGGGAGTACTCGAGGCAGTACTCGAGCCAGTGCTAGAGACAGTGCCAGTGCCAGAATCAGAGGCAGTACTCGAGCCAGTACTAGCGGCAGTGCTAGAGGCAGTACTCGGGTCAGGATCAGAGACAGTACTCGAGGCAGTGCTAGAGGCAGTACTAGAGGCAGTATCAGAGGCAGTACTAGAGGCAGTACTAGAGGCAGTACTAGAGGCAGTACTAGAGGCAGTACTAGAGGCAGTACTAGAGGCAGTGCTAGAGGCAGTATCAGAGGCGGCAATAGAGAAATTATCCGACCTAGCCGAGTACTGGATATGAGGTTTTCCAATGGCGCGGGCGGGGGTCGGGATAATAGCAGTTGTGCTAACCCCGGGTCCCAGGATAGGAGCGGGCCTAGTCGAATTGACAGTAAGAAGACTCATATCAGGCATCGGCATGATCGGAACCAAGGCTGTGCTGTCAGTTCTTGATGGGGTATCACCAGATATAGTATCAACGCCAGATGCAAGACCACTGAGCGGATCACGAGAAATTGACGCTGCAATGGGAACGGCAGTCTTCGGCGGGGACCTAGTTGCGGAAGTTGGTATGCTGCTTGGAATATTATGCAGATTAGATGTATCAGAAGACAAGGTGGCAGGGGTGCTATCTCCAGCAAAAGCCTTGTCACTTAGAACCAAAACTCCAAGATGTTGCGATCTCGTGCCTGCAGTAGTTAAGCTTGCACCATTCGAGCTGCTAGCCTTGCTGAATTCGGTACTCAAAGAAATCGAGGAACCAGCTATAGAGGGCATTGTAGAGGCTGAGCCGCTAATGGTTGATGGACAAGAAGGGGACATAGTCCGCCCCTTGTCCATTAACTCAGTTGTGGAGGCCAGGACAGACGAAGATGTGAAGATACTGGGTAAACTACTAAAAGCAATGCCCAAGCTTGAGCCCAAGACATCGAGACCGTCAGTGAAGGTGGTGGCCAAATAATCTGAAGCAGGCTTAGTTGAAGCCTTCATTGACAGGTCAAGGGCCGATTCTTGTTTGCCCATGATTTCCGCGGTGAGAAGGATGGCCTCGGGACTCTTCTGTATGTTGATTTTGGTGCTCAAACCTTCCGTATTTTCGGTGTATGTGGTGGGGGTAGCGGTCAACCCACCACCGACGGTCGTACTACCAGTAACATGTTGGGTAATCACGGAAGCCTGAGGGTCAACAGATATGGTCCCAGCAACGACTTCCTGTACAGTCAATGCCTGAGCCGCGGACGAGCTCATCGGAGTTGGAGTAACCAATGAAGAGATCTGAGTAAGGGTCGTGTTGTTGAAGTCCCCGTTTACGAGCAAGCCAGGGTCAGAATCATCGTTCCACTGGGCCTTACTACGGGCCATTTTCTTGAATATCCGCGGAAAGTACCAACTCGGTTGAGCTACCTGCGCCCCGGGGGCCCCATGGGCTTCTGTACACTCTAGCCCGCCTACAGCGAGGAAGGTCATGAGAATCGCGATGGCGTTGGGACGCATATTGAGGTATTCGGTACGTGATTCTCTGGGTCCCTCACAATTAGGTATTATGCTGAAATTGGAGTGTCGGAGTTGCTACTGCTGGAAATAGTATAACGAGGCGCTTATTTGCATGCTACCTTCATTTGAAACCTTAGCGAGGTGGCCTCGGCGCTATATTGCATCCGGCTTCGCTTATGATCTTACATACCGAACAATGGCTCATGGTTCGATTTCAACAATATCAGGTTGTGCTTGTGTCGTGGCCTGTCGTGTCAGTCTTTGCAGGGTGGCTACCACTTCTTCCAAGAGTACCTTTTGTGCGGGAAGCAGGCAACTATGGCACCCGCGCGAGTATTGAGTTGATCAGTTCGACACAGTGGAAAACACAGATTCAATTTGTTGTGCCAGCGCTGAGTGATATGGTGTGCCAGCATTATTAGACGTACACATTTTTCTCGGGTGGAGGTTAAATGTGTTGAGTCGCAATTCTCTGGTCGGTCTAGTTTTAGCTTTGGGGTCCAATACGCAGCAAAATATCAACTCACGGAGGTTGTCCTATCGGGCAGGATCCTCTGTTTGTCCAGCATCAGGGATAACCACTTTAACAAGTTTAAGGATACCCACGTTGCGTCAGGCGGGGGTTCGTATCTGCCTAACGGATATGAGCTCGAACAGTTCGAATGAAGAGGGACATCTAGTTTATTTTTAAGTGTAACAACAATCGAGATCACTTTATTACATCTTCTTATCATCTTGGATAAATTTCTTGTGTGCGAGTTCAACGCTGCAAACGAAATTGTTTACCGGAGAACTAACTTTACTTTTCACCGGAAATAGCCTTTCATGAATTGTTAATAATCCTCTAAGAATCTTTAGGGAGAGTATTATTATAGGGAAACATACGAATGCAGGCTGATTAATTAGTAGCACTTATGGATGGGTTTCCAGGGAATACGAATCCTCACAATAGAACATAGAAAGGTAGGGACTTACTGTGACATATAAATCTCACACTTCCCGAGGTTCTACACGTACATACCAAAGAACTTGTTATCTAGCATTCGTCGACCCCCGCATTGCCTACAATGCGATCCCTTCGATACATTCCACTTGGTGCTTTTTTTGTTAGACCCGCATTCGGAGGGACCCTGCAAGTCATCAATAATAATGGCCAATGCATGATTTGGTCTAAAGATAACTCTGGCTGCACTGGATACTCCAAGCCCTTTGGGCTGCTGAATGGCGATGATTGCTCAAGTGAGTACTGTAACAATGTAAGTTCCTACACCAACTAACAATCAAGAAGGCCTATCTGCAATTGTGAACGGCGCTCGAGATACCTTTTCCCTTTTGAACGTTGATATTTGTGGCTCAGAGAATGGTCCACCAGCTGCATGGGTGCGTGTAGAAAAGACTGGTGTTCTGTCAATCTTCAATCAACAGGGTGACACCTCTACATGTATACTAGACAATGGGTTCACAGTTGGTAGCTCTTGCAGCCCAAAAAAAGAGGGATCAGCGTTATCATCAACTTCAACCTCTGCTTCGGCAACTGCCTGCGCCCTTGTTTCTGATCCAGTTTGAGGGCTACAAAACGGATGATTTGTCATCTTTCCTAAGCTTTGACTGTGTGGCCAATCAGGATTTAGCATTCCGTCCTGCCTACATAGTAATTTGGTATTAATCATGCTTGCCTCACAATAACCGTGCCAAGCGCCCAACTAGATAGCCATTTTTCACCAGATAACCAAATTTCAATTTATTCACCTATGAGAATATTATTTACAGGTAACCACCACGACTATCTATATACCAATTTCCACTATTACAGTACTTCCGGAAATTGGTGTCACCACCTATAGTATATCCGCCACTAATGCCAAGAAGTGCTAGTCCATATTAGGGAAGTAATCGGAACATTGATGTTCCGATATTTACGAATACAAGTTCTTACGATAATAAGGTACGTACACTACCTGCGCCTCGTAACTAAGTGTATGAGTGATTCGTAGTAGACTAGAACCTTCACTAGAAATGCAAACATTTCATATAAAATTCACCCGTAAATAATCTTCAATTCCTCACGGAAAAATGTGTACAAGAGTAACAAAAAGCGGGGGTGGAGGTTAATTAAGGAAGAGTGGTGATGGAAGAGAGTGGCCGATCGCGATTAACCTTTTTTTTTTTTTAAAAAAAGGGATTTTTTAGACTAAGTTGAGGACCACATTTTGAGTATGCTTTTCTAGCGGGTACCCACCGAATGGTTTGATCCTAAAGTATCGCATTTCCCTTTCGCAACACATATTTATACCTGGGATAGCCACAGCTCCTTCAGGCTGAAGAACTTGTTAAACCCACTACACGTACACAAGCCCATCGCACCTCCAAAACACCATGGGAAGATTCCGTCAGATTATTATGCGTGAGATATCATTCCTTCATTACTTTAAAGTGGACTAACCATGAGGTTAGCGTGGAGGAAGGAAGCGCACAAGAAGCACCGCACCAAGCCTGATCCGCCATTCATTCTTAAAGTCTCTCCGGGCCTTCCACAGTCATGGCTGGATAAAAGGATTTTCACTCCTAAGTGGGAGCTAAGGTCAGACTGGGAAAAGGAACAGGCTTTTTATATCAATACATTGAACCGCGAGGAAGAGTATAGTGGAGCCGGGTTGGCCAAGATCAGAGGTGAAGACTTCCAGGAATATGAGAAGGGAAAGTATGTATACAAGCCTAACCGCGACGGAAAGGCCTTATACTAAACTACTGTGACTACGTGAGAGAGCTTCTACAATCCATTTCAATTTATTGATATCGTGGGGGAGTGAATGTGTTAGTGAAGGACCCTCATCGTAGACTCTTTTTCTTCTCCCATTCAGGTCACTGAAGTGGCACGTTGTATGTTTGAAGTCAGCTTGTGCTGTTGGGCTTATCATAGAGGACAGATGTGGTGGTAGTGGAACCGTGTAGTATAGTAGCTACAGTAGTATTCGAAATCAGATTTACCTCCGCACTCTTCGACTTTAACTCCCGAACCCTAATCTGAAACCTGCTAGAATGCGCTCAACCTGGCAGCATTTAACGGCCATGACCAGGAGGTTAATTTTCTACTTGCTACCATGAAACAGGATGTCAATACGACCGACGATGCAGGAGCAAACCCCTTGATGTGGGCCTCACGGAACGGACACGACAAAATCGTGCAGATACTGCTAGAAAGAGGAGCCGATATCAACACCCAGGGTGGCGACTACGGAAATGCGCTCTATGCAGCTTCTTCTAGAGGACACGATAAGATCGTGCAGATACTGCTAGAAAGAGGAGCCGATGTCAACGCCCAGGGTGGATTCCACGGAAATGCCCATCAAGCGGCTCGTCGGGGAGGATACCACCGTATAGTGAAACTTTTCCAGGGACATCATTGTGCTGATCAGTCGACCTCCCAACCTCCCCCTTCCAAAAGGCTCAAGGTATCATCATGATCCCACTTACCATGTTCAACTCAAATTTTTGTAATACCGCGATATCTTGATTGGTTTTCTTTCCCTAGGTAGTTGTGCTATAGTCCTTGCTCTCAATACTGAAATAATTTGTCCATGATCCATAATCCATGATCCAGCCATTCATACATTAATGGAATAAGAACTACGAAAACCAAATAAACCTACTCGTTCTTTTCAGTCGATGTAACCTCTGTATACATAACTCAGTAAATGAAAGACCTTTGCTCTCATTAATTGGACCAGCTGTCTGTTCCCTTACCCTGCCTACGTTGTGGACTCATACCATGTGGTAGGCACCAGGGGCAATTGTGTTGTATCTAGACTTCCGCAGAGCCCATAAAGCCCAAAGCCCAACCCACTCCAACCCACTAATGGGCCGGGTTTTGGGCCCGTTCATGAGGCTCATCGATGGGCCGAGGGCCTAAGGTAAGAGCCCACTGGGGTTTTATGGGGGCCCAATATGCCCCAAACACTACAAACTTGCCAATTCTTGGCATTTGTATAGTAATGCAGAATTTCCTAGTATTTTTGAGTATTCAAATTACTGTCTGAGGCCCCCAATTGATTGAGAATTCACTGATTAATGAGATTGATAAGATTAACTGATGAGATTGACTTTAAGAGGTACGCTGGTCAAGTCAACCACCGAACTGACAAGGGGGTGACAGGGTGTTCCTGCTGCTGGAGGTATCCTGGGCGAGGTCTGACCACCAGTCTGATAGGGGGTCATTACTCAATTAGTTATGCGGGCATTTTGGTCAATGGTAAAATTCACTTACTACTGCAGTAGACTTCCGCACGACCCAGGCCCAACCCAGACCCAACTACTGAGGCCCAAAAAACCCAGAAATAGCCCATTTGGACCCACTTTTAGCGACCTTTTGCATACATAATGGTCTTGGCGCTCATAATGCGGCTAAATCAGCAGAATTATGGACACAATTAGGGTGAAAATGTAATTGTGGTAGACTGGCAACTGGGTGGTCTATACAGTAATGTTCGAAATCAGTTTTATCACTACACTCTCTTATATTCTTTCCCGAACCCCTGACCCGAAACACGCCAATCTAATTTTAGCACTTCCCCAGTAATCCCTGTAGGGTTGTATTGTATTCACTGGTAACGAGAAATGAGTCATTGTTACAGTACTGTAATTTCCCCTGGAATCTGACGGAATCTTTCATGCAAGCCGACCAAACCAAAGGAGAATCGTAACAATCTGGCAAGATCCTTCTTGCACTTCCTCGTGTCTTTGGCCTCCTCGTCACACGCAGCCTTCGCCTACATCATTTGAAATCCAATAAAAGGTTGCAGCGGCGCCATAGAGAACTAACACTGGTAGGCAAACAAGCTTCTCTATTCCCATGGCTTCCGTTATCTACTGCGATTTTCATTCGTTACCGGCGTCCATTGAAAACTGGTACTCTGAGAAGCTGACATTCAAAGCCGTGGTCGTGTAGAGATGACGCAGAGCCCATATCACATCGATTCCATCTCAGCCCGAAGAGCCTGGACAATGGGAACACGACTCGCTGTACGCTCCAACCTCTGGATACTTTGGTAGTCCCTACGCAGCGCCGTCCAACTACAGTCCCTCCCCGCCCTTCCCGCCTAGTGGGGTTGAGAATCAGTCACAGCCATATACTCTCAGGCTGGTCCAGTTTCTGAATGGGAGGAGGGAAGAGTTTACAACCAGGACCCGCCGACATGTATCCACTATCATATAGAGTGGCGAGTGACAGTCAACAATCGGGAGGTGTCAAAAGACACAGAGGAAGACAGAGGAAGACCTTGTGTTGGCCCCCAGTGCCTTCTGGCAGCTGTTGTTGGAGAAAAAAAACTGGAGAAAGGTTCTTCGACGAAAAATTGCCCGCCACCGTTCGGTGAAAGCTGATGACACTGCCATTGTCATTTCAGTAAATGATCGTACCTAGCGCAACCTGACTAAACGATTTGACGATACCGACATTACTTGGACCGCCATCGAGAAGCAGCTTCTGATGTGGTCAGGTCTATTCTCCCGGGGTAAGGAACTCACGCTGAAGATCTGCTTCAACTACGTAGATGATCGTCACTCTTCTCCAACCGCTGGTCGGAAAGTGGAGAAAAGAGGAAAGTCATCTATCACGAGAAGGATGCTCGATGAAAGAGACGCACAGCTTGATGCGGAGCAGGATGCTTCTGGACAAAAACCAATCTGGCGCAGCGTCTATAATCTGATGCGATGCGCTTCGTCGACATGCCCTTTGGGCCCGTATTGTTGGGTGGATCCAATGGGAAGAAAGCACTACCAACTGAAAACTCATCATCTGAGGCGCCTAGTCACCCATGTCGAAAAAGGTGGGGTTTTGGACGGCCACAAGGATGTGCCAGAAACGGTACGCGAAGAATTATATATGGAAGGCAACAGAGACTGGAGAAGAACAATCGCAAAGGAGGACATATCGTTGGAAATGGAATAGCGTATCCTCCTATCAACATCAATGTCCTACCCTCGCAGTCTTCCGCCTCTGGGTTAGACATTCCGACTGCTCAGGCTGCTGCTGACTTGAAGTCTCTAAGCCCGCTCGACATTCCTGGACCTGGGGACGAAGCGGTCAAGGAATATAGTGAGTGGCAGGTGTCAAAGGTCACTGATGACACCCTCAAGGTTGCATTTAGACAAGCCTGTGACATGATGCTCGAGAATGGTCTTGACCTTGAGCAGGTCTACAAGGATCAAGACCCGGAATACTTTATCGGCAAGGGAGTAAAGCTGGGCATTGCTCGACGTTTCGTAGAAGACATTCGGCGCTGGGTCGAGAACGTGAAGAAAGCAATCCCTATTTATGAAATAACATAGCAACAACCTGCGTAGACATTGGAGCATATGAGCGTTCAGGAGTTTTGTCGGATTATGTTGGAAATATTATATAGTGAACTTGGCCATGGTTGCAATTGGAAATTTAGTGGTTTTTTAAGTGTTAATCTATGTGATCGGATTGCCGTTCACTGTGCCCATGCCGTACTTGAAGCCCGGAGGGGTAAAAAAAAAACCACCCCTCAACGCTTCCAATATAACAGCATCTCTTTTCCGCACAACCAATAGATATTTATCAACGGACTTGAAATGAATGTCGATCAAGGGTGGGGCTTAGTTGCAGAGAGGTTTGAACATCAGAGCCTTTAGTATGTACCGTCTCAACAGCGCACGTAAGGCAACACCGAATGCGGGTTCAAAAGAACAGACACAATTGCATGAAAACAAATGCCGAATTTCATTTTGAATGAAGGTCTAATCTGTAGGGCACCCTGTAGAGCTAGTTCATCTTTGGTCGTGATAACGGGTTACATCGCTAGTTAGTTCAGGAGGATGAAATGCCGGCGAGCTTGCAGTAAAATGAGTGCCGACCACATATCCTTTTTGTGCCACGTGGTCTTTCCATCAGCGCTGGATCATCCGCAAGAAAGTGTACGTGGCCACGTCAAAGCAAAAGTACAGTACATTACGGTCCCTCCTTTCTGCTTTTGCGCTGTTTGATCTGGCTCGAGTTTTCTTGTTCGGTATTCTGCTACTGTATGTACGGCATGAGTTTCACTACTTTACAGCTTAGTATCGTAACTCATCCGAATTATTGACGCGATTCAAGTCGATGCCCCTAACCTGCCCCAAGCCGAGTTTTCTACCACAAGCAATTTACTGCTGATGACCACATTGCAGTCGCACGGCATGTGATATCCTCGTTCGCCTAGCGACAAAGTGACTCAAACCAAATAACGGTGGGGTTACCGGTAAAGACGCCCTTTGTCTCATTCCGGCGACGACAGAAGCTAACTCCGGCTTCGTTGCTCATCCACAGCTTTCGAGATTTTCACTGCTTCAAACAATATATCCTCAAGTCAAAACAACCATACCGTATATCGCGAGCAAAATGAGCTTGGTGACGTCCTTTTCCGACTACATATTTTTCACCTTCGTGTTTAGAATCTGGCCTCCCACCGACTTCCGATCTCCCGACACTATTGCCTACGATATTGTGTCCAAAATTCTCCTTGCAGATACACCCAGGGAGATCCGCAAACAATTGCAGGAGGAACTAAGGGCTGTTGATTACAGCAAGGCTATGGCACAAGCTACTCTGCACTACCTGCAAGATGCCATCAAAGCCCGTACACAAATGTCCCGCGCCGCCGCCAATGCGCTGGCAAAAGCGAAAGATGCCGCTGTCGACATTTCGGGAGAACATCCTGTATATGTCACACTGGTTACATTGGGTGTGCTGGCAGTATTCGCTCCATGTGTACTGGAGGCCCTCGGGTTTGGAGGGTTGGGCCCAATGAAAGGATCGTTTGCGGCTGTCTGGCATCGAACTTATGCTGCACATGTAGCCAAGAGAACATTGTCAATTTACTTGCATAAGATGAGAATGGCGGGTAAGATGACCTGACCCCTCATCCCTTGGAACTTCATTGTAGATAAAGTATTTAGTACGATATCACTGCGACTAGCCTTCTAGTGAATTTCACAATATTTCCACAAAAGAAAGACTATGGCCCATAAAGAGACTACATCAATCGGCAGGGACGGTGGAATTGAAAAAGCAACAAACTTGACCGCCTTGAAACATCCTAATCCATTTGCGGTATATTTGTGCAAACGATGCAAACACGCGTGGTCGTTGGTCCCCACCCTCGCCGTCGCTATCTTGCCTTCGCAATCCTCTTCGATAGCTTGGTCCTTTTATGTCATGCACCATTAGAGTTTCCCACGGAAAGTTGATTTGCCAAAATTTATCTATTGAGACGCTGGGAGGCTATGCAGAGTATCGGTCTGAATCTTCCCCAAATGGTTGCCAGCAACAAATTACTACTTCATCCCATTTCGCAACGGCCTCGGTCCCTAGAAAGCTTTGATGCGCTTGACAATACACCTAAATATTTACTGAGCACTCCATGACTTTGAATCGATGTCTGCCTGCAACCCAGGATCTAGCAAAAGAAACAACCCACGCGACAACACACCAACAACTGAGATTTCGATCTCTTTGGCGGACTTGCAATTAAACCGACTGTTGCAGCCGATGCAATCGCACTCCGAAAATCTCAGATTCAAGCTACTGCCCGCATCTTATGAGTTGATTGAGACGGCTGACTTGGTGGTGTTGATTACAAGCATGGTCATGGAATTGATCAGTATCAATGACAAGATACCAATCCTCCCAAATCAGCTGACTCGGTTTCACTCGCGATCTTCGCCACAGATCACTGTGCATGATTACCTCCGTCGATTGACGGCACACGCTCATCTATCGCCTCCAATCCTACTCAGTATGGTCTTTTATATTGACCTACTATGTGCTGCATACCCTGCATTTATTATATCCAGCTTGACAATTCACCGTTTCCTGATTGTTAGTGCAACAGTTGCCAGTAAAGGCCTCAGTGATTCTTTCTGGACCAACAAGACATACGCTCGGATAGGGGGTATCAGCTCCACGGAACTCGCTGTGCTAGAACTTGAATTCTTATTTCGAGTGAAATGGCGAATTATTCCCAAACCAGAGGCGCTAGGCGACTACTATCGGTTCCTAGTTGAGCGCTGTGACGGCTTTGGAATCGAAATTCCCTGCTGAGACAGCAGCTAACCTTCCCACCGAAACCCATACACGACTCCGTTCACACTCGTCTCGAAATGATTTAAGCAGAAGACGCGCCAGGGTCAAAAAGACCTGAATAATAATTCCTACGTACTGCAGTCCCCCAAACACTACACACTCCTTTACCGGTTCGGGCGCCTGAAGTTGTATTTCAAAATCGCATTGATCATCATGTTGACTTGTGGAGCATGGACTGTATGGTGGGCCAAATCATCCGAGCCCAAATTCTATACAACAATAAACTGAGAGGAATGACAGCTTTGAGTGTGCGTCAACCGAGACTATACCTAGCAACATCCTGAGAATTTTTCGATCTTCAACCCTGCATGCCGAAAATGGCCTCCAGCACTCTCTTCTTTTGCACCGACCACATCAATACACCATGTGAGGAAGGCATCAAATCCTTGATCGGGATCTGCCTCATAGTAATTCCAGTTACGTTTGATGAAGCTTTTGAGCTCAGCAAAAAACTCTTCAATTGGATTTAAGTCCGGCGAGTAGGGCGGCAAATAAACCAATTATTACCCCCGCATCCCCACACATCAGCGCAATCCGCTCTGAATGATGAAACGACGCATTGTCCTTAACCACAACAGATTTAGGCTCGGGCCATTTTCCGCAGTGCTGAAGGAGCTGAGCTATAAAGTCCTCGAACATAATGGCGTCCGTTGAACCGCGGAAGACACGCGACAGAACGATCCCATCCTGGGCATAAGCAGGCAGTATCTGATATCGCTGTTCGCGGTGGAATTGTGATACTTGCATAGGGGCCACGCCAAGTGGCGACCAGCCTGTCCGCCTGAACCCGACCCTTTTGTCACATCCAGATTCATCAACGTAAACTAGGTGATATGACTGAAAGTGCGATAAATTGTGCAAATAACATAGATCAAATGTGCGGTACATGGGACAGAGCACGGCTCGGACCACCGTGCCATTGAGACTGTGTTCGATGCACCGTGGCCGATCCCAAAGTATCAGGAACGGCTTCTACTGAAGAACGCGCCATGGAACGAGATTAATGCTAGAATCGCGAGCACCCTGGCCGCCACTCCGTCGGAAGGCACAGTACAGCAGAAAACCGATCGACTGATGTCTGCGGTCTCGGACGCGGTGCAAGATTTAACTCCGAGAGCGAAGCCGTCACCACACGCGAAGCGGTGGTGGACAACTGATCTGACACAACTGCGTCATATATACACATACTGGCGAAATCACGCTCGTTCGGAGCGACGGGCGGGGCGAAAAGCACCTCGGCTCGAAAAGATGGCCCAGGATGCGGCGAAACAATACCATGATGCCATCCGTAAACAAAAGAAGAAGCACTGGAATGAGTTTCTCGCAGACAACGACAACATATGGAAAGCAGCGAAGTATCTGAAGCCCGGGGAGGATGCGGCATTTGGGAAATTACCGCAGCTCGTCAGAGCAGATGGGACCACCACCGCTGACCACTTGGAGCAAGCAGAGGAGTTGCTGTCCAAATTCTTCCCGCCCCTGCCGGACAACATTGACGATGAAGGGACCAGACCACAAAGAGAGCCAGTGGAGATGCCGGCCATCACCCTGGAGGAGGTAGAACGACAGCTTCTTGCAGCGAAATCGTGGAAGGCACCGGGAGAGGACGGCCTGCCGGCGATAGTTTGGAAGATGACGTGGCCCACGGTCAAGTACAGGGTCCTTGAACTATTCCAGGCGTCGCTGGCAGAAGGCTCGTTGCCAAGACAGTGGAGACACGCGAAGATCATACCGCTCAAAAAACCAAACAAAGAAAATTACACCATTGCAAAAGCATGGAGACCGATCTCACTCCTAGCGACACTGGGCAAGATACTGGAATCAGTAGTTGCAGAAAGGATCTCACACGCGGTGGAAACCCACGGCTTGCTCCCGACCAGCCACTTTGGAGCCCGGAAACAGCGGTCCGCGGAGCAAGCACTCTTGCTCTTGCAAGAACAGATCTACACGGCGTGGCGGGGCCGACGGGTATTGAGCCTGATCAGCTTCGATGTCAAAGGAGCCTACAACGGAGTGTGCAAAGAGCGATTGCTCCAAAGGATGAAAGCACGAGGCATACCGGAGGATCTGCTCCGGTGGGTTGAGGCGTTCTGTTCGGAACGAACGGCGAACATCCAGATCAACGGGCAATTGTCGGAGGTCCAAAGCATGCCACAGGCTGGGTTACCGCAGGGCTCGCCCCTGTCCCCGATCCTATTTCTCTTCTTCAACGCAGACCTCGTGCAAAGACAGATCGACAGCCAGGGAGGAGCAGTCGCTTTTGTGGATGATTTCACCGCATGGGTGACCGGGTCAACCGCGCAGAGTAACCGGGAAGGGATCGAAGCAATTATCAATGAAGCCCTCGACTGGGAAAGGAGAAGCGGAGCGACCTTTGAAGCTGAAAAGACAGCTATCATACACTTTGCCCCCAAGACGCGTAAATCGGACCACGATCCATTTACCATCAAGGGACAGACGGTTGTACCCCAAGACCACGTCAAGATCCTGGGATTATTGATGGACACGAGACTCAAGTACAAGGAACATATTGCAAGGGCCGCTTCCAAGGGCCTGGAAGCAGCGATGGAGCTTCGGCGACTTCGGGGCCTAACCCCAGCAGCAGCGCGGCAGCTATTCACCTCGACGGTGGCGCCGGTCGTGGACTACGCCTCCAATGTCTGGATGCACGCGTGCAAGGATAAAGCCATGGGACCGATTAACCGAGTCTAAAGAGTAGGAGCACAAGCCATTGTGGGGATATTTCTCACGGCCGCGACCAGCGTAGCAGAGGCGGAGGCCTGTATTGCCACTGCGCAGCATCGATTCTGGAGACGGGCCGCTAAGATGTGGACGGACATACACACTCTACCGGAAACCAATCCTCTCCGCAGAAATACAGATCGGATCAGGAAGTTCAGAAGATACCACCGCTCGCCGTTGTATCAGGTAGCCGATGCGCTCAAGCATATCGACATGGAAACACTAGAAACCATCAATCCGTTCACATTGGCACCATGGGAAGCACGCGTACAGGCTGGCGTTGAAGCAACTCCGCAGTCACCGATCGTACTAGGCGGGTTAATGCAGATCGCAACCAGCAGTTCGGCTCGGAACGAGCTGGTCGGATTTGGGGTGGCGATCGAGAGGCAGCCACCTCGGTATCGAAAACTGAGATTGAAGACCCTTTCCGTCACATTGGGTGCAAGAGCAGAGCAAAATCCGTTCTCCGCGGAGCTAGCAGCGATGGCACATGCATTGAACATGGTAGTTGGAGTGAAGGATTACCGGATTACGCTACTCACGAGCAACAAAGCGGCGGCTCTGACACTAAGGAACCCTCGACAACAGTCAGGTCAGGAATTCGTCTACCAACTGTACAAGTTGATGAGAAAACTGAGGAGAAATGGAAACCAGATCAATGTCCGGTGGATCTCAACGAGTGAAGACAATAAACTGCGGGGTCTGGCCAAGGAACAGGCCAGAGCCGCGACACAAGAAGATGCTGTCCCGCAAAAGCAGGTCCCAAGGATGAGTCAACAACACTCAATATTGCACGGTCCCAAGCAGTTCCCAACAATGACCTACCAGCGAATATAGGGAGACACGCAAAACGAGTTGATGCAGCACTCCCAGGCAAACACACCCGGCAACTGTATGACCGATTATCGTGGAAAGAAGCGAGCGTGCTGGCTCAACTCCGAACCGGCATGGCAAGACTCAATGGATATCTCTATCGAATCAACGTAGCAGACACGGACCAATGTGCGTGTGGACAAGCGAGAGAGACCGTGGAGCACTTCCTATTTCGATGTCAAAAATGGACGGCGCACCGGATGGAACTATTACAATGTACCAACACCCACCGAGGAAACATATCCTTCGCCTTCCGATGATCAGAAGTGGACGCCGAACTTAGACGCGGTACGGGCCTCAATACGATTCGCCATCGCCACGGGCCGACTCGAGGCCACCTAACCACGCCGACGAACATAAATCACCCCCCTTTCGCCGATCTAACCCACCAACCACCTCGTGTTACAGACGGTAGACGCGCTTCAACTGCCGAAAATAGGATGTTGAACACTTGGAGAAGCGCCTTCAAGCCAGCCTACTAACAAAATTACTAACCCACGAGGATCCGCTGCGATACGGACATCTGAGATGACATATATTGCAAGGCTTTATGTATGGGCTCTAAGGAGACACAGTACTATATATATTATGACATGTATAGTAGATCAGAGATAGTTGCCCTTTCGGCTTAGCCGCCGGGCGTTAATAAATTGTGTGTGTGTGTAGCCTAAGCTTGAACCAAATCAAACCGGACGTTGGATTCTGTAACTTGAAGAACCCGATAGCTCAGACACAACTTGGAGGGACATTTTCCATGTGGCATAGTTATAGTTGTTCAGCTTTGACTAGTGTACCCGCAGGAGCCGGCCCTCTGCGAGTGAGTTCGGCAGACACCCTTGTCTGTCCAGTGACGGGGACCTTACTCAACATGCGAGAGCAAGGGTACGGTGTACCAAGCTCCCAAGCTGAATGCAAGTAAAGTGGTGCCATTTCCCGGTCTAACTCTACTGGGCAATGACTACATTTGTGGGGGCGCTCGAAGTACCAGCTAGCTAATGAGGTGAGGGCTTAGCGTCACAGTGTGGCTGCTCCATGTGGGTTCTTGCGCTTGTTCTCCGAAGCTGTTGGGGATTGAGTAGTAGCGTGTAGCTTAGTTGCTGATCAACAGCGATGGTTGGTGTATGTGCTCGGTGCGTATCGGGATATGCACAGCAATAAAACAGTAGGCAAAATGTACCCGGGGAGGATCCCGCAATGGAGCCTTTCAGTTCGTGCGCGCCGGCCGCTAGAGCAGTGGCCACATAGACGAACAGAAGTAAACTTGCATCGAGAAAGGTTTGTTATTAGTGACTGGTGGAGGTTCAAATTGCGGGTCAATATGCAGAGGCAGGGGTATCAAATGAAAGAGCAGGGCCTCCTATCTGTTCGGTGGTTGGACTTGACCAGGTGCCTCGAGCAGCAGGGACCCCCTGTCAGTGATCAGACGTTGACCAGGATACCTGCAGCAGCAGGGGATCCCTGCCCGTTTGGGGGTTGAATTGAACCAGGATACCTGAAACAGCAGGAACCCCCTGCCCGTTCGGCGGTCGGACTTGACCAGGGTGCCTCGAGAAGCGGGGATCCCCTGTCAGTAAGGTGGTTGGACGTTGGCCAGGATACATGCAGCAGCAGGGATTCCCTGCCCGTTTGGGGGTTGAATTTAACCAGGATACCTGAAACAGCAGGAACCCCCAGCCCGTTCGGGGTCCGGGACTTGACCAGGTTGCCCGCAACAGCATGTATGTTCGAAGCCTGCGAACGGACTCACATCGAGCAAGGCCTCCTGTTTGTCCAGCGGTTGAGTCTTGATTCTGTGACTCATCATGCAGCAATCGAGATACAAAGGATTTGGACCGAGAGTTACATCAACCACGGTTCATTGTTCGTCCAGCGATTTAGCCCAACCCCTGGTTGAACATGTAGCAGCAAGAATTTCAACTCGAACGGTTTGAATAAAGTGACCGGGGGAGAGTGGGGCTCAGTGGGGTTTACTAAGTACCCTTGTGCCTTTCAGCTAATCCCGGTTGTCAACGCCCAACACTGCAGGGCCCATTGGTGCGTACGCCAGAAATATCGCTGACAGCTTAGACCGGGAATCTGGTCGCTCCAAGGTTACTGGTCCAAATTGCCGTCCGTGCGCCCCATTCCCAGCCGGATCTGGCCCCCCGGAAGCTAGGGCCAGGGTTGTCACAGACCCCTTCTGCGCCGCAGACCATTGCAGGCGCTGTGGTCGGCGAAAGGGCACGATGGTCTTCGTAGGCTAGTATGTAGCACAGGAACAAAGAATAGGACTAGGTGATCCACTGTGCTACGGACCTTCTACGTTTCCAATGGCTATCCTGCTCGTTCCTCCTGTCCAAGAAACCCTGGGCTCTCCGTCCCTTTGTTCCTGCTGACCTCGTCTACGGATTGAAGTGATCGGTGGGCCCCTGGTGCCAATCCTAACTGGACCCGAATGCGATAACGCCCGACGCCCCTCGTCGCCGATCACTCACTGGCTCGATGGGATTTCCAGTCATGTCATGCCTTGTCAAATAATGCTTCCAGTTGGAGTTATGTGCAGATGCCAAGATGCCGAGTGCTTCAGGGGAATCGGTATGATCCAATGATGTTCTGCCGTTGTTCAGCTGAAGGGGTCAATGCAGTGGTCGCGCGACTTGGGTGATTCTCACCCTGATTCTCACCCTGTCTATAGCGCACTCACCCTTCTTACCTCCAGTTTCGCAATACTCACCCATTTCTTACCCAGGAGACACCCATGATGCAGTCAGTGATCGGAGACGCAAGGCTCATACCGCCGAGCTTTCAAACTTCCCTGTTGCCCTTTGCCGAATGGCCACCAAGCTGCGCTCTGCAATGCCGGAGGAGATATCATCGTTGATTCGGGAGATTCAAATCCTGTCAACAGACCAAGACGCCGTTGATTACTTGTTCACGAATACTGAATACCCAACGGTCGTTGCAGCCAGCAGCCTCTACCATCTGTGATGTAAATAAATCCCCGTCGCAGATCATGTCATAAATAAGTTCCCAAGTGGCTAGATTGAGCGCCATCTCAGATTGAATACATGTGATTGATTGTCAATGGTGTTCGTACCATTGGATAGTACATTTCGCAAGGTGCGGCGGCACCCTAGGTGTCAAGGTGTAATAATGATACAGGTAATATACGACAAGCTACGATCTAGGGTATCATCTGTTTGACACAATACAGCTGTCAACGACAGGGATTGTCCGGAAAAATCCTAGAATGGACTAGTATATCTTGGCAATTAGGGTTCGAGGAATAAGAAATAATGAAAGAGTGTAGGTGACCAATTTCGGAACGTACTGTATCCTACTTGCTTCTACAACGATTTCATCGAAGCATATCTTCATATGCCTACCCTTGTCTAGGTCAACATTATTCTCAAGTCAGACTGCAGTAGCGACCGCTTCCGCCTTCCATGTCGGACAACATAGAGGAGCTTTCTCAAACCCTAATAACATGCTGCGCTAAACCATATACGGTTCGCATTGTATTTCAGAGTCCGTTACTGTACCGAATGGTATAATACCAAACGAGCAAATGACTAAGTCCGGTATCTACGTGTATTGTTACAGCTCTAGGATTCTATCACTCATCACATCATTGCAACTCTCTCAAACAATTGTAGGTCGTTAGACATTACATTGCTAGGGACCAACGATACGTTCTACCTCACGATGGCATGAAGACTCGACGCTTGGGCTTATTGAGATATAATTCATGTGACAAGGGAAAGCGAAAATCGCCTACATCTCAAACGGCTCTCTCAATCTTGATAAATTCCCATGCTGTCCCCTCGCGGCCGACAACCAACATTTCATCCTGGTCTATCTGCATCGGCTCGAACCAAATCCGAAGCCAATCCTGTCGCTTTACGAAGAGTACTTGGCCTCCGGTAGTAGGGCATTGCCTTGTAAAAAAGAAGCCGCCCGCACGATCACGATGCTCCCTTGCCGTAGCAACGAATTTCCCATGGTTATCGTGCCCTATAAAAGTCCCCGAGGCCTCATTTCTAAAGCCGAAAAACCTATCCTCGTTCTCGTTGCACTGCCAACATATGTCACGACCGGACTGTATATTGCGGGAAACCAAGCATAATTCGCCATCCTGAATCGCAAGGAGCCGGTTCGTCTTCGGATCGCGAATGATGTATGACTGTCCTTGACAAGGTGACTGTCCAAGGCTTGTCATACTTGACTTGCTAGAATAGTGCGATTCGATCTGTTCACGGGAAAAACTTGAATCTGTTGGTGTATTCATTCCGCTATAGCCCCCACTTGTGGATAACACTAATTCGGAATGTTCCATAGCTTCGAATCCTAACAATTAGTTAACCATAATGTATAATTTAGTCCGGTTGTCAATTGGTACCTTTATATTTTTTTAGAGATAAGTTTGCGGATGATTGCTGCCCAGACTGAATGGTGTAAAGAAGTTCTCGGTGGGCAGTTAGAGATTTTTTATATAAGCGGGGTAGCGGGGTCGAACTCTACACATGTGAGATATCGTACGCAGAGATGTTGTACGACACATTTTTGAAACCGGATGGGAAATTTTCAGACAAAGACATCAAGAGGAGCTACTTATTCCATTTGGAAGAGCCCTCGCATGGTCCTTTGTCTTGAATAAACGCCAAGATGATGCGATCTGTCTTTTGCAACTGATACAGAAGGGAGACCCACCCTTTGGATGGTCGACAGGAACATCATCACAGCCGCCTATTCAACCAATCAGAGAGCTCTTAGACCAGCTAGTCTCTGAGAAGGACGGTGTTGATAGAATGTACATCGGCTCTGATTTGGACCATCCGCTTGTTGAGATTAACGGAAAATCCAAACCAAGTCTCAATGCCAAGGAGCGGGTCATTCTTTTGGAGGATGGAATCTTATTCAGGGAAAACTCAATGGTGATGATGAGAAATATGATGACGAAAAAGATCAAACCTTCTCCGCCGAGTGTCTCGTTCGGGCCCACATGTCCTTACACTCTTCGTTATCGCAAATCAATCCCGAAGGAGACTACAAATTGGCCCGCTGCGGAAGTTCTAGCTCATCAGTCTACAAGTTCATATGCAGGGGGAGGGAGGTGTTCAGCACGGGTCTTTGCGCAGCGTATGAATGGCGTTATGTAGCTGGCAAAGCCTCTGTCGAGCAGGCTTCAATCTATGATCACAAACTTCTGGTCAGGGCTGCATGATTCCACTTAAAGCGTCCGGAATGCCGTTTTTCAGAATCATGGCTAGATATTTCGTCTTTCGGTACTTTCGATACTTAGAATTGATTTACGATATGTTATCTAGCTTGTTATTACCTTGCATTACTGAAGCCGCCTATGGTAAGAGCTATTGAGGTATGGGGTAAATATCTTATAAAATCAATACGGCAATGCGTTACAGACGCGCTCGAAATCAATTTCACCTCTTTACTCGCTCCAATTCTTTGTTGAACTTTGTTTTGCATGACGCTATACCCTTTACATTTAGCCTACCCCTGACCCACACTATTGGCAGTACCCCAGTACGGTAATAAATAATGGCATAAAAATAGCGTATCATGGGTCTATTGGCCATGCCTTGTCTAGAACCTCTCACTTGCAAACAAGCCAAACAGACTAGTTCGCAGGATTCGGTCGGTTGTCTGGCAACCTTTTTACACCCCTGGTATCCCCTTCGGTCAACCGTTTTTTGGTTATGATTTTGAGGTAGCGGTAATCTGCTTGTGGTGTATGCTTCCCGCATATATCGGTGGGATTCTTATAATATTAAAGACTCAATGGAAGACTGGAACGATGTTGTGATGATGTGATGATGTGTGATGTAAATGACGGGTGTCTAAAAGCTCTATATCCGAAGGAAACAAATATATTTGACATACTGTAAAACCCAACATAGTGACCGTAAACACCCGGCATACATAACATCCAACGGAACATGCCAACTGGAAATCAAGCTACTGCCCCAGCTATCGTTCCGTCATAAGTATGGGGAAATTTGTATGTTGTCAGGAGGTTGACAAATTCCAAGGCATCATTATGCGACTGCTTTGACCCATAAAACGATGCCCTCGGCCCTCCTTTACTATCCCAGAGCCGTAGGAAAGTGAAACGATCTGTATGGTAAAAGCACACTTCCCAACAAGATTTATATCCATCGGTTGAAATGGATTTAGAGTCACCCATTAGAAGCGTTAGGCGATAGAGAAGAAGCGAGGATGATATATGGTATAGAAAGCCACATTGTCGTAGGGAATTTTCGAAATGCTCTGATGAATGGCGTTCGTTGGAAACTTGAGCATTCCTCAACTCAAAATCTTGCGTAGACGGGTTCCACCAAAGTTTGTCGTCGTCCCATTTCACAAACTCCCTCTGTCGTCTTCGACCCGACTCCTTTGGATCAGGCTTCACCCACTTCCATTTGCTTTTCATTTTTTTCTGTAGCATATTGGTAGCTTTTAGCTCATCCTGGTTTAACCGGTCGCCCTTGTCGTAATGTTGAAGCACCATGAGATCGATTCGAGGAAATGATCTTAAGGTCGTAAAAGATCTCTCGAAGTATACCTTCTGATCTGAATCTGAAAGACATTTAAAGTTCTCATATGGGCTTTCTCCGCATAGGTGGACGGCTTCAAAAAGGTCGCGGATTGAACTTGGAGACTGAGCTCGGTCACACCGACGCTTTGCTCTAGGCTCGGCGAACAACTTGGCCGACCTCTTAAGCTCGAGTGTTGAAGAAGAGTCCATATTTTTTGAACAAACTTGACAAAGAATGAACGCTTGGATTTTGTTAATCGAAATTGTAGGATATAGGTAAAGGTCGGGGAACTAACCTTTTTAATCGAACTAGTGCTGAATGCTGATTAAAGGAAAGAGGAGAGGTAGAGGAAGGAAGAAAACGTGTTAAGCTTGAACTGTGGTGGTGGTAAAAGGCAAGAAGGAAGGAGAGAACAATAGCCCTTATATAGATGTTTACTACTGCAGTTTAGCAGCCCGTAAATTACTAAAAACGCTATATTGTATTGTAGGATATTTAAGGCTCCTAGGAACTTTCAGCAAATTACTACTAAAAAAGTCCTATCCTAGAAAGAGTATCGGAAACCGGAGGGCAAAGCCTGACCGCCACCAAGGCAGGTACAGTGGAATTTCTCGTGGACCGGACGGTCCAAGCGTCCAGTGAAATCGAAGAGCCCTAATGACTTTTGGTGATCTTCCCTACAATCGGAGCTTCTATTAGACTATGTTTGATATCGTAGATGCCATGATTGCAGCCAGGTAAGTTTAGTCGCAAACACATGAATCGATCAGTCGTCAAAGTACCCCGCTAGCAGGTGACCTATCAAGCTACGCTAGCAAGGAACCACTCATTCAGATTTCAGGCTCCTCGTTACACTCGAAGTAGCAACTTATATCCTTTTCTATTAGCTTCTAAAATGTACAGACTATGCTCCTCTGCGGTATCATCGACGAGTTGACACAATTATTTGGAGACACTACGAATATCTCGTTCTTTTTTTGTCAGGCTACCGACGTGCGAATCAATAGCGCGACGTCCGTCCTCCGGGGCTTGATATATTTACTTGTCGAGAAGAACCCATCTCTTCTCTCCCACGTGCGGGGTCGATACTACAAACACCAGAAACATACGGGTAGCTTGGCAAGCCAAGTTCATGAAACAATTGCATTCATCTGTTAAAACAGTTTAATATATTCTTCAAGGCCAACCCAAAGTCAATTCTCTGGCATAACATTCATACCGACTGAACATTGGCCTGTTCTCGACCGAGAAATCGGTCATCTTGGTTGTCAGCGCCAGATGAATCGGCCTCAAGACAACATGAGGGCTTAGCGTCACGGTGTGGCTGCTCCATGTGGGTTTTTGCGCTTGTTCTCCGAAGCTGTGGGGGATCAAGATACGCACAGCAATAAAACAGTAGGCAAAAAGTACCCGGGAAGGATCTTGCATTGGAGCCTTTCAGTTCGTCCGAGCTGGACGCTAGAGCAGTGGCCAAACGGACAAACAGAAGTAAACTTGCATCGAGAAAGGTTTGGAATTAATGAGTGGTGAAGCTTCAAATTTGCGGGTCAATATGCAGAGGCAGGGGTATCAAATGAAAGAGCAGGGCCTCCTATCTGTTCGGGGGTCGGACTTGACCAGGGTGCCTCGAGCAGCAGGGCCCCCCTGTCCGTTCGGTGGTTGAATTTAACCAGGATACCTGCAGCAGCAGGGTCCCCCTGCCCATTCGGGGGTCGGACCTGACCAGGGTAACACCCAACATGCAGCAACAAAGATACAAAAAACCCGAACCGAGAGTACATCAACCACGGTTCATTGTTCGTCCAGCGATCGAGCCCAATCTCTGGTTGAATATGTAGCAGCAGGAATTTCAACTCGAACGGTTTTGATAACGTGACCGCGGGAGAGTGGGATTCAGTGGGGTTTACCAGGTACCATTCTGCGTTTCAACCAATCCCGGTTGTCAATGCCCAATACTGCAGGCAGGGCCCATTGGTTCATACGCCAGAAACATCACTGACAGCTTAGGCCGGGAATCTGGTCGCTCCAAGGTTACTGGCCCAAATGGCGGTCGGTGCACCCCGTTCCCAGCCAGAGCTGGTTCTTCGGAAGCCAGGAACCAGGGTTGTCACAGACCTTTGGTCAGCTCCTGCGCCGCAGAGCATTGTAGGCGCTGTGGTCGGTGAAAGGGCACGATGGTCTTCGTAGCTTAGTAGCTCGGGAACAAAGAACAGGACTAGGAGATGCTACCGACCTTCTACAGTATGGATGGATGGATGGGTGATTTCATTTACGTTGACCCCTCGCTTTAGTTGGATTCTAAACCACAACCCACTAGGCTGGATACGGATTCGTATTTTGGTCTAGTGGTTAAATCAACTTCGGCGAGAGATCGGGGTAATTGAATTCTACTACTACTACTGTACAGTGGCGCCCGACATCGCCTTCCATGTTGGAGACAACGGAGATGCTCTTTCAAACCCTAATTACATAACCCGCTTTTCCTAACATGGTTACCCCTTTATTTTAAGTTATGTTCCGATGTTGAACGATAAACTTACAAACATACGAAGAGCTGGAGTTCTAAGGATAATCACTGATCCAAAAATAACCACTCCCGTCATGTCTTTAATCCATATTCATAAAGGTTATCACAATATTGAAGTCACTCCATACAGGGCAGTCAACAAAACATTGCTCTTTAGCAATGCAAGCAATGACTTCTCGGTCCGAACCCGATAGTACAGTAAGCTGCTTCTGGGTAAGCTGATCATAGCTTTCCTTGATAATAGGACCTACCACGGCCTCCCCCATACGTGCAGGGTCGATATAACCTACCACTGAACGACTCGTCATGGTAGAGAATAGCATGCTGATTACTGTTCTACTAATAAAATTAAATGGTCCAATGAAAATTCCTACGTGAAAACTTCTGTAATTCAGAGTACTATTGGGAGTTTTTGGACAAGTTTTTTGAGGCAATAAGGACTTCTACTGATAATGATGTCCAACATATAATCGATGTCGTACAGTCGGCACCGCCAATCAGTGAAGTGCAAATGGAGGTGGCCCGCGTCCTTGAAGGGAGTTATCTTTCTCGATAACTCACAGAAACATAATATACCGAACTTGTTTTTGTTGTGATATGAGGCCGGTGCAGGCCAGGAATCAAGCCGCACCATCGGAATTAATTCCCGCATTGTCTATACGAAGATTCAAGTTGATTTTCAATCAACTTGATCTTCTCGTTGTATATATATAACCTCATGTTTCCCTCTGAATAACAATCAATGATATTCCTTAAGATCTTCTTCCATTCTCATTAAGTAGCTTTTGCGTCGTTTGTCGGAACTCTCATCGGTTACACAAACCAAACCACGCTTGTTGCATTCCAAGCACGAATTTCCGCCTGTGCACTACAGTACCGACCGCTTTCGCTTTCCATGTTGGACAACACAGAGGGGCTTTTTCAAACCCTAGTCACATGAGTTGCTAAGCCGTATATGGTTAACTTCGTATTGAACTATCTGTCACAAGGCCGAATAGTATAATACAAAACGCGGAAAAGACTCATGTATTGTAAGTGCCAATTTACAATTACGGCTCTCAGATGACTACCACACGCACCATCGCGTCATTGCAACTCTCACAGGAACACCCTGACCTATCGAAAGATCGCCGAAAGCTTGATCCCTAGAAATGAATAATATACATAAGATACAACAATAGCTACAGACTCACTAGATCTCAAAAAGCGACGGTGGTGGCAAAAGGTAGTGAGCATTGTAGCATGAATGTATACAATTGTTACGCAAGTTAGATGTACTCTAGCACATCACAAGGAATCATTTGCAAAATATATTACAGAGAAGTATCAGGCACTATTTTGCATCTGCAATGTTTAATGCGTTCAATGTCTCCGCAAATCACCGAGTCCTATCGTGATCTGGACCCAGGGCCTTTTTCTTGCCTGCCATTGCTCGCTGGTACATCTCTTCTGCCTCCTGCACAGCGACGTTTGGTACAACATCGAAGGAGCGCTACGGGTCCCCAAGAGCCAGGCGCCCTGTTATCCGCTATTCGCCGGCTTGATGTTATCCAATTTCTGTGATCATATACATCCCCCATATAGTAAAACCAAAAAAAAAGCATCAACACAAGCGCTGCTGTGGCTCTGTATTTTTTGAAGTCAAAGAAGCATCCAGGTATTCAGTTTGTATCTGCCATTCCAAGGTTTCTATAGTTTGCAGGGAAATTTCTCTGACCTCTGGCATCAAGGAATATCTCGCCCTAGCTTTGTAGCAGTAGCAGATCAGGAGTATACCTGAAGCAAACCTGGAGCAAACCTGGAGCAAACCTGGAGCAAACCTGGAGCAAACCTGGAGCAAACCTGGAGCAAACCTGGAGCAAACCTGGAGCAAACCTGGAGCAAACCTGGAGCAAACCTGGAGCAAACCTGGAGCAAACCTGGAGCAAACCTGGAGCAAACCTGGAGCAAACCTGGAGCAAACCTGGAGCAAACCTGGAGCAAACCTGGAGCAAACCTGGAGCAAACCTGGAGCAATCCTGGAGCAATCCTGGAGCATCTTTCAGCAGCAATTGGCCTTGGCGAAAAGATTTCGTATCAGGGCATCCTCTACTTGGCACTAAGGAGGCTCGGCCCGTTCAATACTGATCCCCACACTCTTCGAGGCCAAGAAATGATATTGTGAAATTCAAAATGAAATTTACCTGTTCCGTTTTCCGTTGAACTATTTCCGTTGAACTGTTTCCCAAAGCATGGACCATCTCCAAATTCGAGTCCAACCCTACGATTTTGCCAACTGTGTTCAAGTCGGACCGTGCCTTGAACTGACCGTGTTGAACTGCCACATGTGAACTATCTACTTATCTCAACTATCCATGAACTTCGAATTAATCTGTCGTTCTTTTATATACCCCAGTTCGGGAAACCCGTACAAGAAAGTTCAACAAAGCTTGGTTTTCGTTTACGGTGCTACCAGCCAGTTCTTTCAGCAAAAGAGTGCATTTCAACTAGAATACTAAGTACAAGGAGAAGAGAAAGAAAGAAAGGATTGGTTGGAGCAAGGTCTTTTGTGGGCCTTGATGCGAACCATGCAAACACAAGTTGAAGGTTTTCCTCCAGCTTCCCTAACTCAGCAGGCGGTCAGTAACGGCAGAACCAAGGTCGCTAGATCGTCACATATGGCCCGCTTGCATACAAATTACGTCAACCGACCTTAGCAAGTTCAACGAGATGAATTCGGATCTAGTGCACTTACTTTTCGTTCAGCAGCGACTGACCGCTGTGTTTTGGCCTGCAGCAGGAAATGTATCAATTCGGACGCTTTGACGGAGAGTTACGTCGAGTAGCATCACATGTTTAGGCTAGCGTTGTATCAATGACTCGGCGTCTAACAGCAGGGTTATCGCTGCAGATACCAGAAGCCCAATATCCCTGGAAGCAACAGCCAGGCCTGAGGATAATGTAGACCTCTCGCAGGCTTCATTGGGCTATGAGCTACGTGGATTCTTTCATGACTATCAGTGACCTATATAGACCTCGCACTCGCCCGCGAGCGGCCCTCCGAGGGTAGCTCGCGGACCCACAATTTTGAGGGCCGACAAACAAGACAAACAGGCAAAAAACGTGATTTTTTTAATTACGCTATGTATGAACGCTGTTTATAGACCTTTTACATACGTAATATTTAATTTTCTTTCAATAGGTAGAATACATTAATAGTTAAATTTATAAATTACTTTCAAATATATTATAGAACGCGTTATTTAGATAGTTTATAAATTACAGAGTTTCACTCAGAAAGTGGTGGTGCTGCCGCATATCTCAAAAATATATATCCAATATCAAGATATGAGTTCTACATTTTTACACGATTTCTCTATTTTCACGTATCGCATTTAGTTCAAAATTCAAAAATACACTTATAAAGTTTACTTGAATCTATGGTCTAATTTTGAACTTCATACGATGCGTGGAAGATCATATTACAGCAATTACAAGAGGCTGGTTATGCGGGCGGATGAGGGCTGATGACGGCGGCCCTCGCGAGGGCTGAGGGCCGGGCGAGGGCGGGCACCTACACGCCCTCCGCCCTCGCGGGTCGGGCGGAGGGCAGGCAATGCCCGCCCTCTAAATGTTTTTGGCGAGGTCTAGACCTATAAAGCCCTCCATCCTCCCCACGGTAAGTAATCTCTCACTAACATATTTTCAAATCTCGGACTTTTTCTGTCCTCACCCAGCCATGGCAAGATAGTGAATTCACTTGCCTTAGACCATAATCACTCACCGAAATTACTTACTAACCAACAATATAGAGGTCGAGCTAGCTGGAAATGCCATAAATTATGATAGTACTATCTATTACCTTCACTCCGGCAAATGCTTACACAATGAGCAGTGTGATAGCTATCCATGGCCTTGACTTCATTGATGTAGATGGAAAATGCTCAGACTCTTCGTGGCAGCAAACATACAACACTCAGTCCAATGAAGGATGGCTTAAATTGTTCTTCCAAGGCTTGTCTCTCCGAGGCAGCGGCTGGAGAGCGAGACTATTTTTTACAGTGCCGACCGCTTTCGCCTTCCACGTCGAGCAACACATAGAAGCTCTTTCAAACCCTAATCACATGCTACGCTAGTCCATCTTCGGTTAGTCTTGTATTTTAGGATCCGTCATAAAGGCGAATCGTATAGCCTAAGACAAATATAATACATACAAGTGTTTCACCGCATGTAATTTTACAGACCTAAACATACCAAGCCCATGATCAAATAAGCCAAACTTAGTCCAAGCCTAGTCCATCCCACGGTTTTCTCTTTCTTCAACGCCAACCATGTGACATTATGCCATTGGAGGGAAGCTTGTAGTTGAGACAGCGTTTAATTACAGTATAGCCAAATTACAGTCATTCTCGAAATTGCCTTGACCAGTACACACTGAGATTATCTTTCTCGGCCCCACCACTAAGACCTTAGTGCCAGTCAACATTCTGAGAGCTGTCTCTATCTATCATGACGAATGATAAACTGATTACCGAAAGAAGTAACTGGCTAGTACATCGGGTAGAGTGATACTGAATTTAAGGCTTGCCGCCTATTTATCTCTGAGGCCAGGAATAGAGTTAAACAATGCCAGGGAGGAAGCGCGGGCGCGAGAGATATTGAATTAGGATCGTTATTTAAAGAAGGAACGTTATTTAAAGAAGGAATTAGCAGTTTTCCTCGTCTCCTTCCCTAGCCTCGCCCGGTGATACATCTGCTCCGCCTGGTCCAGCTTGCCTTGCAACCGATATAGAACCCCGAGATTGTCGACAGACTCGAGAGTCGACGTATGGTCCGCTCCGAGCGCTTTCTCGAACCCAGCTAGTGCCCGCTGGTGCATCTGCTCCGCCTGGTCCAGCTTGCCTTGCAACCGATATAGAACCCCGAGATTGTCGACAGACTCGAGAGTCGACGTATGGTCCGCTCCGAGCGCTTTCTCGCGTCCAGCTAGCGCCCGCTGGTGCATCTGCTCCGCCTGGTCCAGCTTGCCTTGCAACCGATATAGAACCCCGAGATTGTTGACAGTCTCGAGAGTCGACGTATGGTCCGCTCCGAGCGCTTTCTCGAACCCAGCTAGTGCCCGCTGGTGCATCTGCTCCGCCTGGTCCAGCTTGCCTTGCAACCGATATAGAACCCCGAGATTGTCGACAGTCTCGAGAGTCGACGTATGGTCCGCTCCGAGCGCTTTCTCGCGTCCAGCTAGCGCCCGCTGGTGCATCTGCTCCGCCTGGTCTAGCTTGCCTTGCAACCGATATAGAACCCCGAGATTGTTGACAGTCTCGAGAGTCGACGTATGGTCCGCTCCGAGCGCTTTCTCGAACCCAGCTAGTGCCCGCTGGTGCATCTGCTCCGCCTGGTCCAGCTTGCCTTGCAACCGATATAGAACCCCGAGATTGTCGACAGACTCGAGAGTCGACGTATGGTCTGCTCCGAGCGCTTTCTCGCGTCCAGCTAGCGCTCGCTGGTGCATCTGCTCCGCCTGGTCCAGCTTGCCTTGGTTCCAATATAGAATCCCGAGGCAGGTGACAGTGTTGAGGGTCGACGCGTGGTCCGCTCCGAGCACTTTCTCGCGTCCAGCTAGCGCCCGCTGGTACATCTGCTCCGCCTGGTCCAGCTTGCCTTGGTTCCAATATAGAATCCCGAGATTGTTGACAGTCCGGAGGGTCGACGTGTGGTCCGCTCCGAGCGCTTTCTCGTTCCCAGCTAGTGCCCGCTGGTACATCTGCTCCGCCTGGTCTAGCTTGCCTTGGTCCCCATATAGAATCCCGAGATTGTTGACAGTCTCGAGGGTCGACGTGTGGTCCGCTCCGAGCGCTTTCTCGTTCCCAGCTAGTGCCCGCTGGTACATCTGCTCCGCCTGGTCTAGCTTGCCTTGGTTCCAATATAGAATCCCGAGGCAGGTGACAGTGTCGAGGGTTGACGTGTGGTCCGCTCCGAGCGCTTTCTCGTTCCCAGCTAGTGCCCGCTGGTGCATCTGCTCCGCCTGGTCCAGCTTGCCTTGGTCCAGATATAGAATCCCGAGATTGTTGACAGTCCGGAGGGTCAACATGTGGTCCGCTCCGAGCGCTTTCTCGTTCCCAGCTAGTGCCCGCTGGTACATCTGCTCCGCCTGATCTAGCTTGCCTTGGTTCCAATATAGAATCCCGAGGCAGGTGACAGTGTCGAGGGTTGACGTGTGGTCCGCTCCGAGCGCTTTCTCGTTCCCAGCTAGTGCCCGCTGGTACATCTGCTCCGCCTGGTCTAGCTTGCCTTGGTTCCAATATAGAATCCCGAGATTGTTGACAGTCCGGAGGGTCAACATGTGGTCCGCTCCGAGCGCTTTCTCGTTCCCAGCTAGTGCCCGCTGGTACATCTGCTCCGCCTGGTCTAGCTTGCCTTGGTTCCAATATAGAACCCCGAGGCAGGTGACAGTCTGGAGGGTCGACGTGTGGTCCGCTCCGAGCGCTTTCTCGCGCCCAGCTAGCGCCCGCTGGTACATCTGCTCCGCCTGGTCTAGCTTCCCTTGGTCCCGATATAGAACCCCGAGATTGTTGACAGTGTCGAGGGTTGACGTGTGGTCCGCTCCGAGCGCTTTCTCGTTCCCAGCTAGTGCCCGCTGGTACATCTGCTCGGCCTGGTCCAGCTTGCCTTGCTTCAAATATAGAATCCCGAGATTATGGACGGTGTCTAGGGTCGACGTGTGGTCCGGTCCGAGCTCTTTCTCCTTCCCAGCTAGCGCCCGTTGGTACATCTGCTCCGCAGCAAGAAGAAGTACTTGCTCTCGAAGTAGGTTGGCAATCAGTGAAGCTTGGCCGAGTCGACGAGGCGTAATGTCATATATAACGTCGTTCTGGCACAGGCGCTGCTGTACTAGCCGCGTGGCATGAGCAGCCAAGGGAAAGTAAGAGAGCTTTGCAAAATCATTCTTGTCGTTATCGTTCATAGACGCAGAAATGCAGTCAAAGGCATACCAGTAATACGTTGCGTCGATATCCTCATTGAGTGCTGCCAATGTCCAGTCGTGCACGCAATTATGCATGCTCCATGACCCAGATGTCTGTTGAGTATCCAGGAAATAATATCCGGTCAGGACTCCCATCACTCCATCGAAGTTCACGTCATCTGTGATCACTCCACCAAGCCACTCAGGAGAACTGTCCGTAAGTCCAGCATGAAAAAGCTCGTACCAAAGAGTTTGGTTATCGAAGTAGGCCAGTAATTTCAGCATTTTCGCCGCTTCCGGATCTTGATTTTCTAGACGAGAGTATGATATATCCCAGGTCGTGTAGAGTGTACGCTCCTCATACTCGTTGAGCTTGACAGGCGAGCGAGGGTTAATGTTCCAACGTCTCTCGTACTCGTGAAGGTAGCGTTCGAACGTGAACTTGCTACGGTGAAGAAATGTACCGGCGGTAGCCAAAGCGAGAGGAAGACCCGCAAGTCGTTCTGCGAGGCGCTTTGCATTAGGATCTAACAGTGGTGATTAGTGGATCCCAGATATGTTTGGTTTCACGTGTGAAGCACACCTGATTGAATATTCTCTCGTTTTGATCGTGTGTGTAGGATGGCGATGCTATCTTCTATATTCTGGAGCGGCTTTATGTCAAGAGTGCTCCCAGAAACGTCATCTGGCCGTCGAGAGGTGACCACAATAGCCCCATGAGAAGCTGGGGGGTAATAGTTGTCAATCCGAAACTGGTCGGGGTCATCATAGTTATCAAATATTAACAACCATCCGGTATTCTTTGGGTTAGATAGCCATTGTTGTACACGTCTCACAACCTCTTTGTCCTCTAGCACCCCCGGGTCCTCAACGTCGAAGATTGTGCTGGCTATCAATCGAAAACTGCCTTTCAATGAAGCTTCAGACACTGCATTCAGCCAGAACACTGAGGTATAAGATCCACGGCCGGACTCTGCGTAAGCGATCGCAAGCTGGGTCTTGCCAATACCACCCATACCGCCTAGAACTAGGCGCCGTTGTTTTTGAGCCTTAGGATCAGGATGTAGAGCTTTCCCGATCTCATCAAGCTCGTTGCCACGACCGACGAAGAGTTCAGAGGTGATGGAACGCACTTGACCGAGATGGACGCCAACGGGTCCCCGAAAACTAAAGTCTTCTTTGTGCTTGAAGGTCACTACCAATAACGGTTAGTTCAGATTGTTTTCAAGTTGTAGCGTTGAGGGGAATTCAAGCTTGCTAAAAAGGCCGAGAGTGTAAATGACGTAGAAAAACATAAATTGGGGATGAAAACTAGTAAACACGAAATGAAGTTGAGATATAGGAGATAATGGAAGTGATATAGCCGATGACTGCCGCCACACTGGGCCACCAAACTTCGGATCGAAGGAAATCAGCTGTGCAGGATAGCTACCCCTTACCGGAATGGAAATTTTGGGTTCCGACATAAGCATTGTTGTTGATTTGCTGACCACTGCCACGATTGACATTGTTGGTCTGTGCCCCTCCACCGCTATTAAAAGCTAAGGCCGTGTGCTCTTTGTCAGGAGCCGAGATCTTGACAGTTTTCAGCTCTTGTCTCTTACCATATTCTGCCAGAGTGTCTCGTGCTGTTGGGGTATTATCGATCTGATCGATCGGAACCACCAAGAGGAGCTCTTTGGCATAAGCCGCCGCCACCATTGCCGCATATCCTTGCCATTCTTTATTCTTATGTGAATCGGAATAGTCACAGATGCCCCGAATGACTAGACAAGGAAAGTCGTTCATCAGCCCTGCCGCTTCCATTTCGACACAATAAACCCCCAATTCCTGGGCTAGCTGATCTCGCCGCCGGCCATCTTCCACCACCTGGTTGGCAGACGCGATCAGCCCATAGTAAATCTCCGGATCATCATGACCGCGTGAAGGTCGTGCGCAGAGTTTTGACTGGTCGCAGTTTATACAAGTGGCACAGTCACCATGGTCATATTCTGCTTGGTATAAACGATCGATCTGAGTTGGGCGTGTAAAGGTTGCAGCTTTTCGGCCGGTCGCTTTCGCTTGGGCGCTGGAGGTAAATTCGGGGACTCGGCTGTCCTCTGTGAGATGGTGGGCTTGTAATGTGGAGAGGGCGGTTAGCAGAGCTTTAGGTGGCCGATTTAACATCCCTGTCCGCTGGAAGTGACCATCGCTTAATATCTTTCCAAGGTCGTACTGGATCACCCCCCCGGATGTATCCGTCGGCCGGCTCACCACAATATCGCCGAGTCGAATGTCTGCCTTGTTGCTTGGTACACCACCACCGATACCGACCATCAGACCGAACCGAATAGAGGGGAAACTTGAGAGCACCTGCATCGCCACCGTTGCAGCGGACACAGTACCATATGCGCCACTAGGCAAACTCGCAATAACGATATTGTGTTCCCCAATGTTCCCCAAAATGTAGTTATTTTGGTCCGCGCGTGGGCGAGGGAGAGGATCGTGTATTTCGTCTAGCATAAGCTTCGCTGCCGCCATCTCCACTGGCAAGGCGCATATCCATCCAACAGCGTAATCGTCATGACACAGGATTTTGCCAGTAGCCATGATAGATTATTTTATTGTTTCTCTTCAAGGCCTCTTTATGAATCCGCTAAGAAATATGGAAAAGGTCATATTATGATGATGTTGAAGTGTTGGAAATGAATGCTCGAGTTGAGGAGCAGCGGGGTGGAAAAGTGAGGCTGAAGCAATATTGCCTCATATCCAATCATTTTCGTATAGTGGAGATGGATGTGACCAACATGTTACCCGATTAAGAACCTCCAGGTTTGCTTGTTTTGCATCGAATCTTCCAGTCACCTAGGCTTCTAAAGCTTTGTATTTTCTGTACTAGTGTTATTTATCACTTGATCAGGACCAGGACCCTCCCCATGTTGAAAACACAAAGACTTTCGCTGAAATCTGTATCACATGACAGGCTAATCCAGATATGGCCATAGCTGTATTCGAGGAATGGTCTCAGGGCTGACTAGTTTGTACCGTAAAAGGCCAAATGGAAAAGCAGACAGCGTTGCGATGCAACTGTCCCTAGCTCCGGCACTATCATCCTGATTTGCTGCAAAATTGCACGTAAACTGCGAGATACATACAGAGAGGAACTGTTGACAGATTGCCTATTCGAAGACCGCTTTGTTTGCAGTGTTTGCATGGAACCTTCCAGGCTGGGAATAGCTGAGTAAATTACTGTATATTCCATACTGGTATCTATGGATGATGGTATTTATTACCTGGTTCGCGACAAAACAGACTAATTACACGCTGCTCATATCTGGATTAGCATATCACATGATTAGGGTTTGAAACAGTCTCTCTGTGTCTCTGACATGGAAGGCGATAGCGGTCGCTACTGTATACGAGTATGACTCTTTCGCACTTTTGGCAGCAGTACACAAGGCGTTCAAGAAGAATCGAATGTCTTGCTGCAGCAATTGTGCAAATCTAGATGTTCTTTGAAGGTGAGTTCCTGAACCTTCTAGAAGTAACCTTCCATTCAGAGCCTGAGAAAAGCAGGATACAAAGATAATATTTTTGTGCCAAGGCTTAGGAGGGGTCTTGGTCAAACAGGTGAGTCAGGTTGAAAATGTATGGGTACTGCTACTTACAAGATGGATAGGCTTTGATCAACGCGTCAGAGAAACAAGCATATTTCGAGATAAAAGACCCGACGTAGGTTTCATTGTTGATCCCTGAAAGAGATGACGTTCGATGCTAATATTAAAAGGTCGGGGCTTGTTTTCTTTGGTACCCCTCGTTCAGTGATCAATCAAGCGCGTACTGGCTTATTCGAAAGTACAATTCGTATTTACCAGAGGACCGCCGTTTTCGGCAACCGCACCGTTCGGGTTTAGCGCCCGTCCAGCGAGAGCCCGGAGTGGTTTAGCGTTCCCCCGATCGGGGATGGCTTCTCGCACTATCCCCCATCGGGAACTGCCACGCTTCTCCGCCTTCATGTCCCTTCGTCGACTATATAATCCCGCCGGTACGTCGCTCGACGACGTCTCCTTCCCACGTCCTTACGCCTCTGTCACCCTGAGGTCGGACGCCACCGCTCTGAACCCTTCCATCTCGGAAATGACCGTTCCCCAAAACGAGTGCTCAGCCCCCTTCTCTCCCCACTCATGTCGCTTGCAAGGGACGCTGGCGTCCACCGACTTGGTCGATATGGCGAGCATAAGTCGCTGATCTTTCCTAGAGGGTGCGAGATGACCAGTGGCATACCCTCGCCCGCCTGGATTGGGCACTCCCCAAAATTTTCTACTGGGCCATTGGCTGTTGGCTATGTGTGCCCCGGCCCAACCCTCGAAAGCATTTCTTGATTCGAAGGTCCACACAGGAGCTGTCTCATTTCCGAGCCGAGGACGATGACGTGTTGGAATTTCTGCACCTATTCAGCGCAACGTGAACACCAATGACAGAATTGCCTCATATGTTCCATTCCTATCCGACGGCCAACACAGGAGCCGTGTCTCAGTCTTAAGACGAGGCGATGACTTGTCGACGTGCATGCGGTGTCTGAATCTGACCAATGGCAGAAATGCCTCATGTGTCCTCCGTCCGCTGTGGGCGTTCAGGCGATGATCACATGCGAGAACGCCGCATAGCGGACTGCATCACGACTCCACCGAAATCACTATACAAAGACCCGGTTGGTGGGATGATGATATGGTTATATTTGTGACTGTAACTAGGGCGATGGTGCTCCAGCACCGGGATTGCGATGATCAGGACCCGAGATTATGTCGGCTTCGCGTGGCTGACCTGTACCTGCTGGGTAACTGCTGGCTATGATTCACGGAAGACCGAAAGGGATTGATCTATCAAACCGGTCCCACGAAGGAATCCATATGCCCGAAGAGTTCGATCAAACTGCCCCCAACATCCCTTCTACGAATGGGGATCTTTCTTGCCCCACCATTCATGCGTATGAGACTAGGGACAGCCGTGGGAAGGAACCGTGGGCGTTAAGCGTTACGAATCCCGACGGAGAATGGGACTATTTTCTTGCCTATGGGTCCAAATCACTACGGCTCCCCCGTTCTCGCCCCCTGAATTATAAGCAACCTCCGTGTGGCGATGCTAAGACGCAGCGGTGCTGCTTGGCGTTGTTTTATAAGCACTTCTCGCCCTTTCTCCCTTTGTCCCTTTTCCCTGTTGTAGCACAACACACTTCATCTGCCTTCCAGAGAATCTCAGCCGTGACTTGGCGCAAATGCAGTTGGACGTTCGGCTCATCCAACAGAATTTGAGCGGGCTCGAGTCCATCCGTCGTCAGGAGGAAGCTGCTTCAGCCAGTCCTGGCGACGACCTGAACTCTTGCTGGGCTAACTATGTCATCGATGTTTAACCTGCTCCAACCACTTTCTCTTGTTTTTTTTTTGGTGTCACTTACTCTTCCTTTTAGTTGACACCCAGTAGTAGGTATGTTAAGCAATACAAACGCGTGACTTGCTCCACAATCTAACAGCATGTGGGTGGCAATTGGCTTCCCTACTGCGCCAGATCGCTGGAGGAAGCTGTCGAAGAAGTTCAAGTCCTCGCCAAGGGCATTCAGCATCATCGTGGCTCTTCTCAACTGTCGTTTCCCGTGGGATACCAAGCCAGTGGTCGTTCGCTATCTCAGGGGGGTGGGTTTTAGAAAGTGGGTTAGTAAGCTCGCCTTAGCTTACTGACCCTGGCCTTTTCCCTCCTTATGACCCTTTGCTTACACTCGCGCTGGATATGTTTTGCCATAGTTGTAACACGTTCTCGTGTTCCGTATGGCCGTCAAGTCTATGGCATCCGGCTCCCTCGTTCATAAAGCCCGGCGTCCACTTGTTGGTTGGCAGTTCTCCATTTGATATAGGCGTCTCCGGTTAGCAACCCAGCGGCAAACGCTAGTTTATACGCATCGTCGTCTCCGCAGACGTTCACCATTCAGCGGCGTAGGTACTCCTCGACATCATACAGCCAGTGGTTTGCGGCGGTGCCTTTCTGATTGCCCTATTACTTGTCCGGGTGGCTCAGTCCTTCAGTCGGCTAGCGATCTCCGTGCCGTTCTAGGTCGGTATATCTCAACTGAAATCCATGGAATTAATCACCGACCGAGAAATTTGAGATAGAGGCAATTGTATGAGGGTATGATCACCGCTGAATCTAGCAACCCGTAAGCGAAAATACATATAACTAAAACGACGTGTAAGGCCAGCTTGTCAGAAGCAACGAATTTTAATTTCATTCAATACATCCCTCAGCCACCTAAAAGCTATTGCTCGACCATCGACATCCATTCTCGCCCCAGGATTCCGTGCGGACACTCTTGAAAAGAAGATAATGCTCCTTCTGAACTGCTTCTCCCGCCCACTTGGCTGCTGCTTTAGAATCATTGGTCTGGTGTGTTCTCACATATCGAAGTGTGAGAATGTTTGCGAGGTTGCGAAAAACCTCTCCATGATGTGAAATAAGAGTATCCCACTCGACCGCTTTATAAGACCATGTAATGGCTTCATAGAAGTCCGACCTTGGTCCCGAGCTCATCGAAGCAAAGGATGGTTAGGATCGTTGGCCCCCACGTTGATTGCATCGCAAACTAGGGTGATCGCTCCCTGGAGGTCAGGACGCTCTCCGATATATCGGGATTCCAGGGTATTGCCGAGGTTGAGTAGGCACTCTGCCCGTAATTGATGTTGATCTTGATCACCAACAGCGTTAAGAACCTCTTGATGTAGTAGCACCTTCATTTGGAGATCTTTTATCTCTGCCAATTTGTCGTATCGTATTCCAAACTTGTGAGCGAGGTCGACCAAGCGATCTAGAAAACAAGAGTTTTCAGTGGTGGCCTCGAGCGCTCGGAAACAGAACTCAATCCCCATGTCAAGATAGGTGATGTTTTGTTGAGCGTCAAATAGTATTTCAAGCTCTCTCCCGAGTTCGAAGCAGCGCTCTACAGTACTAGCGTCGTCATTTGTGGCCATGATTGCGGTACAAATGAGTGCAATTGCACGATGAAGGTCAGGCAAAGATGCTGTAGATACGAATCGCGAGTGGAACAGGCCCGCCATAATATCTAGGCGGGCTAAATATTCGGAATGACCACGAGGAGTCTTCTGAACCGCAAACTGATAACGATCAATCGCCGCGTTGAGATCATCGATATTGTTGGTTTGTTCGTATCGATCATTCAGCAGTTTCCAGAGGCTATCTAGGCGCGGTGTATAGTCGGGATGATCATGAGCAGTCCTCTGGACCATAAGCCGATAACAATCAATCGCTGCGTTGAGATCATCGACATTTCCAGTTTGTTCGTACCGATCGCTCAGCATTTCCACTAGGCTGTCTAGGCGCACTGCATAGTCGGGATGATCATGGGCAGTCTTCTGAGCCGCAAGCCAACAAAAAATGATCACTGCGTTGATATAATCGACATTTCCAGTTTGTTCATATCGATCGCTCAGCATTTCCACTAAGCTGTCTAGGCGCACTGCATAGTCGGGATGATCATGGGCAGTCTTCTGAGCCGCAAGCCAACAAAAATTGATCGCTGCGTTGATATCATCGACATTTCCAGTTTGTTCGTATCGATCGCTCAGCATTTCCACTAGGCTGTCTAGGCGCACTGTACAATCGGGATGATCATGGGCGGTCTTATGAGCCGCAAGCCGACAACAATCAATCGCTGCGTTGAGGTCATCGACATTGTTGGTTTGTTCGTATCGACCATTCAGCAGTTTCCAGAGGCTGTCTAGGCGCGCTGTATAGTCGGGATGATCATGAACAGTGCTCTGAAGCGCAAGCCGACAACAATCAATCGCTGCGTTGAGGTCATCGACATTGTTGGTTTGTTCGTATCGACCATTCAGCAGTTTCCAGAGGCTGTCTAGGCGCGCTGTATAGTCGGGATGATCACGAGGAATCTCCTGAACCGCAAGCCAACAACAATTCATCGCTGTATTGAGCTCATGGTTATCTTCAACCACATGACTAAGCCGAATTGCTCCCTCAATTTCACCCGTCGGGTTTGTTGGTTGATCTTGAGTATAGGAACTGCGTGCGGCAAGCTGATCATTCATTTTGCGACGTGGGGTTCGAACTGGGTATTATATAAAGGTAAGCCAATGAACGGGAGTGATCGAAGAAGGTACTTACAATGATAAGCCTTAGATTCTCAGAAGTTTCCTGGTGCTAAAAACAGCAGATATGAGAGATGCACAGGCTCTGAAGGAAGCTGAGGTCGGAGTCACGGAGTCTGTGAGCAACGACGCTGAAGGATTCTCGAGTATCTTGAGAAAAGGGTGAGCTATTTCAATGTGAGATTCAACACCTTTATAGTCCACCCCTATTTCGAAAAAGGCTAGGTGCGAGTGCGAGGTAAAAGGTACGAAGTAGGCATAAATGCGCAGAACTCCTGATAGGTAAATTACTCTAATTTAATGGCCCTATTACGCAGCCCTTTGGACAAGGTCATCTAGTAATAGAATCCCGCTCCCAACAGGGTAGCACAGCGGTAGGTCATTGGCTTAATCAACTGATATGATGGGTGGTCTCGACAGGCCGATTCGGGCTCATAAACGACATAATGTCTATGTAGGGTATGAACTCCGAGCTATACCGTTTTAGGATTATGTGACCTTTCGATAATGGTAAGCACGACTATGTGTGAACTCATATATAGCGACTGATATTTAACCGCACGTTAAATGCCCCTAATGAGGCTTTCTTTACAGCCTTCTTCCTTGTCTCATAAGTTCCTCCGCCGTGATCATTATACCCAAAACTTGAACGTTCCCAACTACTTCACCTAGGGCTTGGATCTTTCAAACCGCAGTATCCTCCATTGTTGCGAACATTTCCTGGAAAAAATTATCTGATAGCATAGCTGCACATTCCTCTCTTTTCTGGCACACTCCGTTGACAGTTTTTGTCACAATATTCTCTGACAGAGTTTGGTCTGCTTTCCACTTTACTGCTGGGTTTCGTAGAATGATTTCCAGCATTTCCGCGCTTCTGTTAACTGCATTATCTGCCGCGACAAGTGCAGCTTCACTCAAGTCCTGGTGGTTTTCAGTATGGCGCATAATCCAGCTCGCCCCAAGAATGCAATTGTGTGTTGCGGCGAATCGCATTTTACAAATGTCTAATCTTCCCCATTAAGCATAGTTTATTCGCATCAAAAGTTAGATATCCCCGGGAGGCATGCTGTCATCCTCATCGTCCTTATACGGCCAGTTTCGCCAACATAACTCCCGCTGGTCCACTTCTGCTTGCCGAACCATTTCCATACGAAACTTTCGATTGCCCTCCACCGCCCTCTCAAAGTTGTCTGGCTCGGTACCGCCTTCCAGATCTATATCGAGGTGTTCTCTAACCTGGGACAATAGCTGTTCAGACTCATTCCATTCTTGCGATTCCACCATGGCAGCCTCTCGTTCTTCATCGCTGAACACAACTGGACAAGCGGCCGAGGAGATGCTGCTCCATACCGATGGAGTCGTGATACCTACTAAGGCAGCACGTAGGTTGATTACGTCTGCGTCCCAGGGATACCCTGTCTGGCGAAGAAGATACTGCCGCATTCTGAGATGAGGAAGTCTCAACAAATCCATGTGTTCCTCATTGTGTACGCCTGTCGCGGCTGTGTAGTAAAGGTTGGCCTCTTCCAAGCGAAAGACGGCTCTGCATTGTCTCTGTTGTTCGATTCCCATCTCATCGAAATCATCGGGAAGAGATGGAATATGCATACTTTGAGGTTGGAAGGAATCGTGCTCACAGAATGCGGGATAACCCACTTGCATGAAGCGGGGGAATATCACAGCATCCTGCCAATCGATGATACTGATGATTTTGGTTGATCCAGGTGCCAACAAAATGTTGCTCAGACTCAAATCGGGGTGTCTCAGCGTCGGAACACTGTAAGAACCCGGTCGGATTATATGAGGCGCCAATTGTAGGAATCGCGAAAGTAACGAGGTGTGCTCAGAGGGAAGAATGTCATGGTTAGTCGGTAAAAGAAAAGTTTGGCGAGGCTGAGCTTTGGCGTGGTGCTGAATGACAGCCATCTCTCGGCGAGCCGCGGACGTAACACAGTCCTCGGGTGAAAGCCCTGACAATAATCAGTCCCGGTCATGGGGATTACTTTTCTAAAAAAGAACAGAGGGGGAAGGGGGAAAGGGAGGAACGTACAGGGTCCACGGTCAATTTCGGGTTTGCTTCGTTCACCATGCCAAAACTGCCGAGCAGACACAGGGCCGATACAGAAATCATCCACGATTGGTATCTGGGTTTCCCCGTCAAGGTCCTTCTTGTGATATAAGCTTCCATACGCAGGAAAATGGAAATCAAAAATCTTCCTCTCCATATCTGCGATTTGTGTCATGATATCTTTCGTCTCGTCGGTAGTGAGAGATAACCACCTTGAAGAAAGACTCTCTCCCTTCACTCGCTCCATCAGAATATACTCTGCTCCGATGGGATTGTCCGATGATGCTGAATAAGCCAAGACCTCCGGTACGGGAAGTTTGAGGATAGATCGCAAAAAGTCCATGGTAGCCACCTCACTGGCGGTTGTATGATGAGGAGGCCCGGCAATAGGAGTCGGAATTCGCGCGATCACTTCACGGCCATTCTTTGCTCGCAGAAGAAACACTTTGTTGAAGCCTCCCTCTGCAAACTTAGTAATATAAGGGCAATAGTCTTGTTGTACTGCTTCGCCGGCGATCCGTTGGAGCTCTGTCGGCCGAAACTTGACGTATCGTTCGTTCAAACGGTCGGTCTCGTTGAATCTAGCTGGAATTTAGTGGTTACGATCAAAGCAATAATAAGCTTCACCTACATCCATCTTCGTGATGTATTTTGAAAGAATTCCTCACGAAATGCTGGTGGACTGGTGGATAGATGATTGCGGGAGGAAGCAGACATGGCAGGCTGCCTGGAACAGACCAACGGTTTCCGCAGACAGGGAGCGGATGATATACTTCGAGTAATGACGAGTCTCTGGAAGGAATTCACCATTGTTCAAAAACAATAGTAGTAAAAAAACATTCAGTCACGAAGATGTTGCCTGATGCAGGTTCACTTTATCAGTTGACGCCGTGGAAGCTTGCTAGGGATTGAGGTAAGCTCCATAGCCGCTAACTACATTCACGTGATGTCCGATACTGGTCTGGAACCTCGCCCATGGGTTTACCCACCAACCGCTGAGCACCCATGCACCAGTATATTACAGCATTATATCGGTAATTTACTCAGTAACACATATAACAGTATGTCATATTGTATATTCTACTGTTATTTAATTTTTTGGTGGAATCGAAAATTGCGCTACAGTATATCGCGACAAGTTACGAACTAGGAGATGCTGTGTCGATATTGCGCAAAGACTTTTTGGCCACGCGTCTGACGCAACTGTTACCAAAGTGACCCTCGGTGAAGATATTTTCGATCGGAACACCATCTCCCTGGGAATACTGTCAAATGATATGCGGGACCCACATGGGTTCCTTTCCCCTGAACGAGAGAAAGGCTCTTTCTTTTCCTTCCTCGTGTGTCCGTGACATCGTGACATCCGGGAATACTCTCGTCTTTTGGGTTACCCTTTTTGGGATCTTGTATGATCTGAATTTATGCTGTCTAGGATACATCGATTTGCAAACGACACTTCAATTTAGGCTACATTGCATAGGTGAAAATAATCAAAACAGGAAAGAAACGGAGAGGCGCTGAGTAAATGGTCCCATAATACCATTCATATTCCAATCACGTGGTCAGATTGCACATCGTGACCAGGCCCACAACAGTTGAATGTTGAGACCTTAACAAGGTAGGTACCTTAGAGTTTGTTTGCTGCCGTTCTCAGGATTTCCTCAAACTCCTCCTTGGTGGCGTCTTCTGGGACCTCAAGTGTCTGAATCACTGCGTGCTGTCCATTCTTTCTAATCCAGTCCTTGATTGACTTTGACTCAGCTTGCGCAGCTGCTTGCCACTTGATAACATTGCTGGTTCGGGTAGTGCCTGGTTTCGCATTGGGTCTATTGTCGGGCACCTGACGGGTGTGGTCGCCAAGGTCGAAATGGAATCCAATATTTTTCAAGTCTCGTTGAGAAGTCGGGAATATAGTCTTGCCAGCCCCAACGGTCGGTCTGGTAAACTTTTGGAAAGCAACATCGATTTTTTGTGGATTCAAGATGGCATCGACCGCCTTCTTTCCAGAGTTCTTTAGCCCGGACATGGCTCGTAGACTAGGTTGGTTAGCCCTGCTTGCTTAATTGAATGGAAAGAATCTCTCTCCCGCAATGAGACTCACCTTAGCCAGAAAGTGATATGTAATAAGGCAAGGGAATTTCGGGGCACTTCAAGGACTGACTGCCAGAAACCTACTGAATCCTTAATCCAGGGGGTGAACGAGCTCTATTTTATATCTCTTTCGGTATCTATATCCTAATACCATTAGGATTGGAAAATAAGGGAAAGGACTTCACTTGGATATGCATGATCTGATCACAAGAGCGCCTGGTTTCCAGTGGTTGATAGGTCGCTGTTTCTCGATGCATGATATGGATGTAACATAGAGTTTCATACAGCGCGCGGCTAACAGTAATAAATGGATTATTTTATTATTAGAAATAGCTTCTTGTCAAAGTTGTGAACATTGCGGCTGGATCTTTTCATGGCCCAACCAAGCAAAATGGCCGAATTATATCCTGCTTCATGCTTTGACGTGGTTCCTTTCGCACGTTACAGTCCGTTGGTTGGCAGTTGACATTTGATCGGCCAGATTGAGTGGGCACTAAGCCCTTTTTTTCTAGGCATAGAGCGCCTATATGCTAAAGTGCTTTGTATTTTGACAGGAGTGGTCATGACGTTGTTTTTGTGTATAATTGCTTGATGACGGGCCCTTTGTCACTATTTTTGACCCGAGCTCCCTAGAGGTTGGATCTCGCATATTTTTCGAGCTGCGCTGATGTACAAGACACAATGTGACAATTGTGATGTGACACCCGAGGTACGCTTGGAACGTGGCGTTAAACTGACGTGTACAAGGAGGTCCGGGTGTTGACGACCTTGGCATTGGATCGCGATCCAATGCCAAGGCGGAGGGACCCATTCGAAACCGCTTTATTTCTTCCTCTAGGATCTATCAATATCTTCTATAACCATGGAAACCATGTGCCCCATCGATAAAGTCGTGCGTGCAGCCGGAGTCATCTCTTCAACAATAGCAGGAATAGAAACTCAAGAGCTGCTTTACCATCACAGACAAACCCTTCAAATCGCATTTGACAATCTAGGGCAAATCCTTTCTTCAAGCACTCAGGATACTTTGCTTTCAGCACAACCTCAAATTCAATCAACAGAACCGTTGAGTCAAACCCAAGAAAGCAATCAGCAAGCGAGCAATCATGATCACAACCAGGAAACCTCTGAGACAATGCCTTCAGCACCTTCTCCTCAGTCACCCGCACCAGGTGACGCTTCCGCACTGCCACAAGAAAAGCAAGATAATAAAGTCAGTAACCTAATGGACAATCTCCGCCGTCACTCCAAGGAAATCCACGCCTTTACCGACAAGGAAGAAGCGCACGCAGTTTTTTCAAACAAACAGTGGACGCAGCGTGACCCTCGCCATGTTGACATCAAGCTAACAAAGCGCAATCATACTTGGACTCAAAAATTCCGGTGTTGGCTCGCCCGATATTCGTTTGCCGATGAATATCTAACCTGGGCCCAAAACACGTACGGAAAACCTCGCGAAGAATTCTTGATTCTTACGGCAGAAGACGCAGACAACAGAGGAAAAGGCCATGTCACTGAATTTTTGGGCTCCGTTCACGATAAAGACGAATCTATCAGGAAAGAAATACAGTACGGACTGAAGTATCACTCATTCGAACACATCTACAAGAGTCGCGGGGTCTCTGTGGTTCTCTTCGGTGTGTCCTTTGCATTTCGTCAGATAACTTATCCACATATGAAATTACTGGCAGAATCTATCGGCGAAGACTCGACGTGGTCTGATTTGGCAAAAAGAAAGGCCGACTGGTTATCTCAGTGCTTGCTGATCTACAATGAAGATTACGGTACGTTTCTTGTTCTAGTATACAAAGTTCAAAGGCTTAGTTGTTACAGAGAATTATAGAAAGCAGAAGGGGCATAAACGGGCTTTTGATTCCGAGGGCGTCGAACAGAGCCAGAAAAGGCGTTCAGGTGTGACCCCCATGCCTACGTCGGCGCTGGAACGGGAAACCCCCAGCGAGGCACCTCAAGACGACAGATTGGGCGCCATACATGTCTCCGCAAATCCTCCGATATCCAATGCAGTGGGTGACAAGGAGATAGACCAATCTATGGCTGATGGTTTGTCATAATGCCAAGGCAGGTTGCCAACCTGGGCTGACAGACTTCCCAGGCTATGACCCGTTCCAGGTGGACTTCAATTTTCTTCTCCGAGAGCTCGATGGTCAGAATCCTGAAATGATCAACCCTCAACCTTGTTTTGATAAGCGAGTTAGCGATGAAGCCGATGGTAGGCCAAGTCAGATCTTTTTTTTTTATATTATATATTTTACTTACAGACTTCTCAGGCTATGACCCGTTCCAGGTGGACTTCAATTTTTTGCAAGGGCTGAACCCAGATATGACCGATGTACGGCCGTTCCTTTTGGGTGAGGACGATGGGACAGGACGCTATTTGTCCCAATGTAGTTCTTCCCAGCCTCAGACTGCTTGCTAGTCATACTTCTTCAAGGAAAGACAGCCATAGCTTTCAGTTTCTTCCACTCATTGATATATTTTCTTTGATGGTACTTTCATGTTGCTATGCATTCTGAGTTTTAACCTCATATGCGACAACCACCACATCAATGTCCTCTCCAGAAAGCCTCGGTAAACCATCAATAAAGCAATAGGTGTCGATCGGAAGCAAGTCACCGGGGGGATCGTCGAGACCCCATTGACAGGGATAATAATCAAGCGTTTCGTCGGATAAAGCGGGTTGTTGATTTTCTCCATTCTGTTAAAGTGTCGCACAGCACATGCCAATACCTCCAAGAATCAGTAGACTGCTAACAAATAAATGGTAAAGAAACATATTCACTTGTAGGCCGTGTTGTTGAAGCTCTTTTTCGATCTCGCTTTTCAGCGAATCCACCAGGATCCCGAATTGTTCCCCCCCCATATCTCCATCCGCTTGCGGTTTTGCTCTCACGCTTCGTGTTCCCTTGTCTGATTTCGTCCCTTATGGAGTCAACGATAGACTTCGAACTTTCTGATAATGTCTCGACACGCATTTCGTTTGAATGATGCGGAAAGTACCTGTCGCGAGGGGCTTGCAACTGAGGGGCAGTAGGTGATAAGATCTACCCAACCTTGGAAAATCGGGTATCTGTGCCTATTAGTCACCATAGCGTTCGGGGGGACCACGTGACATGATTGTTGAATTATACTGATTTGCGATAGATTAATCTAATTGTGGAATACTAAAGGTTGCATACATGATGGAAACAGGCATTAATACCCAGAAAATCATGTGACCAATGGTACCATCCATACCATACAAAAGTGCATATTACAGTTAGTCATCTATGTCCGCACAGATTGTTGAAACCGCGGGTTTTGTCGTTTTAGTTAGTTAGAGATTCCAATATATCTGATTTTGTCCATACGTTGTCATACAGCCAGATTTCTGTCACTAATCATGGTCTAATCACCCTATGCTATTAAACGTCAAGCTTGTGGCGTTGCGTAGACCTGTCGTTCACTCTTCCCCAGTAGATCTTCTAGGTGCTTTACTTTTCATCAAGACCTTGAGCCTTTTGTATCAATGGATACAAAAGGGCTATCCTTCATCATCATCTTCAGTTGGTTTATCTTTATATTCTATGCACTCATGCACCTCGCAAAGGAAATTCTGAATTTCCTCTTATGTAGAGTTCTATTTCGGAAGCTCGCACGCAGGCAAATGTATGTCCTCTTCTCCCTCATATTTGGCATTAAAGCTTCAACCCTCTTGCATACCTCACCATTGTGGGATATTTACAGACATTGAAGCCAATACGTTCTTCCAATATGTTGCCCAATTCCACTCTACCAGTATTGTCGTGACTGGTCAGCCAATTCTTTTCCATGAGTTTATGCTAATTTGAAAGACATTTTCGAGAACGCAGACGTCCTGCGAAGTGCGCAATAATCTACTCGTATATCAAACAGCGAACTGTGAGTATGGACCAGAGTACCAACCCTATATTATCTGGAATAATTTGTTGATTTGAAAACTCTTTTAGATTCTGCATAATGTGTTCGATTATATATTATGTCTATTTATCTTGCGGGAAGTGGAAAGAGAAGGTGGGCGAGCTTCCCTGTTTCGAGTCACCCTGTAAGGGGAAGAAGCCGCGAGATCAGGAGATTCGCCAACCCTGTGGTAAATGCAATTTTTGCAAGAACAGATAACAAGAGATAAAGGCTAGAAGGGAATTGATAATGTGAATAGGAATGATAAGTGGTTCAATGGGCTGGTGATATCGATACAATTTGCTATACGGATACCATATGTCTAGCATTTACAATCATCCTTGTGAGCTGGTTCATTCTTATTTTATGTACACTCTACTGCCTCCCATTGCTTCACAATCGCACTCGGGTATACAAATCCCCGAGCTCTATCTTTAGATCTCGGCTTGTGGAAATTGAATCATGGATATGCATTGGCTCAAGATCACATTGTCTCGAAAGGCGTAGCAATTCCTTTCTTCAGTATAAATCTCAACCTGCCCCCACCAGAGCAGATAGCAAACTCCTTCCATGGACCAGTCCAGACCCCAAACATCTGCCACGCCGGAACTGGACGCCACTCTCATTAAGGAGCCGCAAGATGTGTTATCCTTCGGTTCCGATCCCCCGAAATTTACGTCTCCATTTCCAAATCAAGGACACCCGGAGCAACCAGCAGGCCCTGAACCTCAAATCAGGCTCATCCACAGAGGCAACTAAGCGGAAAAGGAGAAACGACTTAGCCCGGTCCCGCAAGCAAAGGCGGAAGGAAAAACAGCCTACGAACGCGCTGCAGAATGAGATCAAGTTCCTTCAAACACTGTGTGGCTTTTACAGATCTGAACGGGACTACTTTTGCAACGAGCTCGGCCACTACATACCCATGACTCGATTGCCACCGAGACCACCGACTTCACGGCTTATCGCATCTACTTCATCTTCAACCACGAGTCCACCAGCGCAGTTTGTGAACCATGACCTACTAGGGAACTTGAATTGGGAGATGGGATCAATCTGGTATTTCATTCCCCATTTTGCCTACGTGGTTATGCCAGGCATATTTTGACACATACGCAGGTCACAACAATTGCTTTTTGGAAATTTTCGTGCCATAGATTTATAATGATATCTGTTATCTGTATCAGCATCATCGTCTGTCTAGACAGCTGCTATATAAACTTAATAAAGATTCAATCATTTTCTCCTTAACTCTAATCCTCTAATGCAATGCATAATATATTCATGACTCGCGGATTGGCGTGTGATCTTTTAGACCGAGGGGTGTGGGTATTGTATGTGGAGTTGTGATAACCGCGGAAAGGGGTGGTAAAGCTCAAAGAACAAGCGACTCACTTTGAATATGGGCAAAAGCGCCACTAAAGTGCAACTGCATGACATATTATAAGCCCACTAGATCTATTGAAGTGATGTTATTCTAGCGAGGCTTTGCCCGAAGTAGCTAGTCGGCTTTGAAAAGACATTATCGGTAATCGGGACTCGTATCATCATCCTCCGAAGCTCAGATCAATTATATATGAGACCCGCTTTTTAGACTTTCATTCACAAACGCGGATCATCTACCACACGCTGACATTTCAGGCTTGACAGGAATTACTTCAGGCAAATCGGCAAGACTTTTGCCAGAATGTCTTCGTATATAGAGAGATAAATCCTTATATCTTGTCAAATCACTCTTCGCTATCCATTCGATAGTCACCTAAAATGCAGATGTCAGTTATGATCCGTCCTAAAGAAACCATTGCTAGGTAGGTAGGTTCTATGCCATTACTGGAGACAAGCTAAGCTGAGCTTTATAGACGTAGCGCATATGATACAACAGGCGTCAAGAAGCCGGGCGTCCCGCCTCCACCGCCAAAGTAATTTTGAGAATTCAAGCTTGATTGAGGTCCGATTGGTGAGCATAGGCTCTGCTTCTGGAATGAGAAACTTCGCTTGTATTATATATATCCCGTGCCCTACATCCGGATTGAAGGACGATCATTTTTCATTGATTACTTTACCGTTGCACTATTGTTTGTTTGTCCTATTTCCACCCTCTTCATTTTCTCGATAGCTCCTATATTGTCTCATGGTTATGAGGCAGTAGCTAACTTTGCTGAGAGGTTGGAATTGAAGATGTTGGCTAAAAGTATCTCAAACGGTCTTTCAGGCGATCCGGGATGTCCATGCTCGTGAACTTTCGTTTACATGCCTCATCTAGTGACACATAGCTCGCCCACAGTTCAGACCAGTATTCGACGTCAATAATTTGCAGGATTTCGAAACATCCCTGTTTCTCAATTGCACTCATCAATGCATGGCGAACATTCCAAAATACCATTCCCATATCCTCTTTAGATGACCCCTTGATGGCCGAATCAATATTCCGTAAGATGTTCGAGACTAGAGATACGCGTTCACCCTCGAGACTGCACACTTCATCCAAGCATTGGCTTAGCGTTTTCGCAAAAGAATAGGCGTCATTGTGCTCTTTCTTGAGATACACCTCCCGGGTCATCAGCCTTTCGAAGACCGTCAAATCATGCTTGACCGAGGTTTCCATTACCCTCTGGAGCGAAACTCCTTTCAGCAGTCCTGACTCCATGATTCTCACACTGAGCTTTATGAAATCTTTCTCCAAAGATTTCACCAGCCACTTCGTCGCCTTTGACTGGAATTCTTGTATTTCACACGCTGAAGTTGTCTTCATTGTGCTCGACAAGTGCTCGTAGCTCCTGAGCACGAAGGCTTCATCAGTTTCACTTCGTTCTAAAAGGCATGCGATATCCTCCAAGCCAATGATAGAAGATGTAGCATGTGCATCAACGAGAGATTTTCTGGACGTATGGTTACCACTTGCGAAGAGAGCTTGCGGATCCTCTTCGGTGATTTGAGAGCTGGAAATTGAAGGACAAGGGCGTTTTCGGGATTGAGAACGGCCCGAATAATCCTGAGAAGCTTTTCTCCGCAGAATGGGGGTGATGGAATTGTTGAATCTGCCCCCGGGGGAGATCTATGAGCCACTGGTTACTAGGTGGCGAAGCGCAACTTCAAAAATAGTTTTACTAACCAAAATTTGGCTCATCTCTACTCTCAGAGCGATCTCCATCATTGGAGAGAATCTCAGCAGATATCTCAGTAGATATCTCAGAGATACGTGAAGCTATACTGCCAGTGCTGTTTGGTTCACCTTTGTCATCGCAATCAAGCAACACTGGATTCTCGCGGGTCCCGGTTGAAGCAAAGGAGCTTTCTGGCAAAATCTCACTCTCTGCTTAGAAAACACTCATCATGGTAAGCAAACAATGTTCCTGTCGATAAAGAAGAACGCACCCTGATCAAGGCTCATTTTGCCAGTTTCGCACTTATAATGCTCAAGGCAGAACAGGAGTATGTAGAGGAACTAAAGAGTGCCACGTAACTAAGTACGAAGATGAAATAGTCCAAGTTAGAAGTGAAGGCCTAGGCACGTTTTATATGTATCAGTGCGGCGGAAGAACAAACATGTGGCGCTGTTTTGGTCCTCCAGGAAGGTTGATGATACCTTGGCATCGACTAATTATGACACCGCCGTGTTTATCTACCGGGCTGTTATACCCTTTCAGTAACCTTTTTCTAGGATCCAGAAGAAAACTTCCTAGAAGGGTATAGCTCTGGTACGCTCGTGGAGCCAGGTAACGTAAAGGGGAAACAGCCCCAATCTGTGACCTGGCCCAAAGTGAAGTGGGCTTGGTGTGTGCCCACTATTTACTCAGCTCGGAAGCGGCCCGTGCCCCGTTAATTCCGTGGTCTGGACCAGGAGGGTAGGCGGGGACTTTCTATGGCCGATTTCAGCTTAGTGCGATTGGAGTGGGCCACTGGGAAAGAAAGCGTGTGTGTCTGAGGGGTAATCTGTTCTCGATTTCTACCGCTATTCACGTGATAAAGACCCGCGCGGGGCTATCGTCTTCGCGGCCACGAAGGCTGTCGGGAATAACAACCATTCCATGACCCATGAGACGCCCAAAACGTGTCACTTTCTATGTGGATTAGGTGCTGATTTGCTACCCGAAGTCTTTACTCAATAATATTCGTGTCTCCAGGTGAGCTTTTGGCGCGGAGCCCTCCTTACTCCGGAATTGTTCACATCAGTTCTGCCCACTTGCCGAGAGGTTTTGTTCTGATAAGACAGCTATCGTGTCGCACCAGTACGAAATTAATGATACCTACCTGCCTAGGAAAGGTCTTCTGAATCCGTTATCTTGCCTATGGCGACCGCAGTATTTTCTAAAAGCGGGCTAACACATTATCAGATCATCAATCCCTACACATGAACGCGCCCGACAGCGACGGAATTATTCAGAAGGACCTTGACTGTCATGAACAAACGGTTGTGGCAGATTTGGAAGAATGGCTGAAGGCGAATCCACAAGCGCAGTGGAACGAAGTTGCTGGCCTCAAACTCGTCGAACAATGCCCAGAAACAAATCTTCGACAGATTCAAAAGAGACTCGCCCAGGTGCGTTCTTCTTTCTTTTTTCCGTCAGGGGAATCTAGCTCTGATGATCGCAGAATTTCCGCGTTGCTACATTTAGGACACGTCACTCGGGTTGGGAGCTTGGGCTTGGGATTGGAGAGCTCATTCCCATTTCTCCTAGTGAAGGCTGTAACGTCAAAGTTGGAGAGCACACCTATCCCCTTATAGGCGGGAAGAAGGTATGCATCTTGAAGAAAGCTCACGTGGAGCTCGCCGGGGGAGATGTCTTATATCTAGTATGGAAACAGAAATTAGTCGATGAAAGAAACTCTTAGGCGACATCCTGCTATAATTCATTCGGGTCGGGCGAGATGTTTGACTGAAGAGAATTGATTTATGAACACAGATGATTCTGTTAAGAAAATGGATTTACGAAAACAGGTGATTCCGGATCAACAAAGTCGAGCTCAGCCGCCTCGAGAAATGGGCCGACAAAATCGAGAGTAGCAGCGTCAAAGAATTCTGGATATGTGATGTGGGAAAGAGTAACGACATCCAGCGCAGTAGCATCGAGGTGCGTTATTTGAGATTGTGCAGATTCTGGCAGGACACATTCCATGGAGCTTCTGGAGTATGCAGCCAAATGTGGAATCTCGGGTCGAGACTGGGCTTCTTCTGCACCATGAATAAAGCCGACTTCTTGCTCTCCTTGTTGGCGAAGTGCCGTTGAGGCTGTGTGACCTTCACGTAGTACCCTGGTCTCTAAACCCTGCCTCTCAGGGGTTGGGTCAAGTGCCGTAATGTTAGATCGGAAAATCTCTCCTCCCACGGCTTTGGCGAAAGAATCTTCTGCTCCCCGGGTAATATGGTGTATAGATTTGGCGATGGATGAGGCTCTGCTTCGTTTTCTATAGGCGGTTTTGTGGCCTTCTCCGCCGCGCCTCCTCTTCTTTGAAGAGAGTGCCTCTACTCCATCGACCCAGAAGAACGTTTGATGGAAGTCGAGCAACGCTTTTGCCATATCTGTAGCATTTGACTTTTTAGATGCCTCCAAAATATCAATTTGCCGAAGATAGTTTATGCTGCTTTTAAAGTCGTCCCCCACAAGGCTAAACCTTTCATCAAATCTGAATCTGTGAGCAAAGGTAGGTAGTGATACTATATCGATGCTTACATTGTGCCGGGAATTGAAGAGAAGAATAAGGGTCCAAAGATCTCATGTCCGTTTGCTTGATTTGCCTCAGCTTCGACTCTGGTGCTACTCTGCTCCATACTCTCATCGGTTGGTTTTCCAAGAGCAAGTTCCAGGCAGAAATGTTCGCACCTCTGTCCACGACGAATGATGTCCTCGTATGCCTCAGTACTGCTGTCAACACTTTCTGAATCCAATATGCCCACATGGTTCAGGAATCGCTTCAAACTCGTCTTCATGACGCGATTGCCTGATGTCGGAATTGCTCTTTGGAAGAGTTTCCAAGCTCCGACAGATACAAATCTGCGAATTATCTCCTGTTCCTGAAGGTTGGAATCCAGTTGAGCCGCATTTTCAAGGAAAAGTTTTGTCCTATGCAAAGCTACCTGCCTATTGTACGGCTTTAGCGTTGCGTTTTTATAGTTGTTCAGCTTTGACTAGTGTACCCGCAGGAGCCGGCCCTCTGCGAGTGAGTTCGGCAGACACCCTTGTCTGTCCAGTGACGGGGACCTTACTCAACATGCGAGAGCAAGGGTACGGTGTACCAAGCTCCCAAGCTGAATGCAAGTACAGTAGTAGTAGTAGTAGTAGTAGAATTCATTTACACTGACCCCTCGCAAAGTTGGATCCCAGGTCACGTGATGTATATAGATCTATAGGAGTGGCTGCCTGTTAGGCAGACACTCCGCTAGGCAGCAGGGCTGCTGCAACTACAAATAGCTGGATCTCTCCATATAGATCAAATATCACACTTGTACCTCAATCCAGAGTTCAACTGGTTATGAGCCTCTCTTTCTAGACAAGCCTTTGGATGGACACAAGTGATCAGTGATCAAGACCCCAGACCCCAGACGCCCAATTCAGGGCACCAGACAAAACATATTCCAAGATGGATGAAGTCAAACCAGATCGACAGCTGAAAGGCAAAACCAACTTCATCAGTTGGAAACGCGAGTTTGAGCGAGCAGCCAGAGCAAATGATGTTCTTGAGTTTCTCACGGGCGAAGAAGTCGTCCCTCCCAAGCCCAACAAAGACGAATACTTTGTGAGGGACCTTGACACCGAAAATCGTCGGTCCATCCGGATCAAGAAAAGTTTAAGCCCGTCAACCGATGACGAAAACGAGACGGATGCTGGCCAGGCAGTTGTCTTGATGACCAACAACACACTCCGATGGCAGATCGATCACAACGAACACAAGAATGCGAAGGAAAAGATGAAACTTGCAAGCAGATTGCTCGACGCTTGGATTTCCGACGGCATCAACATCGAGATCGAAGATTGCGCAGACGCCAAAGAAGCTTACGACTTTATCAAAAAGCGATACGCAGTCACAAATGAACGTGCGCGTGATGTCCTGTTGAATCGGTTACACGATCTCAAGCTGGATCATTGTGAATCTGTGACCGACTACACCAACCAAGTACGCCAGATCAAGGCTGATCTCAGAACGGTCAAATATGATATGACTGACGACATGTTTGCAACCGCTCTTCTTCATGGCCTTCCTCCTAGCTATCGCAGCTTCAAAGAGAAGTATGATTGGATCAGGTCGACCAAACCTGACGACTCCCCCGATCTGGACTATCTTTTTGAACGCATGCATGTGGAAGAAATGCACCAACTTCAAATTAAAGAAGAGAGGAAGGCCAGAGACAAGGTCAAGAGAGATGCGAGCAACAGCAGTACCATGAACATGGACAATCCTACTCGTTACAGGCCGAGACGGGAGGACAGACATCACCTCAAGTGCACCTATCCTGGCTGTGGCAAGACTGGCCATAGCGAAGATAATTGCTGGGTTAAGAACCCCGAGAAAATTCCACGATCTCTCAAAGAAAAGTCCACCAACAGGGCCGTTGTCACTAATGGCATGGGTGGTGTCGTAGAAATGAATCTCACCGACTCCAAAGACACCTATATCCGGACTGATGCTCTAGGTACGGGCCCCTCCCCTTCAACTCCTGCGAAACCAGCTGACCCTTCGCCACAGATGCATAGAGCTATCTCTTGCATCAAGTTGCGGGGATCAGGGGGAGTTGATATGGGGGACCCAGTGCCCGCGATGTTGGATTTTTCTAAACCTGTATTGGGGGCTTTCTTGGCAGGCAGTTTCTGTACAACAGACACATGGCTAGCGGACACTGGAGCGAACATGCATATCGTTAATGACATGAAATGGTTTAAGAAAGATACTTTCCGCGCATCCAATTTAAAAGTCAGCACCGCAGACGGGTCCACTACCCTTGAAATTGAAGGCACGGGAGTTGTCAATCTTGTCCTAAAAAGCCCTGATGGGTTTCCAGTGAAAGTATCGCTTTCGGAAGTTGCTTATGCTCCTCGAGGCAAATGCAACCTATTTTCGGGAGGGATGTTCACCCGAAAGGCAAAAGTAACCGGCATCTACAATGAGCAATATATGACATGGATGAATTATGCCGGACACATGATCGGACATGCCATCTTCGGCAATGGTCTGTATCACCTCGACGCCACAAAACTTCCCAGCGATGATATGACAGCTGGTGTCATCGCAGCCACAGTGGACTTTGATGATCCCGTATGGAAATGGCATCGGAGGTTGGGGCACCTAGGTTTTCAAAACATGTTGAATCTGCTGCGCAGCTCAACTGGAATGGAAATCACCGAGAAGCAGATCAAAGCCAAGCTCAAGGCTATTTGTCCCGTATGTGCGACTACACGAGCCCTGGTCAAGATTCCACGCGACCCTGCCTCGCGCCATGCTCAACAACCGGGGGCGATGGTTCACATGGATGTGTGGGGACCATACCCAATCGAAGGATTTGATGGAACTAGGTACTTCTTGTTCATTACCGACGACTGTACGCGGTACACGTGGAGCGCACGATTCGATAAAAAGTATCAGCTCTTCGAAGTCTTCAAGTCGCTGGTCAAATTGATCCAGAAGGTTTTCAATATTACCATCCGGTGCTGTCGCTTTGATAACGAATTTGAAAGGGGACCGATTGGTAAATGGTGCAACTCCCATTCTATCGCGCGAGAACCCATCGAGCCATACGCCCATTATCAAAATGGTGTTGCTGAGAGGACAAACCGTACGATTCGTGAAAAGGCCGCACCTATGGTTCAAGAAACTTCCATCTCTGGACAATTCTCCAAGATTATTTCCGAGAAGGGCAACGAGCTCTTACGAATTTCCAAGATTCCCGAGAACCTCTGGCCCGAAGCTATACAGCATGCTGTCTGGCTAAAAAATCGAACTCCAGCGCGTGCACTACGCAAGAAGGATGCAAAAACACCATATGAAGCGTTGCGGGGAATAAAACCAACTCTCACAAGAGAGAGAATCTGGGGCAGTCGAGCATATGTCACGTATCCGCAAGAGCTGAGAAACACGGCTGAGATGACGAAGCTGCATAATCCTCGTGGCTGGTTGGGCTACTTTGTCGGATGTGAGAGTGAGGCAATATACCATATCTACTCTCCGGAGAAACACAAGGTATATCGGATCGGCGTTGCAAGGATTGAAGACGGTGAAGGGCTGCGCGACTCTCATGATGCACCATGTTTGGAAGATAGGATCCCCACCCCAGATGTTGTTGTTGTTGCGGACAACAATCCCTCGGAAGACGGGTCAGAATCTTCAAGTGATTCAAACAGTGATCATGACGACGGTGGCTCCCGCCATGATCAACAGACTATAATCTTCTCGGATGAGGAAATTGCTGACCAAGAGCACCAATTTTCCGAAGCGACACACGAGTCACAAGATGAGGTCGAAGACGCCGATGATGAAGACGAGACCGACGACGGAGACTTGGGACTAAAAATGGTGTCCAAGTATTTCAATCAACCCAAACACGCCGGCATGGCCAAACGCAAGTTTCCCGATGATCCTATAATAGCGCCAAGGAAAAGCCGCCGAGCCACTCACGGACAACGTGACATCAATTTAGAGCATTCAGACTCAGATTTGTCGGACTCGAACGACGATTCCTGGTACTACTCAGAAGACGGAAAGGTTTCACAGGCTTACTGGCAGTTTGTCGCAAAACATGGCGGTAACAACATGAAGAATTTTCTGCCTAATGATGGTAAATGCGACCGTTGTTTCCGAAACGGGAGAAGGTGCGACTCTGCTGAGAATGGGATGCCTTGTTCGATCTGCAGAAGAGACAACCAAGGCTGCAGGTCACAGTCGAAGGAAACAAAACGCCTGATACTTCCTGAGAACCGCCACAGGCGTAAAGAGATTGGAAGAGTACAACAGGACCAGCCATGCAGAAGATGCTTCCAGACGAACCGTACTTGTTTTCTCATTGACCCAAGCAACCCAAAATGCGAAGCATGTCAAAAAGCCAAACTCAATTGCAATTGGAACCTGGATGGGGCCAACAAGTCAACAGCACGACAGAAGAGAAGACAGGCAGAAAAGGAGGAAAGGCATAAAAAGCTTGGATTTGTACCAGTTCCTCGCGATCAGAAATGCTACCGGTGCGCAGCGAAAATAATGGCATGCGATGGAAAGATCCCGTGCAACAGGTGCACCACTCTTCTTCAGCGTCTATCATGTCGACCACAAGGGGTCGATGATTTGCCCCCATGCGATCAATGCAGGTACGGGAGTCAGAGTGGAAGTGGGAGGATGTGTGACCGTGGACGGCCCTGCAAAGCGTGCATCAACAAGCAATCAACCTGCAGCTACAGAGTCCAGAATGGTCTGCTTACCAGACTCTATCACGTACCCGAGTCACCACTGCCGATAGGATTTTCGTCGGTAGGCCCATTACGTGAAGGAGAATCGTCTGACGAAGAATGCGTGCGCTGTCGAAGAAGCAGGCTGAATTGTGACGGGGGACAGCCCTGTTACCCATGCATTAAAGCACAGCCCAACACCCATGTTGCTAATTGCAATTATCGCCGCTCTGACGGGACATATGAATCGTGGGCGATTCGTCCATTTGAGTTGAAAGCTCTGGGCGAGCAGAATCTCCGCGAGGACTACGAAAAATACACGGGTCGAAGGAAGTCTAGAATTCCGGGACATCCTCACGAATTGGGAAACACATCTGACATCAGACAAAAGAAGGTGGAACTCATTCCATATGAAGGGCAAAGGACAATTGACACCGATCGACATGACAAAGAAGTGAACACTGAGCAAGATGTAGCCGAGAGTGGCCACAAGGAATTCAAGTTCGGGCTGTCTGCGTATGGTGAACACACTGTGCCGGCCCTCCAATTGAAGCCGAGTCCTTCAAAATACCATCAGGCTAAAGTGGAAGAGTTAAAGTCCCACGAAGAGAAAGGAACGTGGACGATCGTTCCGCTCGACAAAGGAATTAAACCAGTCACCTCACGATGGGTCACCACAGACAAATACGGAGCAGACGGGAATGTTACCAGGCACAAGGCTCGTTTAGTAGCCAGGGGTTTTCAGCAGGAAGAGGGCCTTGATTATGAGGAGACGTTTGCGTCCGTTGTCAAGTCCGCTTCAACCCGCATCTTGCTCGCGTTGGCAGCGATTTGCCATTGGCACATCCACCAGGGAGATGTCAAGACGGCTTTCCTAAACAGCGACTTGGACAAGCCAGTCTATATGAGACCCCCTAGTGATGTACAATTAACGCGTGGATGCTGTTTGCTACTTCTGAAGGCCCTTTATGGTCTAAAACAATCACCTCGGGCGTGGTATCAGAAACTCCGGGACACTCTTGTCCACTGGGGTTGGCGAATGTCCGCATACGATCCATGCGTTTTCATCAATGACACGACCGGGCTCATCCTGGAGGTCCACGTGGACGACATAAACGTGATGGGCAAAAACCTTCAGACAATCCTTGATTTCAAGGCACAGTTTTCAAAGGAATTCCCGATTTCCGACGAGGGGGAGTGTTCCTGGTATTTAGGAATGCACGTTGAGCAGAAGCCTGGAGAAATCCATCTCCATCAAAAACAATATATCGACCAAATGGTCAACAAATATGGCTTCAAAGATGCAGCTCCTGCCAAGACTCCTCTTGACACGAAGATCAAGCTAGCGAAACAGGGCGACTACGTTGCCAACACCAAATTCCGGAAAGAATATCAGTCAAAGGTCGGATCACTCAATTTCAGCAGCAATCAGACAAGACCGGACATTGCTTTTGCTACCGGATATGTAGCTCGATACGCATCCAACCCAAACCGGGCTCACATGGATGCCGTGGATCGCATTTTTGCATATCTGAAGAGCGACGCCAGGAAGGGAATTGTCTATTCAGAAAAATACGGTCTTCAGCTGAGGGGTTTCGTTGACAGCGACTTTGCCGGATGTGAGGACTCGCGTAAGTCAACAACTGGATGGGTGTTCACGCTTGCTGGAGGGCCCATATCGTGGTCATCCCAGAGACAAAAAACAGTGGCTACATCAACCATGGACGCGGAGTACATTGCATGTGCCGAGGCTGCGAAGGAAGCTATGTGGATTCGCAACTTTATCAATGACCTCCGCATCCCGGGAGTACATATTGACAAAGTTCCCCTTTATATCGACAATAATGCAGCCTTGAAGCTCACCAGGAATCCAGAGTTTCACAGCAGGGCCAAACACATTGATGTCAAGCATAACTTCATCCGGGAAAAGGTGGAGGAAGGTCTTATTGATACCCAGCGCGTCAATACAAAGGAAAACTTGGCAGATGTTTTTACCAAAGCTTTACCGAGGTCTACACACGAAGACCTTGTGGAACGTCTCAATCTCCATTCAGGGGGAGGTGTTGAGTCTGCAGTTTCGTTTAAAGAAAGATCAGACAATGCCAGATCAAATTCTGGGATCCTTGAGGTGCCTCGGCCCCTTCGGGTCCTTGGCACAGGGGGAGAGTTGGATCCCAGGTCACGTGATGTATATAGATCTATAGGAGTGGCTGCCTGTTAGGCAGACACTCCGCTAGGCAGCAGGGCTGCTGCAACTACAAATAGCTGGATCTCTCCATATAGATCAAATATCACACCTGTACCTCAATCCAGAGTTCAACTCGCAAAGCGATATGCAGTATACGACAACTATATATCCGAGTATGTACTTTTAGAATGATCCACTTTCTGACAGGAACTTAGAGCCTCGTCACGGCCTACCCTGGCCCATTGCCGTTCCCATTGTTAGGCTGCCTTCATGGCGCAGCTGTTGTGAAATTTCAAGTGAGACGGATAGCGACTGTCCGGATTTGGCTGCATTTCTGATAGGAACCGCGAGAATGCGGGCAATGCTGAGTGTAAGAATCTGGCTAAAGAATGTGTTGCCGAAGCTGGTTTGTTGCGGGCTCGATTAGCCGGATGTTTCCTGGTTTTCTTGTCGTCCTTGAACGGTGGTGGTTTATTGTGAAAACGACGATGAAGATCTTCGATTGTGAGTGTGAATTTGAGGGGGAGGTGCGGGTTGGTGAGTTTTAGGTGTCGGTTGCGCTAAAGATGTGGGTGCACGTTGGATGACCGAGGCGTAGGTCGGTTTTTGGAGTTGAGGTGGAGAAGTAGCAGTCTGTGCCAATTGGAGAGGGTGAGGAGAGCCGGCTTGCTGCGACGGTAGCGGTTGAGGTAGCGGGGTTGGTGGGGGTCTGGTAAGAGTAGTAGGACCGGCCGCTGGAGATTTCTCGTACTGTATGCTGAGGTTCGAAATGGTTGCCTTCGGGGGTAATCTGTTGGAGGGAAGGTGGTGGTGCGTAGGTGTTGATTTGGCCGAAGTAGTTGTTGACTGGGACACTGGATCGGGGTTTTCGAAATGTGATTTTAGATCGCGATAGATGATCTGCCACATGCAATTCTCTGTGTGAAGTCGCGGTATTTCTTCGATGGGGGCTCGCAAGAATGTGGTTAAAGGGGTTGTCGTTCCACAGGCAAAGCAGCATGCAGCTCGGTTGTTCGGCCCTAGTGGCTTGTAATACAGGCCATTCTGTGCTAGTTGGAGAGGGGTGACGCCGCTTAGGAGCTGTCCATGAAATGAGACAGCCCTGGCGGCGATGGTGCCGTGGGTGGTCGAGATACGGTCATAAGGCTGATCGGCGTGATGCGGGGCGGTTTGTGCGGGTAGAGTAGTGGGGTAGGCGGGTTTGAGGAGAGAAGATGGGGGACGAAGGACAGGGAAAGGTCTCCTGCCCTTTTTACCCTTTTCCATGGCGGAGTCGTCCATTCGTAGCGATAGTTACAGGATCGCCTTCTGAATACAGTAGCTCCTGATCTACAGTAGCGACCTGCAAGTACAGTAGCGACCGCTTTCGCCTTCCATGTCGGACAATACTGAGGAGCTTTTCCAAACCCTAATCACATGCTGCGCTAACCCGTATATGGTTATTTCCGTATTTCAGGATCCGTCACAAGGGCTGGATGGTATAATACTAGATGCAAAGAAACGGCTTAGTAAGGTATCTGTTGTGTATTGTTACGGTACATCACAAGACCGACCCCCTCTTCTGACTACCAACGCCAGACCTCACGAAATCACACTGAAGGCTCAAATTTGAAAGAAGTTGGAAAACAGCATGCAAATCCCTACGGAGATATACGATCATGTAAGGCCTAGGATTGTGTCAGCTAATTTTTTTGCTTGGTGCTTAACATTCCTTACAGATCGTTCATCGTGTTTGGAACGTGTACAATGAGTTCTTATATTTGGAAGACGATGCTAGGAAATACTCGACCTTTAAAGGCGGGGCTCGACGGGACTTAGCCAACCTGCGCCTTGTCAACAGGGCCTTCTGCCGCAGCGCGTCACCTTGGCTGTTCCGGCATATCAATGCAGAGTGTACTTCCTCGCTGGTGACTCCGTCTCTAGAGCGGCTTATACAGTTATCGAAAAGCCCGTATGCTACATGTGTTTGTCAAATTGACTTCGGCTTTAAGGAAAGGCTTCCGTCTGATGCCATCACACTATATATCGAGGCCCTAGCAGAATGGCACTCCTCCCTTCTGGTCAAATTCACCAATCTCAGGGCCCTTGGATTTCACGAACCGCCCTTATCGTTACCGCAAGCCCAGAGAGCAGTTTATATGGGCACAGTTATCTCTATATTGCGTTACGCGCCGCTTCCAAACCTGTCAGAACTTGAAGTCAGATTTCCTATCACCCACGACTTTGGACGTTTCTTTCCGAATAGAACCAATTCTTTACAAATCCCTATTGAAGATATTCTGCAACATCTTCGACACCTAGAACTATGCGTTTGTGCACATACGGATTCGGCGGACCAGAGGCACAGACAGACGCCAGTTTTGCCGGAATATGCTGCTCTTCCCAATGGCACCTATGCCCCCCATTTATTCAGAATGGTTGAAAATGCGCCAAAACTCGAATCACTCATATTGTCTAGTGTCAATATTTTAGATTTCGATTCTGTCACCTTTCCATCTACCCTTTGTCTAGAGTCTCTTCATCTAGGAGGGGTTTCCATTTCATCCGACGTTCTCCTTTCGCTTATCAACCAATCTGCGCATAAAATGAAGTACATCAGTTTCTGGCTGGTGAAATTAAAGTCTGGGACATGGCAGCAGGTGCTATTGCAACTGTGCAAGTTACCACGCCTTCTCGATATCAACATCGATTATGGTGGATATACATTGACAGGATCGAGCTCTCATCTGGCCGACAGGCTACTTCCAAGTCCGGAGTGCCGTCCAAATATTGAAACGATGCATACTCTTGATTTGACTGAACTTGGCAATCTACAGTGGCAAGTCAATTCGAACAGGATCGCTATAGGATTACAACCTTTCCCCGATACAGACTATCGACATATCAATAAGCCATCACTGGAGTTCGAAGGGTGATTTCTTATAACTATCAAGAAGCTTAAACAGACAGTGCGATTTTAGTCAGGTTGAAATCCAGGGGATTGAGTTTCAATAGCGCTAGTTCAGCCCTCTATACTTCCAAGAGAACGCGTTCGTAGGAGTGGATATGGTAGGCGTACGACGAAAGTAACCGGGGGTGGGGGCATATTGTGAATTTTCGTCCTTGTTGGCCATTTGTGGAGATCTTCAAGTCTTGCAAGGCAGATACAATCAGATATGAAATGGAAAAGTAATGTACTGTCTTGTATTGAATGATAATGGATGGACAGGGAAGGGAAGAGAAGCAGGAGGGGGGGGAGAGAGAAGCTATCTACTGATAAACTAGATCTCCCACATGACTGCCTCAGGCAGCATCGGTGCCTTAGGCATCGCGCAACTGTCGGAGGAAGGGGTCAAAAACGGTGTTTTGTATTAATGCGTAAAATCTGGGTTAAATACAAAGTGGGGCTCAAGTCCTAGTAGCTATGCGCTGACAGCAACCGACATCAAGTGAAGGGACGCCTAAGCAGATGGAAATGGAAGAGGTTAGCCAGTAATCTCTAGTATCCAATGAGTTCCAAAGCCATGACATGATGATAAGTAGTGGCGAAGGTTGTGAATATGCCTTACTGTCGAGCCTTGCCTACTACACTGACTCGGACCTGACTCCTAAAAAGTACCGGCTGTTTGCAGTGATGCAACCTGCAAGATGAAAAATGGAATTGTCGACAGATTGCCTGTCTAAAGACTTATATGTTTGCCGATTTTGCATCGAACCTTCCAGCAAGTCCAAGCGTCTAGTCCTAGATCTTTGTATCTTCCATACTGGTATTTTAAGCTCCTGGTATTTATTACCTGGTTAGGTACACATCGAATTATTTACGCACTATTCATATATGGATTAGCGCATCATGTGATTAGGGTTTGAAAGAGGATCTATGTGTTCCCAACATGGAAGGCGATACCGGTCGCTACTGTAAAGTGGTGCCATTTCCCGGTCTAGCTCTACTGGGCAATGAGTACATTTGTGGGGGCGCTCGAAGTACCAGCTAGCTAATGAGGTGAGGGCTTAGCGTCCCAGTGTGGCTGCTCCATGTGGGTTCTTGCGCTTGTTCTCCGAAGCTGTTGGGGATTGAGTAGTAGCGTGTAGCTTAGTTGCTGATCAACAGCGATGGTTGGTGTATGTGCTCGGTGCGTATCGGGATATGCACAGCAATAAAACAGTAGGCAAAATGTACCCGGGGAGGATCCCGCAATGGAGCCTTTCAGTTCGTGCGCGCCGGCCGCTAGAGCAGTGGCCACATAGACGAACAGAAGTAAACTTGCATCGAGAAAGCTTTGTTATTAGTGACTGGTGGAGGTTCAAATTGCGGGTCAATATGCAGAGGCAGGGGTATCAAATAAAAGAGCAGGGCCTCCTATCTGTTCGGTGGTTGGACTTGACCAGGTGCCTCGAGCAGCAGGGACCCCCTGTCAGTGATCAGACGTTGACCAGGATACCTGCAGCAGCAGGGGATCCCTGCCCGTTTGGGGGTTGAATTTAACCAGGATACCTGAAACAGCAGGAACCCCCTGCCCGTTCGGCGGTCGGACTTGACCAGGGTGCCTCGAGAAGCGGGGATCCCCTGTCAGTAAGGTGGTTGGACGTTGGCCAGGATACATGCAGCAGCAGGGATTCCCTGCCCGTTTGGGGGTTGAATTTAACCAGGATACCTGAAACAGCAGGAACCCCCAGCCCGTTCGGGGTCCGGGACTTGACCAGGTTGCCCGCAACAGCACGTATGTTCGAAGCCTGCGAACGGACTCACATCGAGCAGGGCCTCCTGTTTGTCCAGCGGTTGAGTCTTGATTCTGTGACTCATCATGCAGCAATCGAGATACAAAGGATTTGGACCGAGAGTTACATCAACCACGGTTCATTGTTCGTCCAGCGATTTAGCCCAACCCCTGGTTGAACATGTAGCAGCAAAAATTTCAACTCGAACGGTTTGAATAAAGTGACCGGGGGAGAGTGGGGCTCAGTGGGGTTTACTAAGTACCCTTGTGCCTTTCAGCTAATCCCGGTTGTCAACGCCCAACACTGCAGGGCCCATTGGTGCGTACGCCAGAAATATCGCTGACAGCTTAGACCGGGAATCTGGTCGCTCCAAGGTTACTGGTCCAAATTGCCGTCCGTGCGCCCCATTCCCAGCCGGATCTGGCCCCCCGGAAGCTAGGGCCAGGGTTGTCACAGACCCCTTCTGCGCCGCAGACCATTGCAGGCGCTGTGGTCGGCGAAAGGGCACGATGGTCTTCGTAGGCTAGTATGTAGCACAGGAACAAAGAATAGGACTAGGTGATCCACTGTGCTACGGACCTTCTACGTTTCCAATGGCTATCCTGCTCGTTCCTCCTGTCCAAGAAACCCTGGGCTCTCCGTCCCTTTGTTCCTGCTGACCTCGTCTACGGATTGAAGTGATCGGTGGGCCCCTGGTGCCAATCCTAACTGGACCCGAATGCGATAACGCCCGACGCCCCTCGTCGCCGATCACTCACTGGCTCGATGGGATTTCCAGTCATTTGTAGCTAACCAGTTAGAAAAATACCACGACTTTAAAATACGCGTATGAAAGATACGGGAGATCTAGTAATAGTACTGTAACCTGGATAGCTGGAAGGTTCGACCTCGGTGTCCCACCTTCCCCCTCTCTCCTTCCCTCTCTTCCTCCCCTTCCCCCCCCTTCCCCCCTAACACGGTTAGCAATCGGGTCTCTTCACCTCCTCAATCTTATGCTCTGCTAAGGTTGCAGTTTCTACGGTCAGTCAAAACGATGTTTCTCTTACGCTTCCTCGAAAGCTCTTTCATATCTGTAATTGCTTTTGGTTAAGGTACTTTATTTGCGTTGTGATCCTAACATCCAAATAAGTGATCTATTCTCGATATTTCCGACACAGAAAATTACATTCCTCCAAGTACCAGCAATAGGTACAGAGTCTAGGGTCTTCTGCTGAACCATTCAATATTATGACGGTCTTGGTAGACGGAGACTCTTTGGACCCAAAGTTTGCAACCGCCACAAAGATAGAACCAATTTACTTTCGCGTTGTCGTTGATAATATTCAACGTGAATGGAAGGTGGAGAAAGGTGGATATATGACCGAGGATAATCATCTTTGGATTCCAAGCGAGGGAAAAGTGCAGAAGAAATTTCACGATGGGAAATGGATATCCTGCACGGTCGACAAGAGTATTGCGGGGTGCATACCCTATGAAACTCTTGAGCATGGAGAAGAGAGCTATTACCAATTTTTCCAACAAGTTAAACTAGTTCAAACGGTATACTACCTAACTGGACAGGATGGTGATTGGAAGCCCTGTCCGACAAGTGACCGACTCTCCCTTTAAGATACGTATTGCTGTTGTCGAGAGCAGCTGTTCATCTGAGTATTCACTGCCAAGGGGGATTTTCAAGGCGTCTATGTTGGTATTATGACGAAGTCAATTTTGTTAGCTTCAGTGTGCGAATCGATTGAATCATTCTGGAGCAAATCGACATATCAGCTGGGCTTTTCAGCGAGGCTGTCACAACTACGAAGGCTGGGAGGGGATTGGTGCTGGAATTGGGACCCTTTGCGTTGGAACGACGTCACCCTCCAACGAATTGTAATGATACATACAGAAATTACAGTCACTAGCGAAAACAGCTTCCACCCTGAATATTCAAAAATATCACAAGTGCCCCACTGCCAAGACATCAGTGGGAGGTTTTAATTGCACGGCCATTTATAACTGAACGAAAATGACAATACTAAGCCGGCACGATACAATCGGCTTACATTACAATACCGCTGCCTATGCACGTTACATGGTGAGTAAGATAGACAGGCATGGCGAATGACAGAAATGGTGTGAGGCGGCAGTTTCAATAATGAAGTCCATTCATTTCAAGACACTAAAGTGGAGAGAGAAGAAGAAGAGAGAAAGAGGGGAGGCGCTCGTCTTGCTTGTTTGCTTCCTCCACACCACCTGCCTCTTTAGGTCTTCTGCCAGCTCTGCCAGCTCCATGCGTCACAAATGGTCGCTTATTAGCCAAAAAAAAGTGAAGATTGAAAGGAACAGTTGAATGTATATAGTATAAGCAAAACCATTTTGCTTCGACAAGAACCAACTAATTGGCCAATGGCCGCATCCCTTCGAAATCATGAGTTTGTGTTATATTTCTAACAAAAGATATACCAATGGTGAGAAATAATTATTGCACCGCTACCGAGGTGCCTGAGAGTGTAGGATGAAGGCAGTAGAATTGTATTTCATTAGACTGTATATTTCTTACGACTCATAAAATTCTTCAGCCTTTTGAAAGGGGAGCGATAGCGTACAGATTGATCGGCTCCGGGATCCAGCAGCATCTGCCCGATTCTGTGGTATCCACCGGAAGAAGCTGCCTGGAGTGCACTTCCGTGGTATCTTTCCTGGGCGTTGACATCGGCTCCGTGCTCTAATAGCATCTGCACGATGTTGTCGTGTCCTCTGGAAGAAGCTGCCTGGAGCGCATTTCCGTACATTCTACCCCGGGCGTTGATATCGGCTCCGTGCTCTAGCAGCATCTGCACGATGTTGTCGTGTCCTCCAGAAGAAGCTGCCTGGAGCGGACTTCCGTGGTAGCTATCCTGGGCGTTGACATTGACTCCGTGCTCTAGTAGCATCTGCACGATGTTGTCGTATCCTCCGTAAGAAGCTGCCTGGAGTGCATTTCCGTGGTGTCCACCCTGGGCGTTGACATCGGCTCCGTGCTCTAGTAGCATCTGCACGATGTTGTCGTGTGCTCGGGAAGAAGCTGCATAGAGCGCATTTCCGTGGTATCCACCCTGAGCGTTGACATCGGCTCCTCGTTCTAACAGTGTCTGCACGATTGTGTCGTGTCCTCGAGAAGAAGCTGCCTGGAGCGCATTTCCGTGGTGTCCACCATACGCGTTGACATCGGCTCCGTGCTCTAACAGTGTCTGCACGATTTTGTCGTGTCCTCCAGAAGAAGCTGCCTGGAGCGCATTTCCGTGGTGTCCACCCTGGGCGTTGACATCGGCTCCGTGCTCTAACAGTGTCTGCACGATTTTGTCGTGTCCGTTCCGCGAGGCCCACATCAATGGGTTTCCTCTTGTTTCGTCTGCCGCATTGATATCGTGTTTCTTAATAGCAAGTAGAAACTGAACCTCCTGCTCATGGCCGTTAAATGCTGCCAGATTGAGTGCATTCATTGATCGCACGCTTTTGTATGGCATCACTGCCCTCCAAAAGATAGGAAACCATAGGGAAACCCGTTTTCTGTGCATATCGTACACTGGATGTAGTCGATTCGGCACTTCCTGGTCCAACATCAAAGTCATTTTCTGTACGTGATCGGCCCAATGTACTGCTGAGTATTCCAAAAGGTCTCGCATGTTAAATCTTGGTTGGCCTTCGTCGTCTTCCAGGTCCTCCATCAAAAGGTACCGCAGACAGATCTCAGCCATCTGGTCCTCTGCGTTACTCAGGCTGCTCCAATATGTAAGATGGAGATTGTTCAGATTTTCCTTTTGAATCAAAAACTCTCTGGCAGTCTGATGGATAAGATAGATTTTGGAGTTGTTAGTAAAGACGAATAAGCCGCATAATTTTCGAATTTTTCTCTGTAGATGAGTTGGATCTAGGCCGGCCTCCATTGTTGTTCGTGCCTCGGGGTAGGTGGCAATACCTAGCGCCACAGCCATCTCTCGTATTGTTAGAGGACGTCGTGCAGCCACAATTATCTCTAAGATCTTTTTGACTATGTCCATTTCATCTGCTGGGACTCGACAGAGGATCTTCTCGTATGCTGCATCCACAGAAGGTGGTATAAGCGTGATCGAATTCTTTGCAGGTCGAAGGTTGTGCTTAAAGGTAGTACGGATATCATCAATGGCTAGGTGCAGCCAGAGATATGTACGGTGTTCCATTTGAAGCAGCTGCTGTTCGATTCGATGATGAAGCTCTGGCGACAGTGGTACTGTCTCGGCTAGTTCTCTCACTCGAATCCTCACCACCAGATCAATCTCCTCATGGATTTGGTCATTCTGCTCTTCCCCCTTGATATGTATATGCGGAAACGAATCGGTGATTACTCGAAAGTGATCCTGTATATCATCGTAGGGACGACTGGTGACTAAGAATTTCAAATAGGTTTCCTCTGTTGATGAAGATAGACCGCGATGAAATGCTTGAAGCTTGTCAATTAATCGGCGTTGATCCGTTTCACGACATTCATCAAGTGTATCGAATATGCAAATCGTCTTGCACGATATGTCAGCTGACGTTGCCGCTATCAAGATCCGCCAAAGCTCGTCAACTTCTTGTCGGAGCTTCTCCCCATTCTTTCCCCAGGCCGGAATGGCATGTTGTAATAGATGAGGCTGCTGGCTGAATAGCTGATGAAGTACCGAACAAAGGGCCGTAGCAAAATTGTTCTGTTCATCGTTGTCTTTAAAAAAGAAGTAACATATTGTCACTTCTTGACATGAAGCTTGCACGTAGTCATCGATAATCGATCTGGCTAGTACAGACTTCCCGCAGCCTGGATCGGCTGACACCCAAAGCAGGTCATTGCAGTTGTTATGTAGCCAACGAATGTATTCAGAGCTCTGTAACGCCCATTGGCAAGTCTTTTCCGCTCGGGGTGGATTGATATCCTTGTGCTCCTCGTAGTTCGATGTCTTGAAAATTTGGTGACAGTCTTGTTGCTGCTCCGTCAAAGCCCTTGTTTTCCGCTCATCTTGGTGTCGCTCTCGTTGATCGTACGCTCGATCTGAATTTTGGTTGGTACTTTTCAGCACGTCTGTATCATTCAGTGGGTTACTATGTATTCACGTGGTGATGATAAGACTGCCTAGACTAACCAGATAAAATGACACTGATCCTCTCCTCGGCCTCAATCCTGTTTACAGGTATCCTTCGGAGAAGATCTTTAGCGTAGGCAGCTGCCACCATCGCCGCATACCCTTGCCACTGTTTGTTCTTATGCGAGTCCGAGTAATCGCAGATACCCCGGACGACGAGACATTGGAAAGTATTCATCAGTCCCGCTGCTTCCATTTCAAAGCAGAGGACGTCTTTTTCCGCAGCAAGCCGATCTCGAATCAAAGCATCCTTCATCAACTGATTGCCAGAAGCAATCATGCCATAGTGAATTGCAGGATTGTCCTCGTGTTCGGACCGCTGACACCGCAGAACCAAGTTTGAGGCATCATTTGCACAGGATGCAGCACCGCAATCTGATTCATGAATGACAGAGGGCTGGAACAGCCTATCTGTGGTTGATTCCGGACGTTCGTACTCGCCGCGCAGCCGAACGTTCGTGTCCAGAATGATGTCGATGGCCTCTGTGAGGTTATGACCATTTCTCTTATATTGCGCCTGTATTCCCGTCATCGCAGTGCGAAGTGTAGTTGGTGGCTGGTTTAGAAACCGCGTATGTTGAAAACTTTGCCCTTGGATCGACTTGCCAAAGTCGTACTGGAAGACACCACCGTGATCGCCACGAGGCGCACTGACCACGACATCGCCTAGACGAACGTCATGCTTTTCGCTTGGTACGCCGCCACCTATGCCGACCATGAGGCCTACCCTGACGTTGTGAAAGGTATTCAGCATGTTCGTCGCTACATTGGCTGCGGAAGCTGTGCCATATTCACCATCAGGCAAGACGGCGATCACAACGTTGTGCTCGTGCATCTTGCCTAATGTATAGTCGTTTGTGTCATTTGGCGACACAAAGCTGGGTTTTTCGTGCTCTTCATCGAGGAATTCTTGTGCGGCAACGTATTCCACGGGCAAGGCGCATATCCAGCCCACAGTGTACCCCGCAGGATCTGACATGGCTTCAGCGCGAGAGAAAATGCCTGAAAATCAGTTGCCCGCGTGACCTTTCGGGAATCCGACGTTTGGTGTGCAATAGAGGCCTAACTCATGGGGACAACATATGCCACTATGAGCAAAGGAGAGCGGAGGAGGCTTGAGAGAAGGAAAGAAGCCCTGTAAGACAGAGGGAAAATGTTTGCCAACCAGGGAGACTCAGCCTCATGATGAACACGACGTGCAGCAGCGGGGGGTTAAAGAAGAGATGCTATTGGCGGGAGCCGTCTTCTCCACGCCATCGAAGCAAAGAAATGCCAAGATCAGCCTTGGAATGCACTCATCTTGTCCATTATTGTGTGATGCAATTGACGGTTGTTGGCAGAGATCTCTGATCAGTGTAACCTTCCATGAAGCCCCATTCCTGGGGAAGTCTGTTCTGCTGAATTGGCAACGGGGCGCGCCGCACCGAAACCTCCTCAAGGCCAAGTTTCGTGGACCCACTTCCACCGGAAGGGGCACCAATAGCAAATCAACCCCGCCTTGGCCTGCCTGCCACATTAGGTCACGTGTTATAGCCCGTTAGGGAAATACCATAATCCGCTCCATCCAACCTACGTAATATCATTGGATATTACGTAGGCACGAAGAGTCACTATTCCAGATTAGGGGAAACATCAGCATCTATTCTTCGAATAATGAAGGCAGTCACAATTCAGCATTCTTGGCCTAAGTCAAGACCCCACAACACAGCGGGAATTAAAAAAAAAAAAAAAAAAACTGTTCGAATTAGATTAGATGTAAGGGGAGTAATCTGACATTTATAAGTTGATGCGGTTGAAGAGAAGTATTCATAGAAGCAGAGCCAATCGCCCTGCAAGAAACGGATCACGTGTATAATCCAATACTTAGCACGCCCCAACCAAAAACCATGCCTATAAATCTTGAGGTATATTTGAAATGGTAATTTCGCTGGAAATTACAACTCAATACATTCGATAAGGATTTTATGTTGATGCCCGTTGAATAAAATTTGGCCCTAGTGCCTTGGCAGTGGGTCCCGAGAAAAGAAAAGCAAGTGTCAGGGAGGAAGCAGATTTCGCTAGTGACTGTACCTACTTTTATGGTTCCGTATTTAGCATTCTATAATTCAGCCTTGGAACAGATTCCGAAATACAGGACTAACTACATACATATTAATGTATCATGTGATTAGGGTTTGAAAGATTTCCTCTGTGTTTCGGACATGGAAGGTGATAGCGGTCGGCAGTGTACCTTGGTCCGCCGTCGCTGACAATCTTTGCAGGCAATTGACGCTCTCCTCACGGTACCGATGTGTCTTTCCGTGAGGTTTGAGTCTTTTAGTTCGTCAGCGGTTGGCAGTTGAATAGTTGGCAAACGAGGTTGAATGGGCCTGAAATCCAACGCAGACATGAAGCGGCTATATGCAGTGTTTAGCCAGACAAGGAAGAATGAAAAGGAGAACGTAGGAGATATTGGAAAGTGAATGACGACTTTATTTTGTATTTTTTTCGAGGTCAGCTGATAGCAGTGAGGCAGGGGGATAGTTTGGAAGAATGGAGGTCAGATGCAAGGGGCGTTTTCGTACCGTGGGCCGTTATTGGACGTATGCTCTGAGATTGGCAAGTTTAGTTACAATCAACCATTTGTCTACAGTGTCGATACAGCTGTGGCTTTTATCTTTTGATCACCGGCGACGTCGAATAGAGAATGGATTTCCGAATGACAATATCCATACGCGTTCAGATTCTAAGATTATAATTTACACTTTGAGCTCCTGTACCTTTCCTATCCGTATTGCTGGATTGTAATATTACTAGTATTTACAAAACCTGCTAAATTATGGAATCATGTGATTAGGGTTTGAAAGAAGATCTCTATGTTTCCAGTATGGAAAGCGAAGTCGGGCGCCACAATAGCTCGCCTCATCCATTCGATTTGAATGACAATAAATTGGCCGTGATAAGGGGCGAGCACTTTGAGAAGGTCCCAACTAGCAATGGGTTTGAATACCGGAGGATATTGGTGCCTCCGCCTTACAGTGGGCTTCAATTACACTAATTACGGTAACTTAGCTGCATACTTTTTTCTTTCGAACATTCAATCCCATTCTCCCGGATTTGGTCATATCGTCTTGCCCTAAGATATTTGTTGTCCAAGACGAGCTCGCCACCGTATTTGTATCGGATATAGTGTTAGTGAAGGGTATATAATGTTCTCTCACTTGTGCCTATCTATCAGTGATGGTCTGCCAAAATGGCCTTTATTTCAGATCAACATATCCCTAGGCGTTGACCAGAATGCCGACGAATTCTTACCCCACAATTTATTTTTGCCAGTTCGAGGTTTTCGACTAATTCTTTTTTATCGATTCAGTGGCCCCAGCTTTAGCAAAGTCCAATCAATTTCTTTTCTGATAGATTTCCTCCATGCGTCGTTCAACGAGGGTGAGATTACATGTGTGCCCAATATGTGATAGCATCTTCTTCTCATGATCAAGTGATAACTTGGAATCTCATCTCTAACTTTGTTACTTTCGAACTGATTTTGGACGATTCTTGGGGTCTGTAATTAATCTGTCCAGCGTTATAACCACAAAGCGTTGGGGGCTTTGTCTGAGTCCCGACAGAGGCGCGTGCAGCCTATTCTTTTCTTTTTATCTACATTGCAAGGGAACAGGGACATTGGTATTGTCCATGAGGTAACAGGAGGGATACTGATCAGATTATCTCGTCTTCCTGGGGCTACTAAGAAGCAAAATAAAACGAAAATTAAATAGACTCAACGGGTTGGGATACCGTAGCTCCCCAAACAATGACTCCTAAAGTTGTATTCAACGACTCCTGACTCTTCGGAAACTTTTTGTCGGTCAAGTCATCTAAGCCAGCTCCAAGTGTGCTCCAAGTGTGCTCCAGGTTTGCTCCCTGTGTGCTCCAGGTTTGCTCCGAGTGTGCTCCAGGTTTGCTCCCTGTGTGCTCCAGGTTTGCTCCAGGTTTTCTCCAGGTTTGCTCTAGGTGTGCTCTAGGTTTGCTCTAGGTTTGCTCCAGGTTTGCTCCAGGTTTGCTCCAGGTTTGCTCCAGGTTTGCTCCAAGTGTGTTCCAGGTATGACGCCTATTGTTATCAGTTGGTGCTGGCTTGATTTTGCTTTTTATCTGCCTTTAAATCCTGACGGTTAGGCTTACAGCTTCGTAACGATTGCCATTTGAATGGTCTTTACAGCTTCGCCAGTTTGGATGTCCACTTCGCCGATCAAAGCAATTTGACCTCTATTTCTCAAGTATATACCTTTTCTTGTTGTAAACCTTAGTCCTCATTAAATCTAAGAACAAAATGCTCCCTTTCCTGAGATTGGAACCAATGCCTTTGGCTATCTTTAGTGTAGTGGCCAATTTACTGTTTCGCCAGTGGAATCTTGCTTGGCCTAGACACAAATCATGCAAATGCAGTATAATGTACTATATAAAAGCCACATCCTCACACACAGAGACGGTGGACGTCTTGTGCATGCCTCCGAAGATGCATCTCGTGGAGAAGGTCTATCTCACACATGTTGCATTTGCGGTCGTTCAGATGCCGCTTTCGAAAATGCCTTACGGTAGACTTAGGCTCCGACCATTCTTGTGTACGACGGTGATCTGGAAGCTTCATATTACCACAGCATTGGAAACATCTTCGGGGTCTTGCTGCTTTGGGTTTCGCTGCCTTCCGGGTGTGTTCATCAAATTCTTCGAGAAGAATTTCACGCTCAGGTCGTGTCGAAAGCTGAGAGGTTTCATTCGAAAGATGCCTCTTCACGGCTTGCTGTTCGTTATCGAATCCGCCGCTCGGTGATGATCGCTTGGGGGGCCGCCCGCGTAAAGGTCCTCCTTCAAGAACGGAACAATACTGGGCGATCGCTTCTGAAGCCGTATTGCGCCGTTTCCATTCGGAGTCCAAGGACTGAGATGTCGGCCACGTGAAGAGCTTTTGGATAAGATTGATCTGCTCCGGTAACATTTGTTCTTGGGTCCGAAGAACCTCCTTGGCTTCCTCGTCATCCACGGCGGATCCTGAGAGCTGGCGCTCGATGTCTATTACCGCTTGCTTGCGATCGAACTCCTTCCTCGTCTTCTTTTTTAAATTTCTAGCCAGACGATTGGAAGTATTCGTAACGTCGCGCGTCAGTTTTGCAAGTCGCAATAGCATCTGGGTGTCGGAATTGTGTTCGCAAGCTTTGGCTTGTTCATCTCTTCGTTTAATTGCCTCCAGATATTCTGTATTTTCCCGTATGGACATCCTTTGCTCATGTGTAATGTGCCGAGGACGTCTCTTATCAATCCAACGACTCATTCGGGTGATGGCGCGCATTAATGCGGTGTTTGATTCACGGCCATTCATAATATTTTGCATGTCCGTATCAATATTTCGCGGCAGGTAGTGATTCAAGAAGGTGCGCATGTCGGTATGTTTCATGATCAAATTTTGCTGTGCTTCGCTCACGGCACCTATCCCATCCAGAACATTGATCAGCTTAATACACTCTGTTTTAAGAGACAAAAGCTTGTTCAATGGAAACGGAAACTTACCACTCTCATTCAACATCTTCCCTCCTCCATAGCGAAACCGATGGGCAAACATGGAATGAAGCCATCCATGAATCTCTCCGAGACTGGTCAACCGTCCAGACATGGTGCTCTCTTTCATGGGAATTTTCCACTGAGGCACTACTTCTCCATCCATGACAGCTACCTTGCAAAAGAGATAGCAATCGTCAAATTCCGGCTTGAATGGCAATTCCATTTGCTGCCGGCCACCTTCGACCAGCAATTCTCGAAGTCGTTCCATTGAGTCAAGCGTGGATGGGTCAAATGCTTTCAGCCAGAAAAACACACCAAAGAGGAATACATGGGGACTAAAAATGAGCGACGGATCATCGATTATCTCAGGTAATGGAAAATTGTTTCTTGATATAGGTATTAGCATGATGAGTGTCTCCCGTCTGAAGAGTATACATACATTTGCGATGTTCCTAGAAACTGCTTGGTATGCTCCGATCGGATCTCCACCAGGGGTATTGGAGGGCCGCCGAGTGGATCCTTTTGAATAGAAACCTGGAGATGCTTGAATTGCAGCGAAAGAAGAGCGCCCAGGCGATTTACGGTGTATATACCGATCATGTTGAAGAGGCATAACTGAATGCGCTCGAATCCCAAATTGAACCGTTTTTCTTGAGTCCGAATAACAGTTTCATTGAATTTGGTCAGATCTTGGACATAGACTGGCTCTTTGCCTCGTTCTTGTTCATCGAGATCCCATTTAACGATAAGCTTTCGAATCCCCTGGGCAATTATTAGTTCGTACCTATTTTGGGCACATATTGCGGGCTAGACGACTTACCGCGTGAATCTCTTCACTATCTTCAGAACTGATCTTAGCTCGAGTGATATTTCGATAGTAGCCGCTAAAGCATTTCCACTCGGCCTTAAGGGCGCTAGCTTTCTTGATGCGTTTTAAGCGCCGACCACCTTTGCCAGTCTTAAGCTTGAGGCGATAGTTCAGAAATCGATGAACATCGCTAGGTGTATGTTGGCGGAGGGCATCTTCGGGGTCGTTCCACTTTGGTAGAGCATCAGGCTCCGATGCCTTAACCCGACAAAATCTTCGTCCAGGTCAATACGGACCTTGCCGCTGAAGGAAGCTTTCGGGTACTCACTTATGCCAACGCTGCTTCATAGATTCCCTTTTGACCTTGGTTTTCTCCGACCGTCCATAATCGAGAGGAATCTTGTTGAGATCTTCATCTGTATCATCGTCTGGATCATCACTGAAATCCGGCAGACCCTCTGGACTCGCTAGGCGGCGCACGTGGAGTTGAGGACGATTCGAGTGACGGCTACGGTCGCTCTGTGGACGTGGAGGATCAGGAAAAGTCAAGTCGTCTGTCGAGACCATACTATTGTCCGACTCGTCGCCGTCCGATCCAGGCTGAAACGAAACGCCAGAGCTATCACTGTCTGCATCCTGCAACTTTTTCGATGGGAGTCGTCTTGCTGGATTCATCCTTTACTATGCTGATGCCGGGCAAAAAAGGAGGGTCGTAAATAAAATGGTACTTAGAAGTTGGAAAATCATCCAGGAAATGAAATCCAAAGCAAGTAATGAATGTAGACAACGCAGTAAGAAGGATTGCTTCTACGCTGGAGGGTTTGAGCTGGCATAAAATCAATTAGGTGAAGCGGTTTTATGGCCAAAGATAGCATTTTCGTGTGAGCCAATGATCGCTGAGGTAGGCGTGCCATTTTTATCTCCCTCAATAAATGAAGGGGAGGGATGTGAACGATCGCGCTCAGGCTGAGAAGAACTTGATAGAACGACATGCCCAGGGGTGTGGGCGGGACCCGCATAGATCAGGAATCGTTACGCCGCGTGTTACGGGGAAGACGACTGGCCGCCGTGGGCGAAGCGCAAGAGGTGCGTGGTTTGACTAGGCTGTGCCGGGGAGGCCTTATTCGGCCTCCCTGGGGGCCAGAAACGGCCGCCTCAGCACAAATGCAAATTGTTTAGGCGAAGTATTTTCGATATCGCCTAATTTATTTACTAAGAATATTTAAGCCACTACTTTTAGGCTTACTCTAACTCTATCGCCACTTTCTAACGATCACGCTTAAGCGATTCCTACTTATAGTTATTATAGAAACGCTTTATATATTTATAACCGCGATAGGTACACTCTATATAGTTCTAACTCTTCGAGTCTATAATATAGTTAATAAAGTTATTAGAATAGTGTTTATAAGGAGTATTAATAATCAAACCTACTATAAGGATAGTGTTATATTAACGTAATCTATTTCTCTTATACACTTCGTTAGAAATAAGTATAGTGAGAAGACGATATTAAGAAAAAGAGAAAAAATAAAAACGATACCACTTACCGGAGGGGGGTCGACGACTTTAAAAGCTTTAAGGACGAAACCCTAGAAGAGGGGGAGGTAATATTATAGGCACTCCCGTCACTAATTAGTAGAGATCTATAAGCCACACCGATAGGCCACTAAGAGCCAACTAACTAATAAGTCACGTAATATACCACAGAAATATATAGTCTTTCCGTTATACCCCTATAATATAGAATAATATATAGTGTTAGCGAACCTAAGAGAAGCTATATCGTAAGGAACCACGGATCCTATAATATAAGCTACCGTACGATAGCAACTATTATAGGATCCCTAGGGACCTAGTGAGCGGGACACGTGACTAAGATATATCGTAGGATAAGACTTATCCTAGGATAAGACTAGTCGTAGGATAGCCGTAGAATATACTTAACTAAGTATAACCCCGGTATTCTATAGGAAAAGGTTGATTATAGGATACGCCTAACTAAGCGTGACTCTAGGACCTACTCTATAGGAGTATACCTAGGAGTATATAGTGACTCTAGTATCTACCCCTAGGGGGTAGACTAGGGAGTAGGCACGAAGGATATATAAGGACACTCATTCATATACTTAGTATAGTTCTTCGTCTTCAATCATATATTATTACTTATATATACCTTTAGAACTTTAATGACTCTTACTTGATTATAACTTGACAACACCTACGAGTAGACCAATACCCTGGTATAGATCTCCTCAGCGCTCTACCTAGCATCGTTCCTCGATACCTCAAAAGGACCCATCCTACAGTAAGGCCTGTTAGGCAACAGTACGGTTGAGAGAACAGATCGTTGACGTTGGAAACCTGAGAAGTCTAAGGCAAGTATAACCGAATCCTTCTAACTTAACTGTGACCAGTTAGCAGTGCGTAACAGTTATGTTCTAACGCCGAATATAAAAGGCATATAGGTATTGCTATTAAAGTGGGTATTTACCTACAAATTTGATGCCAATAGCTACCTAGAGAAATATAAAGCTAGAATCTATATGAGAGGAGATCTATAGTGGCTATCTACAGAAGAAAAGAGAGCTGCTACCCTCGCCGTTAAAACTATAAGAGCTATATTTGTATTAGTGGTAGCATTTAATCTTGATATGGTGTAGAGAGATGTTATTACTATATTTCTGAATTTAGTATTACAAACTAAGGTTTATACTAAGTGCCCTCTAGGCTTTAAAAAACCAGGCTATTGCTGGCTGCTCTATAAAGTATTATATGGCCTACGTCTGTCACCTAGACTATAGTAATAAGAAGTAATAAGGGTTCTAGTAAAACTAGGGCTTACTCTAGTTCTAGAAGATCCCTACATTTTTACTACCGAAGGAATTATTATCTTCTTCTATATAGATGATATTATTATTATAAACCACCTAGATTCCGCTAAGCAAGCTATTAAATTGGACGAAGAAATAAAAAAGTAGTGGGAATTGAGAGAGCTAGATGCTAGTTGGTTCCTAAATATACGTATTATTTAGGACCGGAAATAGAAGAAGCTCTGGTTATACTAGGATTCATACATTGAAAGCATGGCAACTAGGTATAACCTGGTTATAGAAAGAAAAATAGGCTCACTAATAAGTAGCACTGAACTATTACTACCCTTCGAAGGGGTGGCTTTAGTATATTAAATTCACCAATTTTAATAGAAGGTTGGCTCTGCTTAATATAGCACGACTATAACTAGAGTAGATGCCGCGAAAGCCACGTCAAAAGTGGCTAAATTTCTCATAAACCCTGGTCCGAAATATATCGACGCTATCGATAGAATCATCTAGTATCTGTATGAAACTAGGTTCTGGGCTATTAAATATAGAACTAGAGATAGAGATAAAGATTAAGGTTAAGATTAAAGACAAGAATAGAACAAAAACTAAGATTAGAGATAAAAATAGATTAAGAACCTTATTAACTATAGTTTATAACTAGTCGCGAAGTTAGTTGAATTCGTAAGCGATGCTTCCTTTAGAGATAACAAAGATAGGAAAAGCTCGGAGGGTTATATCTGTAAGTTGTATAGCGGTCTAATTGATTGGAAAGCGTCTAAGCAAAAGACCGTTATAATATTAACCACTAAAGCTAAACTTCTTACTCTCGCCGAGGCCGGTAAAACCGTATAATAGTGGCGCCGAGTACTGAATTTATTGGGATTTAAACCCGATAACCCCTTGTCTATTATATGTGATAACTAGCAGACAGTCGATCTGCTTATAAAAGAAGGGGCGGGTATATATACGAAGCTTCGGCATGTGGATATCAATCGGTGCTAGATGAGATAGGAAGTTAGCGCTGGTCGAGTTTATATTGTCTGGGTTCCTACTGTAGAGATGCCGGCAGATGGCCTTATAAAGCCACTACCGAAGCAGAAGCAGGCGATCTTTAGAGAGATGATCGGTATGCGAGAGATTAGTTATCTAATTAATAAGAAAAGGGATTAGTCATCCCAGAAAACAGAGGCTGTTTTAAAGAAAGGCTAGAAATAAAGGAATTAGCAGTTCTTGGAGCAAGCTCTAAAAACTAGGGGGTGTGTCGAATACTAAGATTGAATACATGGTGGAAACAGGGTAAAATACCCTGAATATCATGTGACACATGGTACTAGCCATACCATACAAAAGTGCATATTACAGTTAGTCATCTATGTCCGCACAGATTGTTGAAACCGCGGGTCTTGTCATTTTAGTTAGTTAGAGATTCCAATATATCTGTTTTTGACCATACGTTGTCGTACCGACAGATTTCTGTCACTTGTAATTAATAACTTTACAATACTTTGTATAGAGCGGTGTGGAGAGCGGTGCTAATTCCAGCATTCAGGCCTCCAGAATCTGTCGGCGCAGTAACACCGGCATACCGGAGGATTTATTAATCCTACATGTTTTCGTAATTTATGTTATGTAATCGAGGCTCCATATAAATTGTGTAGAGAGCCGATACAGAAATACAGAGAGTTGAATACCATTGATTGGACCCCTACATTTACGATACGGAATCCACCGACAGAATCCCCTTTAAAGGGGGGTTTGAACCCTGAGCGCTATGGGTCTTCGTTCTCATAGTATATCATCCTTGGCTATAATAACATTATATAGATTACTCTAGAATATAATTTTTCTCACGTATATCTCTTGTACAACGTACTAGGAAATACGGTTTTTGCCATGTCCCTGCTCCCAAGTAACACTAATATCCACCGTCTTTTCAATTCCATCCCGCGTTACCTCCACTCCATCATCGCTGTCATTGGCATTTACAGTAGCCCTAGTAGTCCCCATCTCAATATCCTCGCCACGTGCACCCGAAAAGAAATTTTGCGTACTCCCAGAGGCCTCGCGATTGGTTTGTACGCGATTCGTCACCCGTTGATGGCTTGTTGTTCTATTCCTGTACGATGAGGTGATAGGAAAATTGCTGGACTTGTCGCTTGCGAACAACTGGCGCACAGAAGAAATAACCAGCGAACGAAGGCAGGGAACCGATGCGGTGATAATGACGAGATAGCATTCGATCATAGCCCAGCAGGTAAGCTCTATCGCATTGGCTGTACCATCCCAGGTTAAGATCTCTTTGAGATATACAGCCTTCATTATGGAACCGACTGCTGCGCTATACAGGGGGACGTCCATATTAGTAAGCTTGGCTAGATAAGGGAGTCATTGTAACTATATCAAGGAAGGTACTTACACCAGACCCAAACTCGTGAGTATCATGAGGCTGAACTTGATCATCGGCTTTAACTTAAGATCCCAGAAAATATAGGAAGGAAGGACTGCTAGCAGCAAGTCTGCTCCGGAGTTGCAGACTATGGATAATTTGATATTGTTAGTTAAGAACGCAGGGAATTGTGTTTTTCGTAGCTGCGACTGAGCCTTTGGCATCGAATGGACATACAGCAGAGGAAGTAACCAAAACGGAGCTGAATATAGTCTTCCATGCAGTTCGTGGCGTATTTGGGATCCCAAACCCCACGGATATCGTGGCATTGGGATAAGATAAGAACAATCATTACAAAATTTGCCACTATTTGCATCGCAAATAGTATCCATAGGCTGATTTTGAAGAATTTCCTCGTTGAAAGAACTGGCAATAGGTAGAGGATGAATGCGATCCGGCCTAGGCATGTGCTTGCGACGCTGCAAACCTCCGTTATGGTATAGTACTCAAGAGCGGTGACCTCGACGACCCCAGGACGACCGGATGCAAAGCCGTAGTCAAGAACTTCGATTGTGAAGAGTATTGATGCGGCGAGGGCGAAACCCTGTAAAAAAATGTCGGGGGTTAGAGTAGATAGGACTTATATCATCATTTCCCTCCAATCATTGGCATGAACTTACTAGAGATGCAATCATTGTAAGATCATCTGATCCGATATGGCGAAGCCTGGATTTTGCGAATACCCGGAGCATCACCACGACGATTGCGACGGCCCCAAGAGCCCATGTGCCCTCTAAGACTGACTTCCGATCACCAACGAGAGCAGGCATCATACGGGATTGATAAATCGGTAATCGTTACATCCCCCTGAAAGAAATGAGATCTGGTAGCCGTGAATTTGACGCGTTATGGGTAGCAAAGCGAGGAAAATCCACAAAGATCTGGGTCACGCGCTCATTATCAAGTTTTCTGAGTGTCGATCTAAGAATCAACCAACTAGGCCCCTAACAATCTAGAACACAGACACTGGCTTTGGCTTGCCCTGACTGTCACTTGAAGGGGCATTTCATTTTATTCTATGCTTACGAATGGAATCGCGGCTTGAAACGGAGCATATACTTTACCTTCGGGCCCGCTTTTTATACGAGACATGGACTAGGAATCTCTACCTCCGTTTGAGTTCCAAAGGGGCCATTAGGGTCTCGGCGAGCGGATATTAGCATGGCAGAGTCGTGTATTACCCAGTATAGAGGTTCTAGGTCTCCGTTATAATGATATATAATATGCCGAATATGCCGGTATTTCTTAATTGAACCGGAATCCTTCGGTGGGTCCAATTCGAAGCAGTCAATGCGGGATCTTCTAGTTTTTCCTTTTCTCTTACGGCGGTTCTAATGTTCTGAAGCTTCTTGGTTCCTCTACCCTTCCCCTGTAAAATATGATTGGGTCAAACAAGTTTAACTATTTCGCCCTCTGGATTGTTTTATTTATAGTTCACAAGGGATCACTCCAAAGTTACACCATCAAGACCTTTTATGTCAGCATATCAGGGTTACGTTGTAGTTATAGATCTTCGCAAGTGTGTCCCGCCTCGTATTCACTATCCCGTTTCAGGTCAACCCTAGGCGGAGCCGAACTTTATTTTTTTGGAGATTATCATATCATTAGCATTTCTCCCGCTTATCGATGCCTCATCCAAACAAACATGGCGAAGGAACTTAATTAAGGTTCAGTAGCATAACGTCTAGAACTAGTGCCCTCGGGGTTTTAACTGCTATAGGAAAATTCTGAGAAGTCCGGAAAACTGAATAGAGCAACCTTACGAATTGTTGGCGCTCAGCCACACATGGCGCAGTGCTGAGGCAAATTGTGCTTCAATATGCGACACAATCAGTAGTTGGTTCCTCTTTGTATCATTTCCGTTTCTTTTCGGTACTTCTTGGCAAGTGCCTCGATTATTTTGAGATAAGGTTTTACGTAGGTACGATCAGGGGTCTGTTATGGGATCCGCGACGGGGTAAGCTTAGATTAGAGAAGACTTTCGCAAAACCAAATTTGGGTGGAAGCCTTCGACCGAGAACCCAGTCATCTCAAAATATGTGACCCTGTTCTTTGCATAAAAATACGCAATAATGTCAAAACGCTCTTAATTGGTATTATTCATACATATTTATGCATACAACTGGGTCGAGAACTGGGTTCTGCGGAAGTCTAGATTAGAGTCAGTTAGTTTCGTCGGCAAAGGGGGCCCGGAGCAGCGAGGAATGGCCCTAGTGGTAAAGTCTTAAACACCCTTGATCCAATCAAAGGTGATTCTTCGCTTGTTTATCCCCAAAGGTTCATCGACTCGCACGAGATTCCTTAGAAAGTTCACACACAATTTTATAACTTTGTTCACAAAGAATTCTTCATATCAGCCTGGTACCTTGGATTCTATGTATATTTCTAATCTTATTCTTCGGGGTTTATCTTCGGGTTTTGTGCTCGACTAGGACTTGCTAACTGTGACACTTGTATGGGATAGTTCGATCCTTTTATACCTACGACAGTTTTTGGTATTCTCGATTCTAGATTGACGGAGATTACCCACATTCGACCAATTATTTTCGGCGAATGTTCCTCACGCATTATGTACGTTGGGTTCTTCTCTCTTTTAGGGTATGACATTTGTTCATTCCACTAACTCCTCGTATAGTTTGATCTTCCAGCGAACATTATTCTATCCCATAGACCAAATCTCTGTTACCTGCCAGTTCTTTCAGTTAAAAGAGTGCATTTCATTCAAGATACTAAGTACAGAAGGGGGAAGGAGAAGGAAGGAAGGAGAAAAAAAGAAAGAGATTGGGACCTATATACAAACACACACGGGCACGCACCATGACCGGTGGCGCTAAACCGGAATCAATAAAACCAAATCGGAAGAAGCCTTCATCAAGTCATCCGATATGGTATAAGTCGTGGTGAATTCATATAGTGTGAGCACACGCCTAGTGGCATGATTCTCCAGTGAAGTTGTAAATTAAATAAATTTGCTATCCATCTTAGTTTTGGTTAGTAATCATTCGCATTTGGCTAACCACTAAGAATAAGGCGTTGAGTGATCTAGAGCGATCTTTCACCTAAAGCTAAAGCTTCACCTACCTTGGGCCTAATGAGGTCACTGACGTCATTTAACACCAAAACACAAATCACACTCTCCAGGGCTTTGAACTTGGATTTGTCAGTCGCGCAAGCAAAGGTCATGTGTTGCGGGGTTACGAGAAGGCGAAAGTGCGAGACCTCGCCCCATGTTGGACTTTCATGTGGGTTTTCTCCAGCATGACCATCGATCGCATTTTCTTGATCCTCGATCTCGCCTTTTCTTCTGCACATCCCACGCGCCATACCCCTTTCGATCATGGTCACTGTAGCGCCGACTACCGCAGGAGGGTCCTCGGAGCGAACGGGCATCAATCGCTCGGATGGTTGGACCGGTGAAGATACCAAGCGACCACCAGATGACCACGATGAAGTGCAGTTTTTCCAGGATGGATTGAATACTGGTGCTCGTATTCTAGGTACATGAAGTTCCGGCGATATTCACTCAACTTACCCTAACGTGGATCATTTCTTGTCATAGATGACGGCCGGGTAGATATCCATATCGATCAGCATAAACCGCACCTCACAGGGCTATTGAACCGCATCCAGCGACCGGAAAGATATGCTGAACGAGAGGCCGAAGAAACCGCCAATGCAAAACGGCCTCCCTATTCAAAGTACGAGAATTTTCCACTGCACTTAAACCTCGTCATCCAAGTTATTGGTTCTCGAGGCGACATTCAACCGTTTGTTGCACTAGGGACAGAGCTGAAAGCACACGGCCACCGAGTGAGATTGGCCACACACTTAGCTTTTCGGCAATTCGTTCTCGATAGCGGTCTAGAGTTTTTCAATGTCGGAGGAGACCCAGAGGAGCTGATGGCTTACATGGTCAAAAATCCGGGCCTTTTACCGGGGTTCAAAGCAATACGCAGCGGAGACATCCAGAAGCGTCGGCGTGAGATGAAGGAAATCTTCACTGGATGTTGGAAATCCTGTTTTGAAACTGGTGACGGGACTTACCTTCACCAGATTAAGGAAGACCCATGGAGTAATACTTTGGATTATCGACAACGGCCCTTTGTGGCGGATGCTATTATAGCCAACCCTCCTAGCCTTGCCCATATTCATTGCGCACAACGACTAGGCATCCCTCTCCATGTTATATTCACGTGAGTCGACCCTCTTATATACTAATCTCTAATCGCCTTTCGTATGCTGAACACCTAATGAATAATAGGATGCCCTGGTCACCAACCCAGTCTTTCCCCCACCCGTTAGCGAATGTTCACCCCCGGAACTGCAAACCGACTATCGCAAATTTTATGTCCTATAATGTTGTCGATATGATGGTATGGGAAGGCTTAGGAGATATTCTAAACACGCTTCGCAAAAACACTTTGGCACTGCAGCCTCTGGATACAATGACTGCCCCAAACATACTACACCGACTACATGTGCCGCACACGTATCTATGGTTAGGAATACATTCCTAGTCGGCAAGAATATTCTAATACTTGAAACAGGTCTCCTTCATTACTACCTAAGCCCCCCGATTGGGCTGATAACATCGATGTATGCGGCTTTAGCTTCCTCCTGTCAGAGACCAGCTACACACCACCAACGGAAATAGCTACGTTTCTCAACGCAGGACCAAAACCAATATATATCGGATTTGGCTCGATCGTGGTCGATAATCCTGCCAAATTGACGAAGATTATTTTTGAAGCAGTCCAAAAATCCGGACAGCGGGCTCTTGTCTCAAAAGGCTGGGGAAATCTGGGGGCAGACGAAGTGCCGGAAAATATTCTTATGATTGGAAACTGCCCTCACGATTGGCTATTCCGGCAGGTTTCATGTGTCATCCACCATGGTGGTGCTGGCACCACAGCGGCAGGCCTCGCGCTAGGTCGGCCGACGATAATTATCCCTTTTTTTGGAGACCAGCAATTTTGGGGAAATATCGTTGCGCGGGCTGGAGCTGGACCAGCCCCAATACCATACAAATATTTGAACCAGCAGAACCTCTCAGACGCAATACAGAAAGCGCTAGAGACAAGTACTCTGGACAAAGCACAGGCGATCGCAAGGAAAATGCAAGAAGAGTCTGGCGTGCGCCGTGGTGTGAGTAGCTTTTATCGAAATCTGGACCCCCAGTCACTCAGATGCTCTCTGATCCCGAATCTGCCAGCGGCTTGGCACCTCAAACATACTAAAATCAACTTGAGTGCCTTTGCAGCAACGGTTCTAGTGAAATCGGGCAAGATCAGTCCAGACATGCTCGTTCTGTAAGTCTTCTTCAACATAAGTCATCACAATTGCGAGAGCTTTATGCTGATTCGCCTCCAGCCACCGTCCAATGGAATATGATACATTCATGGACCCTGCCGACCCACTTATTGCTAGTGCTCAGGTGCTCTTTGGGGTCATTTCGAGCTTTGTGACTGGGCTTGTAGATTCACCAGGAGAGATTGTGCGTGGTATTTCTTCTGCTGCTCACGCAATACGCCAACCCCATGAACATTTTGAGCGTCACGCAGCATGTCGGGAAGCAATTGCTTCTCTGGATCAAGAATCACGAGAGGTTCATGCATCCCTAGAGGTTCATGCATCCCCAGAGGTTCATGCATCCCCAGAGGATAGTATTGAGAGCGAGGAAATACAGATCCAAAACGAGGGCGGGCAGTTGCAGATTGAGAATGATGAACAGGGAGCTAGAGGAAACGGAGAAGAGGAGAGTACACAGGAAGACACTACCGATGAGGACAATGAAAGTGATGTCAACCACATCGATCCAATTCGGAGCACAGAGCGCAAAAGGAATCTCCAGCTCGAAAAGGCCAAGACAATGGGCAGCTCGATGGAACCCTTAAAACCACCCAAATTCACCCTCTTACACGAAGTTACGTTACACGGAAGTCAAATGTCGAAGAAGATAGTAAAGGTAATCATAACTTTACCGGCCGACGTGTCACTGAGCATGGCGAGAGGTTTCCACAACGCACCCAAACTATATCACGACCCCACAGTAAGCGACATCCCCCAGGTGATCGGTATTCGAAGTGGGTTCAGGGCGGCAGGAAAGGTAAAAGTCATACCGGCGCTAGTCCGGGGCCAAATATTCTGACATATGCACAGGAGCTCCGAGACGGATTCTACCTGGGTATCACGGGCCTAGAAACACTCCCACGTCATGGCCTCAAGCATGGAGGTGCTAAGGGGCTGCTCAAGGGGGTCGGGAAAGGAATAGGCGGGGTGTTTCTCAAGCCGACAGCAGGTATGTGGAACGTGCAAGCAAGTTTCTGTGATATTGTTGTTTACAAGTTAATTTTAATCAGGGCTATGGGGTCTGGCAGGGTATCCCTTAAGCGGGATACTCAGAGAAATCAACGACTCACTAGGCAGACATCAAAGATGCATGGTTGCAATGGGTCGCATTAGGCAGGGACTCGAAGAGATGCGAGGGTCCACGGCACAGGAAAGGGAAGAGGTATCCAGGAGGTGGGTTACGATTGAATATGATTTGAAAAGGTCGAAAAAAAGACACAAGTCGGATTCTGCCAATGCTGTTGTTATATGAGCTGAGTGAGGCTTGAGGGGCTCTTTCGGACTTAACCGGAAAGGGTCAACAGCTTATATATTACTTTGTATATTATGATCAGTTACCAACGTCATTAACACTTTACTTTTATCTTTTTTGGCCTTGTGGATTGCGTCCGGGTCCAAGCCTGCATGCGGCTGTAGATTAGAAGAACATAAAGATAGTCAATATTACGTTGCTGCGTAGGGAGGAAGCATTTTTGCTGCTCAGAAATCACCTGATTAGCCAATCTTTCCCGTGGAAACACGAAGACGCTATACAACTTTTGAGCAAGCTTTCCTATCATCCCCTAGCGATTGTACAGGCTGCTGCGTACTCACCGAGAATAGGCTGAATACGTCGTCAGAATATCTCTTGCCCCTAAAAGATCAGGAGGAAGAGGTGATCGACCTTCTTGGCAAAAGTTCTGAAAATTACAACTAGAATATGAGGACCTGTGGGATTGACGCCGAAAATGACCGCTTTTGAGGCCAGAAACGGCTGCCTTTCCACCCGTAACTTTGGATGTCCAGCCGCTCCTTGACCGCCCACTGCCCTGTAACGCCACTATTCTGCAGATGCCCAACGGGTAAGCGGGTGCTCTGAGACGTTCTCCACCCGGCATCGCTTGGCCCCCGACTCAAGCCTCTGCCAAGAAAACATCCGATCTTAAGTACCGAAAATCTCTCGTTTCACTCTCACTCTGTTCCACTATCGTCCCTGGTGAGGCTATTCTGCAATATGTCTGCGTTCCGAGCCTGGCAGGCTGATTTGTTCCTCCTGGTAAATCCTTACGGTCAGCGCTCTATGGTATAGGCATCCTCTAACAACATCCAAGGAACAATGGCAGGAAGACTCGTCGCTATCTATCGATGCCCAACGTGAACAAATTCTCGCTAAATACATGACACTCGGAGTCCGTGGCCGTCAGGTATTTGGATTTTGGCCCCCTGTTACTCCATCGGGAAAGCTAACCCATCGGAATAGCCATATCGGGAGCAGCAGCGAAGACTAAAGGGTAGGTCTGTACAGGGACTTCCACCCCACAGTCAAGAGCTATTGAACCGTGTTCGCCAACCGAGCTTTGAGCGTCAGTTGGTGGACGGAACGTATTGGCTCCGAACTTGCTATGAGCCTTTCTCCGAGGACTCTTGGGCTGAGGTTCAAAGTCACATTGAAGGCAAGTTCGGTCGGCCTGCAATTTGCAACGATTCATCCTTGTATAACTTCGGTTCCAACTGGGAGAAGATTTTTCTTCGTCTGCCACAGCTGCTCGACTGTACTTGCCCTACAGAAGAATACGAAGAGTATGTCCAAGAGGCCCTACAAGATGGAACCGAGGCCGCAAGCCTTGACCCTCAGGCTGCGGATGAAAGCGGCTACGACCCGGAGGAGGATGAAAACCCGTGGCCGGAATTTTATTCAGACTACCACATGCGACTAGTCGCAGGACGCATCCATATCGTTGATGCAACAACCCTTGCTTCCGAAGGCTCCGACGCAGGAACTGTTCTTGTGCTGTGGTTCGACCAGTGTGGGCGGGCAATCCGTTACTCTCGCGAGTCGCTAGAGGATGCATTGGACATTGCCAATGTTTCCGATGCCATGCTGAACGAATATTCGTGTTGGGCCAACGCCCAGATTGGCCAATCCTATGAATGGGGTGCGCCCCTGGGTCCCCCCTACGAGAATAGTGGAGAAAGTTCCGGGTAGCGAATTTTGCCTCGGTGGAGTACAATAGCCTCAAATATAACTATTTTAGCTTAGTGTATGCGTTTGCACTAAGGAATGTGTGTAAAATCCACTCATATATCAACTCCTTATCTTGAATATCGAATCGGCCCCCTGATTTTCTGTTGTCATACCTAGGTACCGGACTAAATCTTTGAAACACGCTAGGATGTTCTCCGAGTTCCTGTTATAGGTAGTGATTTTTATAAGATCAATTGGAAGCTAGTCACAAGCGCTCGTACAGTGCCCCAACTGCAACCGAGGGTGCACCGGACTCGAGTTGCGAAAGCGCAAAGCTAGATAAAAGAAATCCGTTCGTGTGACATAAATCGTCTTCAAGCCCTTTGGTCTACGAAGGTGGTGTGTCGATCCTCTCATCAATTTTACAAGTAGCTGAGATCTTGAACTTCGCCGAGTCCTATAGCTCTCACGAGACGGATTTTGGCATGATGGGCTTCCTCAGGTCATACACTCTTTTGTTATTGATTTCCTCAATCATTCTTTTTGCGAAAGCGCAGCAAGATGGCACTTGTTCGGAACTAAACCCCTGCTTGGAAGGATGCTGCAGTCAATTTGGAAGGTAAGATAATACACCTACACCCAGCTTTCATTCACATAATGGCCAATCAAACTGATATTGTTTCATAGCTGCGGCTTCGGCGATGACCATTGCGGCGATGGCTGTCTAAACAACTGTAATGCAAAGGCCGAGTGTGGCAAATACGGAAATGTCACCAATTGCCCTCTTGGTGTTTCCTGTAGCGAATTTGGCTTCTGTGGCTCAACAAGTGACTTCTGTGGTGCTGGTTGCCAGAACGGCTGCGAATTGGTCGAGTGGGTTGTCTGCTCAAATGTTTCAAAAATATATTCATGGATATATCTCCAATGCCGTTAACAAAATCAGTTACTAATTCGCTTCCTTCTGCCATATTAGTGAGCCATCATGTACGAGCTCTAGCAATAGCAGCTCACTTGAGAGAGTGGTTGCCTATTACGAGCTGTTTCAATTTAGCCGACCATGTGGCACTCTGCAACCGGAGAGTATCGCTGTCGGTGCTCTTACTCACATCAACTTGGCATTTCTCCAATTTGGAGATGATTGGAAAATGATTGATGAGTACGGTGACATTGTGACCCGAGTGACTCGGCTCAAAACAACCTATGCTGGGTTGAGAGTCAACGTCGCCATTGGGGGCTGGAATTTTAACGATCCACCTTCGTCAACTTATTTCTCAACAATGGGAGGTTCATATGTGAATCGGCAAACTTTCATTAGCTCTCTCATGTCGTACTTGCAAAAGTATGGTCTGGACGGTGTTGAAATAGGTCAGCTTCCCACTGCAATTGCTTTTTTCTCTGTGTTTAGTGTTCTAACGTGGGGCGATCTCACAAACTGGGAATATCCAGCAGCAACAGATCGCGGTGGCACTGCTGACGATACGGACAACTTCGTTGTATTGCTCGCTGAAATGAGAGAGGCTTTCGATGCTGTGAATCCCGGCTGGGAGATCACCTGCACTCTTCCATCCAGCTACTGGTACATGCAAAGTTTCAGCCTCGAATCGATGCAAAAGTACATCTCGTTCTTCAACATGATGAGCTAGGATCTGCACGGCATGTGGGACCAGGATAACAAGTATACAGGGTCCTATCTGCGAGGCCATACCAACCTTACGGAGATCGATGTAGGGATGGACTTGTTGTGGCGTAACAACATTGATCCAAAGAAAGTGGTTATGGGAATGGGATTCTACGGTCGAAGCTTTACGATGGTCGACAAAGACTGCCATACAGCGGACTGCGAATTTTCTGAAGTTGGAGGTGCTGGACCATGCTCACAAGCTGCTGGCATTCTGTATTATTCAGGTGAATTTACCCATCTGCTTCATCTCTTTTGTTCACAATACTTACGAAAGGTTTCAGAGATTGAGTCCAGCAACAGCTCCAGTGACGTCCAAACTTACTATGACCCAGTTTCAACGATCAAGTATAGTGTTTACAACGGCAATCAATGGATCTCCTACGATGATGCGCAGCCTTGGCAGGACAAAATGAGATACCTGACAGGAAAGTGCATTTCTAGTGTCATGATATGGGCTCTCGATCAGGATGATGGAATGCACAGGGCTCTGGGAGTGCTCCTGGGCGAGGATGCGCTGTCTGGCTCACTTATGGCGGGAGGTGATCTCTCGACCAGCCAAAAGAAGGAGTTGACGAGTCAACTAGCCGCATACACCGGGCAAAACTGCTATGTCACTCAATTCTGTACCGATGGTTCAAGCTCCCATAAGAACGACCCGGATTATGTGTGTCCCAATGGTTTCTCCTCCGTTGCCACTGCACACGCCCCTCAACAAAGGCTCGGATACTACATCACCGACACTTGTGATAGCAGATTCTACCGTCATATTTGCTGTCCCACAGATGCCATGCCGAAGAATTGCGAATGGACCGGCGCCCCGGTACGCAGTGAAGTTGGCTGCAGTGGCAAGTGCGGAAGCGATCAGTTCCAGCTTAACGTCGATTCATACGTTGACGCCTCGGGTGAGGAACCATGTTACCAAGGAGACCGCGCCTTGTGCTGCGATGGCGCCGAGGCAATCAATCAATGCAAGTGGACTTCATGCCAGAAGCTTGCATCCACTCAGGACAAGCCGAGTTGCCCCCGTGGTAGCACCTATATGACCACCCGATTTGACGATGGAGATGGCAGCTTATGCTCCTCGGACGATGATGACGATCTAGAGATTCTCTACGCTCAGGCATACTGTTGTCCAAGTGATGATGATGTGCCGTCTAATTGCTCTTGGCCATTCGAGACGCTACCTCATACATCGGAATATCTCTGCTATCCGTCTGCCTGTGACTCCACCAAAGTGCAGTATACCACCGCTCTTGATCCTAGCGAGCCATATTACGGCGGTGGCTTGCAATTGGACGATGATTGTACTGCTTACACCCCTCCTGCTGGGGAAAATCCCAATTGGCCATACTGCTGCGACCCACCTTAGGCAAACAGTGAGAAATGGCCGGTTGACCCCAAGTATCTCTGGGATAACTACTACGAAGACACCGGGGACGACGTGGAATGGGCTTACGTCGACAACTACGGCAACAACAATAAGCAGAGCTCTCCCGGCGACGATGATGGGGATGATCCATATGGATTTGTGATGCTCGATGGTACTGCAGGCTCTATTGACAGTTCATTTGCCTCGACATATGAATTCGCTCGTCGGAGCGAGGAAGTTCCCAAAACCAAACGCTCCTTGTTCACCACTCACCGCACCCGCTTGGATACCAATTTCGATCATGTCGAGGAAACACATCATATCTTTTGCAAACTGCCCACTGTCTCGTTGAAATGCGACAATTTATTCTTCGACGGTGCTGAAGACACGATAATCTGTCTGCCAGAGCACGTTGGTGAAGGCCCATTTGCTCGTCTCGTTTCAATACAGCCAGCCCATAGCTCATACGACCTTCCTCGGCATCATTTGGTCAAGCGGATTGCGGAAGAAAATGAGAATCCTGTCTACAAGATCAAAATTGACTACAACTTTCAGGCAATCAAACGTCACTCAGGTGCTATCAACATGCGTGTGGATTACACCAACCTGCTTGATTATTCGGAAGACGTTACAGATACTCCTGCCACTCGCCGGAAGAAGCGCTCTACTACTTCGGTCCGCAACGAGCACATATCCTACCGTGAGTGGCGCGGTAAGGTTAATTGGGCCAAAACCTCGCATGAGGCTCTTCGCAAGCGACAAGCGGACATCATGACCTCCAATACTACATTTGAGCGCGTCGGTGACCGAGAACCTCATAACCTCCAAGAAAGGTGGTTTGGTAGCTCGTTACGGGTCGGGTTTCAAGCCCGGACCTTAGGCCTAAAGTTAGTCTTTACAGAAGTCTAGCGGGAAGTTGGAGAGGCGATAGGAGGGACTATATAGAACCACGCACGGGGACGCATAAGGACAAAGAGCGCTAACCTGAATTGATAAAACCAAATCGAAAACAGCCTTCATCAAGTCATCCGATATGGTGTAATCCAGGGGGACAACGGAAAGACTATGGTTGTGCGTGGTTTTGAGAGTAATAATCGTGGTGTTTCCGTATAGGCGGTTTTATAGATTTAACTAGGACTAGTGTCATATGGCCAGCTGGGTTTAGCGTGTGATTGTCCCCACCCTTCCTGCATAGTAATAGCCCGGCGGCTTTATCATGGGCGGCCATTGATTAGATGTTCACTACAAATTCATTATCATTATTTTGGCTGACAGTGGTTAAATACCATACACTCCCCCCTTCAAGATTTCCCTCTTCAAGCCTACCATGATCGAAATGCCTCCTCCTAAGCCTACCAAGCGGGTCAGAGACTGGAATGCGTTTGTTCGCCAACCGGATCCAAAGGTCACGACCGACAAAGTTGGATCGACAAAGGAGCGGATAAGAGGAATTCATCTTAATTTTCAGAAGTATTATACCATTACCCATTTACTCTATATGCTTTGACTAAACGAAAAGTACTTAGATGGGTACAAGAACTTGACAACAAAGACTATAAATATTGGCTTGAAAATATCACGTTGAGGATCGTCCAAGGCTTCTTTGAGTGGTATTTGGATGAGCATAACCTCAAATATAGGTCTAGTTTCTTGACAATGGCGCATTTTTTCAGAATGTACTGGATGGAGGAAAGGGGTCTTGACCTTCCTCTATAATTTGGGAGGGATATTACTTCGGTATGATTTCTACGTTTTTAGCACTAGTCCTTAATTGACTTAAGAAGCTAGTAAAATCAATGGCTATAGAATACGACCTTGACAAGACTGCTAAGGAATAGCCGCTATTTAGCATTAACGAGGTATTCGTTATCACGCATTATTTGGTGGCCGCTTGCGATATAGCCTTTCCTACGGCCCGGGTTCTTTTCTAATTGAACACCCTACGGAAAATAATGGTATTAACTTCAGCTCGACCTAGGACCCTTATACTATCTTCCTATTACGAGAAAGAAAACGATACGCTAAAGTGGAAAGATATTGACCTATATATGGTAAAACACCCCGAGTATTCTGATACCTAAGTTCTTCTTATGAGGGCGAGGCATAGGCTTAATAAGGGAAAGAGAAACCAAGGGAATCCGTGAGTCTTAGTCCTATACTATTATTTATAGGTAAACCTGACTATCTCTAGGCCTACATTCACTTATACCGAAAGAAATGATAATCTGGGACTCTGTGTTATTCAGGATATACTTATATATGCCTTTCTTAACGATACATTTGCAAGCCTATATATAAAATGCCCTCGAGATATTTGGCGCTTTACAAAAGTTCTAGAACATCGCCACAGCACTCCTATCCATTTCAAGGATAGCGTGAAAAATATCCCTATTTTCAGGCGCGCTATAAAGGTAGAAGACGGGACTTGGGTCACTCACTACACCGTCGGCTTTTTATATAAGTAGGCGTAGGAGTATGAAAGAAAAGCTAGCACAAAGGCTGGATTTTTAGATAAGGGATCGCTCTATAAGTACCGCAAAGGCGCAGCTGAAAACTTAAGTATAGCTAGGAGAATTTGAACGAATGATTTTCATACTAATGACTTTAGGGAACCTTAACGAACACTCACGTAATATAATCATAGGTCATCGAAAAAGTGCAACTTTTTCGAATTACATGTCTGTGTTCAATGACACTCAATCCATTTTTATGCAAACTCCGACGAGGGATTCTTTATTGAATCTAGTATGCTATAGAAATCTGACACGAGATGTATCAGCGCCACAAAAACTGAACACTAAGCAAAAAGAGGCCATCGAAACGGAAGCCGAGCTCTATGACTTGAAAAAGGCACTTAAGTCGACTAGAGACGAACTTATATCAGAATTTCATAAGTTAAAGAAAGCGGAAGGAGCTTCCGACCCACGATTCAGCGAAATGAAGCAACTACAAAAGAAGATTAGAACGAGACGAAAGATGTTAGAACGCCGTGCTCAGAAGACAGCCCGGAAGGAATTCTTTGATAGTATTGGAAACCGGATCATCGAGCAAAACCAGCAAGGGACTCCGCTCACTTTCACTCCAGACGTCAGCCATATCCAGCCGGAGAGAATAGCCCTTACTAAGCTTGAATTCAAGAACAGGGATGTCGATACTATCGATGATGCTGAATTGATTGAAGACCGCATTCGATCTCTTAAGCTACGACTGAAACTGAACAGCCTCCATATACCTCAGGCCTTAAAAAAGCGGATTGTGTTCAAAGATAGACAGAAGGGAGCATCAAGACAAGCAGTGGTCCCAATAGAAAGCTCATCTGGACTGGAATGTCCTGTGTGTCTAGGGGGTACTCGCTTAGATCCCACCGCTAGGCGATATAAGTACTCACGAAAGGATGTACTTCAGGTTCATTTTAGGACTCATCGCCTGCCATTCTTTTTTCAAAAGCCTGGTCGAAAGTGTGATTGGCCTCATTGTCTTCAAGTTCTCCCCACACTTTCACAATACAAATGGCACCTTGCAGACATCCATAAAATTAATTTATAGAAAATCAAATTTGGCTCTTCATGGCATATCTGCCCCATTGTTTTGATCTAGTATGCTAGAAATGTGGCATCGATTTTAATTTCATAGACAAGGGATGCTTTTCTCTGTAGGTTTACTATATCACGAATGCACGATAGTGGCCGTCGTGATTTACATCAAGTCATTGGGCCATCATACCTAAATTATTGATCAGAAATCTTTACTTTTGTATAAGACACGAACAAATCTATTTAAAATAGCTAACGCTTTCAAAGTCAGGATCGTATTGATAGTACTAGACTACAATTCCTCATCGCTAGGGGGCAGTCTGGTCCACCCTCTTGGATATTGACGTTCATTGCATACATCAGAAAGCGCAGTCATGCATTCTCTCGTCTGCTCATCCCCCTTTGCCTGGAGTCGTGGATCTAGAGTAGTAATAATCATCTTCCACTTATCAATGAGTTCTTGGCAATGAACAAGGCCTAGCCCAACATCTCGCTCTCCAGAAATGTTTCGGTCCATTAGACGACCATTAATTTCATCAACCTTGTTCATAGCGTTTCTGCGCTCCGCGTCTGAAACTCGGGGGATGGTCTCTGGTATACAGATTGAACCTTCCTAACATCCAAAATAAATTGTACGCAAATATTCCGTCGCTTGGCGATATGCCGATCTATGGTAATCATATCGCAGTTTTGATTTCAAAGTCTGTAGATAGTCAGCTTCATTATATATCCTAAGGTTAGCTCTATGACTCACACTAATCTTTTCCGCTGGAAGCGAGAACCCTTGAAGCGCTAGCGAAGTGTTGGTGACTAGTCGATTAAGTAGATACACTAGAGAATGCATAGGGCTCACTGAGGAATTATCTAGATAACTCACCGGTCTTAGTGGCTGAAATAGCGGTAGGTGGCTGAGAAGAGACCTTTTCTTCTAACCGTGATCCAGGAGCTAGGGATAGATGTGGATAATGAGCCCTAGATCGAGGGCTAGGTGCAAACGTACTACCATTCCCAGGAGGGAGCAGGCCATTCCCAGGAGGGAGAACACCATTTCCAGGGGGAAGCAGACCATTCCTAGGAGGAAGCAGACTAGCTGCCGGAGGAACAGAGGGCAATAAAACCCATTGGCCAGGAGGCAGCGTACCAGCAAGAACCCATATATAAGACATTGCGCGTTAACGAAGCCAAGAATGAGTGGCGGTGGAATAAATTAGAAGTTAAAAGCTAGAATATTTGATGGCCGAAAGCTCCACGCTTTATGAACTGTAACTTTCGTAGGCGTTTTGAAGGCCACGGTTTTGAAGGCCACGGTTTTAGGGGAAGATCACGGTCTTACTTTTTATCATAGCTTGTTTGATTTCATTCTTACGGTTCTATTGAATCCATTTTCTTTTTATCTTTTGATCACTCTACTTGTACGCTATCTGAATTTTCACACTCAGCGATCACGGCTTAGGATCGTTTGGGGACCAAAATCGTGGCTTTTCCTAGACGCTTATGGTAAATAAGTGTATTTATATTTCCAATTTCTAGCTCGTCTTTCACCTTAGATTATAAGCTGTCCGGTTGAGTCGTTATGTTTGGCCTTCTATTGCGTGCTGCTCGAAAGCTCGGCCTGCTCACAGCAGTACATGTTACATTGGTTTATCAAAAATCCGGCTCGCTTCGTGTGATCGAGGCTTAATTTCCTCCTGAAACACTCATAGATGTACGTTCCCTCCCTTATTAATCTCGCTCACACTAAATATCAACAGGTCGATGTGCACATCTCCTTTCCACCCGCGTATCACGAATAGACCCTCGGCCATAGCCTAGACAATAAAGATATATCTCGTGAATGACGTTTTCCTGTTTTTCAATCTTATTGCGTTTGACAGAGCTTGAGGCATACATTCTGAATCATTCCATTTTCTAGCTGCAACAAAATCAGTGTCATTTTCAAGTTTATTGAACGCTTCTAGTGCAAATTTATGTACTAACCAGAAATTTTTCCATCCTGCTTTAAGCGCGTAGCTACTTGATAACGCTAGTTTTTGACTGTTGCGGAAGTTCTAGAGCGTCACCTATAGATTAACCAACGGAAATCATCATCTTAAAATATAGAAAAAAGCCATAAGGTTTCTCTTTTGCTTTAAACAGTCCGCCTTGGTCCTTTGATACATGTAGTCATTCGGTTTCTTAAACTTCGATCGCAATTATAAGTAAGACATAGTGATCAAATTTCAAATGACTGAAACATAGGGAACCCTGTCTGCATCGATTTGCATAAGATGCTACTAGGAGGTGATAATTACCTAAATGTATATTTCTTGATTGGCTTTAAGCGACTCATTGATCTGGCAGTACCCATAAATTTGTGTTTTCGTTGTATATCGGAATAACAAGCTTCTTAACAGAACCTAGCTGTAACGTGCTATTAAAATAGCCTTTCCCACTAACTATCAGACAAGGGCCCTGGCTGCACCTATCTGATACCTGCTTTATGGAAATCGTTTGAAGCTTTTGTTTATCTTCGCGGGCTTCGGCAAACCATTGATCGTCCTGATGCATGTTGGCGAGCACGTCGTCTGTGTAGTGACGGACAAAATCAACGATACCAGCCGATGGAAAGAAGAAGACAACAAACTGACAAGTACGCGAAAGTGGCTGGAAAGAAGCATAGAATGACTTAGGGGCCATATTGAGTTGACACCTGCAGATATTCGATGACTGCCGGGTAATGGCTATTTCATTTTGAGTAGCCCCATCATTGGTAAGAAGCAAAGTTGATTGAGGCATAGACTAGGGCTCATATACCACTGGCGCAGTGTTTATCAGCGCAAGATTCATCGGCACATTTGTTGGCAAGTCATCTGTTCGCGCGACATTGATTGTCACATCATCCATTGGCGTAACATCCATTGGCGTAACATCCATTGGCGTAACATCTATTGGTAGCACTGGTGCAACATGTAATGCACCATCAATATTTCTAGTAGTCAAGCCGCCGTTTACGGGCCCAGGCATAGTAGACATCGGTAGCTCTAGAGCATTTCCATCATTGAAATCTGGAAAGAATGACCTGAAAATGTCGCGCTTAACGGCGAACGATGTCATGCTAGCACGAGCAGGCTGATCTACCGAGTAAATATTATGTAGGAATAGGTATCTTTGGTCAAAAAGGAAGGTGCTTGAGGTTGTCATCCTATAGCGTTGCTCTAAAGACCAGTCGTCTTGGTAGTCCAGACTTTGGATTGCTGGTGGGTTGTCAATCTTGCGTGGAACCATGTCCCTAAGGATGGTGGCAATGTGGTTACTGCATTCCCTGACTTTAGCCTCATCATACACAAAGAGCTCTGGGGGGCGTAGTCGAGTCAAAATTCCGTGTATAGCGGCAAATTCAATAGAACCTGTGGGATGAGCGCGTTTAGAGGATTTTGATCCTGGAAAGACAAATCCAACGTTATTCGCACATAGCTTAAACCGCTTCCATAGCTCAGAATTGTCGAACCTTGCCTTCAAACGAGATTGACCTACGCCAAGCGGCCGAGAATCTGTAAGACCATAGAAATGGCGCATGGCGAAAAGGAACAACTGTCTGTAGGCTGCCCAGAATCCGTATTCCTTTGATCCTGCTTTTTGAACATAATCGTTTTCTGAAATTTGAAGTTGATGTTTTAAGTCTTGAGGACAGACGTAGTACTTGAACATTAACTCCCTAATAGTGCCCTTGTGTTTTAGAGGGAGCACCCTCTTGATAACATCAGTCATAGCCTTGAGGTATTTGGTATTTTCGAGAAACGTTCGAAGTGAAGGTATGATTTTTGGGTATCCTAAAGCGGCTTGTCGGAGCTGAGACCGTATGGCATGGTCTTCAACATCTTGAAAGGCCCTCCCATCTTGGAATATTTGATCGATATGCTCACGATCGGCGATAGACAATCGTGGGCATCTGCCTTCTAATAATGTGAGGGTCGTTGGATCTAGGATCACGGGATTAAGGCACGTTAGTGACTGCCATGCCTTAAATATCTCTTCTAATGAATCTGCAAGCTCCTATTGACATTAGTTTGACGATGATGCCTTATAGGAATGTCTCACCTCGGGGCATTTAAGGCTAGGGAGGTGTGTCCCTATGAACCAAGATTTCCATAGCGCTGGGAACTGAACAAGTAAGTCTAGCTTCTGTCCTAAATTGAGAAAAGCGTCTTTGTTCTCCTTAGGATGATAGATTCTGTTGAATTCGCGACACTTGGTAGGTGACCATTTTGCAAGCCACTCCTTAGCGGCTTCTATCTCTCCCCGTTGCTGGTAGTGGCGAGTATTGCGAAAGATCTCTCTATCTGCAAAGCTCTAGGAGCTTTGATTACACTCGCGTAGTCTCTTTCGACAGTCATCGTCTAATTTTGTAGTGTCATATAGATCGAAAGTCCACCAGTAATCGCCTGGGTTAAGCCATTGAAGCGTAGCAGCAATCCGGTGGTGCCCCTGGAAACAACGTAGCTTCTGACCCTGTGGTAGCTCTAAATCCTTGAAGTAACCGATGGGTGAGCCTTCACCAAGTAAGTGGCTTACGCCTATGTAAGACACTTCGCATGGGATCCAGGTAAGAGGGTCCAGTCGGCGACACCCCTTTATGCGTAAATCGATGAATAAGACGATCAGTTTGCGACTGTCGAAAGGCTCGAGCCCTATAGATGTCAATTCCATCAAATAAAAGTTGATCTAGTTCTCTGATTCTAAAAGAGCCGATGCGGGCGGCGGTCAATTTGCGAGCAGTCTCTAGATCTTTAGTCGCCATGCCAGAACGTTAGCATTCAATACTTAATCGAAAAGCGCTGTGCGATAACTAAGAGCCTAGGGTATCCTACGACAGGAGAAATCTCATTTTGAGATGCGAAAGCTGTGGTTTCTAGTCAAAGTCGTGGTTAAAGGCCGCACAATAATGAACCAATTAGATTAGGTGGTTACGCGCCTATAGTATCCTATGAACTAAAAAAAACGTCCGATTCTCTTCATCGTAGGAAAAACCACGGTCTCCGCAAAACATTAATTTCATGCGAAGGCAGGGTTCTTCTGAACATCTATATTATAGGAAAAACCACGGATTTCCTCTTAATCTAAGACCCTTCGGGTGAGCCTAAACATCGTTAGACTAGGTAGATCCTAGGAAATACTACGGTTTTCCGCGCGCACTAAGCTCCTGTGAAATAAAGGATCACCCGAATAACTTTGTCATAGGATAAACCACGTTTTCTGAAAACAATGGTCTTCCCGTGAACCTGAGGGTCCTTTGACTATCTCTGTCATAGGAGAGACTACGGTTCCACGAGCTCTGATACTCTCACGAACCGCGAGATAACACGACAGTTGCTATCCTAAGAAATATCACGGTTCTTCGGAAACATTAGAGGATTTCCTCAGAATCAGGCGCCCGTCAGACTACCGGTATCTTAAGAAGCACCATGATTTTTGTTCATTTCAAAATCTTAGGATTCAAAAGATCAAAGGATGACACCGTTCCTAATATTTACCACCATTATCAGATACGAGTTTTTCATGTTGATAATCCCACGAATGAACTAGGATGTATAAAACACAGAAACAACATGAATTTTCTAACTAATCTTGCGTTCCGAAATAACTTCTACTTCCTTGGCAGCTACCTCTCGAGAGAACCGAATATATGGTTTGAGGCACGTGGCTCCCGGAGAGAGCTGTAAAAAATCATGCTGGTCGTCGTTAAACCCGACTTAATACCAAAGGAAGACTGAAAACTGACTTTCAGGAGCTGACTAGCAGGCTGTGATTTGGTAGACTCGATAAAATCCATCGCGTTAGATCCCTAATCAGAGACGAGAGAGCCGACTTTTCGTAAGAATGTACTCGGCTTAAGACATTCAATGATCATCTTGCCAACAGACTCAATGTCACTTTGTGAGTCCCTAATATCGTTATTTTGAAGCATTGAGGTTCCGACATTTCCTATTTCATTTAGTTTTTGATTGACCTTTCTTATCATGATAGCATACCTACCTTGACCGCACCCGTTACTAAAAGAAGGATAGAGCTCGAGGATATATCTCCATGGGCTATCTTTAGATGTTTGTGAATATGCTCGAGGCCTGTCAAAATCTCCCGTGAAAAGGCCGCCACTTCGAAAAGCTGAAGGCGACCAAGGGGTGAGCTAAAAATTTGACTCAATGAAATATCCATGATCTCGTAGACCAGAAATATGGCACCCTTATGATATATAGCCTCCTGAAGTTCAACAATATTTTTGTGAGGGCTTGTGATCAGTCTTGCTAGATCTTTACTGGTGGTTTTCACCTCTTTAATAATAGCCTCGGAGAATGTGTTGTTATAAACAACCCACCCGCGTCCTGCCTGGTTCATCTTAAAGCTCTTTTGATATCGACTCCAAGGGTTATAAGCTGTCCTTGGCAGTGCATTAAAAGCCTATGGACGCTGCTTCTGGAGTTTTGGCGCACCTTGTTTTGTTCCTTAGACTGTCGATTCAGGCTCTAGAGGCCGCTTCAAAAGGTTGCCGGACCTAGGAAAAACAGAGACCGATTATGGGAGGCTTTGTCTTTGGTAGCCTCCTGGGCAGACATTTTTCGCTGAAACTTTGGATTGAAAAGATCTAAGGAAATGCTGGGCTTTTATCTGTGACACACGAGGAATGCTTGAGGTTTAAAATCGTGGTTTTGCCCCACTTTCCAAACGGTATGCTTTAAATAAATGTCATCACCTCCCAAAGTTGTTTTTTCCAACTAAATATGTTCGTCCAAATGGATATCTTCTTAGTTTACCTCTATTTCGTGGCAGCACTATTGTCCTTACTTTTTCTTTAGCAATATTTCCATCCTCGACCGACTTCTCGCATCCGTCGCATATACCGCCTATTTAGGCGACACATAACACTCCCCTATTTGCTCCGAAGGCGAACACCATGGGGTCCTATAACAACAATACAATCAGTGATATACTCCATCTACATCGGTGGCACTGTCACATGTAATGTACCGCAATTCATATCGCCTTCATAAGTTAATACCGGGACAGAAATTGCGAATCCAGCTTACCACTTACCATCATAGGTGAGTTGTATCTATAGCACGTATATGCTCAACAAGAGCTCCTCTGACGCTCTGTCTAGCTTGCATACTATGTCGACCAGCGTTGGCCATTCGACAGTGACAATGCTGCTATCGCGAAAGTCTCTAATGACTTCTGCCATACCGACACGCTCAATAACGGACTGTTGAGTCACAAGGTCTCGAAGTTCAGTTTCGACATGGGTAAGGCGATGAGAGCAAACGAATATGATGCGTACTGTGCTCAGGAGGCATAGGTGCAAGAGGTTTGTCAACATTTTGAGATCTTAGAACGAAGCAGTGGAAATAAGATTAAAACTATGGTATCCCAGTGCTGTATAAATATCTCGAGCTTGTCGCGTACACCATGAGTCATTAGAGTGGTCGCGTGCATGATGAGTCCGTCTTGCAGAATCACATTGTTGGCGCTAAAGTGTACTGATAAAGGCTCAATAAGGTCCCATCCATGACTTGTATTGGAATGAGTGACTGACACGTTTATCGTTAGGCGACTGTGAAGGAGTGGAATTTGCATACGTCATGTGAGGCATTGATTCCCCGATATTTCCTTGAGTATGTATATTAAGTTAATACATCCGGAGAGAACCACCACCATCAATCCAAGACTTTTACGGCCAGACTCTTCGACCGTCCAGGTAGATGTATGAAGAGTAATGTCTGTGGCTACGACGAAAGGGGGGGGGGGCAAAGGGGCTGATCCCTTTCTTTTTATTGGATATGTTGTTTAAAAATAGCAAGCGCCTTGGTTTCACACTGTCAGCAACGACGGGAAATAACTGGCTTTTAGTCACCACTGAGATAGCATGTCTATCTGACCCAATTTTTATTTATAGTAACTATATGAGGTGTAGGCGTGGACCCGTAGTGGACCCGTGGAAGTTGACTGCCTAGGTGGACGCTAATACTGCTGACTCATCTACCATACCGCCCGAAGTGCATACAGCCCGGCGTTACATTGGCCCGAGAGAGATCCCTGGCGTCATGTGCAGGCACTTCACTGTTGTTGTTTTTTTCCACTTCATCTTTCTCTGATAACGGCTTCGTTCATTGAATAGTGTTCTAACTTGATTTTATACCTTACTCATGCCTTTTCTAAACATTTCCCCCGAAGATGTTATTTCGGGGGGCACTAGAATTATGCAAGCAAGGTTAAAGGGCGGAGAGATTGTCGTAAACTGCGGCAAGCCTGCTCTTGAAAAATCCGCTAATTTGACGGTTCAGGTTCGTATACAGCTTGTCTGTACCACAAAGCTCTAACTTCTATCGTTGAAATCTGTCAGGCAGCTAGCTGGGGTGCTCAAAACCCTGTTCTAGCTACCTGCACAGTTGTTGGCACTACTGGTGCTATTTTTCTCGCTGGCCCTAGCTTAGCAACAGTCCCAATCCTATCGAGCATGGGATTCATAGCAGGGGGAATTCATGCAGGTATGTGAAAAATTGCAGGAGAAATAAGCAAATTGAGTCATATTCCCTTGTCCAGAAGCTCGAATGAACATTCTTCTGACCATATATATATATTGGGTTCCATCTTCAGTGAGAGTGGTCTCCGACGCTCTCCTCTTTTACTGGCGAATTGGTGCTCAGCTGGTAAATTTCCTTTCTGAATCCTTTTTGTTTAATCATAGTAGTCAAATTTTCACCATCGGCATTCCTTCGCCGCGTTTACAGGATGGTCCGAAATCAGATTATCCACCTTCACAAGCATACCTCCCAGGAGCCGGTAGACCGCTTCCTAGGAGCATCAAGGTTATATCCTGGGAGCCCTATAGCTCCTAGGAGTACGCCATCACGATCCCAGGAGCCTGCAATGCTATACCAAATGAACGATCTCATTTCGGTGATGGCGCCAGCAGTGCACGATGTTTTAAAAAGGCATTATACTCGAGTACTCGAGGAATTGTGGCCGTCATCCGTTTTGACACAACTACCAGCAGCCTGATTTGGACTGGCTCTAAACCGTCATTGCATTGTTGGTGAGTAGGCCAACTGATCTCATTTTATTTTCCGCCCTAAAATTGACGCTGGCATTCTATTCATATCTGTCAAGCCAGCATAAAGAATTCTCAGATCATACTCCTGCCTTAATCGGGAAAGGCCATGTGGCTCTCGCCTCGTCTGCGGATTTCTCCCCACCAACGCTTTCAATGTACATAGTCAACAATTCCTCATTCTGCGTCCTCTTCTCATTCACATCCAATCCTGGTGCGACCCATCCTTCCGCGTCAGTGTCAAGGCATTCTTGCGCAAGAGCCTGAATCTTATACCAAGCTTGATACTCAGAGAATTGGTGTTCGTGCTTATCGATCTGCTCCTGCGTAAAGGATAAAGGGCATTCTCCAGAAAATCCAAGGTCCGACCAATTCTGAAAGAGTTCTATCAAGCACGCACGAAGCGGGAGAACGCCAATTTCGGAGACTTCCCCGCATCGAAGGAATAACTCTCGGAAGACACGGGGTACGTTCATGGCCTTATGCGCTGGTTTGTCCTCAAGTAAGGTTGAGATCTCATAAGCCTTTGCTAGCTTTACTTGAGACCATTCGCGCATTGCAAGCATCTTACTATCCTCATCTAGGGTATCGAAATCATCGCGAAGTTTCACCTCAAATATGCCCATCTCGTAATCGTAGTTCTGCGGGGGTTTGAGAAAGACTGGCCATTGGGCCTGGAGAAATGCAGGGAGAACGGAGATCGACTGGAGGTCGATAAGGGATACTATTTTTTAACACTCGTTAGGGGCGACGAAAATGTTTCCCATATGAAGATCGGTATGCCATAGAGTAGGCTGGGAAGCTTCCCCGTTTAAAATTTCGTTCGAGTCTAATAGTTCCATAACACTCTCTGTTGCTTGTAAGATTTCGGTTTGTTCTTTGATATCTCCTTTATAAAAGACTGCTTGATTTTGCTGGAGTGCTTGATCTTGCTGGCCGTTCTTTGATATTCGTAGCAACTCGCGCTTTGCAAGAGAGACCCCAAGGGTTGAAATTGAATACCCTATGAACATTTAGTATATAAATTGTCAAAGTACGCAAGGGACTCACAAGGTCCTTTATCAAAATCCAGACTAGGATCAGGATTATATCCTCGGTCACAAGAAGGTCCAATACAGAAAGATGGATCATCATTAAGGGGCTTGTTTGGTTGCTCTATATCCGTTCGAAGATACAGTCCTCCATAAGCAGGGAAATGAATAGCTGATAGTTGAGCCTCGATCTGGGTCAGGTTTCTGATTAACTGCAGTTGATCAAATTCGGCCATGGCACCCCAAACTTGATATAGTGGAACACTGGCGGCTTTCTCCATGATGATATATTCTGCGCCGACAGCATTCGAGTTGTTCGAAGACTAGGAAAGAACACGAGGGACAGGAATGCTAGTGTGTTTTCTGACTATTTTAAAGGATATTAGCCATTGGAAGCAGAATTATACCAATATACGTACTGTATTCGAGAGCGCCGACTTCACCAGCTGTCGTTAAGGTAGGCGGGCCAGCAATGTGGCATGGAATTTTTGCTATCACTTCGGATCCATTTTCTTTTTTCATCAAGAAAACCTTGCTGAAACCTCCTTCCATTTTGTCAATAGCTGTGACCTGACTGGAATTTCCGCCGACTGCTGCAGTAGTATTGCAAAGCTCATCCACATCGAATCGGACATATCTTCTGCTTAGCTGGTGTTCTTCATTGGTAAGGAAATGGCCATTGGTGTAAGCGAAAAGCTCCTCCTATGTAATGGATGCACCTATTTGGATAATCAGAAACTGAAAGCAGCTGCCTTTACACCCCTTTTCTTACCTCGACATGTTATCGATAAAGACGATCCAGGTCTGCCATATCGATGTGTCGTAGACTTTCTGAGCGCTCTCAGCATTTTGCGAGCAAGTGTTCAACACACGTAAAGATTGGCTCAAAGAAAGAGATGATAGAAGGAATGCGACAAGGGAACTCATGAGACAGTGCTACCACTACAGGAGGTAGATAGCACAATATGATATATTGTCGCATGCCGTAGGCGGCCTATCCCAGGGCACCTCTGTACCAATGACTGGGATAATTGGTCTGGGCTCATCGTACTGATATCTCTCAGGCTTGCTGCGCTGCTAGGATACATAGATCGGCTCAAATGATGCTCATTCTTTCTAGTCTGCAGGGAATCACTTCTCTTGAGCCCTACATAAAATACGCTGATAGATTCGAATGAAGCGCTACTTGGGCGCATCTCTGTTCTATATCAAACGTCTCCCAAAGGTGCCCGCTTCGTCACGAATCTTCGCCGCCACTTCGATGCCTTCGAGTATTTTGGTATACCAATGTGCCTGTTTATTGATTTTGATGGAGGTCCCTGCGGCAGAAGATTCCTCATGCCCCTCATTAATGATCTCAGAAGAATGACCACTCCTATCACCAGAGGACGGCCTGGCTTCAATCATGGCCAGGCGTGTAGACTCCTCCCATTGTGCTCGATCTTCGCTTTCTTTGAGAATTGGATCAATCCATCTGAAGGCGCCATCACAGAATACAGTCGTGTCTTTTTCCATTGCTTCGTCGAATTTGAATGTGTCTGGATTCAGAGCTATGATTGTATTTAACATAGCTCTTCGAGAGGCAAGTTGAACTTCATAACGATCCATTCTCACCCCTGCGTAACCTTCCATCCAATTCTTCACGATCTTTTCTGGCGCAAAAGGGTATGTGTGCCAGAAAATGCAGAACATGATCCAGAAGGTGATGAAATACGAATCCCATCCCTTGAGTGTTGCAGCACCAATAGCAAAGCCCCATTGGCTTATAATGCACAGTCGCAATACAAACCGAAGTACTCCAGGTGTGCCAGTGGGACCTTTCGTGGAAAGAAGGGGATTGTTGAGGACAGAATTAAGGACGCTACTTTCGCCATAGAAGACTTGCCAGTTTGTTTCGTTCATATGCATTGCCGTGATGATAACTCGATTGTACTCGCTGCCACCTCTTGGTTGAAAATTTCGTCGCTCGCTTCCGTGGATAAAATAGACCACTGCGCCACTAAGTATTATAGTGGCTAGAAAACCGAGCGTGATATAGCAATGCAGCGCAACGCTTAGAGCGAACAGACCCAAGAAGAAGACCCAACCCATCACATGGGCTACAAGGAAATAGAGCGAGAACCCAGACCGGGACGATTGTTCAGTCCGATGCATGTGAATCACTTCAAGTTTTTGAATTCGTCTGTCCGGCTCGCTCATATTCTTGTGATTGTTGCGTATTTGTTTTGACTTGAGGGTTTCTAAGTACAGACGCAAAGTCTCAGGACTCGCCATGTGATACAAATCCCCATAGCGACCGTCTAGACAGAGAGGGCTCAGACTGGCACCAAAGTCATCAAGGTAGCAGTTATTTTGCGCCTTTCTGTTTGAGAGAAGCAAGCGGCTTGCAGAAGGTGTAATGGACCAACACCAGAGCGGTTGATTTCCGGTGAGCTGGAATGTGTGAAGAGTGCGCGGAACGTCAAGAAAGTCGATGACCGCAGAGAGAGGTAGAATACCCGCTAATTCTCCTGACCACGGATGGCTAGCCAATATGGCATCCATGGTGGCCCGCACACTTTCAAACATTATTTTAGAGATCAACGAGGCTGTGGGTAGCAACGGTCGAGTCGAGTATGTTAATTTCTGGATCAGCAATTCATTGAGTGCTCATTGAAATTAGATAGAGGGTAGAGCATAGAGCACTCGTGGATACGCAGAGTTATTGGTATGGTTGGGTTAAATGGGACTCAACGCTAAACTATATTAGGCCATCACATGATATCCAGATGTACCCTGTTTTTTAAATGGTCATTTACACCTACGTTTCATTACCAATTCCACTACCAAATCCAGCCTCTATATCCAATCTCTATATCCATCATGTCTATCATCTTCAATGCCCTGCCTCTCCCACCGCCTATCTCTGAATTCGGCGAGCCCTTCTATCGCTCAGCTGAGCAGGCTATTGAGGCTATCAACATGCATGCCCAGCCCCAGGGCTTCGCAGTTTCGAAGCGAGGCTCCCAGCCTAATCGTATCCAACTACGATGCGCCCGAAGTAGGGTCTACGATCCCCGAAAAACCACCCAACGCCGATCGACTACCCAATCAACCCAATGCCCATACCGTGCCACCATCCACCTACGTCCCGATACCGATACTATAAGCAATCACGGACTTTGGGATATCTAGGTCGTTGAAAGTGGCTATAACTATAATCGACAACCCGGACATACCTTCGCTATCCACCAAACAAGGCAGATCGATCGGTTTAGCTCCCAAATCATTGCTGGAATTTATGAAGGTTCCTCACCAACCCTAATACCACAAGGAATCAAGATTCAATGTGAAGCAACGAACGAAGAATTCACACTTAATCCTAAAAGGATAAAGCGTTTTATGTTCGAACATCGCCAATCAGAATTAGGAGGTTATTCGCAGATTCAAAACCTACTAAAGCAAGACAACAATCAATGGATTATCCACTACGATGTGGATAGAGAGGACCGATTAACCGCGGCATTCTTAATCCACCGTAGTTCAATTGAATTACTCCGGAGCAATCCCTTTTTTTTGTAGATGGACTACACCTACAAAACCAACCGATATCACTTCCCGCTACTTGATATTATCGGCGAGTCTTCGGTTGGTAAGAGTTTCTATATCGGGCTTACATTTATAGCCAATGAGAAAGAACTAGCCTACAAACAAGTGCTTCGGTGGCTAAAGGGGCTATTAAACCAGCAGCAAATCCCTTACCCGAAGACAATTATAACCGACAAAGAGAAGGCCTTACGGAATGCAGTTTCTAAGGTATATCCTTATCTCTTTACCCTTAATTTATACTAATAATAAATAGGTTTTCCCGGAAACTAAGACACTAATTTGCTATTGGCATATTATCAAAAACATCCAAGGCCGTCTACGCCCCCGAATTAACAAGGTTATTGCCGCTGAACAGCCGGCCCGGTCCCGTACATCTCAGGACCATAGAGATGCGGTTAATCAACAGTGGGACACTATGAAAATCCAGCTAGACCAAGTCTTCCTCGCACACACAAAGGAGGACCATGAACAACGCTGGCAGCGCTTCCGAGACCTTTATGACACACATTATGGAGATATCCTACGATATATTCATGATGAATGGATAAACCAGGTCCCCGAGGCCTTTCTCCGGTTCCACACAAAGGCTTATTTCCATTTAAATGAGCTATCAATATGCCGGGTGGAAGGCGCCCATTCAGCATTGAAGCGAGCCCTCCAAGCATCAAATGCTGATCTACTTTTAGTAGCTAATTCATTCGCAATCACTATTCAACGGCATGCCCAAGCGATTAAGAATATAATTCAGCTTCAAAAGACAAGAAAACAAGGCATCTTTCATAAATTCCTCCGACCCGTTGAGCATCAGATCTCGGAAAAGGCGATATATATGGCCGCCACCATATATAATCGCTTTATGCCTGATACAGATCTCAACAAACCCCGGATTCGTGAAGAATGTAGCGGGTTAGCTATTCACACAACAGGTATTCCATGCATCCACACTATACTAAGCGCTGAGAGGGGTCCAGGCCTCTCAGTAGCTAATTTCCATCCCCACTGGCATCTTCCAGCAGCTATTCCAGCAGCTATTCCGGCATCGACCTGGAATCCGCCTATTCCGGCATCTCAGGTGCAGAACCCGGCTAAGGCCGTCACCCGAGGCCGCCCTCCGGCCTCATCCGCGCGGCAGGCCATTTCCCAGACCATTTTCCAGACCATTTCACAGACCATTTCACAGACCATTTCCCAGACCATTTCCCAGACCCAGCGCTCAGCCCAGCGCTCACCATCTCAATTTGAGATCATCGAACAGCAGATTATAGCTGGGAACCAGGCTTTTGAGGCATCACGGGCGGCCTCACGGGCGGCCTCGCAGGCATCTCAGGCATCTCAGGCATCTCAGGCATCTCAGGCATCTCAGGCATCTCAGGCATCGGGGGCATCGGGGGCATCGGGGGCATCGGGGGCAGGGTGGGATACTTCAGAGGATGAAGGGCCAAGAAGATCAGGCCGGGCGCCTAGGCCAAAGAGAAGAAGAACGGACGAGACGTCCCAGGGCGAGACGACAGAGACAGACCGATAAATGCATGTAAATAGCTTCAAAAAATGGAGATTTAATTCAGTGGGGCGGGCATGTTCCAATTACTATGGGGATTACTGAGAAATGGAAACACAGGATTACCATTTAAAAAACAGGGTACATCTGGATATCATGTGATGGCCTAATATAGTTTAGCGTTGAGTCCCATTTAACCCAACCATTGGTATTTAGGGAATGTAAGCTGATGACTGGGCAGGGCAGAATCACCTGTGTTTGAGCTATAGTACCCCTCCAAGGCTCAGCCGCAGCGACGCGCGCGCTCATTCGGTCTCATAATTCAGCCTCTAGTTTGATTGCATCGTCACTGGAAAGGCCCAGCGCCAAGCCGCAAACATCACTACATTGCATATTATTATGCATGATAATAATAGCAGGACGCGACAACTCAACATTGGTTTTTAGGCGTGTTGCTCTTGAGATTTTGTTGCCCTTTTACATTCAATCGGTTTGTTATTACGGAGTACTCAATTCCTTTCTAGTCGGGCGAAGCGTGAATCGTGGCAGCCGCACGAACCCTTGATTCCCACTCTCAAATAATTGGTCCGCACCATAGCCCCTCAAACACTAGACCCCTGCCCGCGGGTGCCTAGGTGCCCATATGCACTTAGTCGGAAATTATCCATCGGCCCCCGATGCTCTGGAGATACGGGCGTGCGCCATTCCCGCCCGTCTGCAAAATTCAAACAGAGAGCCACCATGATACAAATCATTGACACTGTATCAGTGCTTCCAAATTCCACATACCACTGGTGTTTCTAAATTTTTTTTCTTTTCTCGAAAACTATCACTATCGGCCCAATTGATCACAATTCATATACGCTCTATTAAGCCATGTCGTTGCCCTTGGAAACAGTGCAGGCAGTACATGCAGCTACGGAAAAGCTGGGCTTTTGTCGCAACCGCGTTTGGGCGATAGCCAAGAGCTTACCAGGAGGTGCCAAAGAATTCCCAAAATTACTCCCTCGGCGAGACACACTATCCTTCAAAGTGAGCCGGGAAGACCATGATCTTTGCACTTTCGACTTCTGCGAGCAATCTCGAGTGAATTTCACTCTGATGAAGCAGCGGCACGAGAAACCTTGTGAAGAAGCACGCTGCGATCCTCGAATTTTCCGTCCAGACGATGTCGCGGAAGCTGTCCGAAATGAGCGACTCGTTGTGTGGAATTTTGGAACAAACCCAGAAGTTCTTAAACTTAACAAGCCCTATATGGCGATCTCCCATGTATGGTCGGACGGTACTGGCGCCGGAAACCAACTCCCAGGTCACGTGAACAACTGCCTGCTTGAGTTCTTTCACGGATTCGCTCAGAAGTTCAACTGTGAGGGTATATGGTGGGATACAATCTGCATTCCAATGACAAAGGACCTTCGTGAAAAAGCTTTGAAAGACATGCACCAAAATTACAAGACCGCGGCAGTTACACTAGTGCACGACTGCTTTCTGAGAGACTGCAAATGGATCGATGCAGACTCAGCGTGCTTTTACATTGTCCTGTCTCCATGGTTCAGCCGAGGTTGGACAGCATTGGAGTTGATAATGTCTCCCAATGTCCAAGTCATTTTCAGAGATGACGATGGTCCGATCACGAAGGATCTAGATAAAGACATACTGGAAGCAAAGAGCAATGATTCTTCTTCCCCTTTTCATGGAGTTGCGAGACGAATGCTCCAACGACTTCGAGGGAAGAAAGTTGGACAATTGAATGATCTCCTCGCGATTCTCGGTTCACGCCACACTTCTTGGCCAAGGGACATGGCAATCATCTCCGGACTTATGATGGGAATTGAATTGCCAGAAACCTTTGCACATCAGAAGATCTACCAAGAGATTCTACAGGAACTTGGGGAAATATCACATGCGCATCTGTTCCATAATTCAGCGACCATGGCGAATGGATACAACTGGTGTCCTACAAACATCTATGACCTGCCTGTTACACTTCCAGAAAAGTTCCTTCAGATTGAAAAGAATGGGAATTTGTTTGGCGAGTGGGATATTATGCCTCTCGATCACATCAAAGATGAAAGGTTTATCTTGGGTCATGCCCATCCGATGATCGCAGCAAAGGTTGAACTCGCTCGATATGAGAAAGATTGGCATATTGTGCTCATTGAGCCTGGGTCCAGCCCTAAAGGGGCTGGGATAAGCAGGGGCCTTTTAGTCAAACCATCGGTCAGGGGCGATAAGGACCTTATCGATTGCTATTGTGATTATGTTGGTCCGGTTTATTTCCATCCACCGTTGATGAGTTCAGAGGTCGAAGTCGTTGGCCAGATTTTTTCGTTCAAGAACGTTCACATTGGTCGCAACGAGAACATTCACAACAACAGCACCCAAAACACCAATGCGAAAGAGAAGGTTCAGAGCATGATTGAGCGCATGAAGATCAGTTCATCAAAAACGCAACCCGAAAAACGACCGAAAGTGTCAAGGGATTTTGGCCTCGGTGAATATGACCAAACGAAACTGGAGGAAGAGCTTATCAAGGCTGCCAGAGCTGGCGTCTATGAAAAAGTCGAAATTCTCCTCAAGAAGGTGAACAACCCAAGCAAGACTGATGCGTCCGGATGGTCCGCATTACATCATGCTGTTTGGAATGGCAAACCGGAAGTAGTCAATCTACTGGTCAAAAGTTTGTCTCTCAGACAAAGGACTGATCGTGGCGAGGAACCACTTCACCTCGCAGCAGCTCGTGGCAATGAACAGCTGGTGGTCATGTTGCTAGAAGGTTCTACTCTCGACTTAAAGCGGAAACAAGATGGATTGAACGCCCTTCACCTCGCGGCCATAAGTGGCTTCGCTGGGATCGTGGATAAAATTTTGCAGGGAAATTGGGCAGTCAACGCAACCGATAATAGACAACAAACGGCACTACACATGGCATCCTTTTGCGGCAATGAAGATCTAGTGCATGTCTTAACCAAGCATGGAGCTGATCATGCTCTCGAGGACATCAGTGGGGAAACCGCTTTGTCCTTTGCAGTTTTCAAGGGCCACGGAAAGACTGCGAAGGTACTTATAGAAGCAAGTGCGGAGTTAAATGGCCAATATAAGCATTGCACCTCTCTACTTCATTTCGCAGTAGAATCTAATAGAATTATGGCTATTAAGATTCTTTGCGACCTGAAAGCGGATCTCGAGGTTCGTGATGATTATGACAGGACTCCTCTTCATCAGGCGGCTAGTTCTGACCTCGTTGAAGCTATCAAGACGCTCGTGGTCTTTAAGGCGGATATTGACGCCCGAGATGAGGACCGACGGACTCCTCTTCATCTGGCGGCTTATCATAGCCATCTTGAAGCTATTCAGACGCTCGTGGCCCTTGGGGCGGATATTGAAGCTCAAGGTGAGGACTGCCAGACTCCTCTTCATCTAGTAGCTATGTTGGGGGATGTTGAAGTTATCGAGACGCTCGTGGACCTGAAAGCAGATATTAAAGCCCGAGATCAGGACCGCCGGACTCCTCTTCATCTGGCGGCTAATTATAGCAATCCTGAAGCTATCAAGGCGCTCAAGGCCCTTGGGGCGGATATTGAAGCCCGAGATAAGGATGGCCAAACTCCTCTTCATCTAGCTGACTTTCCTGAAGCTATCAAGGTGCTCGAGGCCCTTGGGGCGGATATTGAAGCCCAAGATAAGGATGGCCAAACTCCTCTTCATCTGGCGGCTAAGTATGACCGTCCTGAAGCTATCAAGGCGCTCGAGGCCCTTGGGGCGGATATTAAAGCCCGAGATCAGGACCGCCGGACTCCTCTTCATCTGGCGGCTAATTATAGCAATCCTAAAGCTATCAAGGCGCTCAAGGCCCTTGGGGCGGATATTGAAGCCCGAGATCAGGACCGCCGGACTCCTCTTCATCTGGCGGCTAAGTATGATCGTCCTGAAGCTATCAAGGCGCTCAAGGCCCTTGGGGCGGATATTGAAGCCCGAGATAAGGATGGCCAAACTCCTCTTCATCTAGCTGACTTTCCTGAAGCTATCAAGGTGCTCGAGGCCCTTGGGGCGGATATTGAAGCCCAAGATAAGGATGGCCAAACTCCTCTTCATCTGGCGGCTAAGTATGACCGTCCTGAAGCTATCAAGGCGCTCGAGGCCCTTGGGGCGGATATTAAAGCCCGAGATCAGGACCGCCGGACTCCTCTTCATCTGGCGGCTAATTATAGCAATCCTGAAGCTATCAAGGCGCTCAAGGCCCTTGGGCCGGATATTGAAGCCCGAGATAAGGATGGCCAAACTCCTCTTCATCTAGCTGACTTTCCTGAAGCTATCAAGGTGCTCGAGGCCCTTGGGGCGGATATTGAAGCCCAAGATAAGGATGGCCAAACTCCTCTTCATCTGGCGGCTAAGTATGACCGTCCTGAAGCTATCAAGGCGCTCGAGGCCCTTGGGGCGGATATTAAAGCCCGAGATCAGGACCGCCGGACTCCTCTTCATCTGGCGGCTAATTATAGCAATCCTGAAGCTATCAAGGCGCTCAAGGCCCTTGGGCCGGATATTGAAGCCCGAGATCAGGACCGCCGGACTCCTCTTCATCTGGCGGCTAAGTATGACCGTCCTGAAGCTATCAAGGCGCTCGAGGCCCTTGGGGCGGATATTGAAGCCCAAGATAAGGATGGCCAAACTCCTCTTCATCTGGCGGCTAATTATAGCAATCCTGAAGCTATCAAGGCGCTCGAGGCCCTTGGGGCGGATATTGAAGCCCAAGATAAGAAAAAACGGACTCTGCTTCATCATGCGGGTAGTTCTGATCATGTTGAAGTTATCAAGACGCTCTTGGAATTTAAGGCGGATGTTGAAGCCCGAACCAATGAAGGCTGGACTCCACTTCGTTTGGCGGAGAAATTCCATCATGTTACGCCTATCGAGATACTTCGCGGCCTCAAAACTGATTCTCGATATGTGCAGCTGCCTTGAGATGTTTGAGGCACAACTTAGCAATTCGCTTCTCTGCCTCTAGGGTGAGACTAGTGGGTGGTATAACCTCCTCAAGTGAAAAAAATGTTTAAATTCGGAGAGATACCCTTCCTTTTGCACGCAAATCACGTATCGATATGGCGCATCCTTTGAACTGAGCACCTCTGCCTCTGTGAAAGGTGACAGTACCTTGCCACTACTCGAGAAAGATACCCGCCATTCAAGGACTGCTGTAGTGGTATAACCGTGGAAAACAAGCCGAGCGGGTACATAACGGAATCAATTTGTTGTCTTCTTCCCACGCGTTTTCTACGCGCTTTTCTCCCATCTTTCATGTCTTTTTTCGTATCTTTCTGTATCTCCAAGGCCATATATATAACCATATAGAAATCTCAATATTTGGCAGTTTTTAGAAAATTATTATCTCATGCTGGGTTCACCTGTCTATAGGATAATAACCATGAAAAATTTCCTAAAGTAAAAGGAGATTCTATATCATGGGTCTGGGGGTGGAGCAATGTGTCCCCTAGGAAGAGCAGTATACCCCCAAGCAGACGAAGTGCGATCGGGGCAGGATGAAGGGAAGTGTGATGCGAAGGCTAGACAATACTGTATATAGATCTGTTTGGTGTTGATACAAGCACATACGACCATAGGGTGTGGAAAACAGGGCTTCCCGTCCGCTCAGCCGTCGACTGACGCCGAAAGTGGCAGCCATTTGGTAAAACCAAATTGTATAGTAGCAAATTATTGCATTACCACTTGGGAATTGTGCATGAAGAACAGCTCATACTTGCATATCCCCTCTTTTCCCAACTTCGTCTACAAATACAGACTTTACTATGCTACCTATTTTCAACTCAATCATTTTAATTAGTCTGCTCTGATTCATCTCTTGTGCCATTGTCAAAGGCGTTCAAAATGACCGGAAGCCTCTCATGTCAGATTCAAGCAAGTTCGGTATGTCTGAACTCTGGCCAGAATTTCCCGAAAATCGAGTACAATCAGCCACGGTCATCGTGAGGGCTTCAAACTATTTTACTCGAAATTAACTGACTTCTCAATTTCTGTAGATCATACGAACATCCAATGGTCACACTATGTATTGGAGAGAAGGAGTATGGTGTTTTGGGGTCTCATATTCGGAAGTACCCTCTATTAGGTCGAAGTTTCCCCCCAAATACATATATCACACTTTCCGATATTCATGGAGATGTCGGCCACACCTTAGTTCATTTCTTATACTCGGGTACTTACGAGACGATCAATTCGCCACTTGATGAAAATATATCCTACATCGAACGAGAATATCGAAGAAGTGTTCTGGTCTACCATGCGTCTAGGATGTACAACATTACCGACCTCGAGATCCTTGCCAGGAAGTATATTGAACACTTCGACGAAGCGATCTCTACCTTTGAAATTCTGCGTTCGATTGGAGAAATATTTCCCAAGCTTCCTGAAGACGAAGTCTGGCTTCCAAGCTACGTGAAAAAAGTCTTACGGCGCTCATTTGTGTCAGGCAATTCACGATTCTTACCTCTACTGAACACCTGGTGGTGATTGAACAGTGGTCTATCACCTCTGAAGAGTTTCCAATTCCCGAAGAGTGTCCTGCTCCTGAAGAGTGTTCTGCTCCTGAAGAGTGTCCTGCTCCTGAAGAGTGTCCTGCCCCCGAAGAGTGTCCTGCCCCCGAAGAGTGTCCTGCTGAGTGGCATGCTGGACCAAACGAGCCAGATGCTGCGGCTGCCGGTCAGGCCGATCCCAAAGACAGCCTGGCGAAGATCTTGCTGCCGGATGTCGCTCTATATCACGATTGGGAAACTCTGTCGTCGGTAAAGAGGAGCAAAAGGATCAAGAGACTGAAGAAGAAAGGTCTACCGATCCCGAACGCGAACGGCGTTATTTCAATTTCGTTGTTATAAATACTCTGTCCTTGTCTTGCCCTTTTGGCTTTCCTTAATCACCAACTTACCATTACGAGATCCATGTTCCCGTGGCAATAATACCTATAATATATCTCCCTTACAGTCGGACACGCCTATATATTGTAGTGGATAAGCGGGTAAATTGAAGAGACGGCATGATTGAATATCTGCCAAAAGCCATGGGGTGTAGCTATGTTATTAATTGCGAATGAGAGGGACGGGCAGGATGAGCTGAAAGCGGCTAGCGTTTCTCTGTACTCTGCTCAGAGTTGTTTTGCACGACCGAGGTACAAATCATCCAGCAATTGCTGTCCCTGCTCAAACTTAGCAGGACCAAGCCTTACAGCTGCAAACATTCTGCGTATACGCATAAATCGTACTTTATCATTAGCGATGATTCTATTTAATGAGCCGCTAGGAGTAGATAAAAACAAGAGTCAGGAACTTCGGTATTTCGTATATCCTCGCTTTGCGCAAGCCGGCGACTGGTGTAGGAGATATTGTTCTTTTTGAGGAGCAGCGCGAACAAACTCTTCAATGTCCGCGCCCAGTAACATCGCCACCGTTTCGATTGAGCTCTGCTTGCCAGTCGTTCCATGACCTAGGATAGAGGACGAAACGTGCAGGCCGGGACCAACACGGAGATAAGAGACCCCCTCCCCCGTGATATCCTGTCCGCGCGACGCAGATGCTGTAGCAGCAAACCCCGTATCCAATCGATCATGAAGCCAACAAGGATTTCGGTCACAAGGCGCCTTTGGTTACAAGGATCATGACTGCGTAGATCTCCGGAATGAGTAAGACCACGTCCCTGCTATTCCTGGAGAACTGCAAGTCTGCACATCAAGATTTCAGTGCATCTTGGCAAGAAAAAGTGCAGCTGACGGTTTCACCGAAGCACTGGAAAACCCGCAATTTGAGCAATCAGTTTGTTGGGACTTCAGGTCCCCGGAACTGAGGTTCCATACCAAAGCGATGATGAGGGGGGATGAATTTGATATGGGAAGTTTGATATGAGGCACTTTTGAAAGAAAGCAAATTGGAGGATTTTTGTGAGAATTTGTGGATTTGATAGACAGGTCTTAGGCAGTGCTGAAGGGGTGTTGAGGCCTTAGGTGTCAATTCTGCAGTTCTGTAGATAACTTCCTTATCTCTCTCGATAGTCACAATACACCAGTTATTGTGCATGGACTCGCACCAGAGCAGAACTTGCTCGCTTTTGGCTGGGGCCTAGTGAAATGCGACATGGCGCAACATCAATTATCGTAATAAATTTGAAATCCCTAATCACATGTTAGCCATGTATGTATAGACCAGCTGCTTCTTTTGCGGTGGAAAATCCTCAATAGTGTGGCCCAAGCTGTAGGCAAGGGTTCACATAGAGTCGTGTTATTTGGCATTACGTCATGGAAAGAGATAGGAAAACGCCATACTAAAGGCCCTAAGGCGAGAAAGACGAGTTCAAATGCTAACTTAAGATCGCTTCTTCCCAGATTCTGCAAATTGCATGGTTCTTCCTTTCCTGTGATTCACATGCAGCAGGGATTCCTCGTCTCCGAGTTTTTTGCGTCTGAAAATGGCATTGAATCGCTGTTCAATTGTGTCTTCTAACTAGATCATGGAGTTAGTTCAAAAATCGTGGTTTTTGCCAGCAAACGAAATAAATAGAAACCAAACCACTTACGCCCTTTTTGCTCTTGAATAAAACCCATATAGACAATGTCAAAATGGTAGTGCCTACAGCAAATGGGATGTATAGCCACCAAGACGGGTTCGACTCGAGCAGGTCGATGTTCATTCCAAATAGACTCTAAAAGCCACCATGAGTCACGATAATTCCACGAGTCTGCAAGTTTATCATGAGGGATTCTCACCGCAATAAATATAAGTGGTAGGAAAACGAACTTTGCTCGTAGTCAGCAATTGATTGAATTGGAATTGAGCTAAAGCTTACAGTGATCCAACTGAGACGTTTCATACTCTTGTTCATAGATATGGATTTCTGTGCCTCTGCGATAGAGGTCAGATTAAATTGCTATTATAATGTCAGTAATATTCAATATATAATAGGATGTGAAGATGACTAGTTGAATCAGCTCTTGAGAGGCTAGGTTTAAAGACAAAATCTTTTCTTTGACCTTTCTATCTGTATTCTCGATTTCACGCATAAAGTTGGTGATAAATTCGGTGCTCGTTTTTATAGTGTTGTCTTCCTGGAGAATTTGTCTGTTTCTTTTATCGCACAATGATCTAAGGGTTTCCATTTGCATTATATGCACCCTTTTGAAATCGGTCCATATTTCTGCATCGCTTAAATGGATCTTGATGATATCTGTGCTTCTTCCGTTAGAACGAAATGTCTCCCTCCGCTAGTAAATGATTAGTTAGGCTAGCTAAACAAGTGGTTAAATTCCATACCATATTAGAAAGATGATCTTCTATAGCCTCAAAAATATCATTTCATTCATCCTCTAGCTGCCGGGTGCAAGGATAAAAGAGCTTAGTCGGCGAATTTGAAATTTCGCAATACTCCAATGTCGTAAATAAGATTTTGGATTCAAGTATTGGATTTCCGGACGTCGATCCCGGGTTGGGCTGATTAGACTTAGCTAAAAGCCAAATGATGGCATAATTCTTTCGTTCTATCTTTAGAGCTGACAGCTGATTAGATGGAGGGAGTAGTTGATATGAGGGTAGTGATATACGGCACTCGAGAAAACCTTTCGTGTCATTAGTATCAGGGTCTTAAGACGAGTGAAGGTGACATGCACTAACATTCAGTTCGAGAAGGCTGACGTAGAGCAACTGCACCTGGGATTTCATTTAGCTATACTTTCCAATTCCAGAGATCAGGTTTCCCTTCTCAGCTCCTCCGGTTTCCGTTTCCTCATAACCTTACGCCACCATCGCTAGGAGACCCCTATAGAATAAGATTGACTGAGAAGACTATCGTTTTCAAGAAGCCTATAAGGTTCAGCTAACATTCTGATTATGAGAATGATAAAAACTCACACGACTGCCCTCTCTGAAATAGCAGTAGCGACACACTTATCACCCTATGCTGATACGCTTGGTGTGGAGAAAACCAAGGAATATGACATCGCATTAAAATGTTGCGTTAATTCCTGATCATCCTTGATTTGCACTAGAGCTAGAATAATATTCCTTTTCGTCCTAGAGGGGACGCAAGCTCTCCAGTCTGTTGCATTTATAAAACCTTAGGTGACATGAGGGAAAAGGTAGCTCATCATTCTGAAATCTTTTAACTGGGAGGCGCGCTGAAATGGAGTGATTTTGTTGAAATTTTCAATGTCAACATCAGCACCATGATTGATAAGCCATTCTGCAGCCCCTAAATCGCGATTCTCAACAGCAAGGTGTAAAGGGATACATCCATCAATGTCTTCTTTGTTGATAGAATTGTGCATGAGGGCCCATGCGTCCACATTTCCGTTCTTGGCAGCTGGGTTCAACGAATTTTCCAGGATCTTAAAGGCCGCCAGGAAGTGAGAAGCAGCGATATGAAGTGGCGTTTGCTTGAAAACATCAGCTTTGTCTATGTAAAAATGTGCGCCGGTTTCAAGAAGTAAATTCGGTTTTTTTGTGTCCTCGCAAGCGATAGCAGAATGTAGCAATGATGCGCCCTAGGAGTCAACTATAGGAATGCCAAAAGTCGCCCCCTAGTCAAGGAGCAGCTTGACAACATCCGGGTGTCCACGGCTTGCTGCGGCTTAGAGAGCACTTCCAATTGTACCACCTTGGCCGTTCACATCGACCCCCTGGTTAAGGAGCAGCTTGATAACATCCAGGTGTCCAAGCCATGCTGCGGCTTGGAGAGCAGTTCCATATTTACCACCTCAGACGTTCACATCGGCCCCCTGGTCAAGGAGCAGCTTGACAACATCCAGGTGTCCACCCCATGCTGCGACTTGGAGAGCAGTGCCATATTTATCACCTTGGCTGTTCACATCGGCCCCCTGGTTAAGGAGCAGCTTGACAACATCTAGGTTTCCACCCCATACTGCGGCTTAGAGAGCAGTGCCATATTCACCACCTTAGCCGTTCACATCGGCCCTCTAGTCGAGGAGCAGCTTGACGACATACAGGTGTCCACGGCATGCTGCGGCTTGGAGAGCGGTGCCATATTCACCACCTTAGCCGTTCACATCGGCCCCCTGGCTAAGGAGCAGCCTAACATCATCCAGCTTTCCAATTTCTGCTGCATCTTGGAGAGCAATTCCATATTCATATTTGAATTCGATAGTAGAATTACCCACCATTTTGCTTCCAATGTGAGCAGCATTGGAAAAAAACGAATTAAACCAAGGCTCGAAGCTTACCCTTGGCATTCGCGCTGTAAGTTGCTTAGTCGTGTTTGATCTATCTATGCCCAATCAATCTCTTACGTATTCTTTACACAACATGATTAGCACGAAATTGATATTGGTTGTTCTCTAGTGAAAAATTCAACAAATCAGCTAGTAGCTGTGTGCATATGCCAGGATCGTGAGTATTTCATATTATTGGATATTAGTGCAGAGTGGTGTGGGTTTCCACGCCCACCAATGACACCGTAGGAGCAGATCAGCTAGGCATGGGTTCACCTTAGGCTCTGTGCGAATTGGTTGAGGCTAGAAGTGAAGTGGCTGGCTGGCAAAGCGCGTCCAGTAAAGTCTCTCCGGTACGCTTGGCTATTATTGAAAATTTGAGCTCGGAAGACTTCATAATGCAATGATCTGAAGACGAGACATTTTACAAGAGAAGATCTAACTGAAAATCTTATTGCTGCTCTCATCGGGACTACGCATAACATGCATGGTTTGATATCCCTTCTATTACCGATTACGTCATGTTCAGCCTGCAGGCTGAGGCTGACTCATTCGTCGAAGTTACAGCCTCATGAGGCACAAGCCCTTCCTTTTTTCATATTGTCCTCCATGACAATTAATGGTGACGCCAACGATGATTTCGTGTAATGCGGGCGAATTCGTACCCGTGATCCATAGCACAATGATGCTGCCATTCTCGGATAACTGCAAGTCTTCGCATCTTAAGCGCCCAGTGTTATCACCGCTAGATTGAATCTCTATTCGCCATTCATTCCACGGTTCGAGACAGAATACGAAACGTGCAAGACCAGTCCAGCCATTTTAGGATTCCTCGAAGCCTTCGCATTAACGACAGCGGGTATTTAGCTCATATGATTGGATACTAAGACAGAGTGCGCGGGTCTCCACAGCAATAAGGCCGTACTAGGAGATCAGGAAGACAAGGCCCGTCATAAGAGCGATATCTGGAGTAATGCTACATTTAGTGCGCGAGCCAGCGGATGCTAAGTCCATAAACATTGCGGTACGAACGGCCAGCCCCTAATGCCGTGATGTCCACCTAGGCTCAGATTGCAAAACTACATAAAATGCGACATCGTCCATCAATCCGACAGCGCGAAGATATCAATTAAATCTGTTTCCCTCGTGGTCATTCAGGAGATCTGCGCAGACCCGGCCTCTATTCACCGAACCCGCCTTATCAAGGCAACCCTCGGTCGGCATTATGATTAGTTAGTGTAGAAGAGATGGAGGGATCTATATATAGGCTACTGCTGTATTATTGGCGTGACATATACTGGAGATAACAAGGCGGACTCTGTCTGTCCTAGTGCCCTACACTCATTTCGTCTCCCGTCTAAGGCGGGGAACGACGGCTGAGGCAGTTCAATTGGTCAGATAAGCCACGCTGATTTTAGTCATAGCGTAAACATAGCAAGCGCTATTACTCAAGTACAACAAGGCCGTGTCAAACCATTCTTTGTATGCTGCGGTTCGTAGACCCTCTCGCGTAGGCGACTGTCCAGAGAGCGGAAGGCACGTCAATAACAGGATTACGAGCGACCGACGGACAGTTAGTACATGAGGACTGGAAATTCTGGGGCTAGCGTCAGGGCCTCAGAGAAAGCACCTGATCAGGAATGAGGTGGGAGCCCAAGAAAGCAGCGAGGGGCGAGGGAAAGTCGCAAAGATGTGATGACGAGTCATACAGGGAAAAGGGGGTGGCAGAGCTCAGGAGCTCGGTGATCCGAATCAATAGCAAAAATGCCTCACCTGCAGAGACCAGGGAGGAGGAGGAGGGCGAAAAAGAAAATGTAAGGTAATAGGTTTGGGGGGGAAACAGGGGACTATATAGAACCACGCACGGGCACGCACAGGGACAAAGAGCACTAAACCACAAGTGGACAAACTAAACTACAAAGCGGAATTCGTTGTCCCCCTCCGATATGGTGTAGTGGCTAACATCGCCGTCTCTCACACGGCAGCCGGGGGTTCGATTCCCCCTATCGGAGTTCTCTTTTTGATGTTTGTTTTACAACCAAACTCCACATCAATAGTACTGCAATTTGCGAAATTATTGGTGTATGTCAATCCAAAATCCCAGGGCTCATTTTTCGGCTGTTGACGCTCAGACGGTAAGGTCTTAAGATGACCGGGTGTGAATGAAGGGAACTCTGTGTTGAAACATATCCGGGGAATAGCAGGTAATTTTTTTTTTTTTTTTTTCAAAGCAACGTATAGATCGTCACATCCTCACTGGTCTGTGTAGGATAATTGATTCATCCCTTGAAGATTTTCGGGCGTATCAACCTCTATACGAACACTGACAAGAACGAAACCGGCAGGTGGCCAATCACCTAGATACGAAGAAAGGCTTTGCACCGCGCGAAGTCCTCTATTTGTCTAGCGATTGACCGACCGGGTTTATTTATGGCCTGAGATTATCTATTATCTTTATGCTACTGTCTTGGGAGAATAAGGTCACGGCTTTAGTATTCTCTTGTTCTGTGCTTAATAACACATCTAGGTGACGGAATCGAATGTGATTTCCGTAGTATCAAATGCGATAAGTATGTAGCCAGTTCACTCCGTCCGTGATCGAAGACATTTAACTCATTTACAGCACTTTTATTTTGAATATCCACCGACTTGCAGATTAGCTCAATCAAGATAAACTCTTGCTGCTCACTGAGTTCAACACCTCAAATTCAACAGCACCATCACGGGAGGACAAATATCCAATAACATGTTGTTCTGGTGAGTTAAACCAGAACGGCGAGTCTGTATTTGACCCTGTAGCCCATCTGACATCATATTTTCCACTCTCATTCCTCTGAATAGGAACTAGGGCAATCAATGGATGATCTTGTGGGAACCAACATCGAATGGCAGGCAATGTATTCGTGATAGTATTGATCAATAGTTGTGGCGTTGAAGGATGCCAAACAATTTGTCGAACGGGTTGCTCGTGAACTAGAGCCGATGTAAGTGTTGGGGTGCCGTCTAGTGACCAAATCCAAACGACGTTCTGCCGTGCAGTGTCAACAGTCGCAAGGAGGAGACCGTCTGAGCTGAAGGTCATCGTCAAGACGCCCCGTGGCGGCCCTGCCGACTCGGGGCTCATGCTCAATGCAGATGAGCAGGATGCCTCGACATACTCGGAATCCCCTGCGGCACTGGTGTATCGCTCGCGCCAAATATTGGGACATTGCTGGTCTGTTTGGAACACATGTGAGAGAGTTGTTGCGGAAGAGAACTACCATAATAGGATTAGTAAATAATGCCGTACATATTTGGAAGACAACTCACCGTGCGAGTTCGCAGCAGGTCAATATTCCCGTTGACCTTTCCTACGGCCAACGTTTCAGAGATGCCCTGGTGGGGAGCAGGGCTCCATTCGATCTGTTTCACTCCGAGATCGAAGGAATCGTCCAACCCAGATGGCCCGGAATACGTCCTGAAAAGTTGACCGTCCGCTGTGAATACCAGCACTTTTGTGCCTGCACTTGCGATGTCCCAGATGGCAATCCATTTCCCGTCCGGGCTCCATTTCAACCCTTGCGCATCAATTGTTGGAAGCACGGTCCTGTTGACGAGCTCGTAAGACCGGGGCTCATGGACGGTCAGTAAATCCGAAGTCTCCGGCTTCAGCAGGATGGCAAGCTGCCTGGTCTTTGGGCGATACCCAAAGCCGAGATGATGGGCAAACTTTGGTGTTTTGATGACTGAGCTGCGCCCGGTCTCTAATGAGTGGACACTGAGTTTAGTGTTCCACGCATGAAACACAAGAACCTCAGTCTCATCGGCGCCAAAATCGACAGCTAATGACCCCGGTTCAATGCTTTCAATCTCGGCGAATATTTCAAGTGGAGTGAGCTGCCAGACCGAGATTCGGCTGTCGTTTGCGGAGAGGAGTCGCCGCCGACAGACAACCTCATGATCTGATGCACCAGGAGCACTTTCCACGTTGAAGTATTTGAGTGATTTGAGAGGAATCTCTTTGATCCTTGCGATCTGTACTTCTTTATTTTCCGAGGCTACATTCGAGTGAACAACCAGGCCCTTTCCACTCACGTGGGCGGCATATAACCCATCTTCAGACAAGCAGAGATTTAAAGGGGCTAGCACATAGTCAGAATTGCTTAGGCAAAAGTTTGCGGACTGGGGACTTACCTCCTGGTCCTGTTGACGCGTCCATTGTTGGCGGTCGGGAGATGATAGCAGTGGGCGTTCAAGAACTATGTCAAATTCCAGATATCAACACGTTAGCTTCACAATATCAATACATTCTCACACACTATCGCGTATATGGATCAGAAAATTTTTATTTTTTTTCGACTCTCGATTCTGATTGAAAGGCTTCTGGACTTACTTGGTTAGTCTCTGGCCGGCAACTGCTTCATATCAGATTATGTAATCGACACGCGCATCCAATTTGGAATAGGTCGCCTGGGCAGTTGAGTTTGATCAAGTGGCTCTTGAATTGTATAAGAGAAAAGGAGTATGACAAGGTAACTCTGCAAATATCAGATGCAAGGTCAATTCCTCCAGTGACACCACCAGTTCCACGCGTTCGCAGCTTCCACCTGTAATGCCCCATCCCCGCGACGATAAGATAAGCCGGAAAATGGTAATTCCGGCTGAGATACGGCGCTTTTCGCAAAAGTTGTTTCTCCATTGTGATGCGACTGGAGGCGATCATTGACCACAACCACATTCTTTTCTTCCAGGCGTCAACATAGGTATCTTAAAGCCCTTCAGCCCTTTTGTGGGCCGACTTTCTCGACACTTTTCCCAGTCCCATCTCTCAAAAATGGTCTCCGAAACAAGCCCACCGAAGAGCATCGAGCAGACCTCCGCGGCTGCGCCTCAGCCTAAGGAGAAGCTCTTTGGAAGAAAGTTTTATGAAAGCATTGGCAGCCCAAAATATGTCGTTGCCCCAATGGTCGACAGATCCGAATTCGTGAGTTCGCCCTTCAAGTAGCAACATCTGCAGACCAATGTTAATGTTTTCCAAAGGCGTGGCGCATGCTCACTCGATCCTTCATGCCACCAAACGAGCCGAAGCCTTTACTCGCATACACCCCAATGTTCCACGCACGTCTATTCGGCGAACAAGAGAATGTCCGGGCCAAACATTTCCAACCTACCCGCAAAGCCGTCGGAGGGAACAAGGACGAATTGTTTCTTGATGGAAATCCTACAATTGACCGGCCGCTTTTCGTTCAATTCTGCACAAATAACCCAGATGAGTTCTTGGAGGCTGCCCGCCATGTGGCACCTCACTGCGACGCCGTGGACCTGAACCTTGGCTGCCCGCAGGGTATCGCGAAAAAGGGACACTACGGAGCTTTCCTCCAAGAGGACTGGGACTTGATCTATAAGCTTGTGCACCGGTTGCACACTGAGCTCTCAATCCCTGTCACGGTGAAATTCCGTATTCAGGAGACCAAGGAGAAGACATTGGAGTACGCTAAAATGATCCTCTCCGCTGGGGCCAGCATCATCACAGTCCATGGACGCAGACGGGAACAGAAGGGTCACAACACTGGAGTCGCCGACTGGGGCTATATCCGCTATCTACGAGACAATCTCCCCGCGGATACGGTGATTTTTGCCAATGGAAACATTCTTAACTACGGCGACATCGATACCTGTCTCGAGGCGACCGGAGCCGACGCCGTGATGAGCGCAGAAGGAAATCTATCAGACCCGTCCATATTCAGCAAGCCGCCTCCACCCGGTACCGAAGGGAGAGAATACTGGCGCGGGCGGGATGGAAAGGGCGGTTACCGAGTCGACGCCGTCCTGCGACGATACCTTGATATTATCTATAAATACGTTCTTGAACAGCCGGTTCCAGAAAGGAAGCCACTTTATCTTCCGTCCGACCCAGTTGATGAGTTTGCAGAAACCGATGATGCCGAAGATAACGGCGGCCACGAGGATGGCCCGCTCAAGAAGAAGCAAAAGCGGAGCAAGGCCGAGAAGGGCAAGAAGTGTCACTCTGCCAGCCTCAGTTTCATGCAGGGCCACCTCTTCCAAGTCCTGCGGCCAATGGTTGCAACCCATACCAACGTTCGAGATGCTCTTGCGACATCGAAGCCAGGTGACATGGCCGCTTTTGAGCACACCCTGGTTCTTCTCGAGGAGGCTATTAAAGGTGGACTGAAGGAGTATGAGGCCTCTCCCGAGAAGTTTGAAGCGCAACCCGATGAGACTTTGAAGGGATCCAAAGCAGTGATTGCGGAATATGGAAGGCCTTGGTGGATTTGCCAGCCTCATGTCCGTCCTCTGCCCGAAGAAGCATTTGAAAGTGGAGCGATGCGTGAAAAGGGCACAAAGCCTCCCTCTAAGAATGAGAACGAAGAGAAGGATACGCCTAAGGAGACTGATACTCCTTCCGAGGGCACCATCACGCCGGCCGAGGCTGCTACTATTACTGCCACCAATCTCACGCCCGATCCTCTCGTGAGTGGATAGAAATGTGGATCTTTGATGCATTAGTCTTTCTTGTCTTTCCTTGTCTTCGGCTACCATTGACCAGTGTAAATGTATAGAACACCTAAGGTTGGAACCGGAGCCTTGTTTGCATAGCGTTGTTATTATGATTATAAGAATCCACATAGATATATTTGGCTTCATGTTCAAATAGACAACAAATAAATACCGCAACTATTTCTAGATTGAACAATGGTTTTCCATCTATATATAACCTTGGTGGTAACTCTTAACTAGTTTTTCGATCTCTACATAGCAATAGCACATCAATCGGTTTGCATATTTTAAGCCGTTTCTACCCTCGATATTCTAGCTACATCACCAATAAGGGGAGATGTATCTAAATAAAAGACCCTCAAAAATACCACCAGATAAGACATCACGAGGCAGTATAGGCGGCCTACTATTCTTGTATAATACAGATACGTCTCTGGGACTGAGGATAAATATCCTTCTAGATATGCCACTATAGGAGCTTGGAGCTATGTGCTAGTATGACCAGGCATGACCTTTGGGGGGTGGCAAGCAGTGGCCCTAGTAGGGTACAGTATAAAACCTCCGATGCTGCTCCTTCGTATACAATAATAGAGGGGTGTATGACTTCCAGTGGCGAGTTGTTCTAGCTATCAGGAATCCTCGGTTTAACTGTGATATCGACATTTTGTTACATCTCGGTTTGCGAGGCTCATAATCCCGAAAGTCTCACGTAGTAGCCGTATGTGTAATAAAGGGCATGTCCACGGCTGGCTCTCTGGATACATCCATGGATGTATCTATCACCCCCGACAGAGATAGAGGAAAGGCACGTATTATGTATTTAGAATAACCGGCAATTGTCCATTCGAGGAAAGTGCTCGTCATGGGAATGGCATAGGGCCATTATTGTGGCTTGGTGATCTTGAGATGATGGCGCCTCCCACTTTCGGCATTTTCCATTTTATCTCACGCTTCTCTTTCATCTCTTCTCTTAACAGTCTTGCCCCGTGCTCTACCTGCTTGTTCTGCAAACGACTTACTTTCCCAATACTGTTCTCAACTTCGCCAACCAAACTATCCACCGAGATCATCTTCTCTGTCTCACACTCCCCTTTTCAAGCGAAATGCCATCTTCTCCGCAATGTGTCGGTAAGTCAGCGTCGTATTTGCTATTTCGATTCTCTAATCCAACACAATCTCTAGCGTGGCCGAACGCGGATCCTGTGTTGACACAGGAGCTCTTGGAATTGTTGCAGCAAGCCATCCAGTACAATCAGGTCAAGAAAGGTGCCAATGAAGGTATGTCTGTTCATAATACTTTGAGTTAGTCATGGGGCTAATATCTGCCTAGTCACGAAGTCCCTGAGCCGATGCACGTCTGAGATGGTCATTCTCGCTGCCGACGCTGATCCTCTCGCGATAGTGATGCATATTCCATTTCTTTGTGAAGACAAGAACGTCCCATACGTGTTTTTGCCTAACAAGCTCGCGATCGGTCGAGCATGCGGTGTGACCCGGCCGATTATCGCGGCCACCATCACCTCGAACGAGACTAGTGACCTGGCTCCACTGATCGAGCGGCTTAGGGACAAGGTGGACCGCCTTGCAATCTAATGGATTGTTGTAACCGGATAAAGGGGGGTGGATCTTTGACTGCTGGGTTCTGGAAATCAGCTGCATCTTACTTTGAGGCTCGTATCGAGATGGCTACTGAGTGACCTGTGATTTCCTTTTCTTGCTTGACCCCTTTTCGATGACATAACGATTGAATGCGATTTTTATCTATTATCAGTGACAGGTCCACCCTTTCAAGACCCACAGTAAACCATATCTTGTTATGATATAAACGGATTGAACAGCCCCCCCCACAGAACGCGTACGTCATGGTGGGCCACTATTGGGATAGCGACCAAAGGCGGCGACAGTGCTACTGATATAGACATGGAACCAGCCAGTGTTACCGTCAATGGAGGTGGACGTTATGTGATGCTCTCTTGGTTGCACTACACTACTCATGTAAACCGCAGGGAGTAAATAAGATGATCGGGTGAATATGTCTCATTGCACTGTCAAACAAAGGAAACCTCAGGCACAGGTGCAGTTGATGCAGCGTACGGCAATCCCATCAGTGTTGAATATCCGATATACACCCATCCAGGCAACTCCCAAGTCATCCCTGCCCAATGCTAGTCAAATACAAACACCAAGGCTCCATTCGCACACGTAGCAATCACTGTGTGTCCGACATGTGGACGATGCCAAACAACGTGGGTGAGAACAGCTGTTTGACAGTCCTGGGCCTGGTTGCTCGCCGCTTTGGAGTGCAACATCCCCGCTGACCTCGTTGTCAAGCTCCGGGAGAAGGCCGTACAGCCGCATTGCTTCCTCTTGGGACGCATCCAACTCTGCACACACGGAATCAGAGGCAACAGCCAGCACGGTGCCATCATGATCGAGCATATACCAGCCGCCGTTCCTCGCGTCCACGGTGCCTAACGGGTATTGATCTGCCATTTCATTGAGTGCTCGGCGAGTTTCCAGCACACGCATTGATTCGGGGATCGGTACGATGTATCGGGTTGTCGACATTGCGCAAGCACTTGCAATGAGCAAGAGAAAAACCTGACTGTGGATTGGCGGTGATTTCATCGAGAACGACCTGGATAGTGGGGTAAATAATTCGTGCATCATACGATAGTATGTGGGTCCGGGGGTGGAAGATCTCGGGAGGAGTGGAGAATGTCCCAACTTGGTAGGTCAGTCTCACGGGCTGTTCATGTTGTACATCGCACAGTAACGCGAAATTAACTTCAATCTGGGAGAAGCATCCCAATTTGTTGGGGACGTGGTGGGGACCCAGGGGCGAAGTACAGCTACGCACCTACCAAAAAGAGTGGACGGGAAAGAAAGGAAGAAGAAAAATGGAGAGAAGACACAGATCCATCTTCCATATACTCCCATCTCATAGGTTGCATTAGGAATGAACTATAGCTAGGCCAAAACAGGGTTGAGAAGCTGGTTAAAATTTCTGACGGTCAAATGCACTCTAATCTCGTTCGTGATTGTACTTAGGCCGTTTTGAATGTCGTCACCAAAATCAACAACCAATCTTACTGTCGAAGCTCTGAATTTCCCCACCTCCACCACCGATATACTCAAGTCCGTTTAGTGGATATACCGAAAGACAATTACGTTACCTCAATACTATTTCACAGTTTCGAATTCTCTTTGGATATAAGTGATGCAAAATACACTGCCTCATCCTAGTTCCAGTGGTTTCATCTCGTCGATAATACAACCCATAGGGGTGTTGACCCATATTCCTGTAAATGGGTTTTCCGTGACCTATCAGAAGCATTCAATGCCAAAATCGCAGGCGTAGGTTTTGCCTCTCACACCGCTGCTGGAAGCTCGATGTCGACGAGCCACGATGGTTGTATCAGAAGATCCGGGGAGCCCTCCAACGCGGCGTTGATAAAAAGTGTTTCAGAGTCCCGTTTCAGCGGATGTGGATCCCCAAAGCAATGACTTGTAGTAACGCACTCTGTGGGATTCGCTTTGTGTTGGATGGTGGATAGTGTGGATATGAGAAGAGGCGGGAAGCGTTCATCTCTCACCCAACTTCGGCCGGCAGAGGTTCAGGCAGAAGATTACCCACCTCTGATCCACCAACATGACGAATGCATATTCAGGGCCATTTTGGCCTGAAAGTTTAGCAGAAGATTAGAAGGATTCGGTGCGATGTTTAGATCAGAAAATCACATGCGATAAAAACCCCACAAAGCCTCACATTGAGATAGAACCTGGAGAACAAACAGCAAAAGCCACATATCATCAAAATCAGTTCAGAGACATGTCGTCACCTAAGCCATTTGTTCTCTTCTTCAACCCCGTACGACATGCCGTGCCATTCTTCGAAAAGCTGCAAGAGCTCGCGCACACGGAGGTTGTCACCAGCAAAAGCAGGGAGGAGTTTTTCAAGGATATCACAGACAAGTACAAGAATATCTTCGCCATTTACCGGACATCTGCTAGCGGTATTGTGAGTATTAAATCCTTATCCCCCAGAAGCCTTGTCTCTTTGGTTGAGATACGGGCTGAAGGATATTACAGTCGACATTAACATGGTATCTAATGCAGGTAGCCGGCAAGTTTGATGCTGAGTTGATCGATCGTTTGCCGCCAAGCTGCAAATATATATGCCACAATGGTGCCGGTATATAAACCTGCGAGTCCTACGCACTCGAAAGTCTTCCACTTACCTCATCATCACATAGGATATGACCCGATCGACACAAGTGCGTGTGCCAAAAAGGGCATCATAGTCACTAACGCTCCCGATCCGGTCACCGATGCGACCGCCGATTTGGCCATCTTCCTAATGCTGGGTGCTTTGCGGCAATTAAATCCATGTATCTCCTCTCTGCGCGCGGGAAATTTCAAGAAGGGCGTTGAATTCGGCCACGACCCTCAGGGCAAGACCCTCGGTATCCTTGGAATGGGGCGCATCGGCCGTGCCATTAAACACCGCTGCGATCCTTTCGGTCTCAAGACCGTCTACCACAACCGCAACCCTCTGTCGTCTGATCAGAATGCCGCGGCTGAGTATGTCTCCTTTGAGAAGCTGCTTGCGGAGAGCGATATCATCAGTGTTAACGTACCTCTGAACGCCCACACGAAGCACTTGATTGGTGCAGCGCAGATCGCTCAGATGAAGCCGGGTGTTGTTCTCATCAACACCGCACGAGGCGCCATCATTGACGAAGCTGCCATGGCCGATGCTCTGGAAAGCAACCATATTGCCGCCGTAGGGCTGGACGTTTATGAGCGGGAGCCCGAAATCAATGAGAAGCTCATGAAGCAAGAGCGTGCTCTGATGGTTCCACACATGGGGACTCATACCACGGAGACGCTGGGTAAGATGGAAACGTGGGCAATGGAGAACGTGCGGCGTGCTATTGTTGGGGAGCCGCTTCTGTCGCCTGTTCCGGAACACCAGGCCTTGTGCCAATAGCAAGACAAATTAGAGCCTGGAGATAGCTGTTCTTAGTATACACACAGTCAGAAACAATGAAATCATATTAGCAAGGTATATTTTATTGCTGAACGACTTGAAAGTTATGTACTCAAGTCGTGAAAATACTCAAGTCATTATTACAATATATCTTGTAGTGGGCTGTCTTCTACTCCTTTGGCGATACCAAAATTAAAATATAAATGGTTAACTATAAATCACAGAAGATAGTCTACGAATTCCATGTAAGCAAGATTGGCGAGTCAATCCCACATTATCCCCCATATCGGCCAATGAGGATCTTATTCGTCAACGATAAACTTGATGAATATTAACCGAGTCATTTGCAATGGATGACCACGGAGCCGAGACTGTACATGCTAAAAATGCGTTGCGATTCCCTGGGCGATTATATGAGAATGGGTCGGTCGTTCGGTTGAACTATCAGCCGATACCATGAAGCGCACTCTCGTTCCGAGGGTGTGAATATCGAAGCGTCGCAATGAGTGCTTGGTCCGCTGTCATAAAAAGCCCCATCCTCCTCATTATACAAGGCTAGTTTATTGATATAGTCTACTCCAAATACGAGTCAAGAAAATCAATCCTTATCATCTTCTCTCAGCCCTAAAAATGGTCAAGATTGCTCTACTTGGCGCCGCTGGCCAGATTGGCACCCCACTCAGTCTCCTGTGCAAAGCAGTGAGTCCCCCTTAAGATATTAAACCATCAAGCCTGAGACCAAGTGGCTGATTAATTGAAGAGCGATCTATTTGATGATATCGCACTTTATGATGTTGTTCATGTACCCGGCATTGCCACCGATTTGAACCACATCGACACTAGGGCCAGGGTAAGTGGTTACCTTCCAGAGGACTCTGGTCTTAAGAAGGCACTCAGTGGTGCAGATGTTGTCGTAGTAACCGCTGGTATCGCTCGCAAGCCTGGCATGACCAGAGACGGTAAGCAATGCATTTATATAATGCACGATCAAGATGGATTACTGATCAGTATTACATAGATTTGTTCAGGGTGAGAATATACCTACCAACAGTCGAAGGGTTTTAAAGCATGTGTGGGAAGCCAACTGCTAATTACAACCCAGACCAACGCCAGCATCATTCGAGACATCTTCACTGAGATAGGGGCCACATGTCCACAAGCGATGTGTTGTGTTGTTACAAATCCGGTCAACTCAACTCTGCCTGTTGCCGCTGAGGCCCTGAAGAAAGCCGGTGTTTTCGATCCCACCCATATCTTCGGTGTTACAACTTTAGATGTTGTTCGTGCCTCTACATTCGTTGCCCACGCCTTGGGCGGCGATGTCGATCCTAAGGACTTCAAGGTCCCGGTCATTGGTGGCCACAGTGGTGCTACCATCCTTCCCCTTTATAGTCAGGCTCAACCCCCGGTCAACTTGGATCATCAAACTCTGGCGGCTGTTATCAACCGTAAGTTTTGCATGCTCAGAACATCGAAAAATGGCTTCACTTACTATACCAATAGGTGTTCAGTTCGGTGGCGACGAAATCGTCAAGAGCAAGCAGGGGGCTGGAAGCGCTACGACGTGCATGGCCTACGCCGGTTTTCGCTTCGTTAAGGCTCTTCTTTCAGGTAAAAATGGACAGTCCATTACCGAGGAAGCATTTGTCTACCTGCCGGGGATTCCTGGAGGCAAGGAGATTGCTGCCGAGCTTGGCGTTGACTACTTCGCTGTCAAGATCGAGCTTGGCAAGACGGGTGCTACCAAAGCCTTGCCTATTGGCAAAATATCTGAACATGAGACTAAGTTGCTGGAGGTGGCTCTCAAGGACCTGAGAACAAATATCGCTACGGGCTTGTCTTTCATGGCATAATCGCTTTCTTGCACACCTTTACACTCAAACCCAATATACCTCATGATATACCGATTATCTAATCTACTGGAGCATGACCTTCATACAGATAGCCAAAGAAAGGATATCTAAACGAGACATCTAAAGAAGAGACATCAGACTGCTATCTTGCATATAAAGTCCCTTACGAATATCATGTTAAGCCGGACAAATCAGATTATTAAAGTCCTACGTCGCTAAGTATTAAGGACAGATGCTTTAGATATACGGCCGACTATTGTGCTAGTTAATCTCATGCCAATAGTCCCAGTAACAGACATGACGAACGGGAATATAGCCTGAAGTATCGTCATTGGCATAATTAGTTGAGATAGTTATTTGCAATAATAGGTAGATGTAAATATACCATGAAGTCCAGCTTGATTCCGTTCTTATAGATAGCACAGGATGAACGATAAAGCTTGGTCTCTGAATTAGACCTGCCTATTTCACCACGCTCATTTTTCCACTCATGTCTCATGTCGAACGATATTGCCTTTGCCACACACCGGTGAGGTAGCTGTTATAAGGTTTTGCAGTGTTCTCTACTAAATGGGCCTACTTTAAAACTCCCCGCACTACTAGTTCTGAGATAATTGCGCTTAAAAACCCTCGAAAAGTGTTACTCTTTCGCTATGTTTCTTCTTGGAAAAATTCCTTCCTAAAAGCAATTGCACCTCCCATTCCTCGACTCTGCATCAAATGTTCTTGATTCGACTTGGACGATTCTCACCCTCATCACCCACTCATCACTCAAGGAATTACATTCTATAATTCTGTCCCACACATAACATGATACATACGACCATAGGGTGTGGAAAACAGGGCTTCCCGTCCGCTCAGCCGTACTTAAGCCACACGCCGGTGAGTTAGTAGTTGGGTGGGTGACCACCAGCGAATCCTCACTGTTGTATGTTTTTGTTTTTGATTTTGATTCATTAGGAAACTCCTCTTGCCGCCCTACTATTCAGCCCCTTCAGCCCATTCACCGGAATGCCCTGAACACCACTATTTTACACCTGAATATCCTGCACGCCTCTGAACTGCTGAAGTGTCCTTCCCCTCCCATACCGATCTTTTCTCGCAGGCATGTTGTTTTGATCACAATAGGCTAAGAGAGGAAGAATCAGCGTAGGTACAAGTTGCGACTGAAGCCTTGTCTCGAGAGGCCATGCCCTCGTAGGTAAGTGCGGGGCAAGACACCTGTACATCTACACATGTACCCATGTGACTGGGTAGCTGCAATAGCCACTGCGTGGCCTCAGATATATCCAAAGGCCGAGGACACTGCCTCATCTCACCCGGTCGCATCTATCTGCCATTCTTCCCCCTTTCGCTACTTCAAGTTCCTCCTCCATACCATCCTCTTTGGAATATCGGAATTGCTCAACATACATAGGTTATTAGCAGTGACTCCTCTTAGATCAAGATGGATCCTCTCTCTATTGCTGCTAGCGTGATAGCGCTTGTCCAGGCAGTGAACGGAGCGACAAAGGCAGTGAAATATGTCGCATCTCTCAGAAACTCATCACTGGAGATATATCGTCTTCAGAATGAGGTATGGCTTCTTTCCTGATCTCCAGAAAAGCCGATGAATCTAATACTCATGGCGAGATAGCTGCACCTTGTTGAGGGATATCTCTACTGCCTTAGTCCAATTATAGAGGCTTACAAGGATCACTCCAAGCCTGTCGCAGAACTCAACACGACCCACCTCGAGGTATCTGTCTCGGATTTACAGAACGAGTTGAAGAACTTGGATATGTTCCTAAAGGGATTCAACTGTGCAACCTCTCAGTCAGCTTCTCGAAGAGTTACACGGGCGATCTCGTGGCGGAACCAAAGGGGCCAGCTCATTTGCCTCTGCGATAGCTTACAGTCAAAGCGAGTGAATCTTGCGCATGCAGTAGGCTTATTGCAGTCATCCATAGGGCATGTGCTTATGATGCCTGCGCATACAAAAAGCCCATCTTCTAACTTTGGCACTCTAGGCTCTCGCAGTCCAGCATGCTCCTTCTTATGAGAGATGAAACCGCGTCCGGGCTCGCAAAACTCAGTACCCAGGTAACTGAAGCATCCAGGAGACCCGATACTCAGGAATCTACGATTATCGACGTGAGCCACGTCGAGCCGGTTGAATCCAACTCTGGCGAGAAACGAGGCGGCAATACAACGGCCGGAAATGAGGAGGAGCCTACTGACCAAGATCCACAACGTCCTTTTAATGTTGTGACGAATCTCTCGTTCGGCTGCGGGCCCAACTGTAAATGCAGATGCCACACGAAATCAAACCTGGGCACGCCACAGTTTCTCTCCGCTGTTGCGGGACGAATCGTAGTTAACATTACTGGGATCACAGTCAGGCTTCGCAGCGCTTGCAGCCATCCGACCTGTACGAGGCTTAGAAGCTCTGTTCGAGTCACCCTTGCTTTCCCGAATTGGATCGTCAAGCGAGCGATTTGTGCGCAACTCTTTTGGAACAGCGGGCTCAACAGCGGGGCGTCCTTGCACCTGAAAGTGCGACGCACCATTCCGTTTGGGGATGGCGTATGGACATCAATCGAAAACCATGACCTCAATGGCTTGCAGAGGATGCTGTTGCAGAGAACTATATTTCCAACTGATATTGAGGAAGGCCATGGACAAGGACTTCTCCAGGTATGATACTGCATACTGGCTGCTCATCTTTGAACCTGTTTGATCGCTAATTAACATGCAACAAGTTTGCCATTCGTATGGCGCGGAAGCCATCTTCGACCCCGGGTGCTATATGGGAGATAATCTCGCTATTAATGGAGCTTGATCCCGAAGTCAACCGCGAAGACTACATCGGAAGGTAAAGTGTTTCTCTCTGGTTCCTGTCATATGGCCGTCACAACCAGTGTCAAATGCTGATGCGGTAAGTCTTGAGCAGATCACCGATTGGTGAGATAGCTCTCATGCTTTCCTTGCCTGATCGCCCCTGCGAGCTTGATGGCCTCGCTAGGAGGGCGATCTCTCTCGGTGGTGATGAGTTTCACGACTGCAATACAATTATCCATGATGCCATATTCGGTCGCAGTCAATTAAGTCTCCAGGAATCACTTAATATTGAGCCAAAATCCATTGACAAACTCGATGCGGCTGGATTATCTCCTCTTCACTGGGCAGTCCACCGGAATAATGTCACGGCTGTTGAAATACTTCTGACGTGGAAGGCCCCTGTGGATCTTGTTACTAGAGGAGAGAGACGCACTGCACTTCATATTGCGGCTAGATCTGGGAATGTAGTTTTGTCCAAGATGCTTCTAGATGCCGGTGCTAAAATAAACTACCGTGATATTTATCAGCGAACGGCACTTTGTCTGGCCGCATTATCGGGGGCAGCAGACCTAGTTCACCTCTTACTTTTCCAGGGTGCCGATGTCCACGCACAAGAGACGGATGGCATCACCGTCATACAGCGGGCTATTGAACCAGATACCCACCCCAAGGATGAGCAAGCAATCGAGCTTATCATTGAAAAATTGGCACAGTTTGGGGCCGACTTGAATTGTGAAGGAAGATCTGGTGAAACACCCATAATGACAGCTATACGTTACAACTCCCCTGCCGCCTTCCGAGAATTGGTCTCGAGAGGAGCACGAGTTGAAAAGAAGGATGGCAAGGGCTGGACTGTACTACACTATGCTGCATATTTTGCAAACACATCAATGATCCAAGCTCTTGAGAAAGTGAATATGTCCATCGTCGACCCCGACTCTCACGACCACGCAGGGAAAACGGCCGAGACTATCCTGGACGAGAAGCTTGAAGAGGGAGGAAATGGTGAAACAGCGACGGCTGCAGTTTCCTTCCGAGAGATGATTGCCACCGTCAAGCTGGAGTATTCCAAACAAATGAGGAGGTTAGTTATTAATCATTTATGCTTGTGCGCAGAGAATTTGAAGGCTGACGCAAGCTCATTAACCCCTTGCAGAGAATCTACTAAGCAATATCAAAGCGAAGATGACAGTGGCACTGACACATATGAAGACTGCTCAGATTATTACCAGTAAGACAATTGCAGGCCTAGGAATGTAGTCGTTTTGATTCATTGGTATGATCATTATTCCATTCTATCTACATGTGCAGCGCAATGTTCCTACAGACGTGTAACTTGAATGAATATTATTACTAATTTACTAATTTCCTACAGCAGTAACAGCACTGGGCTAAACACAGACTCGGCTGGGTAAAGTTTGAAAGCATTACCCCAGCCGCTAGATCATGGAATAATTGAAAGCATCAACCGTACTTTTTGGGCCAAGTACAGTGCCTAGTAGCCTAAGCTCTCCGGGAAGATCAAGAATCTGCCTCAAACAGTACTCACACAGGTCGGAACGGGTGGGACAAATAGGGCCGGCTCACCGGATCTTCTTGCAGTCTATCGATATGATGGAACATGGAGATATCTTAACATATTTGATATTTAAAAACGAAATAGAAGTTGTTCACCAAATCTGCTCAATCCTAGAAGAAGCTTCAAATATAGCCCTAAATTTAATTGCGTTGTGGGAGTTTGTATTTCTTGTCACTATCAGATGGCCCTCAATCTGTTCGAACGCTTCGACCAACTTCTGACCAAGTTGGTTACTGGAGCATCAAGACTTTCCGGGGAATAATATAAAATGAACCGACCACGCCTACAGAACAACTTGAGCTTAGTCGCCTGCACCTACAAAGTTGCTTTTAAACATGTACTATCTTGGACCAGAGAGCGGTGGCTAATTGAGTACAGAGAAAAAAAAAGAATTTCTTGGCTATTTATCCAGCGATAAAAAGATTATTCTCAACCATGATCAGATAATCGTGTCTGATAAAGAAAACAGAAAAAGAAAAAGGATGTAAATATTCACGCAACCCGAAAAAAAATTGCACTTTGTTGCCGCAGCTTATTTAGGGCTAGATACTGAACGGCAGATGGTGATCACTTTCGCTGCCCATTCAAGGACTTCATACCACCAGCGACACTAATATCAAAAACCAAAAGGCTGAAAACCTTTCAATATTGGATCCTCATTTGGTATGTGAGCTTTTCAATTTATACTGTTTTTGAGCTGCCGCTGAGCACGTATCGTATAATTTGTGAACTTACGAATATGATTAAAAATGCTTCTTAAAAGAGAAGACTATTGAAATCAATTCTAAGAACCTCATCAAACCATACGAAGCTAGATAAATGTATATTGTTTTGCTTGAACAGTGGTTGGTTGAGTGTGCTGTTGAAGGATTTTGACAATAAACTATGTGCTTTCCAGTTTTCAGCTCTACCATGATTATGTAGCTTGCGTGTTGTGCTTCTATACTCTTCGGTGATCAACGCCAAGGGGCTGTCAGTGATATATTCTGTCAATTTGCAAAGTGTAATCACAGACGATCATCAGGTATAAGCTTAACGAGCTTAATCTGCACAAGGTTAACCAACTGTTAAATAGAGCAACGACAAGCCAATTACAGACCTCTACGCCAGCCCTGGCAATAGCCTCACTGCTTTCCTCGTCGCATGCCGCATAAAGCCACACCTCGTCCAAGATCTTCTGATCCCAATGAATAGAATCTCTGGTGTGCTTGTTGGAGTTTGTCAATATTGTATATTATTCAATATGGCGGCCGTAGGATCTTCAAAATTATAGGCTACAAACTGGCCAGCCTATAGTTGATTCCGACATGGCACATACCTGAGGTAGCCTAGATGCTATCACACTCCAGTTCGAGTTACTCGATTTAGGAGGGGGAGTCGAATGCCCTGGTTGGGTCTTTCCATGTTCGCGTTGCACCACTGGAAGGACCAAAAGATATGTAAGTTATGACTGGCTGGCATAAACCTGTTATTTTCAAAAGGGGAGGGGGGAAATACGCTAACCAATTCGGACTGGTCTGCGTTGGAAGACACTGGAATACAGTAGTAGCCACCTGAGAGATTCAGCGACGACCATTCCACCTTCGCAACATAGACCAGACACTCGAACTCGGGCTCTCCTGGTCGATGCCTCAGGTCCCAAGAGCCATACTTGGAGAAGATACCCCAAGCAATCGCAAAGGATAGTGTAGAGGTCCAGTAGACGGCAGGTGCACGTGAGAAATAACCTTGTTGGCGTGCGCAACGAATTGACGGGCCCCGTTTGGCGAAGGATGCGACAGTGTTACAGTTCAGACCACTGCTGCAACTGTGAAATAGATACATTGCTGACTTGGGAAACCCATATCCAACTTCAAGTCCCTGTTTCGGTGACTCCTGCGGGCAATTTTGGAACGGAACTCCGAGATAGATTTCGTTGAGAGCAAGTGACACGCTTCGAATTGGAATTTTTAGCTCCTGGGCTTGTTCTTCAATGTAGGACTGCTCAACGGCACGGAGATCGACTCGTCGTCTACTCGGCGGCAATGTTGCTATTTGGGGCTGGCAGTGCGCCATTTTCTCCACTGCCAACGGGAATACAGTGTGACGGTCTGGTGGCATTTCACCGGAGCGGGCTCCACGATATCTTGTTGATCCCAAAGAGTCTTCCTAAGTAGACTTTATGAAGAGAAGAATTATTTCAAGGCGGAGCCTCATCCTCGTACCTCAGCTGAAAGACATCTGAAGGATCTCACCGCCCAACAACCTAGAAGCAGAAAGAGAAAGAGCTATTTGTCGGGCTCTTTTCCAGACCTCGGATCTGGCGGTAATGAGTCCATGGGTGTATCGCCAACAGGATTAACCGGTAGATACATATGTAACCTTTTACTGCCTGTTTTGATACGCCGAGTTATGTTGCACTGCATGATGCAGTTCAAATACTAATACAGTCCTGCTGACCTTTTCTAACTTCTGTTCCCGGGATTGCATATGGTTGGCGGAAAAATAGCAAAGCAAACCAGAATAAACCGATATATGCCCTACCCCGCTTGAGGGCGAGGAACTTGGCGGCGGTGCGGCTGATGTTGCCTTGGTGTCAGTTGCTCACTCAATCCGCCAGCCAGCACCCGAGGATTTATGAAACCAGTCAAACAAAGATATGATGATACTCAACCATCCCTTTGATCCGAGATTAGAGCAAATCAACCCCAACCACATCTATTTTCAGGTTGAACAAACAAGATAACCCAGTCATGGCTTCCAAAGATTACGCGGAAACCGACTTCGACCCAGAATATTACCCTGACTTGCAGCAATTCACACGGAATCGATCAGAACGACTGGAGGCCATAAAAGCTGCGCCAGTGTTATCAGAAGAATTACAGCTCAGCATCAATCTCGGAATGAGATGGGATGGCGCCGATCTCGATCCAAACACGTATACGTGGGAGATATCAAGCTTGGAATTGGATGAAATTGATAAATGTTGCGCTGAGTACACCTGTGAGTTCACCTATAGTTGACCTATGCTTTTCGTTCGTTCGGGATTTCAACGCTTACCGTGGACGCGTTCTCGTTCTTCTCGGTAAGCCACCGGCAAGACTCTACATGAAATTGAGAAGGAGATATTCCGAATGCCTTCCACGCTTGTAAATCAGCTTGCCGCGCGACGATACGATCTTCATAATGGGACTGGTATATTGCTCCTGCGAGGATTGCGACCAACAAAACGTAGTCAGAGAGAGAATTTTGTACTCTTTGCCGGATTGACTTGTCATCTATCTGAACAAAGGGGGAGGCAACCCGGAAACAAATATCTCGGTGGGCATCCATGCTATTTATATATATCGACAAAATCCCTTGATGAAAGAAATGCATACTAACGGGCATATTTTGGGAAGCGCATGTCATAGATCTAACTGGAGGCGATGATTCGAAGAAATACGCGGCTCCCTATTGCAACCAGGAGCTAGTAAGTCATCGACACAAGCCCTATCGTGGATTTGCGAGCAATTATTATTTAACATATTTCACTAACCTTTCATAGCCATTTCATACTGACGCAGGCGATGTGGTCGCCATGTTTGTGTTTAGTTCTGCAGCAAATGGTGGCGACGGCACATTTGCCCCGGTGTCAACAGTATACAACAAACTGACACGATCGAGTCCCGATCTTCTCCCTATATTAATGCAGCCAGACTGGCCATTTGACAGGTCTGCCTTCTTATTCATTCTTCCCTCTTGCATCTTCTCTACTGCAACTCTGTCCTGTTCATGAACTAAATCAATGAAAATAAATAAGACCTCCCGATAGATCCTCCGGAGCAACATTCTACAAACGCCCAGTCTTGTTCCTGAATGACAATAACCAGCCTGAAATGGTCTTCAGCCGCGGCGCGCTTATACGATCCCCTCGAGGTCAGCGGCCCCTCGACATACCCAAACTAACGAGGATTCAATGTGAAGCGCTAGACGCGGTGCATTTTGCGGCGGCGGAGGCAGCCCATAAAATCCAGTATCAGGAGGGTGATTTATTGCTGTTCAACAATCGGAGGATTCTGCATGGGAGAGATGGGTTTACGGATGCCAGTGACGCGGGCCAGAGGCATATGGTTAGGTTATGGCTGAAGGATGAGGAGATGGCTGGGAGGCCGCCCGATTTAGCCTTGCAAAAACTTTGGGATAATATCTTTGCCAGCGATAGTGAAGATGAGAGGCAGCACCAAGAGAGACATTGGCCAAGTGTGCCTGATCTGTCATGATAATTCAAATTCTTAGGTGGTGGGTTCAAGGTACCTTCTGAGCCAAGAAAAACTTTCGTGGCTCACCTGGGGAGCAAAACAGTCGCTTCTCTCCCTCTCTTCGTTGTATTGTTTTCGAGCAAATTTCTCCCTGTTAAAGTTCCAATATGGTGCCTCATGCAAAGGTTTATAGCGGCCAGGGTCAAATGCATTGATATTAGCGTTTTTACATCTTAATTGGGCTTGGTTTTAGACCGTTTCCGACACCGCCCTATACTTTATGTTGTAAATGATCTTCCCCAGAATTGAAGCCATTCCCACCATACAAACCATACATCCACCGATTCTCCTCTCCATGCTGACAACTGTATGAAACTCTTTGATGCTAAACTTACAAAAAAAAAAGCACAGAGTGATTCGGAGTTTACTAGAAGCAGAAAAGGCATGGAAGCAGTAGTATTGGATCAGGTCGGCCTTAGATGGAAAATTAGGAACGTAGGCATTCGAAGTTTCTTTTTCTCTTCATGCTAGTAGCGAATTTCCTAAAAGATTCCCTAAATAATCTCGACTATTGGCCTTTCTTCGATCCGCCCGTCCTTTCCTTTTATAACCCACTTGAGAAAAGCCCTACATGTTCTGATGTCCGGCAGAATGACGGCACAAAACTCGCGATAGAGGCGCAATTAGGGATTTGCTTCTCTACTCCTAGGGCTGGGACTTACCTGTCGAAATTAAGTAACGTTTCTTTGTAACCAGATTCTGTTCGTGGTAGCACTACCCGCTGGATTTCATTATTACTATGTTCCTCGAAATCCATAATATTATTAGCCATATACACAGGTGGGTGAATATCCGCCCTGAGTGCCCTGAATATAGCGGCGAGCCGCTCATGCCCGAACTGTAGGCGCTAGGTGAGCACCACCTTAGAATCGCTATTGTATGTTTTTGTTTTGTCTTTCTAGGGGTGGCTGCGTCTATAATCCCAGAGTCTTGTCCAAAACCGAGCGGTGGAGTGATTTGACCTCCTCGCGGTGGGTCTGGCCTTGAGGCAGGCGGATCAAGGTTGGCCAGACTGATTTGATATAGCAACGAAAAATTCAAATATCTTACCGATATAGATCACGGAATATTGTGGCAAGAAAGTAAGAAGGGTCACAAATGAGGGTGAATTGATCAATATTTCAGACTGATGAACTCAATATACGACTCGGTTTTGAAAATGAGAGCAACAGGCTAGAATGAAGAGGTGGCTTGCTGATCCCTATCGTAGTATTCACACCCAAGAGCCCATCCACGTAGGCAATGTCCTGAGCTTTGGACTGGGTCCAATTGCCCGGGTGCTCTCTGCAACAGCATGGACCAACGAACCTGCAAAGCCTTGGCGACTAGCGTCCCCAGATGACTCCGATCTGAGACTATAATCTTCCGATAAGACTCGATGAACCTCCCATCTTGCATCCTCTTGTCCCTCAGAGGACTCAACGATGTCTTCTTTCTGAAGCTCCCACCCTGCCTTTTGCGCCAACGCACAAATCATTTGTGGGGATATGATGGATTGAATATTGTCATCCCGGTCTAAGGCATTGCCTCTAGAGTTGAATTCGGCTTGCGAGATTGCCGCCAGCAGATGCGGTAGAACAGCAATATCACCGCGGATATCGAGGGAGTACTCTGCAATGAGAAGCTGTTTCGTTCTTCCGCGGAGAGCTGCTAGCATTGGCAGCAACACGTTGGCAGATGGTAGGTACCACACTGAATGCACAAACATGGCATAGTCGTAGACTTGCTCTGAAGCGCTTGAATCGAGAAACTCTTGAAGGTTTGATTGATAGAATGTCATTCGGTCGCCGATGGAACTCTGTTTTAGTTTGTCTTGTACTTCTCCTAGAGTCATAGGTGCGCCTAGTGGGATTATCAGCTGGGCTCTTATGCTATTGGTTCAAATCAAACAAACCGTAATCTAATGGTGCCGGGTCAATCGCCGTGACGTGGCCATGGTCCCCCACCATGTAGGCTGTCACCAAGGTGCAATCTCCTTGTCCGCAGCCAATTTCGAGGATCTTTGAGCCTAGGGGAATATTCCATTTATTCAAAAGGTCGATCCTATGTTGGATTTGATGTTCGGATGACCCGCCATCGGAAAGCTTCGCGATGTTGATCACGTCTGGACACATGGCTGTTGGTTGTGCGAAATATTGATGTGATCAGCAATTATATATGTCTACCCACCTGCTGAAATAATACCTTCCACTCTAGGTTGTAGTGCTGAGATCATTCCCCGCGACAAATGAGTCACATTTCAACGCAATGCTTTCTACGAAAGTGAGTACTAATAATTAAGCCATCTCTACTCTAATTGTGGTCCAAGGAACAGTACATTTTAGTCTGTATTTGATACGAGCACAAGTGAGTCAGATAGTGAGCTAAGGCAAAACAGCGAGTTCCATGCCATATTTGTCTTAGTGCCGGGATCGGTCCCGGAGCACCCACTGAGCGGTGCTGTTTGACAGAGGTTGCCAGCGAAATGCGACATTTTTAATTACTGTAGGCCAGATTCAGAGATTCTTAGAGCGCGCTATTGAACATATGGCGATATTGTTTGAATGTGTTTGGAAGAAATCATACCGCGTGGAATTTTGACCCGAATGCCCGCAAGGTCGGTTCACTTTGAGTATTTATTATAATTGAGTAGGAATGTGATCAAAGACATTGATTAGGAAGGATAGATACATGATCCATCAATAACAGGTGTGATGAAAGTATATCTATACTCGAGGATATTATTCCATGCTGTGTGGACTTTTGCTTCATTGCCGACTATTTTCCGCGGTCACCTGTCCGCAAAATCAAACTTGAGATCCATTAGCATTGGTCCATTGAGGAACAATGAAGAAGACCAATCTGCCAACCTCGGAAAGGAGATTGGAAGAAATGACTCACCAAATTTGACTGTGCTACTATTGGCACCGCTTGCGTTCTGGGCGGCAGTGTTGGTAGTGTTGCCGGTGTGGGTAGCCTTGGCAGTGCTGGTAGTTTTGTCAGCGTTGGTAGTGTTCGCAATGTTGACAGTGTTGGCACTGTTGGTGTAGGAGAGGACAGGGCTGTCAGACGCGGTAGACGTGCTATTGTCTAGGTACACTTCATTAGCACATATCCCGAGATTCTGCATCAGATACAGCAATGGATCACATTGCATGGATGCTCCCACAACCTGGGACGATAGATCGATTTCGCCAATATGGCTAGCCAAAAATGGACATACCATATGATTGAAAACTTTCGGAGCGCGAATAGATCGGTTGGCTTTCAGTGGGTTTCTCATTCTGCTCTTGTTCCACGGATTAGCTCTCTGTGCGATTCACACTTGAGTAGTGAACAACAATCGAGTTGATTTAATCCAATCTGTAGTGCAAGCACCATTTATCAGGAATTTAAGTGAAGATATCATCATTGGACATCTCAAGATGTAGGCCGGAAGACTTACTCTGGTGTTTGGACTTTCGACCTCCTCTGGTCCCCCGATGAGTCTTTGTCTTCCTCCTTTGCTTCATAAATATATTAGTTAGTATGTCGCTCCAGACTCATAGTGCGTCAAAGGTACTGCTCACGTTGCGATCCTGCATACCAAAGGCAATACCCCGGGTGTAATGGGCGAATATCTGCATTCTTCGACAGTGTGGCCACCGACATCGCAGTAGGAGCACCATTTCTAATATTCCAGTTAGTACCCGTATCCTTTGTTGATCATGCTTTGCATTCTTTTGGGTACATGATAAAATCGGGAGGTATGCAAAGCGTGCAAAGGAAAAGATGCGGGGCGCCTCACGGATAGACCAGTGAGACAGCCCTTGAGACACCAGGAATGGAAGGGTAAGAAAAGGACAGGTCTCACACGAGGTAGCAGGACGAGGTCTTTTCGGCACAAACAACTCCAACTATGGGAAGCAAAGGATTGAATGTGGTGGACTGACGGTCGGACGGCTGGGAATGATGCAAAGAAGACACTTACTGCAGCGCGGTCTTTATCTCCAGCCATAGTGAGGACGACAACGATGCATTTGTTTTGAGTCTTGCAAGCTTGAATTGAAAAGAAGACAGAGAAGACAGGAGATAACTGCAGTAAAGTCAGGGGTGCGTTGATGAGGGAAAAGAGAGAGGAAGAGAGGGAAACTCAGAGGAGAAGGGAAATGACCACCAGCACTTTCCAATTTGGAAGGTGCTCCTTGGAATCATCTATGCCTTGGACCGCCCGCCACCTGGAAATGAAACAAGTACAATTGAATTAAAAATTGAGCCTAGGATTAGTCTTTCACAGCATTTTTGGGAGTATTTTCTGGCGACCTTTTCCATATCCTATTTCGTCTTTTGCCAGTGAGGAAGTAAAAGACGCAAAGCAAAAGCTAATACTGTGACTGTCATCTTCCATCCAAAGAATTAGGGTGAATCAAGCCCGCCTCCATCGTGATGGCCCTAAAATTCCCCGTATCTGTACCTAGCTCGGGGTGACAGCTTAATTTTCAAATGGCCACTGTCGATATATCCCTTGTCATAGCAGAGAGCATTTAGTATTATATCGTAAGCATCAAAGCTTTCAAGTTTATGTTCCTGGAAAATTCATCTTGTTTGTGAACAACAACGCACTTTGACGTCTCCCTCTAAGTACACCTCTGTTCACAGATACGATATGTTGCATAGAGTACGAGCTTCGAAGCTTCTATGCCTTTGTTTAACTCGACCGAGAATAAAGCGGTCTGTATTGATTTTGGATTGAGATTATTGTTGAGGCTAAAGTTCATTCCAAATAAAAGAAACTATGGATCATATAACTTCTGGGTCGGGTGATATTGCTGTCATTCTCTAAATACCTATAAAAACGGGGCAGCGAACACCGTACTACAGCTTCCCACGGTTCAAGAATCGCACAGGGAGATCAACATGGCGCGCCCGCAGATATTCCGCCACATTCTTCCCAAGGAAATCGACCGTGGTGGTCACACCGACGCCCCGGTCCAGTAGATTGCGAAACAGGAAGTGCACCGCATGAAGGCTAGGCAACTCAAAGCGCTCAATCGCCAATTTCGTATTCTCCCGAGCGGACTCTCCCAGAAGCTCTTGCGCCTTTTTAACAGACAGCAACGCCCGCAGCCATTGATACTCGTCACGGTGACGGACCCAGAAGCCGCAGTTAGCGTCAGCACCCTTGTCCCCAGAGCGTGCATGAACGATCCAGCCTAGCGGGCCACGAGTTGTCGGCCCAAAGTCGCGGGCAAGGTCAACAGGCCTGTCAGTGTGGGTGACGGGCTGCGAGGGCTGGCGTGATGGATAGGTCCTGGTGTTTACCGGAGGCGAGATATCGAGAGTCTGTGTGGATGCTGTCGGTTTCCAGGGCATATGGACGCGGTGCTGGACTGCAGATTGGGGCAGCAAAGTGACATAATACTCGAAGATGGCACGTGGGAATCCCTGGCGCATATCCAAGTGAAAAGTAGCGCCAGGGTATCCCTGCATGATGTTATCGGTGATGGGTTTGAGGAACCGTGTCGGTGCAAGGTCTTCTGCATGTCGTGCCTGTACGACGATGCGCAGTGGCACGGTAGCGCGGTTCTGGTCGGGCGGGTCAGAGAGGGAAGAGCCCAGTAAATCGAAATTGAGCGCTGTATATTTGTCCGAATAGGGTGACAACAATTGGCGGACTTGTGCCTCCAGCATGCGAGCTTTGGCCTCGATATCCAGACCGGTCAAGAACCACCATGCCTCTACCTGGAACCCACCTCGCGCGGTGATACCAACCTTGGTGGTGGGCGGAGGAGGCCCGGATCGAACACCATGAACAGCGACACGATTGACGCCGCGCTGCGAGAAGTGTATCCCATCGAGGACCGCAGTGACATCGGAGTTGTAGTACCAAGGCCCTTGTATTTCATAGAGCAGTTGGGACGTGCAAGTATCAACAGTTACCGCACCACCGGTGGAATGGGCCTGCTTGGTGATCACGACGTCGCCTTCGGCAGATATCTCGGCGATGGGATATCCGATATTAGTCCAGCCATCTCCATCTGCGTGCTCTAGGGCTTTGAAGCCTGTGAAATTGCCCCCGCAAACATAGCTACTGCACTCGATTAGATGGCCTGCCACAAACGCATTCGCCAGTTTGTCAAGCTCATCTCGCTGCCAGCCATGGTACCAGTAAGCAGCCCCGATGACAGGTGAAGCATCCGAGACCCGCCCACACAATACAATGTCCGCACCGTCTGCGAGCGCAGCCGCGATACCGAGGCCACCGAGATAGCACTGGGCATAGATGGGCTCGAATGGCCAATCTGCTAATCGCTCGCCTGTGTAGACGTTGCGAAATTCAGATCCGGATGTCAATCCCTCTTGGACGGTGGATAGCACTTCATCCCCGGCAACCCATGCAACCTGGGGGTCAAATCAGCAATTGTTGATTAGTTTTGGGCAAGACGCTAACTAACCTTCAAATCCAACTTCTTTGCCTCAACCATACGCCTCACCACCTCGTAGAGACCCTTTGTGTCAGTCACTCCAGCATTGACTGCGAGCTTGATTCCATACTTGGCCAAATCATCCAGAGCTGGCTCAAGTGCTTCTAGGAAGGAGAGGTCGTAGGCTGGAGCAGTTGGTTCTTTGGAGGTCGCCTGGTCCACACGCCGACCCGCGGCAGTGGCCATGTTAAACTCGCTCATGAAATCAGCAATGATGACATCGATAGGATCGGTCGGATGGTGACGCGCAAAGTCAGCGATAGCATGACGCCGGTCGGAGGCAGAGCCAGAGGCACCTAACAGGTTAGTTGGAGTATATCATGAATGCAAGTATACTAACCTGCAATGCGAATGGGTCGGCCTTTGTATGTCATTGTGCTTTAACCAGTATTGTCTTGTATCCTTTTACACAGAAGTAAAGAAAGGTCAGACAATAGAGGATTGAACCCGGGTTTTTCCTCATGTCTTTCCCACGTCGCTTCCGTTGCACGGCCGAGGTGGTTGTGTTCCTCGGCTGAGAATGCGGGGTTGAAACGAGGAGAGATCTAGTCTCGGGTTTTTGTGACGAAGTACCGGGAGATTTGTGAGGTCACAATTCGCCACTCGAAAGGGATATCATTCGGGCATTGCTTTATTGAAGCCTCTGGGTCTGAGTAGTAAAGGCAAACTGCCCAGATGCCCTGCATTGATATAAGCTAATTACCGTGTTGGGACTAGCGTGTTTGGTATACTTCACCTGGGCATCTCACAATGTCACAACTCCAAGTTCTGCCTCCTGTTGATTCATTATTATTTATTATTATAATATATCATCTTATATTTGAGAATCATATCTTGAAGATATCATTGAAGGATTCAAGCCAACAACGCTAATGTTAAACGCCCGAGTGGTTTTCGGTAACTCCATACAAGCATAAAGGCATAAGCATAAACATCCATGGATGTGAATCGCAAATTACCTACGGCGCCTCGAGGTGGTCGGCATTTCTTCAAAGGCATCATCGTCATCATCGTCGTCATCAATACCATCGCTGATAACACTCATGTTACGGGTGGAGCGGCTAGGCCGTGATGACTGAGGCGCGCTGGCCTGTGAAGCGGAGAAGTTGAGCGTAGACTGAGCTGGCTTACCGCGCGCAGGGGCTCGCCGAGAAGCAGTCCCACCAACAGTCACTGATGACGGGGCTGGCGAGGCAGCAGCACGTCCACCGCGGCGCTGAGTCGTCGTTGTCGAAGGAGCAGCTTTTCGTGGCTTCGCAGTAGTAGTAGAGCGAGGCTGCTTGACGAACAGTGCCTGCGAATCATCGTCGTCATCGTCGGAAATGACGTTAGCTATAACATCATCGTCATCATCATCCAGCATAATCACGTCTGATTCTTCGTCTGAAACTGCTTGCTTTTTGCGACCCTTCGTCGTCTTTTTTTCCGGGGTAGCTTTGGCCTTGGTGGTTCGCGCACTGGCCGCTGCGCCTCGACCACGACCCCTACCACGACCCCGAGTTGAGGCTGCGGCACGACCGCGAGCAGGCACTGTCCCATCTTCTGCAGCTTCTTCCTCTGCTGGATCCCCGCCTTCATTGTCAGAAAGAATAAGTGCACCAGGCTGGTCTTCCCACACGCCATCAAACTCGGAATCCCAGCCATCTGGCTTGGGCTTGAAGCGCTTCTTTCCGCGAGTTCGCTTCTTCACGCCCTTTGAAAACATGTTTTCCATCTGACCGCGATATTTCTCCATAGCAGTGACCAGCGAGCTTTGTTCTCTCTCCTCGTCATCCATCTCGTCCTCGTCACGATCCAATGTCAACAAGTGTTTGACCTGGCTCTCGAGGGATTCATTGACGAACATTTCCATTGCATGCTTGTCATCCTTGTCAATGAACTGGGCAACAGCATCTCCGAAAGAATTCTGCGGTAGAATGCTTAATGACTGTGATGAGAGGAACTCGCGCACTAGCTGTTCGACTTTCACGGTGTCAAGGGCTGATAGATGAGAAACAGTAGCTTCATCGACAGATTTATCGTCCTTGCGCCCAGTAGAGGCGGTTTTTTTCTTGCGGTAGAATTGCACCACATCGTTCACGTTAGCGACCTTACCAATGAAGCGGTTGGAGAATCGCTGTGGGTTTTCACAATCGTAGCTACCTCCTTCAGGTGTAGAAGTCTCCACACGGAGGCGAACGAGAGGAAGCGGAGCCTCCGGTGTGTCATCCTCGTCCTCATCAATGCGGTCACCTTGCATCTCTAGCCATTCTGCATTGGCTTCTTCGATCAGTTCTTCGACAATGGACATGAGGAACCGAGTTACTTCCGTCCGGTTGTTCTCCTTGCGTGCAAGCTTTTGGGCTCCCTTTTCTTCGGATAATACAATTTCCCGCATCACAAATGGTCGCACCGTCTTCAATCGAATAGGTTCGTTTTTAAATTCTCGGCCTGTTACGCTCAAAATCGAGACCTGTTTTGCAACAGCCTCCCCAGGTACCAAAGATGTTGCGACAGAGGATCCCGGTTGCATAACATGGAACTTGGTCTCTGGGTTGAGCTTAGGATTAATCAGGCATTCATGTTCGTGGCCCCAGACGACCAAATCGAGAAATTCAGGAAGAAAGTTCTCCGGGAGGTAACTGGTTTCTGTATGGGCATGATGATTCTGATGCACAGACATCAAATTGAACCAGTCACTTTTCTGGACAGACGGTTGGAAGAATTTAACCTTGCCATCGCGAAAGGTGCGGAACAGTCGCTCATCTCGAACGTTGCTCATGCCGTACAGCGCAAGCTTAGTCCGGCCTTTCTGTAGCAAGACAGGCTTGATTTGAATGTTGTCTGACTCTGGAGTCCGGCCGTAGTAGTTGAGAAGGCCGGAAACTTGCAGTAGATCTAGTGCGGCCAGATGACCCTCTCCCGAGGGATCGTCGTGATTTCCGTGGATGGAGAAGATAGGAATCGCCACGTTCATATCTAGGTCCTCATAGTTGACA